>NC_135327.1:9980450-10589617 GCF_023851605.1 Tamandua tetradactyla | reverse complement strand
TGGGCAGAACTTCGAGCAGTGCACCTAGTTGTTCATTTTGCTTAGAGGGAAAATTGGCCAGAGGTGTGTTTGCATACTGACTCATGGGCTGTTGCTAATGGTTTGGCTGGATGGTCAGGGACCTGGAAAAACCATAATTGGAAAATTGGTGACAAAGAGGTCTGGGGAAGAAGTATGTGGATAGACCTTTCTGAGTGGACTAAAAACATGAAGATATTTGCGTCACATGTGAATGTGCACCAGAGGGTGACTTCAGCAGAGGAAGGTTTTAATAATCAAGTGGATAAGATGAACTGTTCTGTGGATACCAGTCAGCCTCTTTCCCCAGCAAGTCCTGTCATTGCCCAATGGGCTCATGAACAAAGTGGTCATGGTGGTAGGGATGGAGGTTATGCATGGGCTCAGCAACAAGGACTTTCACTCACCACGGCTGACTTGGCTACAGCCACCACTAGGTGCCCAATCTGCCAGCAGCAAAGACCTACACTCAGCCCCCGATATGGCACCATTCCCTGAGGTGACCAGCCAGCTACATGGTGGCAGGTTGATTACATTGGACCACTCCCTTCATGGAAGGGGCAGTAATTTGTTCTAAGTGGAATAGACACATACTCTGGATATGAGTTTGCTTTCCCTGCATGCAATGCTTCTGCCAAAACCACCATCTGGGGCTTATAGAATGCCTTGTCCATCGTCACGGTATTCCACATAGCATTGCTTCTGATCAAGGAACACACTTCACAGCAAATGAAGTGCAGGAATGGGCACTCATGGAATTCTCTGGTCTTACCATGTTCACCATCATCCAGACGCAGCTGGACTGATAGAACGGTGGAATGGCCTTTTGAAAACTCAATTACGGTGTCAACTAGGTGGCAATACCTTGAACGGCTGGGGTAATGTTTTCCAGGAAGCTGTATATGCTTTGAATCAGCATCTGCTGTATGGTGCGGTTTCTCCCATAGCCAGGATCCACGGGTCCAGGAACCAAGGGGTGGAAATGGGAGTGGTACCACTCACTATTACCCCTAGTGATCCACTAGAAAAATTTCTGCTTCCTGTCCCTGCTACCCTGAGTTCTGCTGGTCTACAGGTTTTAGTTCCAAAAGGGGGAGTGCTTCCACCAGGCGAAACAATGATTCCATTGAACTGGAATCTAACACTGCCACCTGGTCACTCTGGGCTACTCATGCCCCTGGATCAACAAACCGATCCCCTAGGGCATCTGTTAGTACTACCATGCCCTGTGATTAAAATCAATGGAAAACTGCAAAAGCCCAATCCAGGCAGGACTACCAATGGCTCTGAAACTTCAGGAATGAAAGTTTGGGTCACTCCACCAGGCAAAGAACCACGGCCAGATGAAGTGCTCGCTGAGGGTACAGGGAACATGGAATGGGTAGTTAAAGAGGTAGTGATAAATATGAACTATAACCACGTGATCAGTTACAGAAACAAGGACTGTAATGCTGGAGAGAGTTAATGTGTTTCCAGTTATATGCAGGACAGTTGAGTATTGTTAGGTGAAAGAAAAAATGTGTGTTTTAATATTTTTTATTTAGAAATTAATACGGTTTAAGGTGATATGTATAGCTGGGACTGTCATGGTCAGGTTCATGTGTCAATTTGGCCAAGCAGTGGTACCTGTTTGTCTGGCTGGGCAAGTGCTGGCCTGTATGTTGCAATGAGGACATTTCATAGAATTAAATCATGATCACTTCAGCTGCATCCACAGCCGATTCCATTTGTAATCAGCCAAGGGGAGTGTCTTTTGCAATGAGTGATGCTCAATCTAATCACTGGAAGTCTTTTAAGGAGGATTCAGGAGAGACAGGCTCTATTCCTGCTTTGGCTGGTGAGCCTCTCTTGTGGAGTTCATCCAGACCCTCCATTGGAATCGTCAGCTTCACAGCCTGCCCTGTGGATTTTGGACTTTGTGTTCCCATGGTCACGTGAGACACTTTTATAAATTTATATTTGCGAGTGTTTCCTCTTGATTCTGTTTCTCTAGAGAACTCTAACTAATACAGATGCTAATTAAAATTTTAACTAGCTGTGTCTTTTCCTCAAATTATTTAAGAACAGTTATGTTATTCATCTATCTTTTTTCCTTCTTCTATGCTTCTTGTTTTCCTCTATGGTCTCATAATTTTTGGTAGATTGCTCAATTTAGTTCATTTTAAATAGGAACAAAGTTGGAGGATCACACTTCCTGATTTCAAAACTTACTACAAACAACAGTAATCTATAAAGTGTGGTACTGGGATAAGAACAGACACAAAGGCCAATGGAATAGAATTGAGGGTCCAGAAATAAACGCTCACATCTATGACCAGTCAATTCTGACAAGGGCCCCAACTCCACTCAATAAGGAAAGAACAGTCTCTTCTACAAATGATGCTGGAACAAGTGAAAATACATATGAGAAAGAATGAATTTGGATCTCTACCTTTCACCATGTACAAAAATTAACTCAAAATAGATAAATAACCTAAATATAAGAGCTGAAACTATAAAACATTTACAAGAAAACATAGGGAAATATCTTCAGGACCTTGATTAGGCAATGGATTCTTAGATTTCGCACCAAAAGCATGAGCGACAAAAGAAAAAATAGATAAATTGGACTTCATCAAAATTAAAAACTTTTACATACCAAAGGGCATTATTAAGAAGAAAAAAAAAACCTATAGAATGGGAGAAAGTATTTGGAAATCTTTTCCCTGAAAGGGTTTAAAATCCAGAATATATGGAGAACTACTATGATTCAACAACAGAAAGATAAAGAACCCAAAACAAAGGTGTGTAAGGAGAGCATATAGGGAGCCCTTATTTTCTTCATGCTCTTTCTACCTACAACTTCTCTAATTAAAAAAAATAACAATAACAACAAAATGGACAAAGGACTAGAATAGACATTTTTCCAAAGAAGATACACAAATGGCTAACAAAAACATGAAAAGATGTTCAAAATCATTAGTCATTAGGGAAATGGAAATCAAAACTACGAGGTACCACCTCATACTTGATAGAATGGGTATTATTTAAAAAGTGGAAAAAAAGAGCAAGTAAGGATGCAGAGAAATAGGAACCCTCTTACCTTTTTGGTGAGAAAGTATGATGGTGCAGTTACTGTGGAAAACAATTTGGCAGTTCCCTAAAAATAAGTTAAACAGAGAACTACCATATGACCTGCAATTCCAGTTCTAGGAAAATACCCAAAAGAATTGAAAATAGGGACTTGAACAAATATTTGTACACCAAGGTTCATAGCAGCATTATTCACCATAGTACAAAGATGGAAGTAACTCAAGTAAGTGCCCATCAATAAATAAATCGATAAACAATAGATGGTACTTACATACAATGGAAAATTATTCAGCCTTACACAAAAAAACATACTTACACAAAAAAAACTTACACAAAAAACATTACACAACCTTACACCAAAAAATATCCATATTGTAACGTACTGATATATGTTACAATATGGATGAACCTTGAAGATATCATGTTAAGTGAAATAAGCCAGGTACGGGACAATTATTCTATAATTTCTCTTATATGAAATATTTAGAATAAACAAATTCTTGGAGGCAGAAAGTAGAAGAGCAGTTATCAAGGGTGGGGGGAGTAGGAGAATGACGAGTTATTGCTTAATGAGTTTCTGTTGGGATGACGAAAATGTACTAGAAATAGATAGTAGTGAAAGTTACACAACACTGTCAATGTAACTAATGTCACAGAATTGTACACTTAAAGATGGTTAAAATGACCTTTATGTTATGCATACTTTATACCGGTAAAACTCTCCTCTGACGATGAGATAAGTCTTGCTTTCTCCAAAAACCATTGCCCCTGAAAGGGAGGCCTGGCTGGGAATTCTGCAAGCACAGGCTGGCCATGTCAAAAGGCTGTTTCCTCCTCCCCAGGCAGGAAAAGGCAGATAACTTAGGGCCCCTATGGCCCTTCTGGTGGATATGAGCCCTCACCTGGAGTCCTAATCCCTCCCCAAGACAAACTGCTCTGTATCTTCAGAATAATTGATGACTTCAGTCTAGAGATGATGAACCATGCAGCCACTCTGCAGGTGGTCCCTTAACCAGCCACCTCCATTTCTGGCCTATCTCCATTCCTTTCTCCAGGGCTGCCAGCTCTAATGTGAGGAGGATGCCCTAACCCTGCTACCAATAAGGCCCATATCATATGCCATAAGCTGGGATTCCCTACATTGAATTTATCCATAAATATAATACATTTTTGGATAAATTTATCAAAAATTTGGCTTTCTCACCCAGATACTCAGTAGCATCCCTCAAATTTGAAGAATGTATTCCCCACCATTTTAATAGGACCTAGAGAAGAAGGGAAAAAAAAAATATGCTCGGTTTACCATCTTAAACTGAAGTCCCCCAAAGAACATTAGTTAAAAGTCTTGCTTTCTTTGCTTTAAGTCTTTTCTCATGTATTAATTCCTTTAATAACTACCTGGGCTCAATACTCACTTCTTCCAAGGGACTCCCTATATTAGAATGAAACCCTTATAATCATCTAAATCTTTTCAGCTATGTATATAAAATTATACCAGGTTGTCTTTCATTTGCCTATATTTTTGCCTGTTTTTTGAATTCTGGCAAGGCTCTCTCTCTAACTTGCCGAAGCTCTTCAAAAAGAAGGCTCAGAGATTATACTTCGGTCACACCTTTCTTTCACTATTTCATTCCCAACAGAAATACTCAAGAACAAAGCAAGGCACATAGCAGGCACTAAAAATAAACTGGATAAGTGAGCAGGTATATAAACACATAGTCCTTATATACTCTT
This sequence comes from Tamandua tetradactyla, assembly GCF_023851605.1. NCBI lineage: Eukaryota > Metazoa > Chordata > Mammalia > Pilosa > Myrmecophagidae > Tamandua > Tamandua tetradactyla. Next base: position 10,584,793 of record NC_135327.1, on the reverse strand, counting down.
TGAAAAAAGGTACTATAATTAAAAAACAGGAAAAGCAAACAAGTTATTGTGAAGAAAATTCTAATTCCAGAGCGAGGGAAATGATAAGGAGTCTAAATCGGCTTCCTGGAGGAGCTGTCCTGCTGAAGCTTTATACAATAAAGCGGTCAACTAAACTCACATTTTAAGATAATCTGGAAGGGAAAGAAGAAAGGGTGGTTCCTTAAAAAGAAAAGCTTCACCCACTTGCTGAGTTTTAGACTTTTATTTCCTAAGCACTGAATATATATTTGTCGCTATTAATAGCTTCCTTGAAAAGAAAAATTTGCTGGACTCTATCTATTACTGTTAGGGTAGAAGGTATGTTCAATTACCTATTTGCTGCCTCAAGTTCAAAAAACAGCAAAGGAAAAGCCAGAACCACCTTAGTCTTTAAAAGGAAACAGTGGAAAATACAAATTGAAATTTGTAGAAGAGGGATCATTTCTTATAAATAAAAAAAAACAATTTCTCTGACACTGGAATCTCCCTACATTTTTCCATTCCTAACCGTCTCTTATAAGGCATAAAGAGATGCAAAGCTTGGGGCGGGGGTAGGGGGAGTGGTCAACTGGAGTCAGATTCTGATATTGCTACTTCTTAGCTCTGGGCCTTAATTTTTTAACTTTCATTTCCTTAATTATAAAATGGAGACATCCACCCCCCAGAGAACCTCTTTTGTTGTTCAGAGGTGGCCTCTCTCTCTCAGCCATAGCAAATTCACTGCCCTCCCCATCTCTACATGGGACATGACTCCAAGGGGTGTAAACCTCCCTGGCAACGTGGGACAGAAATCCCAGAATGAGCTGGGACTCAGCATCAAGCGATTGAGAAAACCTTCTGGACCAAAAGGGAGAAGAGAGAAATGAGACTAAATAAAGTGTCAGTGGCTGAGAGATTTCAAACAGAGTTGAGAGGTTATCCTGGAAATTATTCTTACGAATTATATACATATCCCCTTTTTAGTTTAAGATGTATTAGAGAGGTTAGAGGGAAGTGCCTGAGACTGTAGAGCTGTGTTCCAGTAGCCATGTTTCTTGAAGATGATTGTATAATGATATAGCTTTCACAATGTGACTGTGTGATTGTGAAAACCTTGTGTCTGATGCTCCTTTTATCTACAGTATGGACAGATGAGTAAAACATATGGATTAAAAATAAATAAATAACAGGGGAAACAGTATTGAAATAAACTGAGTAGATGAAAATACTAGTGGTCAATGAGAGGGAGGGGTAAGGGGTATGGTATGTATGAGTTTTTTCTTTTTATTTCTTTTTCTGGAGCGATGCAAATGTTCTAAAAAGTGATCATGGTGATGAATATACTATGAGATGATATTGTGAGCCACTGATTGTACACCATATATGGAATGTTTGCATGTTAAGAATATTCATGTTTGTATGTTGTTTTGGCTTGTCAATTAAAAAAACAAAACAAAACAAACAGAAGATGCTTACACAGCAAAATAAAAGAACATTGCAAAAAATAATAATAAAAAATAAAAATAAAATGGAGACATGACTTACTGTTATTTTAACAATGTATCTTTTATATGAGTTTTATTTTCAGGAAGAAAAGCTCTATTTATTCTAGGAATACAATTAAATTATAGAATTTATATATAATCTATGCATGCCTCCTAGGTGTCCAACAACCTGACAAGCCTTTCTGGTGATTGACATTCAAGAACATAAAAGACAAGGCATGGTGGTCTGCACCTGAAGGCATTCAACTTTTGTTAAGGAGGCAAGTCATAATACTAATTTACATGAAAATAACAGCTTAAGAGTGAGAGGTAACCTGTTGCACAGGGAAAAGTTTAACTGGGAATCAGAAGACCCAAGTTTATAATACACCCCTGTGAACGATACTAAAAAAGTCACTTCTTTGTGGGCCTCCGTTTCACTGTCTATGGTATGACAGGGTTGGACTAGATAATGTCTTTTAGCCTTTCCAGTTCTAAAAGTCTATGACTCATGATGGAAAGTGAGGCTCCAAGTGTTGCAGAAGTGCAGGGGGAATACACAGGCATAGTGGTTTGAGGAATTGGGACTTGTACTCAGACCCAAAGAATGGAAAGAAGTTGGAATACTGGGAGAAGTGTAAAGGGCATAATGGTTGGGAGAAACACCATGAGCAATTAATTCGAAGGAGAAATCAGTGAAGTTAATAACTTGAGGTCAATCAAACTGGAGAGGTCTGTATCAGTGAGTAGAGAGATAGAAAGGTAGCATGAGGTCAGACCACAAAGGGTCTGAATATCAGAGAAGGGAGTCTGAGTTTTGCCCTGGTGACAACAGGAACAATTAGCAGCTTCTAAGCAGAGAATCCTATTTCCCTGCCCCCATGTTTTCATGAGGAACATCATGTTTTAGTCCCTAGAATGGAAAAATACTGGAAACATATATTCTGCCCTTCAAACTCAACTCATTTCTTTGACTAGGGACATACCTGATTGGAAATCCTGAGAAAAGTAATGGAAAGTACATGGCCAGAGGTCCTTCCCTCTGCTTTAGGTATGGACTCAGTTCTGGTGAATAAACTCAACTGAGGGGATAATCAGCAGCCCAATTCTGGCCACAAGCCAGCTTAGGTTCTTCGATCCAATTTACCAATAATAAAGCCAGTAATTAGACCTCCATTTATCCGTTAAGTGATTTGGAACTGAGAGAGAAAAAGGGATTTGATTTACCACCCCATTCAAAACTCCCAAAATAAGTAAGGTACGGCTAGCCGTACTTCAGAAAAAGCAACAGTTGGCAAGATGGACCTGTAGGAAGAAAGTATCGGAAGCCTATAGTGAAGTTCCTACAATAATCTAAGGATTCAGTGAATCATTTGTAACCATCAAGTATTTATGCAGGGTCTAATCAATAACTGCTCAAATCAAAACATGTATTTGAGCCAATCTTCAAAAGAATAAAACAAAGAGCAGAAAAAAATTACTAATACATATTTATATCAAATAATGTCCTTTCATAACTAAAACAGCTTCTGCTGGCCAGTGGGGTCATCAACAAAAGGCAATGAAGCAATTTTATAAGGAGATAGAGAAGAAACCAAAGGTTTACCATCCAAAAAACCTTTATATACGCCATAGAAAAATTCTATTATGCTACAAATCAATATCATACATCTCCAAAATAAAGAAGAAAGGGTCATGTCACTTGCCCACATTTCTAAACTAGTTCTAACTATCTGCCAGCATCCTTACAAATGTGTCTCCTGGATTTCTAAATCTCAAGAAGTTCTGCTTTCTTCTAAGTCAGCAGCCCTTAATACTACCAAGCACTTCTCCAAGTCACTTCAATTTACACGGACTACTTAATCAAAACCATGCTCCCTTAATTACTGCTATATATACATTTGACACACAACTGCTTTGTGAAATGCCTTACTCCACTTGTGTGTATACTTACTACTTTGTCTCATGCAAGATAAATGTAAACTCCTCTAAGACAGAGGTGGATAAAATCACAAGCACTAGAGACTAGCGAGGCTACATGAGCCCAGATATCTGTGTGCTGGCTTTCTACACCCAAACCAGACTCCTCAGTAGGGTATGAAACCCTCCTCTAACTACCCTTATTCTGAAACACTATCTGTTCTAAGTCATAACCAAATTAAATCAAGCACTAATTCAAGTCTGATTCACCCTTTTCACACATACTACTACCCTAAAGAAGTACTTCAGCTTCTCCAAAATAATTTGGAGATCAAAATTGTTGGCAGAAGCCAAAAAGTCACTCTGCTGCCCCATACACAAACCAGAGATCAAAGTATATTTACTAGGTTCACTGAGAAATAAAGCCCAGTAAGTTTTTCTTAGTCAGAGTCCTGATTTTACCTATCTCTCTTTATCTTCTCTGGCCATTCTTTGAAAAACGACAGTCCTGGGATCCTGCCCAAACCACTTGGATAGATAAAAGATGAAATTCCCTGCTAGGCAGAAGAGTATCATGAAGCAAACATTTAACTTGGAGTAGGAAATTATACCCCTGGTTTCAGCAATTTGTCTTTCTGAAGAATAAGAGAACCATACACTAAACTCCAAGTCACAGCACACACCACCTAAAATACTTTGTCTCTTTAAAACTTACCTCCCTCCATTTCTGACCCCACACAGACCTGATGGCCTCATTATCTTATGTTCCAACAGTATTTACAACAATCTCTGGATTTTTATGGATGCTCCTGGTCAGACGTACATATACACTTGTCCTCACTTTCTGCACTTAAATTTTAGAAACTTAAATTCCTTATGACTGGGATCATGTCGTTGTTCTATGTATTTCCTCAAAAAGCTTAAATATAATGTTCTTCACAAAGTTTTATAAAGAGAAAATGATAACCATTATATTTGTATATAGATGACATACTACATCCTGTGAAAAAGGAGGGCACTGACTATCCTGATACATATCCCTGACAGATATGGCAGGGCCTCAACAGCACCCACTCTGCGCTGAGTCTGTGCCTATGCCCTCTGAGCTCCCTGAAGTCATTACAGTCGCCTCTGGCTCCATTTCTTAAGCACTGCTGATGTGTCAGGCACTGTGCAAGACACTGAAAGAAAGCACCAATGGTCCCCACATCTAGAGAGCACGTAGCCTACAGGAAGCAATTCAGTCCTTTTCTGTTTGGAACTCTGCACCGACAGCTCTCCCGGACCTCCTACACCACGAGATCTCCTCGCATCTGCTCTCCTGCCACTCTCTAAGCTGCCACCATTCCAACAATTGCCACTTTCCCCTTATCAGATCTTCCTTTATAACTTGCTCATGTTATATTTTAACCCAAAAGAAACAGTAAGAAATATTATGGCCAGCATTAATTAAAGCTACTTTTCTCTCATCAGGAGGTGAGAAAAGTAACTCATTGGCCAAAAGCTAATATATACACAAAGAGTACAAAACACAGGATCTGGGGGGCATCCACACATGAGATAGGATACTAGCCACCAACTAAAGAACGCTAAGTATTAAGTATGCAGGCCAAAAAGGATGATTGAGATGGAGAAAATGGTCCTTAGAATTCTAAGACATAATGCTGTTTTTGGAGTAAGACAACTTCTGGAATGCAATCAGAAAATAGCAACTGCCAAGAACAGCCCCCTGCATGCATGAGAACCAAGTGGCTGCCCCATTCCCCACTTTATACAAGTGAGGTATGAAGTTTAGGCCCATAGAAGTGTAGTAAAAGGATGCCCAGAGGCTTGGTAATACCAAAGGCAAAAGATTCTGTGGAGGCAGAGCAAAGTGCTCAAAGCAGGGAGAAAGCTGCGCACCTGGCCTTCCTGGACTTCATCCTCCCTACGGAGTCAGTATTGCTCCTCTTCTCTTTGGCCTCCCTGGTGCTGGAGGCCTCCCGGGGCTTCCGTGTCTTCTTCGCTCCATCCTTCTGCTTTGGTTCCTTGGGCTCCTTGGCCTTTTTCGGCTCCTTAGTCTTCCTGGGTTCCTTTGGCTCTTTAGGTTCTCGCTTCCTCTTTGGCTTGGGCTCCCTGTCCCTGCTTCCCTTTGCTGTACCCTCTTGCTCTCCTGGATCCTTTTTCTTCCGTTTCTTCTTCACTCCAGTACCTCCTCCTCCACTGTTCTCCATCCCATTATGGGATGTCATTTTCCTAGAGAAAAGGGTATCAGCTTCCTCTTCAACAGCATATAGGTCCTTCTGGGGCAGACAATGACTAGCAGCAACATCTTCAGTTTTCTCTTCCTGATCAGTGCTGCAGTCAAACGGGGATGGGGATTTGTAGTCAAAATTGACAGAGGCATCAGACATTGGGGAGTGACTCAGAACTTTTAAATTTGATAACTGTAAAAGAGAGAGAAATAGAAAAGCATATTACCCTTCCATTGCTTGCTTCATGCAGGGAATATTAAGTTTGAATGAATGGATTCATTCAACATACATTTACTGAGTTCCTAATATGTGTTAGCTCCTACTGTGCTAGGCTGCGGATATACTGGCAAACAGGATACATGGGCCCTTTGCCCTTGTGGAGCTGTATTACATTGCTGCTAATGTGTTGTGGGGGGCGGGAGGAGGGGAGTGGGACAATAAAACAGTACATAAAAATCTGAAGGATTCCCATAGTTATATGCAGGAACTGAACAATCTTTTAAGCCCCAAGTCTAGAAAAAGCAAGTGTAACACTCTCCTACAAAATACCTTTAGATGTCACTATCACAAAACGGGCACACTGTTCTGACCCAGAGTGGCATTTATTATGCTACTACACAAGTTAGCATTAAATGTGCTCTGAAACTTGGTCATAAATAAAGATGATATCACTGAGCTGAAAAGGAAGCAAGTTCAAGCTCAGTGTGTTATTTCCACCAAATCTTTATTCTCACCTATCACCAAACAACATCAACATTCAGCTGGGATAATTTTCAACTAGAAAATCAGAATCAATCAAAGCTATTCCTTTTATTTTTAACTAAAAATTGTGTTCTTCTGTATTTTCATCTGACTTAGCCATCAGACTCAGCACCAAATAATCTTTGGCCACTTGCAAAAACACAAACTACCCAGAAGAGGAAGCTTTATTGTGAAAGATGTCACTAGGAAGACTGTGTCGCATGTACTAAAGGGAACCCTAAAAGGGAAGTTTCAAAGTTGTCTTTGCGCACCATCAAATAAAGATGTAGCCTCCCACAGTAAGTTACTTTTAGGGAAACATCCCTTTGGAAGTAAAAGATGCATCTCACAATTTCAGGTCTGGTGCAGCAAAATACATTTGCCATTTCATGCCCAAGCTAAGGCTGGCAATAATAATAACAATGTGGGTGCTGGTTTCAGTGAACAGCGTGCGCTCCTGGGTATGGAACAAAACATGACTTCAGGAGTGCCTGGTAGGGACAGATATGCTCGCCAGTAAGATGGCTACAATCATCTTTGGATGATGGCTTAGGAACACCACCATCTGTAAGTAGCTTGTGCCTAACAAGAGGCCTGGCATGTGCTAAAGGGCCCAGACACTTGTCCAGGTGGTATGGTCTCCCACCAGCATGCAAGTGACCAAAGACTGTTTGAAGCCACTGCTCAGACTTCCTGGCCCATTCTGGAAGTAATGGAGAGTGCAAAATTAAGCTGCATGTTTCCCCTTCTGTTTTTTTCCAGTTCCCTTCCCTAGTATGATGCTTCCAAAGGGTAACACTGAAAACAACAGGAGATAAGGATGAAAGAAAAGAAAGCTTTTTAGAGCTCTATCATAAAGTCCAGCTTCTTAAACAAGCCTAAATCCAGAGGGAAATGGTCATTCTGGAGGACACAACAATTAAAAAAAGAAAATTCAGTTGACTACCTCATTGTAGATTCATTATTTAAGACAGCTTAGGAAAAGGAGATGCTAAATGGGCTGAAAAGGAATTTAAAATCAAACACAAGGCAAAAGGAGACCGTAACAGTGGGTGACAGGAATCCAGTTAAAGCTCAGGTCCTGTGAGCACTTAGCCATCCTAGAACATTACTGAATTTTATGCTGGAGACAACTGGCCCAGATGGAACAACTTTTTGCTTAGCATGCAGAGGTGAACACACTAAAAAAGCAAGAGATACAGATTTGTTTATTTAAGAGGCTTTCAAACACAACACATAAAAGAACTAATTCCACCAAGGCAGCTCTCCTATAGACTCTTCAACTCAGACCTCTTCCTATCAAGGTCTGTCTTCTGAAAGATAGGGTTCTCCAAAGCAGCTAGAGGCAAGGGGTACTAACAGGATATTCAATCACTAGGCAGTAAAAACAACAGCAGCTAATATTCATTGAACAAATGTTGCATGGATATGCCAGGAATGACACTTGTCATGTTTTAGGATATCTTGAATCTTCACAATCCTACCAGGTTAGCATATATACAGAGAAATGGAAGACCCGTGATGCTAAGAGATGTGCACAAGGCTATATAGCTGGTAAGTGGAAGAGCTTGGATTTAAAATCTTTATCTGGACAAAAGCTAATGTTCATCTCACTGAGCATTTTGTGGCCTCCTTGGTAACTATAATAACTGACAGACCACCAAACCAACATGGTTAGAAATGTTAAATGTGATGGAGTATATATCCAACCACTTTGGGGAAAGGTCAGGCAGTTACCTATTAAAAAAAACATACACTTACTCATGTTCCAGCAATTCCACTCCAGGAATCATAAATAACTGGCTAGTCTAAAGCTCATCTTACAGCTAATAGTGTCAATTCAGAGAGATGAAGCAATTTATCCAAGGTTATACTCCTAGGGAGTGGCAGAGATGGGACATCTGAGAGTGAGAAGGGAAACCCAAGAAATGCAACACGAGTTTTCAATGTTCAAAAAAGGGAAAATGCCTCAAAAAGCAAGTGTTAGTGATGAAAAAATATAAAATTATATCACAAACTATTTTACTTTTAAAGCATCTATCGGAAGTTTGGAAAAGATACTTGCTGAGGATTAAAAATATTAGACAGGGCGGGCCATGGTGGCTCAGCAGGTAAGAGTGCTTGCCTGCCATGCCCGAGGACCCAGGTTTGATTCCCGGTGCCTGCCCATATAAAAAAATAATAATAACAAAAAAATAAAAATAAAAATATTAGACAAAAAGTTATTCTCCCATGAGGTCAGAGTGTATATGTGTGTCTGCTGGGGGTTGGGGATGAAGGCAAAGAGACTAAATAAAGTATTTTGGCTTCTAACAAGAAGGACGTTGTATCATTAAAGCGTCACTCTGAAAATGGAATAAAAGGAACAGATTGAAAATCATAGACTATAAGGTACCAAAAATATTTTATATTAACTGACTATTTAAATAATGACAAGCATCTAGAACACAAGGATATATGAAGAGGGGCCAAGTGATAAAATAAGCAAAATGTTAACTCATAAAGCACACTGTTTAAAAAAAGAAAAAAAAGTTCCTTTTATCCAAAATTACCAATCCACAATAATCCTGAAAAAAAAAAGACACAATGTTATATATCAAAGGACATTAACAAGAAACAAGTAAAAAGACAACCTACTAATTAGGAGAAAATATTTGGAAACTATGTATCTAATAAAGGTTTAATATCCAAAATATTCAAAGTCCTACAACTCAACAAAAAGAAAGACAAGCCCATTTGAAAATGGGCTGGGATTTGAACAGTCTTCCAAAGATCTATAGTTGAATAATAAGCACATGAAAAGATGCTCAACATCATTAGTCATTAGGGAAACACAAATCAAAATCACAATGAGATATCACCTCACACCCACCAGGATGGCTATCATTTAAAAAAATATATGAAAATAACAACCGCTGGCAACAGGAATCCTATACATGTTGGTGGAAATGTAAAACAGTACAGCTGCTGTGAAAATCACTGTGACAGTTTCTCAAAAAGCTAAACATAGAACTATCATTTAATCCAGCAAATTAACTTCTATGTATATATCCAAAAAGAATTGAAAACAGGAACTGGAACAGACATATGTACACCAATGTTCTAAGCATTATTATTCACAATTGCCAAAAGATGAAAGCAACTCAACTGCTCTACAGATGAATGGATAAACACAACGTGGCATATACGTACAATGAGATATTACTCAGCTGTAAAAAGGAAAGACATTCTGATATATGCTACAACATGGATGAGCTTGAAGACATCATGTTGAATGAAATAAGCCAGATGCTAAGGGACAGATATTATATGATTTACCTTATATGTAATAATTTGAATACACAAATACACAGAGACAATAAACAGAGTATGGTTACCAGAGGCAGGGGAAGGGAGAGGAGGGGAATGGGTAGTTCATGTATCAAGGGAACAGGGTTTCTGTTTAGGGTGAAAAAAAAGTTTTGGTAATAGATGGTTGTACAACACTGCAAATGTGATTAATTCCACTGAATGGTGAGAGTGGTTGAGATGGAAAATTTTCTGTTTTATATATATTTTCACAATATTTTTTTTTAAAAAGAGACTCTCTAAGCCCAACTCTGCAAGTGAAATCATTGCCCTCCCCACTACGTGGGACATGACATCCAGTGATAAAAGTCTGCCTCGTGGCGTGGGAGATGACTCCCAGAGATGAGTCTGGCCCCAGCATCATGGGATCAACAATTCCATCCTGACCAAAAGGGGGAAAAGAAGTATAACTAATAAAGTATCAGTGGCTGAGAGAATTCAAATAGAGTTAAGAAGCTACTCTGGAGGTCACTCTTATGCAAGCTTCAGTTAGTCAATGCTACCTATCATAACTTGCCAACCCCCAACCAAAATGATTCCAGCCAGACCTAAGGAACATCCAGGGCAATATATAAGACTCTACAAAGGTTCCACACACTAGGGTAACTTTCTAGAAACTTATAACCTTCAGATGGGTCCCTGGACCAGATAAGTCCTGAAACTTAGAGGGCCCAGCCTCTCCAGAACATCAACTAGTTCCATCTCCCTGCCTCTTATTATTGGCAGCCCCTTCCAAGATGAAAAAGTTCGAATGGACATAGCCCAAATACCCCTAAAGAGTAGGATAGAAAGATCAAAAGTGATGGTGGATTTATACAGAGAAAGTAGGGTTTAACAAATGAATGAATGATTGTTGAATCACTAAATTGATATTTCTTTTAGTTCCCAGTATCTTAGAGCAGCTAGAAGTAAAAATCTAAAATTGTGGAATTGTAACCCGTACCAAACTCTAAAATTTGTTCAACAACTAATTGTTGTACTGTGCTTTGAAATTTATTGCTTTTGTGTGTATATGTTACTTTTCACAAAAGAGAAAAAAGTCGACTGTGATGATAAAAAATACTTATTCCTTCTAGTGTCCTACATTCTGGAGCAGCTAGAAGGAAAAATCTGAGATGATGGTATGGCAGCCCATGACAAACTCTGGGATCTGTCTTGTAACTACTTGTTGAAGAATGCTTTGAAAACTATTGCTTTTTCCTTTCTTTGCTTTGTATATCTGTTATATCATACAATTAAAAAAAACTTAAAAAAAAAATACTATCTGGGATCCTGGAGCAAAAAAAGGACATTAGAGGACAAAAAATGGTGAAATTCAAACAAGATCTGTAGTTGATTTAATATGACTATTTTAACATTAATCCCCCAGGTCAATGGTAAGACGTCAGATGTTAACATTAGAAAAAGTGGGCAAAGGGTATGCATGAACTGTCTGAGCTACTTTTATAAATTTTCTGTAAGTCTGAAGTTATTTCAGAATAACAGTTTTAAAATTCTTAGAAAAAAAAGAGAGATGGAAAAAAATAACAATTAATTAAGTCCTAGGCAGCTAAACATCTACTTAAGTGATACACAAAGAGAGAGTGGAACTAAAACTAAATCTGCAAGAGTAATAGACAGAGCCTACAGTGATTTCAGGGAGAAAGGGCCAAATCTGGAAAAAATTAAAGGTATAAGAAAGGAAAAAATATTTTCAACACCAAATTAATTTTTAATTTTCACCCCCCTACCCCCCAAAAAAGAGAGAGAGAGACTACAAGAAACTGTAACAGTTAAATGCAATACAGACCCTGGACTGGATCTAATAATGGTAAAGAAAATGCCCAGAAGGATATTATTGGGACAACTGAAAAAAATCAGAATATGAACATTATGCTTTATAGCAATGCTAAATTTCCTGAACTTGATGGCTATGCTTCGAGTGATTACCGAAGTATCCTTTTTTTCAGCAAACGTACACTGAAGTGCTGAGTATTAAAAGGAGGATGATATATGTAACCTACCCCCAAATGTCTACTGTTTCAGTGTTACTTTTGAAACTTTTCTGTAAGTTTGAAATTATTTCAAAATAAAAGTACTGAAAAGTTAAAAAAAAAAAAAGACACAATAATATGAATCCCGATAAACTGGATTCACATCAGCTGAAAAGGATTTAAGAACTAATGGAAAGATTACATGTGGCCTAGCACAGCGGTTGCCAAAGAGAGGTCTCAAACAAACCTGGGCTATCACCCTAAGAATCACTCAAGCCTGCAAAAGTAAAAATTTACTATCTATTACAGCTTTATTTGTTACAGAATCTCCTTGACCAGTCAGGCCTGGAAATGATATGTTAAAACTCATGCAGCTGGGCAGTGCAATGGTGGCTCAGTGGCAGAATTCTAGCTTGCTATGTCAGAGGCCCAGGTTTGATTCCCGGAGCCTGCCTATGTAAAAAAAAAAAAAAGAAAAAAAGAAAAACCTCACGTAGCCATAATCATTAAATTCCAACACAACAGGCTGAAAAAAATAAAACAAGCATATTTCACTCTATACTTTTTTGAGTCAAAAACCACATTTCTATTTGTAAAGTATCTAAACATGGATACCTGACAACCATAGTCTTTAAGGTGCTTCTAACCTGGTAGATACCTAAGTTTCTGAGGAGCTCAGAGAGTCAACTGCTCATTCTGCAAAGCCAGGTCACATCCGCCCCCAGCCCGCACGGGAATAACGCTGACCCACTGTTACAGCTCTGCGCATGCACACAAAGGGTCCTGCGCCCTAGACCAGTGCATACCAGGGTTATACCCCCAAACCTGTGCACCCACACAGTTACATCCTCCCTGGCTGCTGGGCGCCCACGTTCCACAAGCACCAAAGTAACATCCACAACCTGCGTTTCTACCTGCACTGCAACGCATCACGACACTGTTGTGCTCCACCCTGTATACTGCATCCAGTCACACACACACCCTGAAAACACAAGGACTTACACTACCGAAAGAAATCAACTCCCAAAGTAAATCAATCAAGATACTTATATGTGACAAAACCAACAGATCACCAAGCATATCACAATGCAGACAGATAGAGCCCAGCCTACTGGTCAAAGTAAAACACCAGAGGAGACAAAGACGCTGGAACAACTAATCAAATTCGTTCATATAATTCTATTTAATAAAATAAGTGGGATGGCCAATGACATAAAGGAGAGTAAGAAGATAGTAGAAGAGCATAAAGAGGAATCTGAAAGAATAAACAGAAAAATAGCAGATATCACAGAGATTAAAGACTTTGTTGACCAAATAAGGAACATACTAGAGGCACATAACACCATATTTGAAGAGACAGAAGAAAGAATAAGTGATATAGAGGACAGGGAAACTGAATTCAAAGACTCAAATCAGCAAATGGCAAAAAAAAGGTAGAAAAAACGGAACTGGGTCTCAGGGAAAATATAGATAAAACAAAGCACACAAATATAAGAATCACTGGTGTCCTAGAAGGAGAAGAGAGGAGTAAAGGTCTAGGAAGAGTAGCTGAGGATATAATGGGGGAAAACTTCCCAACCCTTATAAAGGACATAAACATACAAGTCAAAGAAGCCCAATGAACTCCAAACAGAGTAAATCCAAACAGGCCTTCCCCAAGACACATTCTAATCAGTCTGTCAAATGTTGAAGAGAAGCAGAAAATCCTGCAAGTGGCAAGAGAAAAACAACCTACAACATACAAGGGAAACCACATAAGACTGAATTCAGACTATTCAACTGGCACCATGCAGGCGAGAAGGCAGTGGTATGATATATGTAAGACCCTGAAACAAAAAGACTTCTAGCCAAGAAATCTGTACCCAACCAACTGTCCTCAATAACTGAGGGAGAAATTAAAATTTTCACAGACAAACAAATCCTGAAAGAATCTGTCAACAAGAGACCAGCCCTACAAGAAATACTGAAGGGAGTTCTGCCAGTTGAAAAAAAAGGACAGGGGAGGGAGGTCTGGAGGAGGGCACAGAATTGAAGAGTACCAAAGATACAGATTGGCAGAATGGATTAAGAAATATAATCCAGCTATATGCTGCTTAGACACAAGGATATAAATAGATTGAAAGTGAAAGGATGGAAAAAGATTTTCCATGCAAGTCATAACCAAGAGAAAGCAGGAGTAGCTATACTAATATTGGACAAAATAGACTTTAAATGTAAAGACACCATATGAGACAAAGAAGGACACTATATACTAATTAAAGGGTCAATTCGCCAAGAAGATATAACAATCATAAATGTTTATGCTTCCAATCAAGGACCTCCAAAGTACATGAGACAGACATTAGCAAAACTGAAGGAAGCGATGTTTCAACAATAATAGTAGGAGACTTCAATATACAGATAGAACAACCAGATAGAAGATCAACAAGGAAACAGAGAAGTTAAACAACTTGATAAGTGAATTAGACCTCACAGACATATATAGGTCACAGCACCCCAAAACAACAGGATATACACTCTTCTCTACTGTTCATGGAACATTCTCCAGGATAGATCATATGCTAGGGTACAAAACACATCTTTATAAAATTAAAAACACTAAAATTATTCAAAGCACTTTCTCTAATCACAATGGGATGAAGCTGGGTCTCAATAACGACCAAAGAACAAAAACATTCACAAATATATGGAAATTAAATAACACACTCTTAAGCAATCAGTGGGTCAAAGAAGAAATTGCTAGAGAAATCGGTACTTATCTGGACATGAATGAAAATGAGAACACAACTTATCAGAATTTATGGGATGGGCAAAGGCTGTAATGAGAGGGAAATTTATTGCCCTAAAATGTCTATATTAAAAAACAAGAAAGAGCAAAAATTGAGGACTTAACAACAAACCTGGAGGAACCTGAGAAAGAACGGCAAACTAGCCCCAAAGCACATAGAAGAAGAGAAATAACAAAGATTAAAGCAGAGTTGAACGGGAGAACAAAAAACTAAAAGTTGATTCTTTGAGAAAACCAGTAAAATTGATGGGCCACTAGCAAGACTGACAAAAAAAGAAAGAGGATGCAAATAAACAAAATCAGAAATGAGAAGGGGGTTGTGTTGGTTTGAAATGATGTATGTACCCTAGAAAAGCCATGTTTTAATCAAAATCCCATTTCGTAAAGGCAGAATAATCCCTACTCAATACTGTATGTTTGCAAATGTAATCAGATCATCTCCCTGGAGATGTGATTTAATCAAGAGTGGTTGTTAAACTGGATTAGGTGATGATATGTCTCTACCCATTTGGGTGGGTCTTGATTGGTTTACTGGAGTCCTATGAAAGAGGAAACATTTTGGAGAATGAGAGATTCAGAGAAAGCAGAACGATGTAGCCATGAGATGTGATTCAATCGAGAGTGGTTGTTAAACTGGATTAGGTGACGACATGTCTCCACCCATGTGGGTGGGTCTTGATAAGTTTCTGGAGTCCTCTAAAAGAGGAAACATTTTAGAGAATGAAGGAGATACAGAGAGAGCAGAGAATGCTGCAGCACCACGAAGTAGAGAGTCCATCAGCCAGCACTTTGGAGATGAAGAAGGAAAACGTCTCCCAGGGAGCTTCATGAAACTGGAAGCCAAGAGAGAAAGCTAGCAGATAACGCCGTGTTCACCATGCGCCCTTCCAGTTGAGAGAGAAGCCCTGACTGTGTTTGCCATATGCCTTCTCACTTGAGAGAGAAACCCTGAACTTCATCAGCCTTCGTGAACCAAGGTATCTTTCCCTGGATGCCTTAGATTGGACATTTCTATAGATTTGTTTTAATTGGGACATTTTCTCGGCCTTAGAACTGTAAACTAGCAACTTATTAAATTCCCCTTTTTAAAAAGCCATTCTGTTTCTGGTATATTGCATTCTGGCAGCTAGCGAACTAGAACAGGGGTTGTTAACCACAGACCCTGAAGAAATAAAAGAAATCATAAGATGATACTATGAACAACTATATACCAACAAACTAGACAACTTAGATGAAATGGAAAAATTCCTGGAGCCACACAACATGCTATACTAACTCAGGAAGAACTAGAGGATCTCAACAAACCAATCACAAGTAAAGAGATTCAATCAGTCATCAAAAACCTTCCTACAAAGAAAAGCACAGGGCAGGCAGATTTACAGGAGAAATTTATCAAACATTCCAAAAAGAACTAACACCAATCCTACTGAGACTTTTCTAAAAAACTGAGGAAAAATGAACTCTACTTAGCTCATTTAATGAGGCTAATATCATTTTAATACCCAAACTGGCTAGAGATGCTGTAAGAAAGGAAAATTACAGTCCAATCTCCCTAATGAATGTTATGATGTCAATTTCACCCAAACTGTTATATAGATTCAATGCAATACCAATCAAAATCCCAACAACCTTCTTTGAAAACTTGGAAAAGCTTGCTATCAAAATTATTTAGAAGGGAAAGAGACTCTTTCAGGACTATCACTTCCTGACTTTAAAACTTAATATAGGTGGTGTGATGGTGGCTCAGTGGCAGAATTCTCGCCTGCATACCGGAGACCCAGGTTCGGTGCCCAGTGCCTGCCTATGGGGGGGAGAAAAAAAGCAAAACTTACTATAAAGCCACAGTGGTCAAAACAGCATGGTGTTATGATCCTGAAACCCTATTGCTCAGTATATACCTGGAGGAACCGAGTGAGGGGACACGAATAGACATTTGTACACTGGTGTTTCTGGGGCAGTGTTCCTGATCCACAATGAATGGAGGTGGCCTAAGGGTACACGGACTGAGGTACAGAAGGGGGGAGGCTATGGTGTATACACACAATGGACTACTGAGCAGGGGCAAGAAGGAATGAAGTTGTGAGGCATGCAACTACAGGAATGAACCTTGAGAGCTGTATGTTGAATGAAACGTCAGGAACAAAAAGACAAATATTATCATGCCTTAATCATATAGACTATAATATAAAAATTTGGTGAACTGAAGTCAACAGCATGAGTTATCAGGTTGGGCTTACTGTAAAGGGTCCTAGATTGTAAGCTCTTATAGCAATCATATATATTCAGGAGGTGTAACTGTTAATTTTAAACGCTGAGATACTGAGCTGTCTGTATATAACATGGTCTTTCCCAGAATCTTCAGGTATCTATGTGATATCTGAGACTCAGAGTTAGAGCTCTGAAGCCATGAAAGTGAGCAGTACCCCATACAGGAACTGTATAAAAAGCTAAAAAAGTGATTGGACATCAAGTAGAGATATGAACGATGCTGATCTGGATAGGACTAAGGTATATCAGAAGACTGGGTAAAGGATATTATCGTCCATGTTTTAGAACTTTAACTTCTGTGTGAGACTAAAGGGAGAGATGTTTATTTGGTGCAAAATTTACATTTTGGTTAGTGCATTTCCTAATTTAACTTGTGTATGGTCAGTTTAGTTGAACACTGTTAAGTACATGGAATCTTGAATAGGGCATGAGATTTTGTTGGCTTGACAGTGTGGTGCCCCAATAAATCCCAGAGTGATTTGGACAGTGAATAAAGAAGTATTTGCAAAGTTTCCTTGGGGGAATGAGCAGAAAGGGGGAAATATTCAACTTCACCATGTGGAGAATTTCTGATATTCTCACAAGCAGTGGGGGCAACCAAATTAATAGACCAAGCTCTCGATATTGGTTTTGCCCCTATGAAACATATTCCTGCAAAGGATAGGCCAAGTCTACTTAAAAACAGGCCTAAGAGTCACCCCCAGAGAAGCTCTTTTGTTGCTCACATGTGGCCTCTCTCTGTAAGCCACCTGGGCAGGTGAACTCACTGCCCTCCCTCGTATGTGGGACATGACTCACAGGAATGTAAATCTCTCTAGCAACATGGGACAGAAATCCAGCGATGAACAGGGACCCGGCATCAAGGGATTGAGAAAACCTTCTTGACCAAAATAGGGAAGAAAGAAATGAGAAAAAATAAAGTGTCAGTGGCTGAGAGATTTCAAACAGAGTTGAGAGGTTATCCTGGAGGTTATTCTTATGCATTATATAGATATCCCCTTTTTAGTTTAGTTTATGGTGTATTAGAGTATTAGGGAAGTATTTGAAACCGTAGAGCTGTGTTCTAGTAGCCTTGTTTCTTGAAGATGATTGTATAATGATACAGCTTTTACAATGTGACTGTGTGATTGTGAAAACCTTGTGTCTGATGCTCCTTTTATCTAGGATATGGACAGATGAGTACAAAATATGGATAAAAAATAAAACCAATAATGGGAGGACAAAAGATTAAAATAAATTGGGTGGATGGAAATAATAGTAGTCAATGAGAAGGAGGGGTAAGGGTTATGGTATGTATGAGTTTTTTCTTTTTTACTTCTTTTTCTGGAGTGATACAAAGGCTCCAAAAAATGACGATGAATACACAACTATATGATGATATTGTGATCCACTGATTATACACCATGTATGGAATGTTTGTATGTTAAGAATGTTCTTATGTTTGTATGTTAAGTTCTATCAATAAAAATATATTTTTAAAAACATTAAAAAAAAACAGCATGGTATACTGGCACAAAGATAGAAGTATCAATCAATGGAACTGAAATCGAGAGTGCAGAGATAGGCCACCAAATATGATTTGAAAAAACTTTGAAAAAATGATTTTCACTAAGGCTCCCAAATCCACTGAAGTTGGACAGAACAGTCTTTTCAATAAATGCAAACGGGAGAATTGCATACCAATAGCCAAAAGAATGAAAGAGAACCCCTACCTTACACATTAATCAAAAATTAATTCAAAACGGATTAAAGGCCTATGTAAGAGCCAGTACCATAAAACTTTTAGAAGAAAATGCAGGGAAACACCTTTATGATCTAGTAATGGGCAGTAACTTCTTAAACTTTACACCTAAAGCACAAGCAGCAAAAGAAAATAGACAAATAGGAACTCCTTAAGATCAAGAGCGTCTGTGTCTCAAAGGACAGTCAGAAAGGTGAAGAGGCAGCCAACTCAATGGGAGAAAATATTTAGAAATCACATATCAGATAAAGGCTTGATATCCTGTGTACATAAAGAAATTACACAGGGCGGGCCACGGTGGCTCAGCAGGCAGGAATGCTTGCCTGTGATACCAGAGGACCCGGGTTCGATTCCCGGTGCCAGCCCATGTTAAAAAAAAAAAGAAATTACATAGCTCAACAACAAAATAATTATATATTGTTTTATATATATTAAAATCAGATAATTATATTTTAAGTGTAAAACTGTTAATAAGAAACAAGAGTACCATAAAATGACAAAAGGATCAATTCAAAAAGGAAGATATACCAACTATAAATATATAATTCATATAATAGAACTCCAACTTACATGAAGCAAACTGACAGAAACAAAGGAAGAAAGAGGAAGTTCAAAAACAGTAAATGAAGATTGGAAAACTTTCAATAATAAATAAAACTTCTAGAAAGAATATGCTTAGAGAAACAGAGAACTTTAAAATACCTAGGCCAAAATACATATATAGATAGTAGTATATGAAACAACAGAAAAACAAACAAACAAACAAAGAATTTAAAAATTGGTGCTCCAACAATGGGATACTCACATAGAAAAAGAATGAATTGTGACCCCCGCCATACAGAATGGCTGCTGTTAAAAAACAGAAAACTACAAATGTTGGAGAGCATGTGGAGAAACTGAAACACTTATTCACTGTTGGTGGGAACGTATACTCATGTAGTGTTGCAGAAAACAGTTTGGCAATTCCTCAGAAAACTAAATATTGAGTTGTGCTATGACTTGATACCACTACTGAGTATATACCCAGAAGAGCTGAAAGCAGTGACATGAATAGACATCTGCACACCGATGTTCACAGTGGCACTTTCACAGGTGCCAGAAGATGGAAACAATCCAAGTGCCCATCAACAGACAAGTGGATAAACAAAATGTGGTACATACTAGGCAGCAGTTAACATGAAATGCAGTCCTGAAGCATATGACAACATGGATGAACCTTGAGGACAAAATGCTGAGTGAAATAAGTCAGACACAAAAGGATAGATACTGTAAGATTTTGCTATTATGACTCTGGTAAAGGCAATCTCAGAAGTTACATGTAGTAAAATATAGCAGACACAGAGATACAAAAAAGCTGGAGACAGGGGTAAGGCTACCCAATGAGGTTTAACTTAATGCAAGGGAATGGATAGAAGTAATGGTAATTAACTAGTAGGGTTATAAGTAACATTTCCACATTGAAGGTTAATATGATTGAAAGGGGATGTCTTTTGTCATGTATCCCACTGATTAAATTAAACCTACAATTAATTATGAAGAAGTTCTTGCATTAGCTATTTTAAAAGTTTGATAGTGGACATAGAGTCGACAGAAGAGGGGTATGGGGGAAAACTAAAATTGCATGCTATGACCGATAGTTAACAAGAGGACATCAATAGTACCACAACAATACCAGGGCCATCTAATGGGGGGTGGGGGAGAGGGACGAGTGATAAGTTTTGATTTGACAGTTGGTGATGCTATGCTTGCCAGCTCTTTGTCACTATGGACAAATGAAAACTGCCTGAAACTGAAAGTGCTGCTGATTGTAAAACCAAGTGAGGAAACCTCAGGGCATGGCTTGTTTATTTTGGGCATTACCCATAATGCCCAACAGATTGAGAGAGTCAAAGGGTATAATGTCTGAGAAGCAGAAAGGCAAACTAATACATCTATATGATGGGATATGGTGCGGCTACAAAAAGGAAGGACTTCATGAGGCACATAGCAAACTGAATAAACTTTGGAGACTATGTGTTGTGCAAAATAAGCCAGAAACAAAAGAAGAGATATGCTAAGATCTCTTTCAGAAAATATTTATAAGAAAATTGGAGTCTAGACTGTAAGCCCTTATAGTGGCCACACTTAGGCTGAAGTTGTAAATGTATTTCTAGATTCTGAGACACCAAACTATATATGTATATCAGTTGGTGTTTCCCTGGAACTTTGAATAACTTTGTGACATCTAAAACTCAGAAATGGAGTGATGCAGCCCTGAAAGTTAGCATAGCTATGTATAATTATACAATAGTTAAAATAACCAAAAAAGAGATCAAGTCACAATGAGAGTTAAAACAAAGCCAATCTGGCTGAGTCTAACGTAAATTAGAATACAGGGTAAAAGACGATAGTGTATGTACTCTAGACCTTCACCTACTATATGAGACCAAAGGCAGAGAGGTTTATTATGTCTACAACCTGAACTTCTGGTAACACATAATCTAAATCAACTTGCATTTAAACAACCCAAACTCCTAGAGTCCAGAACAGGAGTGAGGCCTTATAATTCAGTACAGCTTAATGTAATACCAGGATACAACTCAGACTATGGTGGGTTGATAATTAAAAAGTATTAGTAGAAAAAAAAAGTATTGGTAGAATCCCTTGAGGGTCTGAAAGGGGATGAAAATATATGTGAAACTATTAAATTTTCCCATCTCAGAAACCCTAGGCACATTCTCACGTTATGTAGGACATAACATTCAGGGGTGAAAATCTCCCTGACTGTGTGGAGACTGACTTCTGGAGAAAATGGGATTTAATAAATGAATATGACTACTGAATTACTATATTAATAACCTCCAGTGTTTTGGAGCAACTAGAAGGAAAATTCTTAGTTGGTGGAATGCGAGCACCTGACAAACTCTGTTCTGTAAAACACTTGTTGAAGCATGCTTTGAAAATTATTCTTTTTCTTTCTTTGCTTTTTATGTATATTTTACAATAAAAAACATTTTTAAAAAAAGTGATCAACAAACTTGGGGATATAATTGTTCTATTATCTCTCTCAATTCTAGTTCCCACCTCCAGTTCCACATGGTTGAATTTATAAGGGAGAGACATTTTCTCTATTGATGCTTCAAGAGTCTTAGAAGTTTGACTTCTTTAAGTCCACAAGCAAAGTCAATCCAATCCTCATAATTCTGGGCAGAAACAAAAACTGAGGACTGGTGAATTGGAGGAGAGAGGGAAAGTAATATTTAATAAGTATCTGTGCTATTTTTAAAAACTACAAGTTTTATTTCCAGACAGCTATGACTTTGCCCAAACTAAACCCTCATTTCCTAATATGTTTAAGCTGAAAGATGCTTATTCCACCAAGGCCAGGAGAAATCTCTTCTAGAATTTCTTTGTGATATCTTCTAGGCTAAGAAGACACTCAGCAGATTTGAAAAAGACTTATTTACCTACTACTTCATTTTAGCCCCATCTGCAATTTTACTGTAACCCTGGACTACCAGAGCCCCTAAATCCAGAATTTAGGTCAAACTTTGCCCATATCACTGCCGTATACAAAAATGAAAGCAAGATCCTGGTCCTGGGATTATGAATATTGCATGCATGCAAAGGGAAAAGTTCTTTTCATAAACTCAACATTTTAGTTAGAAGCAATCAGATTAAAACACTCTGGACACCAAAAACTGCTTTAAAATATAAAGATAAAATGGATGTTAATAATTATAATCATAATTTTATAGCCTCTAAGATGGCTATAATAACAAATCAGATATCATCTCTGGGCTTCCCTGTATTCAACTTGTGACATGGCCTTACTGGGGTGAGAAGAACCAAGTTCAGAGAGACCTGAGCCTTAATTGTATTAAGTATGAAGTATCCGTCAGTACGCTAACCATCTTAAATGTGTTAAATCACCAAAACAACCTTAAGAGGCATGTTATGCTTCCAATTATGGCTCAAGTTTAAAGAACTGGAAAGAAGCTGAGAGAAATTAAATAACTTACCTAAGTCAAAAAGCTAGTAAACGGTAAAGCTAAGATTTGAACAAACCCAGCTTTGACTCCTGGGTTCAAGAACCCATACTTATGACCACTTCACAGTGTTGCCTCATATTTTGGATACATCAAATTTAGAAATGAGAATCAGCAAGAACCTCTAAACATTTCTACTTTATATCCCTCATCCATCTCCCAAAACCATTCCACCTCTCCAGTCTTTCCCCAGACAACTTCCAACTGTTAACGTTTCCTCTTCGACCCATTTCTTGATAAATCTATTTGTTTCATAGATCAGAATGAGAAATGCTAGAAGTTACTTAGCAGAACACATAAGATTAAATAAGTGGTTTCTAAGATTTTTTATCTTCACCCACTAGGGTCCCAAGATGAGGGTAAATGCACATCAGTTGTGGATTGGCAGCTACCAGAAGACCTACAACCACCACCTATAAGGGCACATTCTGCAAACCATGGGCACTTTATATCTTTTACTCCCACTGAATGAGAAAACTTTTGACCTTTGGTCACTAAATATCATTCATTTCTAAAAATTTGCAAAATTTATCCAAGACCAACTAATAAAGGGATGGGCTAAAACTGAGGAATGGAACAGTGAGTCAGTGAGAAAGTTATAAACCATATCCTTTCAAAAACGCAAAGTAACTCCCTGTTGTGCTCCCGCTTTTTTTTTTTTTTCATAATACTCTGATGTTTTGGGATAGTTTTCCCAAAGTTGGATAAAAATTAGGTAGAGGAAAACTATTCTCCACAGTCATATCAACATTTATGGGTAAGCTAAAAACATCACAACTCCTAAATCTTCAATCGCACTATGAAATGGCTCCAAAGGATTCTTCATCAGAGCTCCCAAGACTCCTCCCCTGCTTAGGACAGGAACAAGATAATTCTAACTAATGTTTTTAAGTAGTCTTCTTTATCCCAATGTTTTCCACACAGAAACAGAGCTAAAGCCCCTTTTATTCATAGAATTCAAAAAGTAGTAGTTTATTTCCATTAAAAAATAAATTGTTCTGTCTCATAAATGCCAATGATATATTAGATGACATGAGTAATAAAAGCTGAAAGAACCATTATGTATGATGTAATAACTACCTTATGTTAGCTAAAATTTTATTTATATGACATTTATTAGGTATTCACGTAAATTTACCATAAATAAATCTACCAGCAAAACCTAGGATCCTTGTCAGGATGGACCTCTGAGGTCCTCTAGACCAAACTCACATCTCATGCTCCCCTACATATAAGGAAATGGCCCTCTAGTCTCTCCTAGGGACAAGAAGCTTACTGCTTACAAGGCATATGTCACAGCTAGGCAGCTCCACTTCTCAGATTGTTCGTTATATCATGCTAAAAGCCTATCATCCTGCACCTTTCCCCATGTATCTCATTCTTGTTCACAGGCCCAGCAACAGATAAATTTAATACCTCATTCACATGATGCCTTTAAACCTTCACTTCTTTAGGTTAATTGTAGTTTCATCTATCACATCTCAGGTCACTTTGCTCTGACCTCTCAATTATGTTTCATAACATAAAATGAATTAGAATGAGGAAAAAAAAACTGCTATTTCAATTACAAATTGAGGAGAGCACTTAATGTTCAGATTTCTTTTTTCAGAGGAGAGAGAGGTTAGATAAGGTCCATAGTAGCTGTAAGTACTTTTGAAACGTAAGACCAGGGTGAGGCTATTTTGACTCTTGATTCTACTGGGCAAATTACTAGCTATCTCTCTTTATGCATTGAAGAAAGAGGCTTCCCACTCACTATTAAACCTAAGTTCTGACTGGCATAAGCCTTCATTTTCAGACCTTTCATGGGATGAAGCGGAAAAGTCTTAGAAACTAATTATCTGCACACCTACACATCAACTTTGCTATTCTTCCTCTTCCACTACTTTGAGTCGTGGATCATTATTTGGGGACCCATATTGGTATAAATGTTTTCCTAGAGATCTGAAGCTAGGATCTAGAGATCTTCTGACAAGTAAAACCAATTATTTAGGGATCTAGTGGCCACCTAAATCTACCATGCTTCTTATCTTAGTGTATCTTCGGTCACCACCCAAAACAGAGCACTGCACTGCAGGTCTTTCCACTCTCCCTCATCACCATGTGCCTCACCTTCCTGAATCTACCCATACACTGTTCTCTTCCCTCCCTCTGAAGCAACCAGAACATTCATTTTCTTCTTCACTTTTAACTGAAACCTGGCTTTCTCCATAGGACAACACATCACCTCTTTTAAAACATTCTCAAATGCTTTGATGGGGATGACATTCCCATTTCCAGATCATCACTCCTCTGCCCACAATGTAAACTGCCTACCTACAATCAGCAATTAAGCTGCGCACGAAGAAGAATCAACCTGTAGTCACTGCCATACCTGGCTCCAAGTAGACATTCAAATATTTCTTAGATGAATAAATGCTGAATATTTGTTTACTAAATAAATTATATCCATATTCACTCTAGGGAAGGAAATAAAAGCTAATCACCTAAATGCCTTTGAGAATCCCACAGCATACCTGAAGAAAATTCTTTCTACCCACCTTTATGTTTTCTACTTATCTAACTCTTGATCATACGGTGAGGAAGCAAGACTCCCCCCCCAGTTACTGCAAGTTGTAGTTCCAACTTTTTATTCTGCTTATAATATTATCTATTTCTATTACACTCATCATTTACTAAGTCTCCCCCACACTGGATATGTGCACCAAAAATCCCCTCACCGATGGAAACAGCCCAAATGTCCATCAACAGACGAGTGGCTAAACAAGCTGTGTTATATACATACTATGGAATATTATGCAGCTATAAGACAGAATAAAGTTATAAAGTATGTAACAACATGGATGGACCTTAAGGACATGATGCTGAGTGAGATTAGCCAAAAACAAAAGGACAAATACTGTATGGTCTCACCGATATGACTGACATTAGTGAATGAATTTGGGGAATTTCAGTTAAGAACAGAGGTCATCAGGAGATAGAAATATGGTAGATATTGGGTAATTGGCACTGAAAGGATACAGATTGTACAATGGGACTGATTGTAAAAATTCAGAAATGGATAGCACAATACTACCTAACTGTAATACAATAATGTCAGAACACTGAATGAAGCTGAATGTGAAAATGATAAAGGGAGGAGGCCTGGGGGCACAAATGAAATCAGAAGGAAAGCTATACAATAAAGACTGAGATGGTATAATCTTGGAATGCCTAGAGTGTATAACAATAGTGACTAAATGTACAAATTTAAAAATGCTTTTGCATGAGGAAGAACAAAGGAATGTCAATAATGCAGGGTGTTGAAACAGATGGTAATACATACTTTAAAACTTTAATTTATGTGTGAGACTAAAGCAAAAAATGTTAATTTGGTACAAAATTTATATTTTGACTAGTGCATTTCCTAATATAACTTATGTGGACAGTTTAATTGAACACCATAAGTGCATAGAACCTTGAATAGGGCATGAGATTTTGTAGGTTTGTCCAGAGTGATGCCTCAATAAATCCTAGGATTTGAATAGTGAATAAAAAAGTATTTGCAAAGTCCCCTGGGGGGAATGGTGAGAAAGGGGGAAGATTCAATTTCCCCAAATTCTTGATATTCTTGATATTCTCATAAGCAGTGGTACAACCAAAGCAACAGGCTGAGCCCCCAATCTTGGGGTTTGTTCATATGAAACTTAACCCCACAACGGACAGGCTAAGTCTACTTAAAATTAGGCCTCAGAATCACCCCCCAAGAGAACCTCTTTTGTTATTCAGATGTGGCCTCTCTCGAAGCCAACACTACAAGCAAACTCACTGCCCTCCCCGTCTCTATGTGGGACTTGACTCCCAGGGGTGTGGACCTTCCTGGAAATGTGGGACAGAAATCCTTGAATGAGCTGAGACTCAGCATCAAGGGAATGAGAAAACCTTCTCGACCAAAAGGGGGAAGAGTGAAATGAGACAAAGTGTCAATGGCTGAGAGATTCCAAACAGAGTCGAGAGGTTATCCTGGAGGTTATTCTTACGCATTGAGTAGATATCACCTTGTTATTCAAGATGTAAAGGAGAGGCTGGAGGGAACTGCCTGAAAATGTAGAGCTGTGTTCCAGTAGCCATGTTTCTTGAAGATGATTATATAATGATATAGCGTTCTCAATGTGACTGTGTGATTGTGAAAACCTTGTGTGTGATGCTTCTTTTATCTACCTATGGACAGATGAGTAAAATATATGGATTAAAAAGAAATAAATAATAGGGGGAACAAATGTTAAAATAAATTCAGTAGAATGGAAAAAAAAAATCCCCTCACCTCCAGTTTAGAAGGGCCTACATACCAGGGCCATGCCTTTCATATTTTGTACCTCTCTTACTGTAAAGCAAGGAGCTGGAATGAATAAAAATCAGTTTTTCCATATTATAGATTTGTCACCTCTAACAATAGGATGTGTCCCCTGTCAAAGAAGTATTTTTGACTATACTATCATCAGCAATGCTATATGGTTTTTCAGCAATTAGAGTTCACATTTTATTTCTCTAAATTTTTTCTGTCTAATATTGCTTGGTCATCTTAGGAATTAAAATATATTATTTCTTCGAAGCTGAAATTTAATTCTTTTTTAAGTTAGACAAATGACTATGGCACCTCCTAGTAAGGGGAATAAACAAATTTAACAGAATGATTCATTATAAAATGTTTTATTGAAGTCTATTTTCTTGCAATGCTTATTTAGGTAATATAAAGTCAATCTTTGGACCCTTTCTTCTTGGTGTAGTACTCCTGTTATGCCCTTTCCAGCAAATGGCAAGCATGATTATTTATTACAGAGTTTTGAATATTAACCTGTAAAATCTGTTATATCAGTTTAATTTACTCTGATAAGATTGTGGACAAAGAAATGGGGAATTTTCAAGATTAGAATGTGATTAACATGTCCTTTTTCTCTAGAGAGGAGGAAAAATGAATTAATGGGAATGAAGATTTTTTAAATATGAATGTTTTATTTGCTGCTACTTCTCCCGCTTTGGAATCATAATAAAAGAAAGGATGAAGTTTGGTTAATTTTATTGTGATACTATAGAATTTTAGTTTCCTTGCCACTGACAAACTGAATGCCAAGTACACAACAAATTATCTCACTTAATCCTTATCAATACATTGTGAGGCATGTATGACTGCTCCAATTTTAAGTAATAAGTAAAACTAAGCTGAACTTGCCCAAAGGCATGTAAGCTAAGTGAGAGTTAAAATTTCATTGTAGTTGTGCTGAACTTGAAGTCAAGTTCTTTCCAGAATGTGGACCTCCCCTCTGTCAAGCACCGAACTCTCTACACACATGCTCAATCTGGGAGCCTGTAGACTGCTTTAGCTCCAACTTAACTTTCTGTTTTCATGCTGTGAAACTTCTTGCAATTAAGTCATCAGTTTGGCCTAACATCAATACTTTTAAGAAGAACAAGACAGACTTCCTGAAAGTGGCTCCACTTATTGAACTTGCTCCTCTACTGTATCTTCTATTAACATTTAAATAAAATCCCAACCATGTTTATCAATATTACTATGCGGTTTAAAATATCCCTGGTAAGGTGATAAAACAAAGCCCCATCTATCTGAGGCTACATAACAGCTGACATACTTAAGAAGAAAAAGAAGAATGTCAAAAGAAATCAAAATTCATTTTATGACAACTAGAATAGTATGTTTTACTTAAATAAAAACTTAACTTCAAAGAAAGTTTAAAAAACTAAATCTGCAGATGGCTTCAGGAAATATAAACCTTTACACATATAAATGATGACAGTTTTGAGGTCTCAGAATTATCTTCAGTATTGTGTTCCTTTTACCAGCTGCATAATATTCTACTAAAATGGCTGTGCTGTCATTTAAACAGTCCCGTCTTTGATAAGCATGTAGGTTATTTTCCATTTTTGCTACTATAAAGCAGCAATGAAAGCCCTTGCACACACAGCTTTGTGCACCTGAATATATCCATAGAATAAATTCTTGACAGATGCAACTACATCTCTGTAGTGTTTACACTACAGCTGAAAACTCTTCACAGAGCTAGATAGAAAGAAATCCAATATGTAGACAGTATTTAGCCACTGCTCTTGTTAGGAACTGGTAGCAGATGAGTCAATTATTTCCCCAATAGATTGTTTTGGCTTCATAGGGACCTATTCACTGAGTATAGATATGAGATTAGTCCCCGTAATTATGTATTTGACTAGCCACCCCTTATCTGAATAGTGCTCCCCAGAAGTAGAGTGGAGAGGTATAAGTGGCTGGTTTTGTCAAACTTCTACACAAAAAGTTATCCTTGGTTCAATCAAATACCCCTGGGTCCTAGTAAAGGGCAGGGATTCAGACGCCCCCAGTAACCAAGTTGTCATTTAACTTTGTAAAAGGGAAAACAGCCCGCCAATATAGTCTGTTCACAAGAGCCAGAGGCAGATCCTTCATTTCACCCACTAGGCCACACTGCTTGCAGTCTCTGGATTCCTTAAATAACTGGAGCAGGGAAATAGCAACTAAAGTCAGAGATCCAAGCAGGATGGGTCACACAGTCCAAATCTTTAAATCAATTCCCATCCCCTCTAAAAAACCAAATGCCAAAAAGCTCATGTTCATACCCTTCCAACTAATTCACAAGCTCTGGAAGGAACCTCCTACAGATCATTATAAATAAGAATGGTTATAGTTTAGGAAAAAATCCAAAATGATAAAAATATAAACTGCAAAGAATTGGTCACAACTCTATTTTATGAAAACTTGGAAAGCTATTCCTAGGGAGGGAAGAAATGTCTCTCCTACATAGCTAATTCTGAATAATATTTTGACTCACAGTTTTCATTACATTTATTCCTATCTGGTACTGATCTGAGCAAAAGGTAAAATCCACATAAATCATTCAAAACAAAGCTCTCAGTTACCAGGTGGAGAATGGGAAACAAGCAATAGGGTGGGTACTCTAGAGACTAAGAGATGAGACAACACTGCTAGCATTTCCTCTCGCTATAAAAGCACCTTTGTATGCAGGATGCATTCACTTAAAAGAAATGTGATCACTTACCTGTTTCTCCTTCTTCTGTATTTTCATTATCATCTGTTGAATGAAGAAAGTTATTTCTGGAAAAAATAAAAAAAGACAAAGATTATAACAAAGTTCAAAATAAAGCATTTTAGATAATCTCATGATTGAATGTGATACATGAAGAAAGCACAAGTAGATACTTGCAGAGAATATTTATGGTGGGTGGTGTTCTAGCTCATCTACCCCAAGAGCACTAAATGTAACCCTAATCCTAAATTCCAAACCCTCATTTATTGCTCCAAACTGGATAGAGTTTAAAGAACTGTCTTTGTAGTTAAAATAATTTATAAAAGATTCTGACATTTTAAAATTACCAAGGCAACTTTTTAAAAAAGGTAACTTTAAAGGAGGAACCAAAAATAATGACATTATAGGAAGGAGTGGGGAAAAGGAGAAAGAAATAAGCTAAACCCTTGTCTCTTTGGAAGAAAACCAATAAATAATATCTGTAATTGAAAATCCAAGAAATAAAAATATAGTTAAAACAGAGCTAAAGTAGTTCTCTCTACTGAGTGAGACAGATGGGAGTTGAGTGCAAATGGAGCAGGTCATTCTTCCATTTCATCATAAGCTCTCCTATACTCTTTGACGTTTAAAACCACGTGCATACATTACTGACAAGATAAATTCCATTCCAGTATTTCATTTGATTTTTTTAAATGAGTGATTTTAATCTACCCAAGATTTAAGCCCCCTACCATAATGCCCTGGATGACACTGAGCTTTTTCTCATAAATGCCCTTTGAACACCATAATGAGAGCCCAGTAATTGGTTTTAGTGATCTAGAAGCGCAACTGGAGCATCTTGGGAGAGCAAAAAGAAGTCCTGTCTGTGAAATCCAGGGTCTGGGGCTAGTGGCATTGCACCTGGTCAGATAATCCAGCTCTGAAGCTCTCACCTTCCTTAAATGTAATCGATGGAGGGATCACCAGATCTTGAAGGTCTTTTCCATTTCTAGCCAGATGTAGATACTGCCTCATATTTGATGCTTAATTTTGCTTTCATGGACATCTCACAGATGTCTTAGAGGTACACAATTGTCTTTAAGTTTCATATTTAGTTCTGATATCCAGATGAATGTGATATTTAGTTATTAAGCAGAGCTTTGAGATTACAGTGAGAGGGTCTCATTTTCTAAGTGAGTTCATGGCATATTTGATATAAACAAAAAATTAAGAATTTGTGACTCCAATCATCCTAGGGGCCAGAATTAATTATAGTTTATCGGTTTAATGCCTGTAATTTTAGCTTTTTCCCTAAGAGTCAAAGACATTTTCAATAAAAAGGACCATAAAATACCATGAATACTACCTTGGAGATATTGCTGCTTGCAAAGAGCATAGTGGCCTAAGGAAGTAACAAGCTAGAAAATGGGCATGGTCAGGTGCAAGACCACGCAGGAGGAGGGTAAAGAATTGGCAAAATCTGGGAAAGGTAAAGTTAAATTAGCCAATGATGTTTCCAAGAGTCACTGTAAAGATTAGCATTTGCTAGAACAATTATTCACCTCAAGGAAGAAGCCACAAATCTCAGGGAAATGCTAAGTGCTTGGAATCAGAGCACCTAATTTCACCCGAGCTTCATTATGAAGTCAATTCTACATAAATTATATTAGTACAAGTTTATCTCCCAACTTCAAATTTTCAGACTCCAGAAAGTCATCATCCTCAATCATCATAAACTGCCAGAAATTTTGAAATGAAGAAAGAATTTGGGAAAAAAGTTCGACTAATAAAAAGGGATATTATCAAGAAAACATATGTGCGCAAATAAAATTCTATGCAGCAAAATCAAATCAGTCATCAAAAAACATACATACAAAAAAACTCACCAATACCAATAAAAATTTACTTTTTAATATACAAAGAACTAATTTAAGTTTAATGCACTAAAGACATCAAAAACTGTGATTTCCAATTAAATACCACAAACTAACAAGCAAATAAGCACCAACAATGCCAGGAATGTGGGAAAACAGGTCCTGTTTATCATTGATAAGGCACTTTTAATTGTTGCAAATTTTCTGAAGAGCACTTGGGCAATATGCTACTAGATCTATAAACTTCCAATTCTTTCATCTGCCAATTTCATTTTGAGAAATATATACCAAGGCCTCTCTCTTGCTCTCTTTCTAAGCCCAGCTCTGCAAGGAAAATCATTATCTTCCCCTCTATGTGGGAAATGGCATCCAGAGGTGACAGTCTCTCTAACAATGTGGGACTTGATTCCTAGGAATGAGCCTGGCCTTGACACTTTGGGATCAACAATGTCTTCATGACCAATAGTGGAAAAGAAGTATAAAAAATAAGGTATCAGTGGCTGACAGAGTTCAAATAGAGTCGAGCGGCTACTCTTATGGAAGCTTCAGCTAGACATTGCTACCGGTCATCGTTTGCCAAACCCCAACAAAAACAGTTTCTGTTTAACTCTAGAGAACACTTAGGGCTTTATCTAAGGTTCTACAAAGGTTCCATGCACTAGCATTACTTTCCAGAGACCTACAACCTCCAGATGGGTTCCTAGGCCAGGTAAGTCCTGAAACTCAGAGGGGCCGGCCTCTCTAGAACATCAACTAGTTCCATTCCCTATTTCATATTATTGACAGCCTTTCCGACATTAAAAAGTCAGAATGGGCAAAAGTTAGACATTTTCTATAACTGTATTTTCTCCCCTAAAGATTGGGAGAAAGATCAAAGGAGAAGGTGGAGGTCTACAGAGATGACAAAGTTTAACAAATGAGTATGAATGATGAATCACTATACTGATACTTTTAGTCTCCAGTGTCTTGGAGCAGCTAGAAGTAAAAATCTAAAATTATGGAATTGTAACACATACCAAATGCAGAAATCTGTTCTACAACTATTTGTGGCAGTGCGCTTTGAAATTTATTGTTTTGTATATATATTATTTCTCACAATGAGAGAAAGAGAGAGAGAGAGAGGTAGAAAGTAGAGGTAATGTAAGAGACAATCCTTTAAATTATAGGATGCTGTTTAGGAAGTGAAAATCAATAAATGTTTTTTGAACACCTATGATGTCTCTTACCTTGTGGGGTGGCGGCATGCTGGAGATGCATCCAGGGGTTGTTTATTACTAACATGATGTTTGCCTAAGATTGCTTCTAGTGAACTAAAGCATTTATTCTTACAGTAGCCTCACTCTCACAAGGATCTGACACACACACAACTCTTCCTCTTTTTCTCCCTCTCAATAGGATGGAATTGGTTGGAATTACTTATACAGCCTGAAGATGCAGGGCGGTAATGTCTTGCATGTGAACAAAGCGAGGGGAAAAGATTTGGTGTAGGACCTTTCACCCATCTCTCTTCCTTCAAGCGTTCTCCCCTTGAGGAGTAATCAAATTCAAGCCACACTTGTTTCAGCCTGTGCTCGTTTGTCTTTTCCCATCGTGGGCCTTAAGAGGAAACAGGCTGGGGAGTAAGGAACCTGTGCCCAGATTCTGCTATGATAGGCATTTCAGCTTCAGCCCTGAGCTTCTTCTAATTTATTTCCCAGAGTTATGCCCCCCAGACTGGTGACTGGTGCACCCCGCCAGCTACATCCTCCCTGGCTGCTGGGCGTCCACATCCACAAGCTTCAGTGTAACATCCCCAACCTGTACCTATACCTGCCTTGAAACAAATCACCACACTAAGTGCCCACCCCATACCCTGCTCCCTGCTGTGCAACCACCCCTCAAACACAAGGCCTTAGACTACTGAAAGAAATCAACTCCCAAAGTAAATCTTCAAGATACTTACATGCCACGAAGACAGCAGAAGATCACTAAACAGATCACAATGCAGACAGATAGGGCCCTGACTAATGACCAAATTAAAACACCAAAGGAGACACAACGTTGGAACAACTAATCAAAGATGTTCATACTGCTCTACTTAATAAAATAAGTGGGATAGCAAATGACATAAAGGAGATCAAGAAGACAGTAGAAGAGCATAAAAAGGAATTTGAAAGAATAAATAGAAAAAAAGCAGATATCACAGAGATTAAAGACTCTGTTGACCAAATAAAGAACATACTAGAGGCACACAACACCAGATTTGAAGAGACAGAAGAAAGAATAAGTGATATAGAGGACACGGTAATTGACTTTGAAGACTCAAATCAACAAATGGCAAAAAAGGTGGAAAAAACTGAATTGGGTTTCAGGGAAATGACAGATTAAAAAAAAGCGTACAAATATAAGAATCACTGGTGTCCCAGAAGGAGAAGAGAGGAGTAAAGGTCTAAGAAGAGTAGTTGAGGAAGAACTCTCCAACCTTATAAAGGACATAAACATACAAGTTAAAGAAGCCCAATGTAGGAGCCAAGGGTTAAAACAAGACCTGTAGAATTTGTGGCAGCTGGCGTCAAAGTGGCGGCAAGAAATTGAGAAGTTATTTGCTTAATGGAGAACAGTCTGGGAGAGAGAGAATGTTTGTTTTGTCTTACCCCCAGGTTCTTTGTTGTCATCTTAAGTAAGCACTCTGTATTCTCACCAGGTGCAACATGTGTATTCTTTGTCACGTGAACCCTGCAGTATATAAGCAGGAACCAGTTAAAAATAAAGTTGTCTGATGTCTCTGGTCTGTTATCACTGAGCTTCAGACCCCCTGAACCCATCTGTGTCTGTCTTTCATTCATTCTTTCTCATCATTCCTTAATATTCTTTGAGCTCTGTTTCACAGGAAGCAACAGCCCAGTGAACTCCAAACAGAATAAATCCAAATAGGCCTTCCCCCAAGACACATTCTAATCAGTCTGTCAAATATTGAAGAGAAGAAGAAAATACTGAAAGTGGCAAAAGAAAAACAATCTACACATACAAGGGAAACCAAATAAGACTGAGTTCAGACTACTCAACTAGCACCCTGGAGGAGAGAAGGCAGTGGTATGATATATTCAACATCCTGAAAGAGAAAGACTTCCAGCCAAAAATTCTGTACCCAGCCAAACTATCCTACAAAACTGAGGGAGAGATTAAAGTTTGCACAAAGAAGTCCTGAAGGACTCTGTCAACAAAAGACTGGCCCTACAAGAAATATAAAAGGAGCTCTGCTTGCTGAAAAAAAAAGACAGGAAAAGGGAAGTCTGGAGGAGGGCACAGAATTGAAGAGCACCACTAAGGGTAACTTAAAGAATATAAAGAGAAAGAGGGAAAAGAATATAAAGATCTGACAAATAAAATAAAAAAGATAAGATGGTGGATTCAAGAAATGCCTTTCTAGTAATAACTTGGAATGTTAACAGACTAAATTTATCAATTAAAATATATAGATTGGCAGAATGGCTTAAGAAAGATAATCCTGCTATAGGCTGCTTATAAGAGACTCATCTTAGACACAAGTATACAAATAGGTTGAAAGTGAAAGAAAGGAAGGGAAAAGATTTTCCATGCAAGTTGTAACCAAAAGAAAGCAGGAGTAGTAGCTATACTGACAACGGACAAAACAGACTTTAAATGTAAAGACATCATAAGAGACAAGGACACTTGTTCTAGTTTGCTAGCTGCCGGAATGCAACACACCAGAGACGGATTGGCTTTTAATAAAGGGGATTTATTTTGTTGGTTCTTCAGAGGAAAGGCAGCTAACTTTCCACTGAGGTTCTTTCTTACGTGGAAGGCACAGGATGGTCTCTGCTGGTCTTCTCTCCAGGCCCCTGGGTTCCAACAACTTTCCCCGGGGTGATTTCTTTCTCCATCTCCAAGGGCCCGGGCTGAGCTGCAAGTGCTGAGATGAGGATGCCAAGCTGCTAGACTGTGCTACATTGCGTTCTCTCATTTAAGCACAAGCCAATTAAGTTAAACGTCACTCATTGCAGCAGACATGCCTCCTAGCCGACTGCGGATGTTATTAGCAACAGATGAGATTCACCTACCATTGGCTC
Organism: Tamandua tetradactyla; assembly: GCF_023851605.1. Lineage (NCBI taxonomy): Eukaryota > Metazoa > Chordata > Mammalia > Pilosa > Myrmecophagidae > Tamandua > Tamandua tetradactyla. Next base: position 10,549,293 of record NC_135327.1, on the reverse strand, counting down.
ATGCCCACAGCAACAGAACTAGGTGCTTTCACCTGGCCAAGTTGACAACTGAATCTAACTACCACAACACTATATACTAATTAAAGGGTCAATTCGCCAAGAAGATATAACTATCATGAAAGTTCATGTTCCCAATCAAGGAGCTCCAAAGCAAAACTGAAGGGAGAGGTAGATGTTTCAACAATAATAACAGGAGACTTCAATACACCACTCTCCTCAATAGACAGAACAACCAGACAGAAGATAAGCAAGGAAATAGAGAAGTTAAATAACTTGATAAATGAATTAGACCTAACAGACATATATAGGTCATTGCACCCCCCAAAACAAGGATATACATTCTTCTCTAGTGCTCATAGAACATTCTCCAGGATAGATCATATGCTGGGGCACAAAACAGGTCTTTATAAATTTAAAGACACTGAAATTTTTCAAAGTACTTTCTCTGATCACAAGAGGATGAAGCTGGGTCTCAATAACCATCAAAGAATGAGAACATTCACAAATATATGGAGATTAAATAATATACTCTTAAACAGCCAGTGGGTCAAAGAAGAAATTGCTAGAGAAATCAGTAGCTATCTGGAGATGAATGAAAATGAGAGTACAACATTAGTTCTGATAATGAGAGTTATCAGAACTAATGGGATGTGGCAAAGGCTGTGCTGAGAGGGAAATTTATTGCCCTAAATGCCTATATTAAAAAAACAAGAAAGAGCAAAAATTAAGGACTTAACACCATACCAGGAGGAACTAGAGAAAGAACAGCAAACTAACCCTAAAGCAAATAGAAGAGAAATAACAAAGATTAAAGCAGAGATAAATGAATGGGAGAACAAAAGAACAACAGAAAGAATTAATAAAACCAAAAGCTGGTTCTTTGAGAAAATCAATAAAATTGATGGGCACCAGCAGGACTGACAAAGAGAGAGAGTGCAAATAAAATCCGAAATGAGGCATTACCACAGACCCTGAAGAAATAAAAGAAATCATAAGGATACTATGAACTGCTATATGCCAACAAACTAGACAACTTAGATGAAATGAACAAATTCCTGGAGAAACACAAACAAGCTACACTGATTCAGGAAGAAATAGAAGGTCTCAAAAAAATACTCACAAGTAAAGAGATTCAACCAGTCATCAAAAATCTTTCTACAAAGAAAAGCCCAGGGCCAGATGGTTTCACAGGTGAATTTTATCAAACATTCCAGAAAGAACTAACACCAATCCTGCTCAAATTTTTCCAAAAACTTGAAGAAAAAGGAACCCTCCCTAATTCATTTTATGAAGCTAGTATCATTTTAATACCCAAACCAGGTAAAGATGCCATAAGAAAGGAAAACTACAGGCCAATCTCCCTAATGAACAAAGATGCAAAAATTCTCAATGAACTATTAGCAAATCGAATCCAAAAACATATTAAAAGAATTATACACCATGATCAAGTGAGTTTTATGCCAGGAATGCAAAGACGGTTCAACACAAGAAAATCAATTAATGTAATACAGCACATTAACAAATCAAAAGGGTAAAATCACATGACTATAAAAAGCATCCAACAAAATTCAGCATCCTTTTCTGATAAACACACTCCAAAATATAGGAATTAAAGGTAACTACCTCAATATGATAAAGGGAATATATGAAAACCTGATAGCCAGCACCATACTCAACAGAGAGAGACTGAAAGCTTTCCCCACAAAATCAGGAACTAAACAAGGATGCCCAATGTCACCACTATTATTCAACATTGTGCTAGAAGTTCTAGCTAGAGCAATCAGCAAGGACAAAGAAATAAAACTCTCATTATCTCCAAATGAAATGATACTATACTTGGAAGATCCTGAGAAATCTACAGCAAAACTAAAATTACTTGAGGTAATAAATTCAGCAAGGTGGTGGGATATAAAATTAATGGCAAAAATTAGTAACATTTCTATAGACAAGCAATGATCTAGCTGAGGAGTCAATTAAGGGAATAAATCCATTCAAAATAGCAACTAAAAGAATCAAGTACTTAGGAATGAACTTAACTAGGGACATAAAGGACTTGTACACAGAAAACTACATAACACTGCTAAAAGAAACCAAAAGAGATCTAAATAGGTGGAAAGACATTCCCTGCTCATGGATGGGAAGGCTAAATATAATGAAGATGTCAATTCTCCCCAAATTGATCTACAGATTCAACACAGTACCAATCAAAATTCCAACAACGTACTTTGAAGATTTGGAAGAGCTGAACTACCAAATTCATCTGGAAGGGAAAGACACCCTAAATAGCTAAAAGCATCCTACAAAAGAACAACGAAGTGGGAGGATTGACACTCCCTGACTTTAAAACCTATCATAAAGCCACAGTGGTCAAAACAGCACGGTACTGGCACAAAGACAGAAGCATTGACCAATGAAATCAAATTCGAATTGAAGAGTGCAGAAATAGACCACCAAATCTATGGTCAACTGATTTTTGACAAGGCTCCCAAATCCTCTGAACTGGGACAAAATAGTCTTTTCAATAATTGGGCATGGAAGAATTGGATATCAATAGCCAAGAGAATGAAAGAGGACCCCTATTTAATACCCTACACAAAAATTAACTCAAAATGGATCAAACACCTAAATATAAGAACTAGCACCATAAAGCTTCTAGAAGAAAATGTAGGGAAACATCTTCAAGACCTAGTTAATAGGAAGTACCTTCCTAAACTTTATACCCAAAGCACAAGCAACAAAAGAGAAAAAAAATAGATAAATGGGAACTCCTCAAAATCAAATGCTTCTGTATGTCAAAAGGCTTTGTTAAAAGGGTGACAAGGCAGCCAACTCAATGGGAGAAAATATTTGGAAATCACGTATCAGACAAAGGTTTGATTTCCTGTATATAAAAAGAAATCATACAATTCAACAACAAAAGAACAAAAACCCAAGAATAAAATGGGCTAAAGATATGAATAGGCATTTTTCTGAGGAGCAAATACAAACGGCTCAAAAGCATATGAAGAGATGCTCATTTTCACCGACTATAAGGGAAATGCAGATCAAGACTATAATGAGATACGACCTCACACCTGTAAGAATGACTGCTATTAAACAAACAGGAAACTATAAATGTTGGAGAAACTGGGAAACTTCTGTACTGCTGGTGGGAATGTATAATGGTGTGGCCACTATGGAAGACTGTTTGGCGGTTCTTTAGTAAAATTAAATATCGAGTTGCCCTAACCCAGCAATAGCACTATTTGGTATATACCCAGAAGAGCTGAAAGCAACAACACAAACAGACATTTGGACACCGATGTTCACAGCAGCATTATTCATAATTGCCAAAAGATGGAAACAAACTAAATGCCCATCAATAGAAGAGTGGATCAACAAAATGTGGTATATATATAGGATGGAATATTATGCAGCAGTAAGACAAAATGACATCCTGAAGTACATGACAAGATGGACACGCCTTGAGGACATAATGCTGAGTGAAATAAGCCAGACACAGAAGAATAGAAACTGTATGATTCCACTTTTATGACTAGAATAAAGGTATAATCAGAGGCTTATAATACAGAATATAGGGGACTTAGAGATACCTAGAAGCTAGAGATGGGTGAACCATTAGGTAATGAGGTTGAATGCCAATGTAAGGGAATAGATAGGAGTGAAGGTGGTTTCCTAGTGGGTCTATAAGTAATATTACCACATTGAAGATGAACAAGACTGAAAGGGGTCGTATTGACCTACGGGTCCCACTGATGAACACTAGTAATATGAATCAGTTCTTGCAAGAACTACTTCAAAGATAAGATTCTTGTACAAAGAGTGCTTAAGTCCAGGGTACGGGGGAAAACTGCTATTGCACGCCATAAGTTCCATCTCCCTACCCCATATGAGTCTCCAGTATTTTAGAGCAGCTAGAAGTAAAAACCTAAAATCATAGAACTGTAACCCACATGAAACTCTGAAATATGTTCTACAACAAATTGTGGTGCTGTACTTCGAAATTTATAGCTTTTTTGTATATATGTTATTTTTCACAAACACACAAAAAAAGAAGGAAAAAAATGTGGAGAGCCGCCTCCCGGGTCTGGCCTAGTGGACACGCTGCGGCCTGCTCTAGAGTTCCCCCCGCCCATCGAGTGAGTCAAGATGGCGCCCGCATCCTGTTTCCGCGTATGACGCACGCGCCCACCAACCCTGTCTTCCAATCACCTCTGTATACGTGGCACTAACCTATTGGGTTTGGGCACAGTATATAAGAGGTTACCCGGACAGGGTGGGTGGAGACGACCCATAGGGAGCCGTACCTGACGGCCGCATAGAGGTTGTTCCCCCGCGGGGTATTCTGTCCCGCGCGGAATTTGTAACAGAGCTTGCAAGCTTAGCTCCAGTAAAGGTCTGTGCTCACAACTGCAGCGTGTCTCGAACCCGTGTCTGTCACTTGAGTCAGTTTGTCTGCGTCTGTCTCTCTCTCCCTCCTGTTCCCTCCGCCGGCCAGGGACCAGAAGCTGAGCGAGACGGCGCCGGACAAGTGGTGGCCCGTACGGGGAACCTTCTCTCTCGACACCTCTTCTGCAAGGAGAGCCGTACTGTCTCTTCTTGAACTGAGAAGGACGTGCATCCTGAGCTCGCAGCGGACTTCCCGCGCCTGATCACCGCGAGAAGGTGAGTACTTCTTATTACGTGAGAGTTAAGGCCCGCGGGCTTTCAGGTAGCCCCGGGGACTCGGAAGAGCTCTCCGAGTGATTAAAGTACAGTGCCGACTGCAAACATGGGGCAGTTCGGAAGTTTACCTTTGTTAGCTCCCTTAAAGACCCTTTTAGCGGACGGCTCCTGTGAAAGTGAGCCGCCCACTTGTAAGCCGCCAGAGTCTGGCGCTAGTTCAGACGACTCTGACTCAGAGTCAGATGGTGACGAGACCGAGGGTGCAGACGCGCCTCCGCTGATCGATTGGGGGAGGCCCCCTGTCTCACCCACGCAGCCTTCCGCCCCGCCAGCGCCTGCTGCAGGGGCGCGGCGGCTTCCGGTGAATGGTTTTGGTGATCTCGCCAAAAACCCTCACCACGGGCTCCCTCTGGTGGCCGAATCAGGTAATTACAGTGGCCCTCCTTTGCGAGACCCGGAACCCCCTACAGGCTGGTCTAGGGAGGGGCAGTTACAGCTGTGCCCCACGCCTGCGTACGCAGGCCCTCAGGGTCCCACGTCATCAAACAATAGAGGGAGGCATTTCTGGAATTGGATTCCTTTTTCAACCTTTAGACCTTTCGGTATGATGGGTGGTTACCAGCCGCTTAAGCCAGAACCAGTCTCAGAGACGTACCCGGTTATTATCAATCCCCAAGGTAATAACCAGTATGAGCCATATGATTACAAAGTTTTAAGGGAATTGAGGCAAGCTGTCCATCAGTATGGCCCCAATGCTCCTTTTACCTTGAATATGGTTGAAAACCTTTCCACCCTGAATCATACGCCCGCAGATATATATCAGCTGGCCCGTGCTTGCTTGCCCCAGGGCCGATACATAGATTGGAAAGCATGGTTCGAAGAGTTAGCGGAGGAGCAAGCTGCGAAAAACGCAGCGGGGAGACATGGCGGATGGAATGCAGATATGCTACTAGGGAAAGGTGCCCACTCCCAGAATCAAACAGGGTTCCCTCAAGAAGTCTACGCCCAGATTTTCCGTTGTTTCGTAGGAGCCTGGAAAAAGCTGACAGGTGAGGGAGAGGCTCAAGCCTCACTCAGCAACATACATCAGGGCCCCACAGAACCCTTCGTGGATTTTGTAGCCAAAATGCAAACTGCGGCTGAGAGAATTTTCTCAGATCCAGGAGTGGCAGAGACTGTAGTTAAACAAATGATATTTGAGCAGTGCAACAAGGAATGTAAAGTTATCCTAGCACAAAACAGAGGAAAAAACCTGACGGAATGGGTTCGGCTCTGCAGAGATGCTGGTAGCCCGTTAACTAATGCAGGTCTAGCTGCCATGCTAGCCAGCTCCTTACAAGTAGCTGCAAAGAAATCCAAAGACCTAGGAACAAAGCCAAGAGGATGTTATCATTGTGGCCAGTTGGGACACATTAAGAGGAACTGTCCCAATAAAGGCCAACCACCTGCCACTCAACAGTTTGGTAGACCATATGCGGCAACCAGGCTATGTGGCCGTTGCCACAAGGGACCCCATTGCGCAGAAGACTGTAGGTCAGCCTTCAATGCGCAGGGTGTGCGCCTTTCTGGCCGTCCTGAACAGGACCCAAAAAACGGGCAGAGGGGGTCCACCCTTTCGGTGGACCTGCATGCCATCCGGCGACACAACACCCGTCCAAATTCGCGCATCCCCTGGATCAGCAGGACTGGACCTCTGTGCCACCTCCAGACTCGTACTGACCCCCTCCATGGGTGTCCAGTTGATAGGGACCTCCTTTAAAGGGCCCTTACCAACGAAGACTGTTGGGCTCATAATAGGGAGGGCATCCACAGCCCTGAAAGGACTAACAGTCATACCAGGCGTTGTAGATTCAGATTTCACAGGTTACGCCCAAGTTATGGTACAATCTCAGCAAGGTACTCTGGTCATTGCAAAAGGTGATAAGCTGGCACAGCTCCTGCTCTTGCCCAGCTTACATCCGCTCTTTCCGAGTAAAGCCAGACAAAGAGGAGATAAGGGATTTGGGTCTACTGGAGAAGTTTTTGAGGGCCTCCATATGTCTCTGGAGTCTCGACCCATGCTGACTATTAAGGTACAAGGCAGATCCTTCCTGGGCCTGCTAGATACCGGGGCCGATCGGTCAATCATAAGACAACAAGACTGGCCCTCCACCTGGCCGACGTGCAAGGCGGAGGACACCATTAGAGGAATAGGCCAGGTCTCAGCACCCATGCTGAGTGCCACTGCCCTCCACTGGGCAGATGAGGAAGGACATCAAGGTAGTTTTCAGCCTTATGTATTAGCCCTGCCCGTTTCCCTGTGGGGAAGAGACATTCTAACCCAGATGGACGTTACCTTGACCAGTGGCTGCTCTCCAACTTCTAAGTGCTTGTTAAAAGGAATGGGATATGTCCCCGGCAAAGGCTTAGGAGCCTCATTGCAGGGGCGCGCAAGGCCTATACAAGCTGTCTCCAATTCTGACAGACGAGGCCTGGGTTTTTCCTAGGGGCCACTGAGGAGAGATTCCCACCCACACCTATAAAACTAAGGTGGAAAACTAAGACTCCAGTCTGGGTGCCTCAGTGGCCCTTATCACAGGAAAAACTCTCAGCATTACACACTCTAGTGTCAGATCAGTTAAAAAAGGGCCACATCATTCCCTCCACATCACCTTGGAACACCCCTATTTTTGTCATAAAGAAAAAATCAGGCAGATGGAGATTGTTACATGATTTAAGAGCCATTAATAATTGCATGGAGTCCTTAGGACCTGTTCAGATGGGGTTGCCCCTTCTTTCAGCTCTGCCAGAGCATTGGCCTATTTTCATCTTAGACATCAAAGACTTACTAAAGAAACAGAAAGGGGGAATAGGTCACGGCCTGTCCCCAAAGGCTCAACTGTCTATAGCCTTGTTTACGTACAATTTTTTAAATGAAAATTCACTAGGAATGACACCTGCTCTTCAGCACACTACTCCGAGTCCTCCACATAGAGGTCTAGTCCGTTGGAAGGATGTCCTGTCAGGACAATGGCAAGGCCCTGACCCAGTGCTCAGCTGGGCCAGAGGCTCTGTTTGTGTTTTTCCCCAGGAGCCAGGACGTCAGCCAGTGTGGGTTCCAGAAAGACTGGTGAGAACCGTGACATCGCCCGAGGAGGCCAAGGAGCTGTTGCCCAAAAAACCAACAAGCCTTCAACCTGAACCATCAGATCAGGCCTCCAACTCTGCTGATGACGGCGGCGACTGACGAGATGGCAACGAAAACGCCGGTCACCCTTCGATTGTTTAGAAGGGGGACCAGTTTTAATACCCCCCACTCTCCCAACAGGTGGAATCAGACCTTAAAGTGCTTGGGAAGATCAAGTTAACCCCCGTTGCCTTCGACCTTTCCAAACTGGGCGAGACTGTACAAAGTCTGTGGAACCGAGTCACCTCTTGGTTCTCTTGGCCCAATTTGACTACTTGGATTCTCGTAGCGGTGGGACTATTAGTGGGATTAGTCACTGTTAAATGCTTGTTAGAACGCTTGTTCCAGACACAGCAGCAATTGCGTGTTACTACCATGTTGGCTATGTCGCTCACCCCTGGTGCTCCTGACAACGACCGCCCTGCTGCCCAGTCCCCCATTTCACCGTATGACCCATCCCGGCCACTCAGGGCGGGACGCTCGAAAGCAAGACCCGCTGCAAGGCCCATGGCTGTGTCCCGGGTATAAAAGGCGGCGCCAGGAGTCATAATTTTAGTCTCAGGATAATCTCTACGGCGGAGTAACGGTCCTGGCCAGACTAGGCTCCAGCCATTGCACAGAGATGCCTAGCGACACTTTCGACCCTGGTTGCCGCTCTCCTGCCCCCCTCCTAACCCAGTTGCGAGGCGAAGCACTGCAGGGAGAGTCACGTGGTTTCCAGCTCACGGGCTCTCCGGTCTCTATATGAGGTGGCATTCTGGTTGGTGCCTAGCAAGCCTAGTCCAGACTCCCCAAAGCACCAAAACAAGTAGTGGGCCGCTCAGGTCCACGGGAGCACACTCATCAATGGAGACACTGGGTCAAAATAAATAAAAAAAGGGGAGATGTGGAGAGCCGCCTCCCGGGTCTGGCCTAGTGGACACGCTGCGGCCTGCTCTAGAGTTCCCCCCGCCCATCGAGTGAGTCAAGATGGCGCCCGCATCCTGTTTCCGCGTATGACGCACGCGCCCACCAACCCTGTCTTCCAATCACCTCTGTATACGTGGCACTAACCTATTGGGTTTGGGCACAGTATATAAGAGGTTACCCGGACAGGGTGGGTGGAGACGACCCATAGGGAGCCGTACCTGACGGCCGCATAGAGGTTGTTCCCCCGCGGGGTATTCTGTCCCGCGCGGAATTTGTAACAGAGCTTGCAAGCTTAGCTCCAGTAAAGGTCTGTGCTCACAACTGCAGCGTGTCTCGAACCCGTGTCTGTCACTTGAGTCAGTTTGTCTGCGTCTGTCTCTCTCTCCCTCCTGTTCCCTCCGCCGGCCGGGGACCAGAAGCTGAGCGAGACGGCGCCGGACAAAAAAAGTCAATCGTGATGATAAAATAATATTTAAGCCCTCTAGCCTCCTATATTCTGGAGCAGATAGAAGGAAAAACATGGGAGGATCATATGGTAGACCATGACAAACTCTGGGATCTGTCCTGTAACTACCTGTTGAAGAATGCTTTGAAAACTACTGCTTTTTTATTTCTTTGCTTTGTATATATGTTATTCTATACAATAAAAAAGTTAAAATTCAAAAAATAATAAAACTGTAATGAATGTTATAATATATATATACAAAAAAAAAATTTCCCATTCCTTCTTTTTTTTTTTGGCATGGGCAGGCACCGGGAATTGAACCCAGGTCCCTGCATGGCAGGCGAGAGAACTTTGCCTGCTAAGCCACCATGGCCCACCCTCCCATTCCTTCTTATCTTCACCCATCTAATGATGCTTCTAGTAAGAAGACTGGGTGCGAGGTTTAAATGAGAACATTTTGAAAGTTATTTTAATTACTAAATCTCCCTCCAGTTCCAAAATTCTGGAACAGTGTTGCACCATTTCCAAGTTCCTCCATACTGTGTTATGGACACTTAAAAATAATAAATCACCAGGTACACAATATTTCACCATTCACAGAAATCAATTTAATTTATTAAACCTTAAAAACTCTGTCATCCTAACCATTTCTGCTAAGTCCAACGTTACTATATTATCATAGGAGTGTATGTGTTTACAAACACAGACAAGTGCACAAACAGCAGCCCCCACCGTGACCCTTCATATTCACAGCAAACAAAATAGAGGGCAATGAGGATAGAGAGCTGGAGAGTCAGCAGGGTCCTCCATCCCCTCCAACTCTATCAGGCACCATGGGACAAAAAGTACATGTGAATCAACTTAAAAATCGTAGACAGCTCCAATTTCCCCACTGGATATGTATTTTTTAAATTGTGAAATATATACAAAAAGCAATAAATTTCAAAGTACATTTTAACAAGCAGTTATGGAACAGAGTTTGGTATGGGTTACAGTTTCATAATTTTAGGTTTTTACTTTTAGCTGCTCCAAAACACTGGAGACTTGGAGAGGCTGGCCCCTCTAGGTTTCAAGACTTAGATGGCCTAGGAACCATATGAAGGTTGTAGGTTTCTGGAAAGTAATCTTAAAGAGTGCAGAACATCTGTAGAATCTCAGATAGAGCCCCAAGTATTCTATAGGGTAACAGTAATGGTTTTGGTGGGGTTTGGCAAGCTATGTCAATTAGCAATACCTAGCCAAAGTTTGCCTAAGAGCAATCTCCAGAACAACCTTTCAACTCTTATTTGAACTCTCTTACTCACTGATACCTTAGTTTATTGCATTTCTTTTCCCCTTTTTGGTCAGGAAGGCATTGTTAATCCCACGGTGCCATGGCCAGCCTCATCCTGGGTGTCATGCCCCACACTGCCAGAGAGACTTTCATCCCTGATGTCATGCCCCACACAGAGGGGGAGGGTAATGATTACACTTGCAGAGTTGGGCTTCGAGAAAAGCCAAATCTGAGCAACAAAAGAGGTCCTCTGAAAGTAATTCTTTGGCATAACTATAGGTAGGCTAAGCTTCTCTGCTACTGAAATAACCTTCATTAAGGGCAAGCCTCAGGATCAAAGGCTTGGCCTATTGACTTGGGAGTTCCTAGTGTTTGAGACAGTACCATGGGTTTCCCCAGTAGAAAAGGTTAATAGTTTCTGAATACATATTTATTTATGCCTAACATCAACTATCTTTGAGGATGGTTCCTAAGAGCCACTCCAACAACAGCAGGCATAAATGTAAGGGAACCCCACATTGTTACAGGGTAGGGGTTAAAGAAGGGAATACGAACAGGACACGAAGAATATAACTCATTTGGAGAGAATTAATCAAGAAGGCAGAGATCTCCTGGGGAATGTCCCCTTCTTTAAGCTCCTACCCAACTTCCTCTTACCAAGACTCTTGACAGATAGTCTTGATCTGTGTGGCCCCTTCAAACTAGAATGTAAGCTTTATTTTATTCACACTGTTCTAAGTGTAAAGTAGCAGAGGATATAAGGCAGGTGCCCAATAATTATGTGTTAAATGAATTATTTCCTTTCCTTCCTTTATCACGAAATCTCTCCCTTTCTACAGAACTTCTGTCAATAAAGTATGTTCAACTCTTAAAATAACAACACAAACAGCTGCCACACACCTCTGAAATTTCACTTCCTCCCATGAAAGTTGCTCTTAGTAATAACTCCCAAATTGCCAAAACCAATGGGCATTTTCCAGGCCATTTTCTGACTTCCTTGTGGCATTATTTTATTTTATTTATTTATTTTTTATTAATTAAAAAAAGAATTAACAAAACAATTAGAAATCATTCCAATCTACATGTACAATCAGTAATTCTTAATAACATCACATAGTTGCATATTCATCATTTCTTAGTACATTTGCATCGATTTAGAAAAAGAAATAAAAAGACAACAGAATAAGAATTAAAACAATAATAGAAAGAGAAAAAAAAAAAAAACCTATACCTCACATGCAGCTTCATTCAGTGTTTTAACATAATTGCATTACAATTGGGTAGTATTGTGCTGTCCATTTCTGAGTTTTTATATCCAGTCCCGTTGTACAGTCTGTATCCCTTCAGCTCCAATTATCCCTTCTCTCTTTTTTTTTTTTTAACTAACGGAAAAAAAGGAATTAACCCAACATTTAAAGATCATACCATTCTACATATGCATTCATTAACTCTTAACATCATCACATAGATGCATGATCATCATTTCTTAGTACATATGCATTGGTTTAGAAGAACTAGCAACATAACTGAAAAAGATATAGAATGTTAATATAGAGAAAAAAATAAAAGTAATAATAGTAAAATCAAAACAAAACAAAACAAAACAAAAACCTATAGCTCAGATGCAGCTTCATTCAGTGTTTTAACATGATTAGTTTACAATTAGGTATTACTGTGCTGTCCATTTTTGAGTTTTTGTATCTAGTCCTGTTACACCGTCTGTATCCCTTCAACTCCAATTGGCCATTATCTTACCCTGTTTCTACCTCCTGCTGGACATATTCCAAATTTATTCTCGAATGTCTGTTCACATCAGTGGGACCATACAGTATTTGTCCTTTAGTTTTTGGCTAGACTCACTCAGCATAATGTTCTCTAGGTGCATCCATGTTATTACATGCTTCATAAGTTTATCCTGTCTTAAAGCCGCATAGTATTCCATCGTATGTATATACCACAGTTTGTTTAGCCACTCGTCTGTTGATGGAGATTTTGGCTGTTTCCATCTCTTTGCAATTGTAAATAACGCTGCTATAAACATTGGTGTGCAAATGTCCGTTTGTGTCTTTGCCCTTAAGTCCTTTGAGTAGATTCCCAGCAATGGTATTGCTGGGTCGTATGGCAATTCTATATTCAGCTTTTTGAGGAACCGCCAAACTGCCTTCCACAGTGGTTGCACCATTTGACATTCCCACCAAAATTGGATAAGTGTGCCTCTTTCTCCGCATCCTCTCCAGCACTTGTCATTTTCTGTTTTGTTGATAATGGCCATTCTGGTGGGTGTGAGATGATATCTCATTGTGGTTTTGATTTGCATTTCTCTAATGGCCAGGGACATTGAGCATCTCTTCATGTGCCTTTTGGCCATTTGTATTTGCTCTTCCGGTAGGTGTCTGTTCAAGTCTTTTTCCCATTTTGTAATTGGGTTGGCTGTCTTTTTGTTGTTGAGGTGAACAATCTCTTTATAAATTCTGGATACTAGACCTTTATCTGATATGTCATTTCCAAATATTATCTCCCATTGTGTAGGCTGTCTTTCTACTTTCTTGATGAAGTTCTTTGATGCACAAAAGTGTTTAATTTTGAGGAGCTCCCATTTATTTATTTCCTTCTTCAGTGCTCTTGCTTTAGGTTTAAGGTCCATAAAACCGCCTCCAATTGTAAGTTTCATAAGATATCTCCCTACATTTTCCTCTAACTGTTTTATGGTCTTAGACCTAATGTTTAGATCTTTGATCCATTTTGAGTTAACTTTTGTATAAGGTGTGAGATATGGGTCTTCTTTCATTCTTTTGCATATGGATATCCAATTCTCTAGGCACCATTTATTGAAGAGACTGTTCTGTCCCAGGTGAGTTGGCTTGACTGCCTTATCAAAGATCAAATGTCCGTAGATGAGAGGGTCTATATCTGAGCACTCTATTCGATTCCATTGGTCGATATATCTATCTTTATGCCAATACCATGCTGTTTTGACCACTGTGGCTTCATTATATGCCTTAAAGTCAGGCAGCGTGAGACCTCCAGCTTCATTTTTTTTCCTCAAGATGTTTTTTGCAATTCGGGGCACCCTGCCCTTCCAGATAAATTTGCTTATTGGTTTTCTATTTCTGAAAAATAAGTTGTTGGGATTTTGATTGCTATTGCATTGAATCTGTAGATCAATTTAGGTAGGATTGACATCTTAACTATATTTAGTCTTCCAATCCATGAACACGGTATGCCCTTCCATCTATTTAGGTCTTCTGTGATTTCTTTTAGTAGTTTTTGGTAGTTTTCTTTATATAGGTTTTTTGTCTCTTTGGTTAAATTTATTCCTAGGTATTTTATTCTTTTAGTTGCGATTGTAAATGGCATTCGTTTCTTGATTTCTCCCTCAGCTTGTTCATTACTAGTGTACAGAAAAGCTACAGATTTTTGAATGTTGATCTTGTAGCCTGCTATTTTGCTGTACTCATTTATTAGCTCTAGTAATTTTGTTGTGGATTTTTCTGGGTTTTCTACGTATAGTATCATATCGTCTGCAAACAGTGCTAGTTTTACTTCTTCCTTTCCAATTTTGATGCCTTGTATTTCTTTTTCTTGTCTAATTGCTTTGGCTAGAACTTCCAACACAATGTTGAATAATAGTGGTGATAGTGGACATCCTTGTCTTGCTTCTGATCTTAGGGGAAAGTTTTCAATTTTTCCCCATTGAGGATGATATTAGCTGTGGGTTTTTCATATATTCCCTCTATCATTTTAAGGAAGTTCCCTTGTATTCCTATCTTTTGAAGTGTTTTCAACAGGAAAGGATGTTGAATCTTGTCAAATGCCTTCTCTGCATCAACTGAGATGATCATGTGATTTTTCTGCTTTGATTTGTTGATGTGGTGTATTACATTAATTGATTTTCTTATGTTGAACCATCCTTGCATACCTGGGATGAATCCTACTTGGTCATGATGTATAATTCTTTTAATGTGTTGTTGGATACGATTTTCTAGAATTTTATTGAGGATTTTTGCATCTATATTCATTAGAGAGATTGGTCTGTAGTTTTCTTTTTTTGTAATATCTTTGCCTGGTTTTGGTATGAGGGTGATGTTGGCTTCATAGAATGAATTAGGTAGCTTTCCCTCCACTTCGATTATTTTGAAGAGTTTGAGGAGAGTTGGTACTAATTCTTTCTGGAATGTTTGGTAGAATTCACATGTGAAGCCGTCTGGTCCTGGACTTTTCTTTTTGGGGAGCTTTTGAATGACTGATTTGATTTCTTTACTTGTGATTGGTTTGTTGAGGTCATCTATTTCTTCTTGAGTCAAAGTTGGTTGTTCATGTCTTTCCAGGAACCCGTCCATTTCATCTAAATTGTTGTATTTATTAGCGTAAAGTTGTTAATAGTATCCTGTTATTACCTCCTTTATTTCTGTGAGGTCAGTAGTTATGTCTCCTCTTCCATTTCTGATCTTATTTATTTGCATCCTCTCTCTTCTTCTTTTTGTCAATCTTGCTAAGGGCCCATCAATCTTATTGATTTTCTCATAGAACCAACTTCTGGTCTTATTGATTTTCTCTATTGTTTTCATGTTTTCAGTTTCATTTATTTCTGCTCTAATCTTTGTTATTTCTTTCCTTTTGCTTGCTTTGGGATTAGTTTGCTGTTCTTTCTCCAGTTCTTCCAAGTGGACAGTTAATTCCTACATTTTTGCCTTTCCTTCTTTTCTGATATAGGCATTTAGGGCAATAAATTTCCCTCTTAGCACTGCCTTTGCTGCGTCCCATAAGTTTTCATATGTTGTGTTTTCATTTTCATTCCCCTCTAGGTATTTACTAATTTCTCTTGCAATTTCTTCTTTGACCCACTTGTTGTTTAAGAGTGTGCTGTTGAGTCTCCATGTATTTGTGGATTTTCTGGCACTCCGCCTATTATTGATTTCCAACTTCATTCCTTTATGATCCGAGAAAGTGTTGTGTATGATTTCAATCTTTTTAAATTTGTTAAGACTTGCTTTGTGACCCAGCATATGGTCTATCTTTGAGAATGATCCATGAGCACTTGAAAAAAGGTGTATCCTGCTGTTGTGGGATGTAATGTCCTATAAATGTCTGTTAAGTCTAGCTCATTTATAGTAATATTCAGATTCTCTATTTCTTTATTGATCCTCTGTCTAGATGGTCTGTCCATTGATGAGAGTGGGGAATTGAAGTCTCCAACTATTATGGTATATGTGTCTATTTCCCTTTTCAGTGTTTGCAGTGTATTCCTCACGTATTTTGGGGCATTCTGGTTCGGTGCGTAAATATTCATGATTGTTATGTCTTCTTGTTTAATTGTTCCTTTTATTAGTATATAGTGTCCTTCTTTGTCTCTTTTAACTGTTTTACATTTGAAGTCTAATTTTTTGGATATTAGTATAGCCACTCCTGCTCTTTTCTGGTTGTTATTTGCATGAAATATGTTTTCCCAACCTTTCACTTTCAACCTATATTTATCTTTGGGTCTAAGATGTGTTTCCTGTAGACAGCATATAGAAGGATCCTGTTTTTTAATCCATTCTGCCAGTCTATGTTTTTTGATTGGGGAATTCAGTCCATTAACATTTAGAGTTATTACTGTTTGGATAATATTTTCCTCTACCATTTTGCCTTTTGTATTATATATATCATATCTGACTTTCCTTCTTTCTACACTCTTCTCCATACCTCTCTCTTCTGTCTTTTCATATCTGACTCTAGTGCTCCCTTTAGTATTTCTTGCAGAGCTGGTCTCTTGGTCACAAATTCTCTCAGTGACTTTTTGTCTGAGAATGTTTTAATTTCTCCCTCATTTTTGAAGGACAATTTTGCTGGATATAGGAGTCTTGGTTGGCAGTTTTTCTCTTTTAGTAACTTAAATATATCATCCCACTGTCTTCTAGCCTCCATGGTTTCTGCTGAGAAATCTACATATAGTCTTATTGGGTTTCCCTCATATGTGATGGACTGCTTCTTCTCTCGTTGCTTTCAAGATCCTCTCTTTCTCTTTGACCTCTGACATTCTAACTAGTAAGTGTCTTGGAGAACGCCTATTTGGGTCTAATCTCTTTGGGGTGCGCTGCACTTCTTGGATCTGTAATTTTAGGTCTTTCACAAGAGTTGGGAAATTTTCAGTGATAATTTCTTCCATTAGTTTTTCTCCTCCTTTTCCCTTCTCTTCTCCTTATGGGACACCCACAACACGTATATTTGTGCGGTTCATATTGTCCTTGAGTTCCCTGATACCCTGTTCAAATTTTTCCATTCTTTTCCCGATAGTTTCTGTTTGTTTTTGGAATTCAGATGTTCCATCCTCCAAATCACTAATTCTATCTTCTGTCTCTTTCAATCTATCATTGTAGGTATCCATTGTTTTTTCCATCTTTTCTACTTTATCCTTCACTTCCATAAGCTCTGTGATTTGTTTTTTCAGTTTTTCTATTTCTTCTTTTTGATCAGCCCATGTCTTCTTCATGTCCTCCCTCAATTTATCGATTTCATTTTTGAAGAGGTTTTCCATTTCTGTTCGTATATTCAGCATTAGTTGTTTCAGCTCCTGTATCTCCTTTGAACTATTGGTTTGTTCCTTTGACTGGGCCATATTTTCAATTATTTGAGCGTGATCCGTTATCTTCTGCTGGCGTCTGGGCATTTAGTCAGATTTTCCTGGGTGCTGGACCCCATAGGTTGAAAGATTTTTCTGTGAAATCTCTGGGTTCTGTTTTTCTTATCCTGTCCAGTAGGTGGCGCTCGTGGCACACGTTTGTCTACGGGTTCCACCAGTAAAAATTGCTGTGGGTCCTTTAACTTTGGAAAACTCTCGCCGTGGGGGAGGTTCGGCAGCGGAAGCGGCTTGGAAGAGTGCCAGCCGGCCCGGGGGTCCGAACGCGGGGAGGGTCTCTGGCCACCGCAGCACGGGAGAGCGCCCGACCGAATTTCCTAGTCGGCCCGGGGCGCCAAGCGTGGCGGGCGGGCGCCAGCTGTCGCAGCCCGGGAGAGTGCACTGTTCCCATCCGGACCGGGGAGTCACGTGTTTGGAATGGACCCCCTGGTCACCGTTCTCCGCAGTCTGGGGATTTCCGACCCAACTCTCTCAGTTGGTCCGGGGGGCCTCGCGTGGTGGGGGCGCCAGCCGCCGCGGCCCAAGGGGACCGCATGCCCAATTCTGCCAGCTGGCCTGGGAAGGAGGAAGGGAGGGACTTCGGCCACTTGCCGTCCCGCCCAGGAAAGCCCACGCCCCTCGGTGATCTCACCGGAGCTGGTTCTCCCAGATAGTCAGCCGTTCCAGGATGGGGCACGCCGTCCCTTTGATCTCCGTCGTGGCTCCAGTAGCTGCTCTGTATTGTCTCCACTCCCCCAGTAGCTGTTCTGGAGGAGGAAAGGTGAGGGTGGCAAGGCTGTCAAGGCCGGTGGCGGAGGAGCCGGTGAAGGAGGAAGAGGGCACGGTGGTGGCTGGAGAGCCACTGGAGCAGGAGGGGGAAGGGAAGAATAAGATGGCGGATGGAGCGCCGCCTGAGCAGAAGGGGGAAGAGGGAGAGGAGGGCGGGCTGGCTGGCGGGGCGTGAGCGCCGCACCAGGCCGGCGGACAAAGAGGGAGAGGAGGGCGGGCTGGCTGGCGGGGCGTGAGCGCCGCGCCCTTGACAGTGTGTTTTTAACACTGGTTAAAGAGAGTAGGTAGAGCAGAGGAATGAAGGGACAGTGGTCATGGAGACAGCAAGAGAAGGGATAACTACTAACACTGTGGGGCGAGGGGGGGTATGGGGGGATATAGAAACAAGTCTTCAAAGCCCTACATAAGGGCTTGACAATATTATCACTCAAGAGACCGTAAAGCATATTTTAAAGGAGATAGATGGACTCTTCAGATAAGATTACATACTACGGAGAACAAAATATTTCATACAAGAAATTCATAAGATAAACCAGATAAAATTTTCAGGGATACAACTGCAAGTAATTCTCTTTAAACTCTTTATCTACATTTATAAGGCCTTCCATTTGAATCCTGGATTGTTAAATAAAATTGTTTTAGAGCAATTTAAGGTAAGGAACAAAATCTGATAGCTATCCAAGACCACAGGAAACAAAGTACACACATTAACAGAATCATAACATAGGCAATACTCAGCAGAGTTTTGTAGTTGTTTTTTTTTTTCCTTTGGGATAAAAAATAAAAGAAAAAAAAAACCACATATTTATGGTACCCAGCTCAGCATTCTCCATTCTACAAGAAAGAGAAGAGCCAGCATGAGTTATTCTCTACAAGATGCAAATCTTCTCAACTACATCTGCAACACTCCTAGTACTAAAAAGACGGACTTTCCCCTCAAATTCTACAACTCCATTTTGCCTCCTCCAAGTTAAAGTAAAATAAAAACCAAGATTTTTCCAAAACATTTTTCCTTTGCTTAAAGAAAAGACAAATAATGGATTCTAAATCTGACATAAAATTTCTTCCTTAAGGCTTTATGGCGAAATCCTGACATTTTCTCATTTCACTACAAATCACCTGCTGTAAACCCAGGAGGATGCTGTACCCTACCGGATTCCAAAAGTTTCCTCAGCTTCCTAAAAGCATACTATGCAAACCCTGCACTATCCTCAATACTTAATTTCTAAAAGAAAATCTGGCTGTACTACATTAAAAGCACAAGAAAGAGAAATGTCAGGCACTGAACACAATTCTGACGATGTTACCATAGGCAGATATAAGCCCACCAACTAAAAATCTGACAACACCATCTACATTATGTTTGACTCATTTAATTTGCTTACAAATTTGCATGGACATGGTCACCTATTTTAAATGAATATGAGCAAACAAATGACTATTAAAACTGCTGACTTCTAACACCTGAATAGTTACTTACCTAGGAGTAAAACTCACAGGTAACAAGTTTTTGGACTGGCATGTTGCACTACTTTAAGGGGAATGATCTGAGAGAATGAGCAAGAGAACCAAGGAGAAAGGCCTCTCAGTTTGCTTGGCAAATAGTATTAATTCCCAGATCAAAAGACAACTACAAACTTAACCTCTTAATATAAATCATCACCCACTTACACTACATTATATTTATATTACACATTCCAATGCTCCCTTCCATTAGGAGCTCAAGCACAGGGGTGTGATTTAAGATTTTTCTGGAGATACAAATGACCAATTTGGAAGGCACAAATTCCCAAATGAACGCTCTGGAAGTGGCACCCAGAACGAGGCTCACACAGGATGATCATAGACACCCTTTCCTCAAGATGCTAAATCTCCCAATGAACATTATAGCATAACATCAGCCCAGGCTAGTAATCAAACAAAGTCAGAAAACGTTCTTATTAGCCTGGATATGAAATTCAAGTATCAGTTGTTCAGGACTCAACAGAATCCTAAAAGAGCTGGTAACAAAGCGAGATGTCACAGACAAGTATAATAAAGGAAGCCCTCAAACAGAGGAGCACTAAATAATTACCCTCCCAAGGGCAAAGAGACAACAGCAGATTCACTTTTGGATTCCCAATAACTCAGACAGGGGCTAGGATATTCTAAGTAGACCTATATCGGTGGATGAGTACAAAGACTGAATATATAATTGAATGGTTCACTGGTTACTTTCATCACTTAGACAATTTTTTTCCCTCCATAAATAACTTAAGAATCAAAACATATAAGAAGACTATTTTTATAGGTGAACCACTCTAGATTCTTAGCCTTCGTGTTAAATGTTTTCAGTAACTCCTGCCGTGACTAAATCCTCTTTAGATACAAGAGTACCACCAGCTATTCAAATCATAAAAACAATCTCATACCTATGTCTATGGAAAGCTCAAGCTCTAACATAAAAGTAGGTAATTCCAAGTCTATTATTACTGTTCATTTTAATTTAACAATAATTAGGCTTTGGGCTTTAAACAGCCAACACCACTTTAAAATTCACTCTAAATTCTACCTGCATCTAATACCAGAGTTTCTTTTCCTAACAACCTTTGCCAACTGAGAATATGACTCCTATTCAAAGTCAGGTTCAAGCCCCAGCTTAGTGGATGCCTTAGATTCTGTCCCAAGAGTTACCTACTCCTAAACAGACCAGAGCACTGTGCTGCTTCTGCTTTCAGCTTCTGCAAGCCCCATCACCAAGTTTCTTCTATCACCACCAGATTTCTCAATCTAACAGATATGTTTCCCATCATGATGGGCTTACAAAACCCTTAACCAAGAAAAAAGAAATCTGGTGATTTTTCAGTTGCTAGAAGAAGGGTATGTGGTGACAAGACTAACAGAAGAGAGCAATGATGTTTTATTTAGACCTAGAACAAAGCTGTATGTGGAAAGCCAAAAACCACTTGGAAGCTGCTGTTCAACTACTTGGTGTGAAGAAGATCAGTAAAAGGAGGTACAGATTGCTCTATAGAAGGTCTCAGAATTAACAATTTGATTCCAAATGAAAAGAAAGGCAGTTTGGCAATATCTTTGTTGAACGAATTAGACATCTCTTTTTAGAGGTACATTAAGTTAGATAACCTTCAAACAGGTTTTTAAAAAGAAAAGTGAAGATCACTAGATTATTTTGCATTTCCCCTATTTGAGACTGAATCCTGTTTCCAAGTTTTTACAGTTTGAATCAGACTATACCATAATTTAGCTTTTACATACATTAAAAAGCATGGCTCTTCAAAAATTGAACATACCCATGTAACCATCATTCACACCCAGAAACAGGACTCTACCAGCACTACGAAGCCCCCTCCACACTACTTTCTGATCACTACACCCTCTCTAAGGGTAATCACTAGCCTGACTTCTAACAAAATAGATTAGTTTTGTCTTTATTCTGTACCTGATAAAAGTGAAATCATATAGCATGTATTCTTGTCTCTGGCCATTGTGCCAGTTGCCCCTCAGCTCCAAATTCACCCTTCAGTACCTGCTTTGCCATACCATGTCTCCTGTACCGTGAGCATGATGTTAAACTTGGTCAGTAGAGGGCGCTGGAGGGGCACTGCAGGAGGAAGACTGCTGTCTCTCTGGTAACAAGCTTTCGCTTTTTCTTGCTCCTGCTGCAATCATTATCAATGTTGAGGCGACATAAACTGAGATACAAATGATGAAAATGACTTAGCCACACAAACAACTAGAATAAGAGATCAAGTAAAGGAAACAGCATGTGTATCTTGCCCTGAGGCATGTGGCATGCCGGAAAGTACATGTGACATATGGTGGTGTCCTGCCCCAGTCCACGTGTCCAGAGCAAACAGTCCCTCAGCAACCACACAGCTGCAGCCCAGGCCAAAAAAACACCTTCCTATGGTCCCCCAAACACAGAAACTAGGGACTCTAGGCCTCATGCCCATACTGCATCCCGACTGCCTTGGCTCACTTGCATCCTGAGGTAGCAGCCCACCCAACACAGACACACTGTGCTCCAAGGACTGCGCCTGTAGTGGCACACCAACTCCCTCTGCATGCCCACCCACTAGCCTTGGCTCTCCTGCACCCTGGAGGGCAGTTTCCCGTGGCCCTCCCAATGTGGACACTGCATGCTCCAAGCCTTGCACTCACAGTGGCACCCTGACTCCCAGTGCATACCTACCTACCAGCCTCAGTTTACCCACAGAGGGTTGCTTCCTGCTTGTCCAACAACTGCAGAGACAGCTCTGGCCCAGACAATTCAGAGAACTTCTCTGCTATTCAACGGGCTACAACTATATATCAGTAACAATATCTGAACCCCAGCCCTAATCAAGGGGCCCTTCTATCTCATCCAAAGTATAGCTCCTTTTCTAAAGTCACACAGCTTTCAGTAAGTGGCAGAACTTAGATCTGAACCCAGGATGGTGTGGTCCTAATTTCCAAGCTCTTTTTATCACCATCATTCTGGGTGAAATAAAAGAGATTTCACCAAATTCTCTAAGTTCTAAGCAGATTGAGACAGTGTTCTATTCACCACTATAGTCTAGTACCTATACAGTGCCTGGCAGCGAGAAGTTACTCCATAAACATTTGTTGAGCTAATGATATTAGAATACCTAAATTCTCAAACCCAGTGATTTTCCAGGATGCCTTATGAATGTCACACAGCAACAGTAACTGGGAAGATACACTGCAGATTATCTTGTTTAAAGCACGTAAATACCCAGGCCAAGTGAAAAGGAGGAGCTAAACTCTGAGTATTTCAAATAGGGAATATGAAGACCAAAATGATATAAATATCTATGACTTAAGGGGATGAAGACATATAATCTAGCAGAGAAGATGAGATCAAAGCACAAAATAGCTGCAGAGCAATTAAACAAAAAACATCAAAACCTATGCTTAAACAATTAAGAGCTATAAAAGTTAAGGGACCATATCAATGAAAGTTTGAAGAATTAATTTCACAAAGCGCACAGGGTATCCAAAAACTGGAAGTGAAGACAAAGAAAACCTGGGGAGTTGATTCTACCTTTTGCCATTTAGGAGGATTCTCTCAACATGAACAAGCTGTAGAGAAACCAGCCTGGAGAAGGGCTCACGGTGACACACAAATACACCCACCCGCGCAGGGCCTCACAGGCCACAGAGAAGAAGGCAGCACTGGGCTGTGGATTTATTAGGGTCCAGAGAAAAGCAAAGGCCCCATCACTCAAGTTCTGATAACAATCTAACTTTTCCCTAAATTCACGTCTGCAATGCCCTGAAGCAAGCCAACATTATTTTAGCTACTGCTACATGGGGAACCGGGAGCTAAACAAGGAGAAACACAGAGAAACACAAACACATAAAAACCATCTAAAATTAAAATGCTCTGCACTTTTCTGGGTATGTTACTGTTCAACAGAAAGTTTACCAGAGGGGAAAACAAAAAAAAAAAAGACAGAACATTTTCTAATTCTCAAAGGTGGCCTGGTAGTTTTAATTTGCCAGCACAGGTTCTGCCTCTACCTAAGGATCGTGAAAGCATCCCATAGGTTTTCTTCTCTAGGACAATTATCCCCAGTTTCTAATCTCTCCACTCAGATTTTATTTAATAATCTATATATTTTAGGCTCTTTCCTGAAGCTTCTATGTTCTGTATCCTTCTTCATTTGCAAACTCAAAAGCTGAAGTAAGATACTTTATCAGGTTAAAGGAGTATCAACCTTTATAAATGTTCATCTGAAACAGAAAGTCAAATCTTAAGGTGAAATGCCACAGCCACTCCCATTAAGAAGTCAGGAATGAAGCAAGGAAGGACACCACCTACTGGCATTGCTCCCGACATTCTAGAGAGCATGAGAGAAAACTACAACATAAATAAACTGGAAAGAGAGATACGAAATTATTATTCATATAGGACGTAAATGTTTACCTTGAAAGCCCTTAAGAAATCACTTGAAAACTAAAAGAACCCACAAAAAGAGCATATGAAATTATCAGTAAAAAACATATATGTATACAAACACTGAAAGTGTGAGGAAAGAAACCTCACACTTTCTTCATGTGTGCAGCTGTTGGTTCCATGACATGCACACCAAATGAACCAATCCTACCACTCGGGCTGTGATGGCCTACTCAAGGGATGGGGCCAAGGAAAATGCCCACTTCCAGTAGGATACAACAGGTCAACCTCTTGGAGCTATAGTTTGGCACCATTTTGGAACTCACCCAAACCAGACAAAAAAATCCACAAGTGCAGCTCATGTTTAGCTTGTCTTCATTAAAGCCCCTAGAATTGTATTAGTATAACCCAAGATAATATTCACTTTGAATTTCTATTACATTAAATCCAGCTATTTCTCAAGTTCAACCATCTCCTTTTATGGCTTTTCGTATCTCTAAAGAGCTGGCCAACTCAGCAAAGAACACAAGACGACGCACAAGACACCAATGAAACTAAAAGAACAGGCTCCATTTCTTCGACTATAAAATGAGTTTGCCCTAAGATTTTCATGATCATTTCCTAAGAATCCTATGCTTTAAATTCCTACAATTCTATCACTCTAAAAGACCCCAGTACATACAATACCTACATACCAAGAGAAAAATAAATCTAGGAAACATAGCCTTCTACAAAAACATTTTGAAAAATTAATAAATAGGGAACATTCTAGTCTACAGACTTCTCCATTCTCCAGGTGAGTAAGAAAGCTGATATTTTGTATATAGAGGAAAACTACATTCATTTTTTTTCTTCAATCAAAACAAAGGAAAGTTGCACAGAAGTCAGGAAGATGATTCAGGAAATGTTTCTGTCAAAAAGCATAAACATCCTTACTAAAACATGTTATGTACTAAAACAATTCTCTGTGTTTGGGAAAAATTAATCATGCAATAGTGAATACCAACATTACATAGAGTTTGTATATTTGATTCTGTAAACAAAATAAATAAAATTAAGAAATATGCTCTCTTTAAGTCTATCCTCACCATTATACCTAGAGAATCGATCCTTTGAGGACTTTCCTGATAAATTTTACCACTAGGACACACTGCTTGAAGCTTTAAACACGTGCTAGAAGACACCAGACCATTTCATTCAGCTCCTGACGGCATCGCTTTTCTCTCACTCATCCCTATCAAGGATATTCAACTGTTCAACCCATCAGATGGTTACTACTATGTTCAGATTCTTGAGGATCTGGTCATTTCCTCATCTACACAGAGTAACCTTTTATGAGACCAATATACAACAAGGACAATTCAAATATTAAAATGTAGGAAAAGGCAGTAATTATTTATGAGAAAACATCTCAGTCGACATTTGGTAGAAACAATAAATTCACTTGCTAAGGTAAAAAGAGGGGAAGAGAATATTAACTACAATTTTTTAAAAAATCACTAAGCAAAGCGGCAGCAGAGACAACCTGGAACAAAATGGTCTCTACGATCACTCCTGATTCTTGGTTCTATAATCAGAGACCTACAGCTGCTTTTTATTATGAATTGGAGAATGTGAAATACTGTTTTTATAGTATTGGATACTAGCTATATAGCTTTCTGCTCCAAAAATAAGCCTGGAATTATGTAGTTAAGATCTACCTGGCTGGTTACTTAGAGAACAAGCAGCTTTAACTTCAAGGTAAACAGGATTCAAAGACCAGGGCTAAAGTGGTATCCTGAGTGAATCTGACTGTGACCTTAAGCTGTCTGTAGATTTCCTCTGTGACCTTTCCCTGCTCTGACCTTGTAGGTTTCCCCTACACCAGATGACATGCCAGAGTCTGGAGGTTTTCCCCTCTCCCAAGCCTAAAGTGAAGTTAAGAGGTTCAAAACAGTTTTAGCCCACGAAGGGCCTTCCTAAAGGGAAAACCCTACACATTTGCTCCCTCATGTGGGCATGCTGTGTCTGCACACACACACTAACAAAATTCATATATATGAAGATTATCTAATATAAATATATTCTCCTCTGTGGTTACTAGGACAGTATACTTCTGAGGTATTTTTCTAGTAGAAGACACTGGCTACACTGCATAATCCACTCCTTTCTTCTGTTTAGAGCACAGATTCTGAAATTAAACTGCTTCGGTCCAAATCCTAGCCTTTGCAGTTTACTAGTTGTGTCAACAGTCTAACTGCTTATCCTCTCTGTGCCTTGATTTTCCTCATCTGTAAAGCAGGGATGACAGCAATCAAGTGAGGATTAAATAAATCAACGCATGTAAATTACAAAGAACAGCCTGGCATATAGGAAGTACTATAAAAACTAAACATTACAATTGATACTAACACAACAGTCATGTAGGGTTACAGGAAAAATAAATGGCCACAGCAGTAATTGAGAATCCATATGAATTCATGACCTATACCTCTACCATGATCCCCAACCAAAATAACAGCAGAATTTTATTACCCTTGGTCAAAGGAGCAAACTCTAACATGAATAAAAACATCTCACAAATGTGTGATAATCCAGAAGCATGACTCAAGCTCAAAATCTTCTCCCATAAAACCTTCTAAAGACAACTCATTCAAAAACAAATAAAAGGGTAATTAATTTACCTAAACAGAACTTTCCAACATTCTTTTCTAACATAATCAGAGAAAAGGATACTTTGCATAAATGAATTCTCCAAACACCTGAAACTTTATTCCCAATTTTTTTAAGTTTTGAATCAAAACTTTCATTTCATTTTTAAAAATTTCTCAGTATTCCTAAAATGTAATGATAGCAAAACAAATGATTCAGGCAACAATCATTAGCATTCCTCAAAGAATGCTAAAACGATTAAATAAAGGGTGGACAGAGATCTGGATAACCAGTTTGGTCGCCCCATGGGTTTTGTTGGTCAAATGGGCAAAACACAACCTGACAACGAAAGGGCTGTCGGTAACCTGAACCCACCAATCAATTTTAGCATACAAAGTGGGACAACAAAACATGCTGAATCTTTGTAAAATAGGAATGGTAATAAAAATGATCAAGCCTCCATCATTTTACCTGGGGAATATATTACATGACACCACAAGAATACAAAATCCAGACTGTGGGAAATGACCCAGTTCCCCAGTTTCTCCAACAAATAAATGGTATATATATTTAAAAAAAAAAAAAAGTGAATCATTACAGAGTAGAAGAAAGTTATTCAAAGTTAACCAACTATAAGAAGCCATTTTTATAAATTTAGTACATTGAAACGCTAGTGATCAATGAAAGAGAGGGGTAAGGGGTATGATATGTATGAATTTTTTTCTGCTTTCTTTTTATTTCTTTTTTGAATTGATGCAAATGTTCTAAGAAATGATCATGATGATGAACATACAACTACGTGATGGAAAAAAAAGAATCTTCGTATTATATGTTGATTAGAGGAGACAGCCAAGATGGCGGCTTAGTGAGGAGCAGGATTTAGTTCGCCCTCCAGAGCAGCTAGTAAATAGCCGGGAACAGTACAGAACAACTGCTGGGGCCACGTCAGTGACTGGACACACAGCACACCCCAGTCTGGACCAGCTGCGAGCCCACCAGAACTGTGAGTTCACAAAGCCGCAGTGGCCGGCGCACTTCCCCCACAGGCTGCTTCCCAAAGGGGAAAGAAAAGGGACTTTAGCAGCAGCAGAGTCTGAGCACAACTAAGCTCCAATTGTGGAATTAATTCACAAATTCTGACTACTAAAAATAGGCCTCCAGCTCAGCCGAACCTAGTCAAAGCAGAGGTTGCTGATTTTTGCCTGGGCACTGAGGCGGCAGGGCTGATGGAAAAAGAAAAAAGAAAAAAAAAGGAACAGAGTTTTTTTGGATCAGATAGCACATAATACTTGAAAGGGTCTGGGCCCTGAAGGAGAGGGGGCACATAGAATATGAAGGTACACAAAAGAACATAACAACTTATGCTCTTGATTGGCAAACCTGAGGAACAGGAGCCCCGTTTTGAAAAGGACTTTTCTCTTTCTATTTTGTGACTGTGTTTCTATGTCTTGACTGCCTTAGGATACAGCAGCAGGACTTCTCAGGCTGCAACGGCCACAGGCATAGGCAGAAACAAGCTTGTTTGAGAGCTTGTCTGGAGCTTATGCCTTCCCCAGAGGAGGGGTGGGGCCCAGCTCAGGTGGATTCCCTCCCTCAAGGAATTCAGACACCAGGGTCTGGAAAACTGAAGTGATTAAAGCCAATGTACAACATCTCCTCTGTCTCTACCACATTCCCAGCAGGGAGAATCTGCCAAAATTAAAGGTACTGCATCATCTTATGCAGTGGGACCTGCAGACAAACAGGCACCACATACTGGGCAGGATAGGAAAATCACAGAGTCCAGAGACTTCACAGGAAAGTCTTTCAACCTGCTGGGTCTCACCCTCAGGGAAAACTGACACAGGTTACTCTTTCTTCCTGATAGGAGGCCAGTTTGGTCTGGGAAAATCCAGCTGGGGTCTATAATACCCAAGTAGATCCTCCTAAGGGTGGGGGAAAAAATGCACCATACAGGCAGGGCAAGAAACAAGAAAACAAGAACTGAAAAATTCTCCTCTGTTAAATAAAACCTAAGCTAGAGGTCCAGAATAAATGGAATTGAAAGTCAAAGAACAGACAGACAACAAATTCATCCAGCAAGAAAATCCTAGGTAAAAAGAAGTGAAAACAATCTCCAGAATAAACTAATTAAGGTAATTAAATGCCTAGATGCCAGCAAAAAATAATGAATCACACTAGGAAAATTGAAGATACAGCCCAGTCAAAGGAACAAACCAACAATTCAAATGAGATACAGGAGTGCAACAATTAACTCAGAATATTCCAACAGGCAAGGAAAACCTCATCAAAAATAAAATCAATGAACTGAGGGAGGATATAAAGAGGGCAAGGAATGAACAAAAAGAAGAAATTGAAAAGTCTGAAGAAAGAAATCACAGAACTTATGGGAATGAAAGGCACAGGAGAAGAGATGAAAAAAACAATGGAAACCTACAATGTCAGATTTCAAGAGGAAGAAGATAGGATTAGCGAACTGGAGGACAGGACATCTGAAATCTGATACGCAAAAGAAAATATAGGGAAAAGAATGGGAAAATATGAGCAGGGACTCAGGGAATTGAATGACATCATGAAGCGCACGAATATATGTGCAGTGGATGTCTCAGAAGGAGAAGAGAAGGGAAAAGGAAAAGAAAAACTAATGGAGGAAATTATCACTGAAAATTTCCCAACTCTTTATGAAAGACTGAAAATTACAGATCCAAGAAGTGCAGTGTACACCAAACAGAACAGATTCAAACAGACATATTCCAAGACACTTACTAATCAGAATGTCAGATGTCAAAGAGAAAGAGAGACTCTTGAAAGCATATTGTACATTGATTGGTTTTATTAATAAAAACTAAAAATAAAAGTCATTTTTAGAAAAAAAAATTGAGGAAAACGAAAATAGACATGATATTGGGTAATATTAAAGAACTAGGGTTGGCTTTGTTGGCTATAATAATATTGCAGTTTTCTTTAAAGTACCTATCTAGTAGATATACACCCTAAATATTTACAGGTGAAATGATGAGTTGCCTGAGATTTACTTTAAAATACTTCAGGAAAGAAATTAATTGAGAGAGGGTAGATAAAACAAGAGTGGCATAAGGATTCTTGTATTAGTCTCTCTAGTTTTGTGCATATTTGAAAATTTCCATAATAAATTTTTTTTAAAAAAAGGATAAGGGGAAAAGAAACAGTAATCTGTATATAAATCTAAGTTTGGCCAATATTCATGAGAGGCATGAAAAACTGCAGAGAGCCTATGAAAAAGCTGACATTAGTGGTCTCTAAGATCACATGTGAATACTTTGGGCAGATTTCCTTCGTCAGCAGGAATTCTTTCTACCACATTCCAACGAAGGTATGCTTTCTATAAAGCAATGTTCTATTACCAAGGTGTAAAGAAGATATCTTGAAATGAAATCAAACTCTTTCGGTATCTTTATCCTGAAAAGTTTTTCAAAGAAATTGATTACAAAACAAATATTTTTTATTAGGGTATGCATATTTCTAAGAATTTAGCAGTTTGTCTCTTTATACTTTTCAGTTTTTCCAATGGTCATATAAATAAATATTTTTGTACAAATTGAGCAAATAACCTTTAGTACAATTTTTTTTTTATACTCAATGTGTTTTTTTAAACAAATATTTCTTTAAACCCAATCCCTTCTCCATTTCTATTGCCCCAGCTTAGTTTTGGCCATTATCACCTCATATGTGGTTTCAGAGTACTTAAAATATTAACAGATTATACCACAGGTATGCAGGTCAAATACATCACTTAGTACTTTCAAAACATAAAAAATATGAGAGTAATTATCACCCTCATCACACACATGATAGTGCTCTACTGTATGGAAGAAAACACTGCTCAAATGATATAACCACTAATCTAATGTTGGGGGAGGAGGGCAGTAAGTAATAGAACACCATCATCACTACTCAGATTTAAGGGGTAAATTGAAAATATTAAAGCTATTAGTAACTTACTCCCAAACTCTTTAGTTTAGTCAAATCTAGTTAAGAAATATTTGCTGAGTATCTGCGTGCTCACAATTGTGCTAGATACTAAAGGATCATTTGGAGAAATAGATGGCAGGTATTTCCTCCCAAAATCTTACCACCAAGGTAGGGAGAAAAGCATTCAAATAAACTAGTAGAGAAAATGTCTTCTTGGTGTAAAAGTTACCTCCCTCACTTCTCAACCCAATGCATATTTTAGAAATATCAAGTGTGACTGTGGAAAAGTAGGAACAATTCCCCCACAAACTGGTCATATGGATTTCCAACTGAGGAATAAAAATCATTAAATACTTTGAATTCAATTAGAATAAAGACTTCAACCTAAAATGTAATTAGAAGACCTACAGACCCAAATATGAAAAAGATATGACACCTACAGAAATCAGTCTAGTAAAAAACAAAACCTGATAACAAATGTCATTTGATGTCAGAGAAGATATAAGTGAGGGAGAATTTCAAATGCAGTGGGAGCAGAAATTAGAGTGGGCAACTACAAGGGGAAGTCCCAGACAAAGTGTTTCTGAGAGACACTACAGAAGGAAAATAAGACACGGGATATGTGAAATTACATAATACCTGAAAATAATAAAATTATGCTCCAAGTCCCATAACAGATCACAAATATTCTCCATGCACAGATTTGACTCCTTCCTTTTAAATTTTTTACCCACTAACATAATAGTTTCAACATCAATTTTTAATGTCCATCTCAGTCTCTACTATTCTACACATAATGCCCAGCAGCCAAATAAAAATTACAAGAAATACCAAAAAAGTAGGGATGGGGGAATGTCAAGAAACAAAGCAATCAACAGAAATGGACAAAGATGACACTGATATTGGAACAATCAGGAAATTACTCAGATATTGGAACTATCAGGAAATTTTAAAATAACAATGATTAATATATTAAAGAATATAGTAGAAAAGGCAAACAATAGGCATGAAAAGATGAAAAATTTCAGCAGAAAGATGAAATATGTTAGCGTCAAATGAAAATGTTAAAAATTAAAAAAATATATATATCAGAGATGAAACTTTCCTCTGACGGGATCAGAACATTCAACGCAGAGAAGGACCAGGCTTAATGAACTTGAGGTTAGGTCACTAGAAATCAACCAAATTAAAACACAAAAGAAGAAAAAAACAAAAAAAAAGAAGGGGATACCCAGAAAAGAGTATCTACAAGCTGTAAGCTCTGATCAAATGATATCATAGTCATGTAACTGGAGTCCCAACACGGAAAGACAGACAGACAAAGGTTGGGGTAAGAAAGATAACCGATAAGAAAATGAGAATTTTCCAAAAGCAAAGAGTCATTAAACCACAGATGCAAAAAGCTCAGGAAAACCCCAAACAGAATAAATGCAAATAAAGAATACAATGAATAACATATACCTAAACACTTCACAGTTAAACTGCTAAAAACCAAAATTAAAAAAAAATTCTTAAAGACAGCCAGAGGAAAAAGCTATTACACTGACAAGGAAAAAAAGCAATAAAAGTTTTAGCAGAAAACTCATGAGAATTTATGCAATCCAGAATACAATGGTATGGCACCTCAAAAGTACTAAAACAAAAACACCAAATCTGTCAACCAAGTTCTATCATCTTTACCTTTCAAAAATGAAGGCAAAATAATGGCTGTTTCAGACAAACAATTCAAGGTAAACACAGCTGCACTACAAGAAATGGTAAACAAAGTTCCTCGAGCAGTATATGGTACCAGACAAAAATGAAATCTACAAAAAGAAGTGAAGAGCTCCAAAACTGGTAAAAATGGAAATAAATATAAAAGACCTTTTACCATATTTTCAATCACTCTGAAAAATAACTATCTAAAGCAAAAGTAGTAAAAGCAGAACGTAGAGTTTATAAAATATGTAATCATAAAATGTATGACAACAATATCACACGGAATAGGACAAAAAAACTGGAGGTCTACTGCGTTTTGTAAGGATCTTACATTCTATGTGAAGTGGTGTAGTATCCTTTGAAGACACACTATAATGTAGATTGTAAATGCTAGGACTATCGTCAATTTGTTTTAAAAGAAGCATAACCAGATTATAAATACATAGTAAACCTATAGCTACTAATTTTTAAAAAGAAGTATAACTAATAAAATAATATGGAGATAAAATGGAGTAATTAAAACAATAGTGGAGATAAAACGGAGTAATAAAACACTCAATCTAAAAGTAAGAATAAAAATAGGAAAAAGGTTCCCGGTGTCTACCCACATTAAAAAAAAAAAAAAAAAAGGAAAAAGGAAAACCAAGATCAGATGAAACAAACATAATACAGGGGTCGGGGCCAAGATGGCAGCTTAGTAAGGTACGCGCGTCTTAGTTCCTCCTCCAGAGCAACTACTAGGTGACCAGAAACAGTGCAGAACAGCTCCCGGGGCCACGGCAGGGACTGGACACACAGCGTACCCCAGTCTGGCCTGGCTGGACCGGCTGCGAGACTCCGCTGCGGTGAGCTCCCCAAGCGGCGCGCGCTTCCCCAGGCTGCGGCGGCTGGTGGCCAGCACCCCTCCCTCCCTCCTTCCCGGACCGGCCGAGAGTCTCGGAGAGGCAACTTTTCCAAGCAGCGGCGGCCAGCGGCTGGCACCCCTCTCTCACAGGCAGCTTCCTGGACCAGCTACGAGTCTCGGATCAGCAAGCTTCGCAAGGCGCGGCGGCCGGCGACCAGCACCCCTCCCCCACAGGCGGCTTCCCGGTCTGGCAGCGAGTCTTGGAGCAGTGGCTCCCCAAGCCGCGGCAGCAGGTGGCCAGCGCCCCTCCCCCAAGGCAGCTGCCCAGAGGGAGAGGAGGGAGTCTCCGACAGAGGCAGGGACTGGGTCCAACCAAACACCAATAGTGGCATTAATAAAGGAGCCACAACATCTTTTGCTGGTGGGACCCGCAGACAGACAAGCGCCACATACCGGGCAGGATAAAAAAAAAAAACAGAGCCCAGAGACTTCACAGGAAAATCTTTCAACCTGCTGGGTCTCACACTCAGGGAAATCTGATTAAATGGCCAGATGCCAGCAAAAAATAACAAATCACACCAGGAAAATTGAAGATATGGCCCAGTCAAAGGAACAAACCAATAGCTCAAATGAGATACAGAACTGAGACAATTAATTCTGAATATACGAACAGAAATGGAAAACCTCTTCAAAAACCAAATCAATAAATTGAGGGAGGACATGAAGAAGGCAAGGGATGAACAAAAATAAGAAATGGAAAGTTAGAAAAAACAAATCACAGAACTTATGGGAATGAAAGATACAGTAGAAGAGATGAAAAAAAACAATGGAAAACTACAATGGTAGATTTCAAGAAACAGAGGTTAGAATTAGTGAACTGGAGGATGGAACACCTGAAATCCAAAAAGAAACAGAAACTATAGGGAAACAAATGGAAAAATATGAGCAGGGGCTCAGGGAATTGAATGATAATAAGAAGCACACAAATGTACGTGTAGTAGGTGTCCCAGAAGGAGAAGAGAAGGGAAAAGGAGGAGAAAAACTAATGGAAGAAATTATCACTGAAAATTTCCCAACTCTTAGGAAAGACCTAAAATTACAGATCCAAGAAGTGCAGCGCACCCCAAAGAAAATAGATCCAAATAGGCGTTCCCCAAGACACTACTAGTTAGAATGTCAGAGGTCAAAAGGAAAGAGAGGATCTTGAAAGCAGCAAGAGAAAAACAATCTATCACATACAAGGGAAACCCAATAAGACTATATGTAGATTTCTCAGCAGAAACCATGGAGGCAAGAAGATAGTGGGATGATATATTTAAATTACTAAAAGAAAAAAACTGCCAACCAAGACTTCTATATCCAGCAAAATTGTCCTTCAAAAATGAGGGAGAAATTAAAACATTTTCAGACAAAAAGTCACTGAGAGAATTTGTGACCAAGAGACCAGCTCTGCAAAAAATACTAAAGGGAGCACTACAGTCAGATACGAAAAGACAGAAGAGAGAGGTGTGGAGAAGAGTGTAGAAAGAAGGAAAATCAGAAATGATATATATAATACAAAAGGCAAAATGGTAGAGGAAAGTATTACCCAAACAGTAATAACACTAAATGTTAATGGACTGAATCCCCAATCAAAAGACATAGACTGGCAGAATGGATTAAAAAACAGGATCCTTCTATATGTTGTCTACAGGAAACATATCTTAGACCCAAAGATAAACATAGGTTGAAAGTGAAAGGTTGCGAAAAGATATTTCATGCAAATAACAACCAGAAAAAAGCAGGAGCAGCTATACTAATATCCAACAAATTAGACTTCAAATGTAAAACAGTTAAAAGAGACAAAGAAGGATACTATCTATTAATAAAAGGAACAATTAAACAAGAAGACATAACAATCATAAATATTTACTCACCGAATCAGAATGCCCCAAAATACGTGAGGAATACACCACAAACACTGAAAAGGGAAAGAGACACATCTACCATAATAGTTGGAGACTTCAATTCACCACTCTCATCAATGGACAGAACATCTAGACAGAGGATCAATAAAGAAACTGAGAATTTGAATATTACAATAAACGAACTAGACGTAACAGACATTCATAGAACATTACACCCCACAACAGCAGGATACACCTTTTTCTCAAGTGCTCATGGATCATTCTCAAAGATAGACCATATGCTGGGTCACAAAGCAAGTCTTAACAAATTTAAAAAGCTTGAAATCATACACAACACTTTCTCGGATCATAAAGGAATGAAGTTGGAAATCAATAATAGGCAGAGTGCCAGAAAATTCACAAATACGTGGAGGCTAAACAACACACTCTTAAACAACCAGTGGGTCAAGGAAGAAATTACAAGAGAAACTAGTAAATATCTCGAGGCGAATGAAAATGAAAACACAACATATCAAAACTTATGGGATGCAGCAAAGGCAATGCTAAGAGGGAAATTTATTGCCCTAAATGCCTATATCAAAAAAGAAGAAAGGGAAAAAATTCGGGAATTAACTGTCCACTTGGAAGAACTGGAGAAAGAACAGCAAACTAACCCCAAAGCAAGCAAAAGGAAAGAAATAACAAAGATCAGAGCAGAAATAAATGAAATTGAGAACATGAAAACAATAGAGAAAATCAGTAAGACCAGAAGTTGGTTCTACGAGAAAATCAACAAGATTGATGGGCCCTTAGCAAGACTGACAAAAAGAAGAAGAGAGAGGACGCAAATAAATAGGATCAGAAATGGAAGAGGAGACATAACCACTGACCTCACAGAAATAAAGGAGGTAATAACAGGATACTATGAACAACTTTACGCTAATAAATACAACAATGTAGATGAAATGGACAAGTTCCCAGAAAGGCATGAACAACCAACTTTGACTCAAGATGAAATAGACGACCTCAACAAACCAATCACAAGTAAAGAAATCAAATCAGTCATTCAAAAGCTCCCCAAAAAGAAAAGTCCAGGACCAGACGGCTTCACATGTGAATTCTACCAAACATTCCAGAAAGAATTAGTACCAACCCTGCTCAAACTCTTCAAAAAAATTGAAGTGGAGGGAAAGCTACCTAATTCATTCTATGAAGCCAACATCACCCTCATACCAAAACCAGGCAAAGATATTACAAAAACAGAAAACTACAGACCAATCTCTCTAATGAATATAGATGCAAAAATCCTCAACAAAATTCTAGCAAATCAAATCCAGCAACACATTAAAAGAATTATACATCATGACCAAGTAGGATTCATCCCAGGTATGCAAGGATGGTTCAACATAAGAAAATCAATTAATGTAATACACCACATCAACAAATCAAAGCAGAAAAATCTCATGATCATCTCAATTGATGTAGAAAAGGCATTTGACAAGATTCAACAACCTTTCCTGTTGAAAACACTTCAAAGGATAGGAATACAAGGGAACTTCCTTAAAATGATAGAGGGAATATATGAAAAACCCACAGCTAATATCATCCTCAATGGGGAAAAATTGAAAACTTTCCCCCTAAGATCAGGAACAAGACAAGGATGTCCATTATCAACACTATTATTCAACATCGTGTTGGAGGTTCTAGCCAGAGCAATTAGACAAGAAAAAGAAATACAAGGCATCAAAATTGGAAAGGAAGAAGTAAAACTAGCACTGTTTGCAAACAATATGATACTATACGTTGAAAACCCGGAAAAATCCACAACAAAACTACTAGAGCTAATAAATGAGTACAGCAAAGTAGCAGGTTACAAGATCAACAACATTCAAAAATCTGTAGTGTTTCTATACAGTAGCAATGAACAAGCTGAGGAGGAAATCAAGAAACGAATCCCATTTACAATTGCAACTAAAAGAATAAAATACCTAGGAATAAATTTAACTAAAGAGACAAAAAACCTATACAAAGAAAACTACAAAAAACTGCTAAAAGAAATCACAGAAGACCTAAATAGATGGAAGGGCATACCGTGTTCATGGATTGGAAGACTAAATATAGTTAAGATGTCAGTTCTACCTAAATTGATTTACAGATTCAATGCAATACCAATCAAAATCCCAACAACTTATTTTTCAGAAATAGAAAAACCAATAAGCAAATTTATCTGGAAGGGCAGGGTGCCCCGAACTGCTAAAACTATCGTGAGGAAAAAAAATGAAGCTGGAGGTCTCACGCTGTCGGACTTTAAGGCATATTATGGAAGCCACAGTGGTCAAAACAGCATGGTACTGGCACAAAAATAGATATATCGACCAATGGAATCGAATAGAGTGCTCAGATATAGACCCGCTCATCTATGGACATTTGATCTTTGATAAGGCAGTCAAGCCAACTCACCTGGGACAGAACAGTCTCTTCAATAAATGGTGCCTAGAGAACTGGATATCCATATGCAAAAGAATGAAAGAGGACCTGTATCTCACATCCTATACAAAAGTTAACTCAAAATGGATCAAAGATCTAAACATTAGGTCTAAGACCATAAAACAGTTAGAGGAAAAGGTAGGGAGATATCTTATGAATCTTACAATTGGAGGCGGTTTTATGGACCTTAAACCTAAAGCAAAAGCACTGAAGAAAGAAAGAAAGAAATGGGAGTTCCTCAAAATTAAACACTTTTGCACATCAAAGAACTTCATCAAGAAAGTAGAAAGACAGCCTACACAATGGGAGACAATATTTGGAAACGACATATCAGATAAAGGTCTAGTATTCAGAATTTATAGAGATTGTTCAACTCAACAACAAAAAGACAGCCAACCGAATTACAAAATTGGAAAAAGACTTGAACAGACACCTCTCAGAAGAGCAAATACAAATGGCCAAAAGGCACATGAAGAGATGCTCAATGTCCCTGGCTATTAGAGAAATGCAAATCAAAACCACAAGGAGATATCATCTCACACCCACCTGAATGGCCATTATCAACAAAACAAAAAATGACAAGTGCTGGAGAGGATGTGGAGAAAGAGGCACACTTATCCACTGTTGGTGGGAATGTCAAATGGTGCAACCACTGTGGAAGGTAGTTAGGCGGTTCCTCAAAAAGCTGAATATAGAATTACCATACGACCCAGCAATACCATTGCTAGGTATCTACTCAGAGGACTTAAGGGCAAAGACACAAATGGACATTTGCACACCAATGTTTATAGCAGCATTATTTACAATTGCAAAGAGATGGAAACAGCCAAAATGTCCATCAACAGACAAGTGGCTAAACAAACTGTGGTATATACGTACGATGGAATATTATGCAGCTTTAAGACAGAATAAACTTAGGAAGCATGTAATAACATGGATGGACCTAGAGAACATTATGCTGAGTGAGACTAGCCAAAAACTAAAGGACAAATACTGTATGGTCCCACTGATGTGAACCGACATTCGAGAATAAACTTGGAATATGTCACTGGTAACAGAGTTCAGCAGGAGTTAGAAACAGGGTAAGACAATGGGTAATTGGACCTGAAGGGATACAGACTGTGCACAGGACTGGATACAAAAACTCAAAAATGGACAGCACAATAGTACCTAATTGTAATGTAATTATGTTAAAACACTGAATAAGCTGCATCTGAGCTATAGTTTTTTGGTTTTTTTTTATATTTTTTGTATTTTATATTTTTATTTTTTTCTCTATGTTATCATTTTATTTCTTTTTCTGTTGTCTTGCTATTTCTTTTTCTAAATCGATGCAAATGTACTAAGAAATGATGATCATACATCTATGTGATGATATTAAGAATTACTGATTGCATATGTAGAATGGAATGATTTCTAAATGTTGTGTTAATTTTTTTTAATTAATAAAAAAAATTCATGAAGCACGTATTTGAGACTAGTACACTTTGTCTTACTTTAATTTAAAAATGATAAAATTAGTGACAGACACTTCCAATATGAAAAACTTAGCTAGAAGTAAAAACCTAAAATTGTGGAATTGTAACTCATACTAAGCTCCAACATCTGTTCTACAACTAACTATGGTGCTGTGCATTGAAATTTATTGCTTTTTTGTATATATGTTATTTTTCACAAAAAAAAAAAAGAAAAGAAAAAAGTCAATTGTGGTGATAAAAAAAATATTTAAGCCTCTATCTTCCTGTATTCTGGAGCAGTTATAAGGAAAAATCTGAGAGGATATTATGGTAGCCCTTGACAAACTCTGGGATCTGTCCTGTAACTACTTGTTGAAGAGTACTTTGAAAACTACTGCTTTTTTATTTCTTTGCTTTGTATATATGTTATACTATAAAATAAAAAAGTTAAAAAAAAAAAAAAAAAGGAAAAAATAAAAAAGATTCCTCATTCCCATTACCTACCTGGGTAAAAGTTCCATGCATGGTACCCCACACACTCCCCACCCAGAAAACATCAGTGCTCAAGTAAAGGCTCTGGGACTGAATGCCTAAATACCTTCTGAATACAATAATCAATAAACCATTTACATATAAGAGAAGAAAAACCTAGCAATTCCAATCACCATCCTGGGTTACCGGCGCTAGGCCACAGGGACACCTTCACCCACAGCCACCCTCAAGCAGCACTTCCTCCACGTACATTTGGCCAGGAGCAGAGTCCTTAGGTGTCCAGCCCTATTGCTGAGGGTACTATCCCAATGGCACTTACAGACACTAGGAAAAAAATAGAATTTTACAACTGGAAGCTCTTTCTACTATGTTAAGAATCTAGACACACTGACAATAAGATCAAAAGGAAGTCTCTCTCTAACTCTCTAGCAATTTTCATTTAATTCTTCTGCAATTGTTTACCTGACAAATTCCTATTCATCATTCAAAACCCAATTTAGATGTCAACTCTTCTGGAAAGCTCTCCCTATCCTCACCACCCTCCTCTACATTCCTTTTACTGCTGTACTTACTTTTTTCACTATAATTAAAATATTGGTTATGTCTACTTTCCATACTGTGATCACATTCATCACTCTGGCCTCTACTGCATGGCAGGCACTTAGGAAACGGCAATGTCTGTTAACTAACTTGAAACATGACTACCACTGGACAAGCCCTGCCATTTAAATACCCAACTCTAGAGTTCTAAAATAAGTGGTATATCCCAGATAAGGCACAGTCTGTACTCAAAAAAGGGGTGAAAAAACTATTAATATTCTCTTGAACGATGTTAATTTTAGTATTGTGGTCAGCAGCCTTGAAGAAGGAACTTCAGGGTAGCAACCTCAAGACTAAATGGCTTAAATGTAAATCATGAATCTGCTAGGGAAGCTAAGCTCCTGAAGAGAGGTATGATGCAGCAGCCATGGCCCCAGAAGTGGGGAGCTGAGCCTCTCTGAGGCAGGGTCTCCAAAGCTCTGCATTTATATTACACATGAAGACAAGTAATCACGTGACCCTGAACAAGTTACTTCATCTCCCTATGTCTTAGTTCCCTTATCAGTAATATGGGGGTAGAAACACTACCTATACAGCACACAGTTTAAAGGATTAAATAAGACAATAAATATAAAATGCTAAACACAGTACCTAGCATTACAGTAAGCACCAATAAGCATTTGCTCTATCTTTATTCACCATAACTGGAATTCTGCAGCTGCTCTAGGATGGGTTAGGGATGCCTCAGTTCTATTTGGTCCTGTCACATTCCTATCTTATGTGGCACTGGGACCAAAACTAACCAGGGGCAAAATGTGTTCTTTAGGCCTTTCCATTCACTGGCCTCCTTGCCTGAACATCTGACTCCCCCTGGCTATGCTGGGCCTCCTTCTCTGACCATAAACACAGCTCAGAAAAGTGAAGCTACATTTCATTCTTCGTACTCTGTCCTCTTCCACTCTTCTAACAAAAGCTTTGTAGTTCCCTATTTCTTTTCCTCAGTGCCCTCTCTATTCCTTGTTAGCCAACAGATTAGTGACAGCAAATTAATCAAATACACAGATTCCTACAGTCACTTGCCCAAATATTTTTATGGATAAACCAGTTAATAATGAGAATTTCAAGAATCTCAGGCTCTACCAACCAACTGTCAGATGGAATATTTTCCCTCTGTCCCTTCTTCCTTTTTGGGGGGATGGAGAGCAGCAACAGGCACCACAAATCACAGAATGAAGGAAACTGCCCAATTCACCTGCCTCTGAGACAAACCCATTCAGGCAGTTTTACCTTTGGCTTAAAAAGCTCACTGCAGCTCTCCCCTTCATGTGCTCCCCAGCCTCCAAACCACACCAAGAAATAAACTGTCAAAGTGTGCTCAGCAAAAAATGTTTATTTGGTACAAAATTTATACTTTGACTAGTGCATTTCCTAATATAACTTCTATGGAAAGCTTAATTGAACACCATAATACTTGGAACATTGAGTAGGGCATGAGATATTGTAGGTTTGTCCAGAGTGATGCACCGATAAATCCCTGAGCAATTTCAACAGCAAATAAAAAAGTATTTGCAAAGTCCCCTTCGGGGAATGGTGAGAAAGGGGGAAATTTCAACTTCCCCAAGTGGAGAATTCTTGATATTCTCACAAGCAGTGGGGGCAACCAAAGCAACAGGCTGAGCCCCCAATCTTGGGGTTTGTTCACATGAAACTTCACCCTGCAAAGGATAGGCTAAGCCTACTTAAAATCTGGCCTACGAGTCACCCCCAAGAGAACCTCTTTTGTTGCTCTGATGTGGCCTCTCTCCCAGCCAACACAACAAGTAAACCCACTGCCCTCCCCCTCTCTACATGGGACATGACTCCCAGGGGTGTGGACCTTCCTGGCAATGTGGGACAGAAATCTTAGAACGAGCTGGGACTCAGCATCAAGGGATTGAGAAAACTTTCTCGACCAAAAGGGGGAAGAGGGAAATGAGACAAAGTGTCAATGGCTGAGAGGTTCCAAACAGAGTCTAGAGGTTATCCTGGAGGTTATTCTTATGCATCAAGTAGATATCATCTTGTTATTCAAGATGTAATAGAGAGGCTGGAGGGAACTGCCTGAAAATGTAGAACTGTGTTCCAGTAGCCACGTTTCTTGAGGATGATTGAATAATGATACAGCTGTCACAATGTTACTGTGTGATTGTGAAAACCTTGTGTCTGATGCTCCTTTTATCTACCTTGTCAACAGACGAGTAGAACATATGGAATAAAAAT
Organism: Tamandua tetradactyla; assembly: GCF_023851605.1. Classification (NCBI taxonomy): domain Eukaryota; kingdom Metazoa; phylum Chordata; class Mammalia; order Pilosa; family Myrmecophagidae; genus Tamandua; species Tamandua tetradactyla. The sequence goes on along the minus strand of NC_135327.1, from coordinate 10,507,304 downwards.
AAATAATAGGGGGAACAAATGCTAAAATAAATTTAGTTTGAAATGCTAGTGATCAGTGAAAGCAAAGGGTAAGGGGTATGGTAGGTATAATTTTTTTGTTGTTGCTCTGTCTTCATTTTATTTCTTTTTATTTCTTTTTCTGAATTAATGCAAATGTTCTAAGAAATGATGAATATGCAACTAACTGATGATATTGTGAATTACTGATTATGTATGTTGACGCTTTATTTGGTTTCTTAATTTTTTAATTAATAAATAAATCAAAAAACATATGGATAAAAATAAATAAATAATAGGGGGCTAAGACAAAATAAATTGAGTTGATAGGAATAGTAGTGTTCAATGGGAGGGAGAGGTAAGGGGTATGGGATATACGCATTTTTTTTCTTTTTTCTTCTTTCTTTCTCTAGAGTGATGCAAGTGCTCTAAAACAATGATCATGGTGATGAATACACAACTATGCGATGATACTGTGAGCCATTGATTGTATACCATGTATGGACTCTATGTGTGTGAAGATCCGTAAAAAATATTTTTTTAAAAAAGAAAAAAAAAAAAATTGGCCTACAAGTCACCCCCAAGAGAACCTCTTTTGTTACTCTGATGTGGCCTCTCTCTCAGTCAACACAACAAGTAAACTCACTGCCCTCCCCCTCTCTACATGGGACATGACTCCAGGGGTGTGGACCTTCCTAGCTATGGGGGACAGAAATTCTAGAATAAGGTGGGATTCAGCATCAAGGATTGAGAAAACCTTCTCAACCAAAAGGGGGAAGAGCAAAATGAGACAAAATAAAGTGTCAATGGCTGAGAGATTCCAAACAGAGTCGAGAGGTTATCCTGGAGGTTATTCCTACGCATTAAATAGATACCACCATTTTAGTTAAGGTGTAATGGAGAGGCTGGAGGGAAGTGCCTGAAAATGCCGAGCTGTGTTCCAGTAGTCATGTTTCTTGAAGATGATTGTATAATGATAAAGCTTTCACAATGTGACTGTGTGATTGTGAAAACCTTGTGGCTGATGCTCCTTTTACCTACCTTTTCGACAGATGAGTAAAACACACAGATTAGAAATAAATAATAGGGAGAACAAATGTCAAAATAAATTTGGTACATTGAAATGCTAGTGATCAATGAAAGGGAGAGTAGGGGGTATGGTGTATATGAATTTTTTTCTGTTTTCTTTTTATTTCTTTTTCTGAATTTATGCAAATGTTCTAAGAAATGAAAATGATGATGAGTATACAAATATGTGATGAAAAAAAAAGAGTGTGCTCAGATTCAAGGGCCTTTATTTAAACAGTCCAATGACTGCAATAAGCACAGCGGCTCAAGGTTAGGACGCTGCCCCATCTCTCTTCTTCCCCCTCAGCCCTCTGGTGGATGGCGGGTGGTCTCTGGACCAGCTGTGCCTCCACAGGGTTCATGGCTCTATCTTCTCACTGGCTGTCATGCTGCGGAAAGGTCTTAAAAATTAGTCAGTGAATCACCATCAGTATTTCTTCTTAGGTTAAAAAAAAAAAACTTAGAATAAAAACTGGTGAATTTCATGGTATGTATTCAATAACTTTTTTTTTTTAATTTTGAATTAGCTATACATACATACGCATCTGTGTGCATACAGGATATAATACAGTGTTACTGAATTATACTCACAACAAGATTACAAAACTGTAATTTTGGCAATCAGATGTGAGTGGAAGGTAAATTCTTGCCAGTAGGAGAAATAGACTCTCAGAGCTACTTTGTTTCTAGGTTTCAGGCTGCCTGCAATTTAGGTCAAGCATTGTATTTTCAATGGGGCAATATCTTCCCAAAGAGGCAAAAATTGGTTTTGGGGGGTCAAAACATCTTACATTTTTATGCCTAAAGCACAGATGTACATATAGTACATAAACAGAAACAGTACCTCTGTGGTATTAAAATTTCATGGGGAGGGCAATAAAGTCTAAAAATACGTCCAAAAAAAAAAAAACTGCCTTAGGACAGCAATAATGAAAATTAAAAGGCTGAGAAACAATAGGTTAAAATAATTCACTTTATGAACCTTAACTTCTCAGACTCCATATGCAGCTGGAAATGGCATGGCTTAGCAAGGCCTTGCTTTGGTCACTTGTTTCTCTTCGTGCATAAGGACAAGAGTGTATAAGAAGGGGAGAAGGCTGGGAAAGGACATGATCCTAAGGTTTCAAGTCCTCTGTTCAAATACCACCTCATTTTCACCCTATGCCCAAAATCCAAGCAGTGCTCAGATTTACAGGAAAAGAGCTCAGTTTTCTTAAAAACAAGTACAGCGATTGAGTATGCGGTTGGAAATGAAGGTTTGGAGTGAAGAGGGTGGGAGGGAAATACGGATTTCAGAATCATCCAAAGGTGAAAAAACGGGAGAGAATAAGTCTGCCCAGAGATGATATGTAAAGCAAGAAGGGCAGAAGTCATGATCCTGAGGAATATTTAAAGGAGGATACTTAATATTTAAAAATAATAATAAATTAGAACCCCCATAATCGATATAAAGACAAGCTTTTGATAACCAGTGGCCCCCAAGAACAGAAGCCCCTTCCTCATCTAACTCCTAGCATATCAGATAACTCAAAAGTCAACTATAAAAATCCTTTTCCAAAGTCTCATTAATACAATCTCATTGTCTTAATTAAGCACCTGGGTGACCTGAATGGCTTTAATCCTAGAAAAGATGGGAAAGAATTCTCTTTAAGAGAAAGCCTCACTCAGGAAACTGTGAACAGGTCTGCACTGAGTGCTAAGTGCCTATCCATCTCAGAAGCCCAACTCCTGTGCTGGGGAACACGGAAGGAGGTACGCAGGGAAGAAGGATGGGGAAGCTTTTCCACACTGTCCTTTATGGTGTTTTTATTTCCCATTTTGAAATTCTGTGACTACCAGATCAGACTAATCTATACCGAAATGTAAGGACACAACAACTTAATATAATGCATGATCCTTGAATGGATCCCAGATCAGACAAAAAAAAAAGCATAAACATTATACAAATGCTCTTTCATGAACTATAACAAATGTACCACACTAATCCAAGGTATTGATAACAGGGTTGTATATGGGAACGCTGTATTTTATTCATGATTTTTCTATAAACCTATGGCTTCTCTAATAGTTTAAAAAAAAGCACTGGGACAACTGGGAAAATTTGAATATGGTTTTATGTCAAATTGCCTGAGTGATACAACTATACTACAGTTACAGAGGAGAATACCCTTATTCATAGAGTAAATATGCAAATATATTTAGGGGTGAAGTGTCACAATGTCGGCAAGTAACCCTCAAATGGTTCGCCACCACGCCACCACAATCCCAAAAAAGTGCATATATATAGAGAGACAAGGCTATAAAGCAAATTTGGCAAAATGTCAAAAGTTACACAAAGCAGAAGAGGGGAGAGATTGCTTTAGGCATATGTAGCGAGCAAAGGCCCCATGAAGACAACGATAAGCAAGGGGCATGCATGAAATAGCGCATGCATGGGAAATAGTGCAAATATGGCCCATCGCACAGGAAAAAGCTATCCAGCTCTGTCTTAGGTTTCTTCAAGAGATATCCTGTAAAAAGCCTTCTTTAGAAATGTGATTTCAGGAGCCAAGATGGCAGCATAATGAGGTGTGGGATTTAGTTCGTCCTCCAGAGCAGCTAGTAAATAGCCAGGAACAGTTCAGAACAACTGCTGGGGCCACATCAGTGACTGGACACACAGGGTACCCCAGTCCAGACAAGGTGAACCAGCTGTGAGCCACCCAGAACCCTGAGTCCCCCAAGCTGCAGACGCCAGCGCACCTCCACCGCAGGCTGCTTCCCAGAGGGGAAAGGAAAGGGACTTTAACAGCAGCAGGGGCTGAGCAACCAAGATGCTACTGTGGAATTAATTCACAAATTCTGACTACTAAAAATAAGCTGCCAGCTCAGCTGAACCTCCAGCAAAACCTGAGGTTGCTGGATTTTGCCCATGCACAGAGGGGGCAGGGCTGACTGAAAAAGAAAAAAAAAAAAAGAGGTTTTTTTTTTTTTTTTTTTTTCCTTTGGATCAGGCAGCACAAAATACTTGAAAGGGTCTGGGCCCTGAAGGAAAGGAGGTGGCACAAACCTGGAGATACACAGAGCAACATACCAACTTAAGTTCTTGATTGGCAAATCCGAGGAACGGGGATCCTGTTCTGAAAAGGATTTTTTTTTTCTTATTTTTTTTTTTTTTTGTGGCTGTGTTTCTACCACTTGACGGCTCTTTGGATACAAGTGCAAGGCTTCTCATGCTCCTGCAGCCCCAGGCATGGGCAGAATTAAGCTTGTGTGAGAGCTTCTCTGGAGGCTGTGCCATCCCCAGGGGAGGGGTGGGGCCCAGCTCAGGTGGATTCCCTCCCTCAAGGAATTCAGACACCAGGGTCTGGAAAACTGAAGTGATTAAAGCCAGTGTACAACCTCTCCTCTGTCTCCACCATGTCACCAGCAGGGAGAATCTTCCAAAGTTAAAGATACTGCATCATCTTATGCGGTGGGACCTACAGGCAAACAGGCACCACATACTGGGCAGGATAGAAAAAACACAGAGTCCAGAGACTTCACAGGAAAGTCTTCCAACCTGCTGGGTCTCACCCTCAGGGAAAACTGATGCAGGTGACTCTTTCCTCCTGACAGGAGGCCAGTTTGGTCTGGGAAAATCCGGCTGGGGTCTAATAAGTAGACCCTCCTAAGGGTGGCGGAAAAAAGGCACTATACAGGCAGGGCAAGAAACAAGAACTGAAAATTCTGCTCTGTTAAACAAAACCTAAGCTAGTGGTCCAGAATAAACTGAACTGAATGTCAAAGAACAGATAGACAACAAAGTCACCCAGCAAGAAAATCCTACGTGAAAGAAGTGAAAACAATCTCCAGAATAAAGTAATTAAGGAAATTAGATGCCAGCAAAAAAACAATGAATCATACTAGGAAAACTCAAGATACGGCCCAGTGAAAGGAACAAACCAACAATTCAAATGAGATACAGGAGTTGAAATAATTAATTCAAATGTTCGAAAAGATATGGAAAACCTCATCAAAAATCAAATCAATGAATTAAGGGAAAATACAAAGAAGGCAAGGGACAAACAAAAAGAAGAAATTGAAAGTCGGAAAAAACAAACCACAGAACTTATGGGAATAAAAGGCACAGCAGAAGAGATGAAAAAGCAATGGAAACCTACAATGTCAGATTTGAAGAGTTAGAAGATACGATTAGTGAAGTGGAGGACAGGACATCTAAAATCATACAAGGAAAAGAAAATGTAGGGATAAGAATGGAAAAATATGAGCCGGGACTCCCTGTCATTCAGGGAACTGAATGACAACATGAAGCGCAAGAATATGCATATTGTAGGTGTCTCAGAAGGAGAAGAGAAGGGAAAAGAAGGAGAAAAACTAATGGAGGGAATTATCACTGAAAATTTCCCAACTCTTATGAAAGACTTAAAATTCTTATCAAAGAACTGCAGCGTACCCGAAACAGAATAGATCCAAATAGATGTACTCCAAGACACTTACTAATCAGAATGCCAAATGTCAAAGAGAAAGAGAGACTACTGAAAGAGAAAAGAGAAAAGCAATCTATCACATAGATTGGGAAGCCCAATAAGACTATGCATAGATTTCTCAGCAGAAAACATGGAGGTGAGAAGACAGTGGTATGATATATTTTAACATACTAAAAGAGAAAAATTGCCAACCAACAGTTCTGTGTCAGCAAAACTGTCCTTCAAAATTGAGGGGGAAATCGAACTATTTTCAGACAAAAAAATCGCTGAGAGAATTTGTGACCAAGGGACCAGCTCTACAAGAAATACTAAAGGAAGCATTACAGACAGATAGGAAAACACAAGAGAGAGAGGTGTGCAGAAGAGTGTAGAAATGAAGACTATCAGTAAAGGTAAAAAAAAAAAAAAACCAAAAATTAGATATGACACAGAAAATCCAAAAGACAAAATGGTGGAAGAAAGTACTGCCCTTACAGGAGTAACACTAAATGTTAATGGATTAAACTCCCCAATCAAAAGACACAGACTGGCAGAATGGATTAAAAAGCAGGACCCATTTATATGCTGTCTCCAGGAGACACATCTTAGACCCAAGAACAAACATAGGTTGAAAGTGAAAGGCTGGGAAAAGATATTTCATGCAAACAACAATCAGAAAGCAGAACTAGCTATACGAATATCCAACAAATTAGACTTCAAATGTAAAACAATTAAGAGACAAATAAGAACACTATGTATTAATAAAAGGAATAATTCACCAAGATATAACAATCATAAATATTTATGCACTGAGCCAAAGTTCTCCAAAATACATGAGCCAAACACTGAAAAGAGAAACAGACACATCTACCATAATAGTTGGAGACGTCAATTCCACACTCGCATCAATGGACAGAACATCTAGACAGAGGATCAATAAAGAAGCAGAGAATTTAATAATACAATAAACGAACTAGACGTAACAGACACTTATAGAACATTATACCCCACAACAGCAGGATACATCTTTTTCTCAAGTGCTCATGGATCATTCTCAAAGACAGACCATATGCTGGTTCACAAAGCAAGTCTCAATAAATTAAAAAAGATTGAAATCATACATAACACTTTCTCGGATCAGAAAGGAATGAAGTTGGAAATCAATAACAGGCAGAGAGTCAGAAAATTCACAAATATATGGGGGCTCAGCAACATAGTCTTAAACAACCAGTGAGTCAAGGATGAAATTACAAGAGAAATCAGCAAATATCTCAAGGCAAATGAAAATGAAAACACAACATATTAAAGTGTATGGGACGCAGCTAAGGCAGTGCTAAGAGGGAAATTTATTACCCTAAATGACCATATCAAAAAAGAAGAGCAAAAATCAAGGAATTAACTGTTCTCTTGGAAGAACTAGAGAAAGAACAGCAAATTAACCCCAAGCAAGTAAAAGGAAAGAAATAACAGAGATTAGAGCAGAAATAAATGAAACTGAGAACATGAAAACAATTGAGAAAATCAACAAAACCAGAAGTTGGTTCTATGAGAAAATCAATAAGATTGATGGACCCTTAGCAAGACTGACAAAAAGAAGAAGAGAGAGGATGCAAATAAATAAGATCAGAAATGGAAGAGGAGACATAACCACTGACCCCACAGAAATAAAGGAAGTAATGACAGGATATTATGAACAACTTTATGCTAATAAACTCAACAATGTAGATGAAATGGACAACTTCCCAGAAAGGCATGAACAACTAAAACTGATTCAAGAAGAAACAGATGACCTCAACAAACTAATCACATGTAAGGAAACTGAATTAGTCATTAAGAAGCTCCCCAAAAAAAGAAAAATCCAGGAGCAGATAGCTTCACATGTGAATTCTACCAAACATTCAAGAAAGAATTAGTACCAATCCTGCTCAAACTCTTCAAAAAAACTGAAGAGAGGGCCAGGGTGGCTCAGCAGGTAAGAATGCTTGCCTGCCAAGCCCGAGGACCTGGGTTCGATTTCTGGTGCCTGCCCATGTTAAAAAAAAAAAAACTGAAGAGGAGGAAGGCTACCTAACTCATTCTATGAAGCCAACATCACCCTCATACCAAAGCCAGACAAAGATACTTCAAGAAAAGAAAATTACAGACCAATCTCTCTAATGAATATAAATGCCAAAATCCTCAGCAAAATTCTTGCAAATAGAATCCAGCACCACATTAGAAGAATTATACACCATGACCAAGTAGGATTCATCACAGGTATGTAAGGATGGTTTAACATGAGAAAATCAATTAATGTAATACATCATATCAACAAATCTAAGCAAAAAAACCACATGATCATCTCGATTGATGCAGAAAAGGCATTTGACAAAATTCAACATCCTTTCTTGTTGAAAACATTTCAAAGGATAGGCATAGAAGGGAACTTCCTCAACATGATAAAGGGAATATATGAGAATATATGAAAAACCCACAGCTAGCATCATTCTCAGTGGGGAAAAACTGAAAAATTTCCCCCTAAGATCAGGAACAAGACAAGGATGTCCACTATCACCACTGTTATTCAACATTGTGTTGGAAGTTCTAGCAAGAGCAATTAATTAGGCAAAAAAAAAAAAAAATACAAGGCATCAAAATTGGAAAAGAAGAAGTAAAACTCTCACTGTTTGCAGATGATATACCATATGTAGAAAACCCTAACGAATGCACAGCAAAACTACTAGAGCTAATAACTGAGTACAGCAAAGTGGCAGGGTACAAGATCAACACTCAAAAATCTGTGGTGTTTCTATACACTAGTAATGAGCAATCTGAGGGGATAATCAATAAAAAATTCCATTCACAACTGCAACCAAAAGAATAAAATATTTAGGAATAAATTTAACTAAGGATACAAAAAATCTATACAAAGAAAATTACAAGAAATTGCTAAAAGAAATCACAGAAGACCTAAATAAATGAAAGGGCCTACTGTGTTCATGGATTGGAAGACTAAATATAGTTAAGATGTCAATTCTACGTAAACTGATTTACAGATTCAATGCAATACCAGTTAAAATCCCAAAAACTTATTTTCCAGAAATCGAAAAACCAATAACCAAATTTATCCAGAAGGGCAGGGTGCCCCGAATAGCTTAAAATACTCTGAAAAAGAAAAATGAAGTTGGAGATCTCATGCTACTTGACTTTAAGGCATATTACAAAGCTACAGTGGTCAAAACATCAAGGTACTGGCATAAAGATACATATACTGACCAATGGAATAGAACAGATTGTTCAGAAATAGACCCTCTCATCTATGGACAACTGATCTTTGCTAAGGCAGTCAAGCCAACTCACCCGGGACAGAACAGTCTCTTCAATAAATGATGCCTAGAGTACTGGATATCAGCATGCAAAGGAATGAAAGAGGATCCATATCTCACACCCTATACAAAAATTAACTCAAAATGGATCAAAGACCTACACATTAGACCTAAGACCATAAAATTTTAGAAGAAAATGTAGGGAAATATCTTATAAATCTTGTAATAGCAGGCAGTTTCCTAGATCTTACACCCAAAGCACGAGCATTGAAGACATAGATAAATGGGAACTCCTCAAAATTAAACACTTTAGTGCATCAAAGAACTTTGTCAAGAAGGTAAAAAGACAACCTATAAAATGGGAGACAATATTTGGAAACAATGTATCAGATAAGGGTCTAGTATTCAGAATATATAAAGAGACTGTTCAACTCAACAACAAAAAGACAAATAACCCTATTACAAAACGGGCAAAAGACATGAACAGACACTTCTTAGAATAGGAAATACAAATGGCCAAAAGGCACAGGAAAAGATGCTCAACTTTCCTGGCTATTAGGGAAATGCAAATCAAAACCACAATGAGATATCATGTAACACTCCCCACAATGGCTATTATCAATAAAACAGAAAACAACAAGTCCTGGAGAGGATGTGGAGAAAGAAGCATACTTATCCACTGTTGGTGGGATTGTCAAATGGTACAGCTGCTGTGGAAGGCAGTTTGGAGGTTCCGCAGGAAGCTAAGTATAGAACTGCCATATGACCCGACAAAACCATTGCTAGGTATCTACTCAGAGGACATGAGGGCACGGACACAAACGGACATTTGCAAACCAATGTTTACAGCAGCATTAACTATTGCAAACAGATGGGAACAGGCCAAATGTCCACCAACAGACAAGTGGCTAAACAAGCTGTGGTATATACATATGATGGAATATTACGCAGCTATAAGCCAGAACAAAGTTATGAAGGATGTAACAACATGGATGAACCCTGAGGATATTATGCTGAGTGAGATTAGCCAGAAACAAAAGGGCAAATACTGTATGGTCTCACTGATATGAACTAACATTAATGAATGAACTTGGAGAATTTCAGTTAAGAACAGAGACTATCAGGAGACAGAAATAGGGTAGATATTGGGTAATTGGGGCTGAAGGGGTACAGACTGTACAACTGGACTGATTGTAAAAATTCAGAAATGGACAGCACAATACTACCTAACTGTAGTACAATAATGTTAGTACACTGAATGAAGCTGAATGTGAGAATAATAGAGGGAGGAGGGCTGGGAGCACAAATGAAATCAGAAGGAAAGATAGATGATAAAGACTAAAATGGTATAATCTAGGAATGCCTAGAGTATACCATGATAGTGACTAAATGTACAAATTAAAAACTGTTTTTGCATGAGGAAGAACAATGGAATGTCAATATTGCATGGTGTTGAAAACATCTGGTAAACATATTTTAAAATTTAAACTTACGTGTGAGACTATAGCAAAAAACGTTTATTTGGTACAAAATGTATATTTTGACTAGTGCATATTCTAATATAACTTATATGAACAGTTTAATTGAACACCATAAGTGCATGGAACCTTGAGTAGGGCACAAGATTTTGTAAGTTTGTCTAGAGTGATGCCCCAATAAATCCCAGAGTGATTTGAACAGTGAATAAAAAAATATTTGCAGGGCGGGCCATAGTGGCTCAGTGGCAGAGTTCTTGCCTGCCATGCTGGAGACCCGGGTTCTATTCCTGATGCCTGTCCACGACAAAAAAAAAAAAAGTATTTGCAAAGTCCCCTTGGAGGAATGGTGAGTGAGAGGGGAAAATTCAACTTCCCCAATTGGAGAAGGCCTGATATTCTTGCAAGCAGTGAGGACAACAAAATCAACAGGCCAAACCCTCAATCTTGGGGTCTGTTCATATGAAACTTATTCCTGCAAAGCATAGGTTAAGCCTACTTAAAATTAGGCTTAAGAGTCACCCCTAGAGAACCTCCTTTGTTGCTCAGATGTGGCCTATCTCTCCAGCCAACACAGCAAGCAAACTCACTGCCCTCCCCCTCTCTACATGGGACACGACTCGCAGGGGTGTAAACCTCACTGGCAATGTGGGACAGAAATCCTAGAATGAGCTAGGACTCAGCATTAAGGGATTGAGAAAACCTTCTTGACTGAAAGGGGAAAGAGAGAAATGAGACAAAAAAAACCCAGTGTCAGTGACTGAGAAATTTCAAACAGAGTTCAGAGATTATCCTGGAGGTTATTCTTACATTTTTAAAGATATTCCTTTTTTAGTTTAAGGTGTAACAGAGAGGCTAGCAGTTAAGTATCTGAAACTGTAGAGCTATGTTCCAGTAGCCATGTTTCTTTAAGATGACTGTATAATGATATAGCTTTTGCAAAGTGACTGTGTGATTGAGAAAACCTTGTTCTGATGCTCATTTTACCTACAGTATGGACAGATGAATAAAAAATATGGATTAAAAACAAATAATAATGGGGGAACAAATGTTAAAATAAATTGGGTAAGGGAAATATGAGTGGTCAATGAGAGGGAGGGGTAAGGGGTTTGGTATGTATGAGTTTTTTCTATTTCTTTTTCCAGAGTGATGTAAATGCTCTGAGAAATGATCATGGTGATGAATATATAACTATGTGATAATATTGTGAGCCACTGATTGCACACCAAATATGGAAGGTTCATACGTTGAGAATGTTCATGTTAGTGGATAAACAAACAGTAGTATATACATACAATGGAATATTATGCAGCCATAAGACAGAATAAAGTTATGAAGTATGTAACAACATGGATGGACCTTACGGACATTATGCTGAGTGAGATTAGCCAGAAACAAAAGGACAAATACTGTATAGTCTCACTGATATGAACTGACATTAGTGAATAAACTTGGAGAATTTCATTGGTAACAGAGACTATCAGGAGATAGAAACAGGGTAAGATATTGGGTAATTGGAGCTGAAGGGATACAGATTGTGCAGCAGGACTGACTGTAAAAACTCAGAAATGGATAGCACAATAATACCTAACATAATTGCAATACAATTATGTTAAAACACTGAATGAAGCTGAAGTGAGAATGATAGAGGGAGGAGGGCTGGGAGCACAAATGAAATCAGAAAGAAAGACGATAAAGACTGAGATGGTATAATCTAGGAATGCCTAGAGTGTATAATGATAGTGACTAAATTACAAATTTTAAAAATGTTTTTGCATGAGGAAGAACAAAGGAATGTCATTACTGCAGGGTGCTGAAAATAGATGGGAATTAATATTTTAAAACCTCGCCTTATGTGTGAGACTAAAGCAAAAAATGTTTATTTGGTACAAAATTTATATTTTGACTAGTGCATTTCCTAATATAACTTATGTAGATAGTTTGATTGAACAACTTAAGTACTTGGAATCTCACGTAGGACATGAGATTTAGTTGGTTTGTCCAGAGTGATGCCCTGATGAATTCCAGAGTGATTCGAAAAGTATTGAGTGGAAAAGTATTTACAAAGCCCCCTTCGGGAAATGGTGAGAACTGGGAGAAATTCAACTTCCCCAAGTTGAATTCTTGATATTCTCACAAGCAGTGTGGACAACTAAAGCTATAGGCTGAGCCCCCAGTCTTGGGGTTTGTTTATATGAAACTGAACCCCACAAAGGATAGGTCAAGTCTACTTAAAATTTAGGCCTAAGAGTCACCCCCAAGAGAGCCTCTTTTGTTGCTCAGATGTGGCCTCTCTCTCCAGCCAACACAACAAGCAATCTCACCACCCTTCCCCTGTCTACATGGGACATGACTCCCAGGAGCATGGACCTTCCTGGCAACGTGGGGCAGAAATCCTAGAATGAGCTGAGACTCAGCATCAAGGGATTGAGAAAACCTTCTGGACCAAAAGGGGGAAGAGTGAAATGAGACAAAGTGTCAATGGCTGAGAGATTCCAAACAGAGTCGAGAGGTTATCCTGGAGGTTATTCTTATGCATTAAGTACATTTCACCTTGTTATTCAAGATGTAATGGAGAGGCTGGAGGGAACTGCCTGAAAATGTAGAGCTGTGTTCCAGTAGCCATGTTTCTTGATGATGATTGCATAATGATATAGTTTTCACAATGTGACTGTGTGATTGTGAAAATCTTGTGTCTGACGCTCCTTTTATCTACCTTGTCAACAGACGAGTAGAACATATGGAATAAAAATAAACAATAGGGGGAACAGATGGTAAAATAAATTTAGTATGAAATGCTAATGAAAGCAAGGAGTAAGGGGTATGGTATGTATAATCTTTTTTTTATCTGTTTTCATTTTATTTCTTTTTCTGTTGTCTTTTTATTTCTTTTTCCGAATTGATGCAAATGATCTAAGAAATGATGAATATGCAACTAAGTGATGATATTGTGAATTACTGATTATATATGTTGATGTTTTAGTTCACTTGTTAAATTTTTTTTAATTAATAAATAAATTGTTTTTTTTAAGTATTTAAAAAGTCCCCTTCGGGGAATGGTGAGAAAGGGAGAAAATTCAATTTCCCTTAGTTGATTCTTGATATTCTCACAAGAAGTGCGGACAACCAAAGCTATAGGCTGAGCCCCCAATCTTGGGGTTTGTTCAAATGAAGTTTAACCCCACAAAGGGTAGGTCAAGCCTATTTAAAATTAGGCCTAAGAGTCACCCCCAGTAGAACCTCTTTTGTTGCTCAGATGTGGCCTCTCTCTCTCCAGCCAACACAACAAGCAAACTCACTGCCTCCCCCTGTCTATGTATTCACTCAAAAGAGAAATGTATTGTGTTTTTCTTGGTCATGTAGATCTATTCCATCTTTTTTTATTGTATAATATAACATACATACAAAGCAAAGAAAGAAAAAAAGCAATAGTTTTTCAAAGCATTCTTCAACAAGTAGTTACAGGACAGATTCCAGAGTTTTTCATGGGCTACCACACCATCATCTCAGATTTTTCCCTCTAGCTGCTCCAGAACATTGGAGGCTAGAAGGAGTAAGTATTTTTTTTTAATCATCACAATCGACTTTTTCGCGTGTGTGAAAAATAGCATATACACAAAAAAGCAATCATTTTCCAAAGCACAGTGCAACAATTACTTGTAGAAAAGATTTCAGAGTTTGGTATGGGTTACAATTTCACAATTTTAGGTTTTAATTCTATCTGCTCTAAGATACGGGAGACTAAAAGAAACATCTATTTAATGATTCAGCAATCATACTTGTTTGTTAAACCCTACCTTCTCTGTATAAATCTACCATCACCTTTGATCTTTCTATCTCACTCTTTAGGGGTATTTAGGCTATGGACATTCTAACTTTTTCTTGGTAGAAGGGACTGTCAATAATATGGGGTAGGGAGATGGAACTAGTTGATGTTTTAGAGAGGCTGGGCCCTCTAGGTTTCAGGGTCCAGGGACTCATCTGGAGGTTGGAAGTTTCTGGAAAGTTACTCTAGTGCATGGAATCTTTGTAGACTCTTATATATTGCCCTAGATGTTTGTTAGGATTGGCTGGAATGGTTTTGGCTAGGGTTTGGCAAGTTATGATAGTTAGCAATGTCTAACTGAAGCTTACATAAAAATGAACTCCAGAGTCGTCCTTTAACTACATTTGAACCCTCTCAGCCACTGATACCTTACTTGTTACATTTCTTTTCCCTCTTTTGGTCAGGATGGCATTGTTGATCCCACAGTGCCAGGGCCGGACTCGTCCCTAGGAGTCATCTCCCATACCTCCAGTGAGACTTTCACCCTTAGATGTCATGTCCCACGTAGGGGGAGGGCAATGACTTCACTTGCAGAGTTGGGCTTAGAAAGAGAGGCCATATCTGAACAACAAAAGAGGTCCTCTAGAAATAACTCTTAGGCATACCTATAGGTAGGCTAATCTTCTCCATTACATACATAAGCTTCACAAGAGCAAGCCGCAAGCCCAAGGGCTTTAAGTCTATTCTGTTTTATAACCCTGTTTCATTTTTCTTTTTAGCCTTTATCATCACTTAACACATTATGGTTCTGCATATTCAAATACTCACTAGAACTTAAGCTCCATGAAAGAAGGAACTTCGTTTCGCTTACTGCTGTATCTCCAGGGGCATATATCAGTGCCTAACATATAGAAGATGATCAATAAGTATTTGCTGAATGGATGAATGAACATATTTATTTTGGGCACTGATCTAATACTTCCTTCCTCCTAGAGATTCTTTTCCACAACCCCACACATCCAAATCCTACCTATCCCTTCAACCCCAAAGGGGCTGCCTGACTCAAAGTCTTCTCTGATTCCTTACCTCCCCCTTTCCTGAACTCCCAAAACCCTTTATCTTTCATGTCTTATGACACTTTTCACAGGCTATGTTGTAACAGTGCAATTATCTACATACAAGCATTTATGTTTATCTTATCTCCCCTTTAGGCTGTAAATTCTTTGAGAGCAAGCTCTAGGGTCATTTTTCCCCTAAGCATCATACCTTGAACAGCTGCTCAGTAATCTTTGTTGAATAAAAGGAAAAATTAAATTAAAAGTGCTATTAAACCCTTAATATCTTAATATTAACATCAGAAAGACTAATAAAGACTTCTCTCCATTTGTCTTGACCCTATGATACCTGATTGTTTAAAATGATAATACTGTACCTAATACTTATATAATGCTTACTAAATACCAGGCATTGTTCCAAGGACTTAACATAAACTAATTCATTTAACCAACATAACATAACCATATGGGCAGGGACTATTACCATCCCCACTTCACAAATGAGGAAACTGTTTTAGAGGTTCAAGCAGCCAGTAAGTGGCAGAGCTAGGCAGTTTGGTGATAGAATCTATGCATTCAACCACAAGGCTGTAATGTCTTTAATGATGCTGGGCAGCTGGCCTATTCATACAGCTAATGGCTGGTCTAGAATTATGGCCTTCTGAGAATCACCAAAAATATTACAGTTAAGAGGATGTTTAATTAAGACAAGGAAGTATCCTCATCACACTGTAGGAGACAAAATTACAGAAGGCAGTAAAAGTAGGTAACAGATGACAGAAAAGGAACAGAGGTTTGCTCAGTACAATGATGGGAAGAATAAATGATGGTAAAAGATGGTCGGCTGGACCTAGAACTGAACTTCAGGCACATCTGTGAGAAGGGGCAAAACAGAGATGTAAACATATGCTTTGGCAAAAAGCTATCATGGACAAAACTCATATATGTATACAATCCTGGGTACTGAGATGTACAACAAAGAAAAAGGTAGCAAACTTTAGTGCTAAACATTGCTGGGCTCAAAAGTCAAGCTTAGAAGGGATACAGACTGTGCAACAGGACTAGATACAAAAACTCAAAAATGGACAGCACATAATACCTAATTGTAATGTAATTATGTTAAAACACTGAATGAAGCTGCATCTGAGCTATAGTTTTGTTTGTTTGTTTGTCTTTTGTTTTTTTCTTTTTCCTTTTCTTTGTTTTTTTATTATTATTATTTTTATTTTTTTCTCTATATTAACATTCTATATCTTTTTCTGTTGTTTTGCTAGTTCTTTTCCTAAATCGATGAAAATGTACTAAGAAATGATGATCATACATCTATGTGATGATGTTAAGATTTACTGATTGCATATGTAAAATGGAATGATTTCTAAATGTTGTGTTAATTTCTTTTTTTTCTTTAATTTATAAAAAAAAAAAAAAAAAAATACAAGGTAAAAAAAAAAAAGTCAAGCTTATCCGGGTTACTAGTTTCATAAGCGTGGACGAGTAACTTAAATCCTCTTTGATTCAGTTTCCTCAACCACAAACCCATGAGGATCAATGGAAATAATCTATGTGTATTCATCAGAATAGGCTTGGATAGGCTGCAGAAGCCAAAAAAAAAAAAAAAAAAAACACCAAAATCTCAATGGTTTAAAGAAACTTCTTGCTTACAGTACATTACTATTTCAGATTGGCTGGGGCTCTGCTCCACATCATCTTTTTTCAGAAATCCCCCAACTGGAACTTCACCAGTTGGGTCAAAGAGCAAGGTGAATCATGTACATACCTGTCTAGGTATTTTCCTAGAAGTTGCACCTATCACTTCGACTCAGATTTCAAAATCGAAAGCAAGTCACACAGCCTTGCCCAACTTCAAGGTGATGAACTAGTGGCCAGAAGAAAAAGAACCAGAATGTTGGTGAATAGCCCTAATGACCACCTACCATGAAAGAGTTTATTACCATACCTGGCACATAGTAAGCACTCAATGATTGGTAGCTGCTATTATTATTAACACCATTATTGAGGAAAGTGCAACAAAGCAAAAATGAATTTACAAGTATTTCTCCATAATATAAGAGAGGAACATGCCAAAAAGTTCCTAGTAAGCAAAAAATAGTAAACAAGACCTACCAAAACAGTCCAAGCATTTTACCATACAATGTGGAAGGGATACGCCAAAAAGTTTCTAGCAAGCAAGACAGTAAACAAAAGCTACCCAAAAAAGCACACCCAATCTTATTAAAGACATGTAAAATTTCATTGATAAGCTCTTTATTTTTTTATTTTAGAGAAGATAAACAAAAATTACAGTCTTTTACAGGTTCACTCTTAATTTCAGAGCACTCCTTCCCAAGATTTTCCATCATAAATTCTTAAAAGAAATTCTCCTATGTGATTAGGAAAAGAGGTCTATATAGAAAAATCAGAACTGAGTTCTAATTTTGGCTTTAGTCACAGACCAACTCTGTGACCTTACAAAATACTTACCTGACTACGCCCCAATCCCATCATCTAGAGGTGAGGAAACTGGATTAGATGGCCTCTGAAATCCCTTCCAACTCTACTCTTCTACAATGCTGAGGAGCCAGAAAGAAGCTTTGGTTTAAGTGAATCTAGCTATGTTGCTAACTTGAGTAAGACCTAATAGCACTTAAGTCTTAAACTAGAAAGAACTGCCACAACCCCCTCTGTAATAGCAGCTACAAGGCTGAGTTCCAGAGTGAACATAAAACACATTCGGGAATACCCAAGGAGAGGCATGCTGGCATGAAGTGCAGCAGTTAAGGTGAACAAGAAGAGTGGGCAAGAGGGGACAGAGTATGACCATGATGCGTAAATTAAAAAACTAGTATTTGTGCACGGCTTATGAAATCACAGTCTTTTAGTAACATCTCAATCAACATTCCAGTTGAAGCTCAGGGAACCAGTGGCAGTGATGGGAAAAAACTTCAGGCAAAGAACCTCCAAACCTTTCAAGCTGGGATCTGTTAATTATTAGACTTCAATTCCAATAGATCAGGCTCTCCAATGTCTTAAGACACACAGTAGTAATTCAAATACACCTAGAAATGTATAACTTGAAACTCTTTGAAGAAAGTCAGACAAAAGAGTCCAAAACAGCAAGTTACAAAATGTTAAATTCCTCTCTATCAGTAATGTTTCTATCATTTTCAGCTATACAGAAGCCCCTGCCCAGAAAAACCTACCAACACATCTTCGCTCACTCTGTGTAAGACACTCCCACAAAAGAACTAATGGGAAAACAACACTGATTTTTAATGAAACACCAATGGAATGATACAATATTAATTCACACCATAAATAAAACAATATACTGCTGCACTATAAATTTTGCTACTGATTTTTAAGAAGACTATCAATTTCAGCATTCTATGAGTCTACAATCACACAGGACACCCCTTACTGTTGTCTCTCATACTTCAAGAGCCATTGCCTAAACAACTAATAATCTTTAGCTTGAAAGTCAAAAACATGGCAAATATATTTAATCAAATTACAGTGTGATTACAAAGATTCATTTTATTTTGACTGGGCAGGATTTTAAAAAGCTATGATCTATATGTAGCTCTTCATTTATTTCTACAAGCCAAACTTTCTTCCGCTTGTGAAATGCAAAATAATTTCCAATTCTGCAGTGGATCAATATACTAGAATCAATGCTATCCTTGATTTTTAGGAGTTCAAAATTTGAAGGCGTGTATATGTGAAGTATACATAATCCTAAATGAGCACAAGAAATCCCTTCTTTTAACAAATCATGTAAAAAGTATATTGGAAAGGAAACAAAAGATAACGTTCAGTCTTGGTTAATATTGTACAAAACAACAATCCCTTTATAAACTGAATAACCATCTTCTAGGTTAGCTAGTAGAGAAACCTGAACTACTTTACATAGTAAAAGTCTCCATTAACTAGTCTAAAGTAATGAGAACCCAGCTAACCACTATTTTCTATTGAGGACTGGAGAATTTCAGTTTCCAGCACTTAAAGGCTGCCTGTCTTAAATCTTTGTATGAAAGGAAAATGTTTCAGAAGACATCATGCATGGAAGTCACAGACACGAAGGGTCAGGGTTGTAAAGCCTCACGAGAACAGTTTCCTTGTAGTTGGCGAAGCCTTACAAGAAAAAGATCTAAATTTACTCTCTGACCTTACTATTTTCTGAACATCACAGCAACATCTTAGGTAAATAAATATAAATAGATAAATAGTTGCAAATTTTATTATATGATTTGCTTTGACTCATGTTTGGCTATAAACATAGTCTTGTCCCAAATTGTATTTTCCTCTCTTACTGAAAAAATTTTAATGTGCACAAAAAAACATCAGGATAACTCTTTAAAACACAGATTCCTGGGCCCCCCACCCCAAATAGTCTAATTCAGGAGGTGTGGGATGAGGACCAAAGATGTGCATTTCTAACAGGCTCCCAGATAAAGCTGAAGCTGCCTATCATTTTAAGTAGCGCACTCCTTGGTAAAGGACCAATTTTTGTTTACATTTTTCCCAATCCATCATGGACCAATGGTTTTATAAAATATCACAAAAATAAATTACCATAAAAATAAAATGTTTTAAAAAACAAGAACTACAATATAAACTCACATTATTGTTATTAGATTTAACAAGATGTAACATTTTTCGGACAAACTGCTATGAAAGAATCTAAATGCTTCAAGTTACCCTCTTCACAGACAGGTAACAAATATTCCACATGCTGGCACAGATCTGCAGAATCCTAGAGTAGCCCTGGTTTAGGAAAATTATTTTACATTTTCACAATCATCTTTTTAGAGCTAGTCGTTAAACATCTCTTTCACATCCTCTATTATTTCCTCAGTGCATTCTGACAACTCAAGGCAAAAATCTTAATTTCATTAAGCAGAGTATCCCTGATTCCCTTAAAGTGACAGCATTGCTTAAAGCAATCTGGGTCATCATTTATCATGTGATCCAATCCTGTCAACAAAGATGGTGGCTTAACTTTTTCATGTTAATCCACTGCTGAATTTACACTACTAACGCTGCAAGAATTAAGCCAAAATACACAATGAACATTAACAAAGTCTCTATGTTAAGTTATGTAAAACTTCTTTCAGTAAATAAAATCTATGATCTGAACCCAGTTTACCAGACAAAATCCTTCATAGGGTTTCTTAGAATACTGATGGTTTTCCTCGAACCCGCTACATACACTTCTTTAGGCATGTTTCCTTAGAGAAGGAGCAAATCAGACAGAATTCCCTTAGAGTCAATGCCCTTCACCAAACTGCCTACAGCTTAGCTGTTTACTCAATTCACATATAAAACCAAATCATAGAAGTATGATTTTTCTTCTGTTCAACTTCTGGTCTGGCCCAAAAAAATGACTTCTGCAAGAAAATCTCCACGATAACATCAAGCTCAACTTTCTCCAAGAATTTTCCTCATAATTTTCTTGTTGCTCTAGAATTTTGTTTTACCAATTTGCTTGACTTAAGTAAATCATAAAATAAGGCTTGTCACTATGTGAACCTTCTTCCTGTAGTAACATCTGTTTAAAAAGAAATTGATACATATGCATATTCGCTGTTACATATCTAACTAGGCATTATTTTAAGAAAAACCACTTAAAGTTAACAGTAATAAAACAGTTGCAAGGCAAAATCTAGGGAATTTTAAAAAGGGAAGGAGTGTTTTTAATTGCTCCTCTTACAATACAAGAAAGAAAGCTCTTTCTTATACTTCCTAACATACTGAATGAAGCAAAAACAGACTGAATAAGAAGTAGTACTCAAAGAAGGAACATGTCAGAAGCTTTTGCCATAGCTATTTCCTTCAGTCTCACCTGCAGAGGCAGATGGCTGAGACAGAAAGACCCAGGACCCTCCAAGACTGTCTTGTAATTGCCCCAGGCCCCCCACTCCAACCCTTACTCTACTTTCAGGTTGCATGGGCAATGGTATGGAAGTCTCTAGTACAAGAAATCAGGGGATACTTTGGGATGACCTCACTGAATGCCCAGATGCTGCCCAGAGGGGTGAAGAATAAGTACTTCTCCATGCCCACACCAATTGGTCAAGGCTGTGACTGCAAGACCTGCTAAAGGGCAAAAATAAGTTGGCTTCCAGTGAAAAGATTTTGCCAATGTAAAATAACTATTTTGAAATAAACGGAATTAATGATTCCTAATGTTTTGCTTTGTTTGGGGGGATCATAAAAAACCATAGATTCTCCTCCTATAAAAATATGCCCACAAGCAAAGTTTTGCATACTATTTTGGGGGCGATCATAGACCAACCATAAAACCCTGAATTTCAGATTAAGAAGTTCCAACCTAAATAAGTAGGAACTACATAAAGATCATTGCCACAGCAGTGAAATACTCTTTTTAATCTGAACCATGGTGCCCTTTTACATAAAGACAATCTTAGAATTTAATACATAAATTCCAAAAGTAAAATACCTTGATCATACAGTGTACAAGAAAACCTGAAACTCATTTAAAATTTAGCTACTTATAAAATATATTTGATCCATAAAATTATATCAATGAATATTCCCAATATTTCTTTATTAAAAAATACTTTAATAAAGGGGTTTGACAACTCCCTATATTTATGTCCCTGAAATTCTACTTTCTAGGCTTTCCTGAAATTTTCAAATACTGTCTTAGAAGTTAAGTTCTTCTGAAGTAGCTAGCAGATAAAAGCATGAAGGAAGTCTGCTGAACAATCAGTTTTTTCCATGCTAAAAGTTTAAGTCCTTTATTATGACTATAAAGAAAAAGAGGTTCATCAATTTTAAAAATCTGATTCCTCAAGATAGGAGCTATCTAAATTATGTCAAATACACCATCACAGATTCTAAAGGCCACAGAACAGAACAATGATGGCACATGACACAAAGAATAAACTAACATAGGAGTGTAAGAATCACTATTTTAGACCACAAAAACAGGTTGTAAGGCAAAACTAAACAATTTTTCTCCTGGATTTTATGCAAATGATTTTGTTAGGAAATGGAAACAAGGATGGATATCTTTAACTCCATTTTACCACCTTCAGGACTTCTATGGAAGTAGAAGAATTTCTCATGAGGATATCAATGCCTCTACAACACGAATTAAAGAGCAAAACATTTTGGCAAGGAAAAAGTGGCTGCATTCTCCCTCTGCACTTCATGGTTATCACCGTACCAGGCTACACCTGAACTAAGTGCCCTAAGAAGACAACGCCTACACCATAAAGACAAGGGGGGAGAGGGTGCCCTCATCGTATTCCAATCCAGCTCTTTAGTGACAAATTCTTAAAATGGTCCATAGTGAAGATGGACATGTGTATGGAAGAACTTAGGAACTAAGTTTGTTAACCTAGCACCACACCACCAAAACATGGCAGCACACCCCAGCTTTTTAAGATATCCTTAGAGAGAACTATATGGTAAGAACTTTAGGTGGTTCTGAGTTCAAATACAAGCTCTACTATTTACTAGCCTTATAGTCTTGAGTAAGTTACATCATTTCTCTGAGCTTTAGTCCAGTCTCAAAGTGGCAATGAAAACAGGGATAATTTTCCATCTCTGTAGCTCCAATGCCTGGCGGAGTGCTTGACACACACCAGGTATTCAATTAGTGTTCCTTCTTTTTCAGTCCCCTACCAAGTATGTCATATTTCACTGCAAACAAAAATGTTCTATGGGGAAAAGATATATCTAAGCCCTGGCTATTATTTTATGTATTTCCAAAACTTTTCAATATAATAACCTAGCACAGGACAATTTACAGCCCCATGGAAATTGCTGCAGATTTCCTTCCACCTAAACTGAAGCTTTGTATGAGGGATGAAACTATGAAGATAACTAGTTAATATTGAATACAAATAAAATTATTTCAAACTTTGTTATACTGAGAGAAGGAAGGGAATACAAGCAGTCTCCTCTGTTGATCTAGATTCTGTCATTGCCCTATACCAAAGATATTTTTGCAAGGGGAAAGTACTTGAATCCTAAAACTTGTTCAAAGGAGTTTAGAACACGAGTTAGAACAAACCTATATATAGTCTTTATATATACAGTCTTATAGACTATAAGACTGTATATATATAGACTATAAGACTATATAGAGAGACTATATATAGACTATAAGACTATATATATAGAACCTATATATAGTCTTATAGAACCAATATATAGTCTTTCCAAGAAAACATAAACAGACACCTGAACTGCTAATCAAATCTGAGACTATAGAACCCTTTTTCCTCCTGGTTTAACACAGGACCACACAGTCACAAACTGCTTGGGCAACACCTTACTTTCAAGAAAACCAAAAAGTGTATTTGAAAAGTCTATTTGAAAAGTCTATAAATAAAAGAGGTCTCCAAGACACAGTAGCCCAAGGGCTTGTTACTTTGGATACATTTTATACACTAGTATGGCAACCATCCCAAATAAGATCTGATTTCTAAAGTGGTACTATTCTTCTTTAGATTTTTTTTGGTATTTGAAACAGTTATAAGAAAAATAAATCAACAAAAATTAACTGCCAAGGGAATTACTATTTCTGCCACTCAGAAATGCAGCAACCTTACTTGTGGCCCTCCACTTCACTTCTGAGCTTTCAACTTTTTGTGCGGTTTGCCTGAAATAATATACTTAGGAGTTCAAAAAATCTCCAACTATACTAATAATAAATTACAAAGTTAATTATTAAGATAGAGAATACTAAAAAGTTGTAATAATATGATCATATGGAAGGAGTTTGCAGTATTATCACAGAAAAACTAAATGTAAGAAGCAAAGAAATAACTGTAGTACAAAAGACATGACCCCAGGGGGACCTTCATACCACACTGAGACACAACTCTCATTTCACAACAGAGCTAGATTTACTTTGCCCACAGCCAGACTACACTCAGAACAGCATCACAGGTAAGGCTAGCTTTTAGGAGCCTATTCACAGAGAATAAAGTTGAAACACAAAGGGAGTCATAATTCATCTATGAAATCTGTCCTGGGACAAAACGAACTCCAAAATTAATAATTTTACCACTCAACATTCTTCCCAGGCCTTTGGTTACTGTCATGCATTGCTTATAGGAAACCACCTGCTCTGGTTGGCATAAACCATGTTACCTGACTAGTCATGCTTAATCTTGATCATACATGGGTCTCAAATCTTCTACCTATTGAGATAGCCACAAAGTTCACATATACTATCTTCTACGGTGGCCAACCTGACTTTCCAATTTGGCTTACATATCCCCAGGTAGGCAGGCAGTTCCCAATTATTTTCGGGCACTCAACAGAGTGGCCTCTCTGTTCTCAGGATTTCTCCAAAGGCCACAATCATATCCCCATAATGAATGCGGAAATTTGGGGCCTTTTAGGATGGCATTCATATATACCATTTAAGAAACGATAATCAAATCTCAGGCAATATTCCAGAGCTCCTGAAAACTGTCAATATCGAAAACGTGCATTTTCTTTGTACATGGGTCTGTGACACCAAGAAGTAAAAAGTTGGCCGGGAGTTTGGAAAGGAAGGATAACGCGCGCACTACACACAGCCCCCGAAAAAGATGCCGGGAGATGCCAAAGATCCACTAGAAACCTGGGCCAGATTACTAAATGGTCCATAAACCCTAATTTGGAGAACACGGACCTACAAGCTCAAAACTGAATCATACTGCCTTATTAGATCCCGCACTACCGAAACCACAGTCACATTAGTCATAACTGGAATTAGAAATACTTAGGTACACAACTATAAGTGCCTGCTTATGTATTTTTAATTGGATCAAATAAAACCGAAGCTGCAAACAAACTCAAATTTCAATTATCTCACTAGTGAGGGGATTTCCTAATAACGTCTGTTTAAAAAGACCAAGTGACTGCCAAGCCTCCGCACATCTGACAGGTACGTCCCTGGACATTTGGGAGCAACGGACTCTGTAATAAATACCCTAAAGGGGACAGATTTCTTATTTTTTTCTTAAAAGCTCAAACATGCAATCTAATAACGCACAAAACTTGGCTGTGGGGTTGCTGGACACCTCTAGGGTTCAATTTTCAGGGCGAGCAAGCGCTAGTGCGTAAGAAGGGGGCGGAGGGGGAGCGCCACCCCAGGACGCGCCGGCGCCCCCGCCCCCCGCAGAGCAGCAGCCTGGCACCAGCCCACCCTCCTCCACCCCTGCAAACAGACGCAGGACGCGAATAGAGCAACTTCTCTGCGGGGGCGGCAGCGGGAATAGCGGTCACCCCGCCCCGCCCCAGCTGCGCCGGGCCCGGGGGTCCCTCCTCCGCACGCCCCGGGGGCTGGCAAGGGGGAATCTCGACTAGCCCCGCCTCCGCCCGCCAGGCCCGGGGCCGGGGTCTGTTCGGACCCTCGCCCCTCCGCGCGGCCCGCAGCCGCGCACTCCCAAGGACGGCCGCCCGGCCCGAGCGCGGCCTGGGCGAGAGCGGGGCTCGGCGGAGGCTGGCCCTTCTCCTCAGGCCTAGCCGCCGCCTGCCCTCCGCCAGGCCGCCCGCCCGCCCGCCGGCCCCGCTCGGACCCCGGCCCGACCGGGCCTCGGCGCCACCGCAGCCCCTCAGTCCGGCTCCATTCATAGGGGCACCCCAGCCCGGCCGGCGGGGCGGGGCCGGCGACCCACGGACAAGGCCAGCCCTCCGAGGCCAGGGGGAAAATAAAAAGTTAAGAGAAGAACTTACCTAAAATGGCTCCTGCAGCAGCCAAAATACAAACAGCTATTATTTGGTGAAGTTTAGCTCAGACACCCTGCAAGGACACCCTAACACAGCTCGGGCCCGCCTTCCGTGCCTCGCCATTGGCCTTCAGCGCCCCAAAACACGGAGTTATTGGTCAGCAAGGCTGTCGCTCGGGCAGAAGCCCATTTCAAGCTTGCTTGCAGGGGCGAGTGATGGGCTCGCTCCATTGTGCTCGTATTTGCATGGATGTGATCGCTGCGCTTATTGGCCGGCAACGGGGCTGCCCCTCCCCCTGCTCGCGCCCCCCGCCTGCGAGACGCCGCTGCGCGCGGCCCCGCCCCCCGGGACTGAGCGGCGGGGGCCTGGGGGCGGGGCGGGCCCGGGGTCCCGCGGGCCGAGGGGGCGGGGCGGGGTCCCGCACGCCGCAGACCGCAGGCAGGGGGCGGGGACCGCGAGCGCGCGCGGGCGGGGCGGACGTTTAGCCCGCAGGTGGAGAGCTCAGGTAGCAGGCGAAGCCGTCTGGAAGACCGGGGACAGGCGTCTCCAGGGGTGGACTGGGATGTGGCTGGGGTCCCGCGAGACACAGCTTCCTCTGGGGCTGAGGTCCTGCAGACAGATGCGAGGAGAGGCGAGGGTCCCGCGAGTCAGGAAAAGAAGGCACTGAAATGCGAGGACAAGCCTCGGTGTCCAGGCGTATCTCCTGCCGCTCGGCCTGGCTCCCTGGCACTCCTGGCAAACACGGGCCTCCTCCCAAAGTCCCGCACAACCCTGGGCGTTTTCTGGCCCCGGGAATCCTGCGGCATCTTGGATATATACCTCCAGAAAAACCAGGTGGCGAGCTACGGTGTATTTATTTCCAGGCTTATCTCCCCCACAATCCTTGTAGCGTCCTCGAGGACAGGGCCCAGCATATGGCAGCGATTCGACTAATTGTTCTGTTCTTTAATTCGATGGTTAACAAGTAATTCCTGGGCGCCTTCTAAGTGCCAGTGATCTGGGACAGCAGATACAGCGGTCAACGGGACAAAACCTTTGCCCTCGTGGATTAGGCCTGCCAAGGATGTTAGAAAGACAATAAATAAATACAAAAGGCAGGTTAGTGATAAATACTATAAAGAAGATAGATGGAGAAAGGAAAGAAATTGGACCGGAATTGGGGAGAAGCAATTAGGGAAGGCGGGGAGGGCTGGGGAATTTAACCTGCCCGGCTGAGTTCTCTGAATGGCATTCCATTACTTGCCCCCTTCCTCCATCATTGGTATTTCCTCAGCCCTCGTCAAAAAATAGTTGGATTCTGACAGTGCACGCTCATTTTTCCTCAGTCAGGCCTGCAGTTATCTGAGTCCTAATGATTAAAAGGGCAGTTTGTGGGAGACGTTTGAGATGAGCATGTTTTCACTTTGTCAGGGATATCTATGATGCTTTAGCAGAGATGAGCCTTACTGCACCCCCAGAGAGAGGATATTTTTAGTTTCTTTGAAACCCCAGTTTTCCTTTTTTTCACCCCTTGCTCCTAACTCTCCTGAGAACCACCTCTTCTGTTCTTGGCAGACACTAGAGGTTTCTCCCATCCAAAAATACTAAGATAGCAGCCCCTGCTACCAGTCTCATTTGTGCACATTTTTCTCATTTGACTTAAAGCTGGCCAAGATACCTCATGTTCCTTCCTTTCTCCTCTTCCTTTCATCCTTCCTTAAACAAATATTTATTAAGCACCAATTATGTTCCAGATATTGTTCTAGATGCTGGGGTATACAGCATTAGATAGGGCTGACAGCATCCCATTCCTCAAGGAGCTTACAGTCTAGTTGAGAACGGGTTGGAGGTTAACACGTGGACCCTGAGCAAGTATACAGCCTGTCCCCCCTGCAAAGTCAGTAGCACATAAGAAGTTAAACTCACACAGAGGCACAAATGTTACCATCCCAAACAAAACATAAGGGAGCGCATGATTAAATCACAAAGAATGGGTCTGAAGGCTGCAAGCTTGACCTTCAAAGAGTCAGGTAAGCAGAGCTGAGGAGTCGGTTTACTCTTACCCTTAAAACACTTCAGCAGGATTTGAACAGTGAATAAAAAAGTATTTGCAAAGTCCCCTTGGAGGAATGGTGAGAAAGGAGGAAAATGCAACTTCCAAGTGGAGAATTCTTGAAATTCTCACAAGAAGTAGGGATAACCAAAGCAACGGGCTGAGCCCCCAATCTTGGGGGTTGTTCATATGAAACTTAACCCCGCAAAGGATAGGCTAAGCCTACTTAAAATTAGGCCTAAGGGTCACCCCCAAGAGAACCTCTTTTGTTGCTCAGACATGGCCTCCCTCTCTCAGTCAACATGACAGGCAAACTCACTGCCCTCCCCTGTCTACATGGGACATGACTTCCAGGGGTGTGGACCTTCCTGGCAACATGGGACAGAAAACTTAGAATGAGCTGGGACTCAGCATCAATGGATTGAGAAAACCTCAACCAAAAGGGGGAAGAGAGAAATGAGACAAAATAAAGTGTCCATGGCTGAGAGATTCCAAATAGAGTCAAGAGGTTATCCTGGAGCTTATTCTTAAGCATTAAATAGCTATCACCTTTTTAGTTAAGGCTAACAGAGAGGCTGGAGGGAACTGCCTGAAAATGTAGAGCTGTGTTCCAGTAGCCATGTTTCTTGAAGATGATTGTATAATGATACAGCTTTCGCAATGTGACTGTGTGATTGTGAAAACCTTGTGTCTGATGCTTCTTTTAGCTACCTTATGGATAGATGAGTAAAACATAAGGATTAAAAATAAATAAAAATGGGGGGACAAATGTTAAAATAAATTTAGTAGATTGAAATGCTAGTGATCAATGAAAGGGAGGGGTAAGGGGTATGGTATGAATGATTTTTTTTCTGTTTTCTTTTATTTCTTTTTCTGAATTGATGCAAATGTTCTAAGAAATGATCATGATGATGAATATATAACTATGTGATGAAAAAAGAATGTTCATATTGTATGTTGATTGGTTTTATTAATAAAAATTAAAAAAACAAACAGAACACTTCAAAGCTTCCAGAGGCCTGTGGTAGACCCTGGAGGGGATCCAGAGACAGCTGAGTGGCAATTCCCTATAACCGTGAGGCTGTTCTTGGAGATGTCTTAGACCAGGTTCTCCACAATGCAAAGCCTGATTCCATAGGGCGGGAGTGAGAGACAAAAGAAGAGGCAGGGAAGGAGGGAAAGCCAATACCAGAATGGTTATTAATCTGGCCTGCTCTATGTGTGTCTGATTACTGCTGCTTAAGGGACCATCCTCTGAGAAGCAATATAAAATGAGTCTCAAATATAGTCTAAGGAAATTCATCCACCAGCTCATCTCCCATTAGATAAAGACTCATCCCAGTTGTTCATGCCCAGTGCCAAGTGAAGTTCTATGGTGTGGCAAACCTCAGTGTCAACAGAAAACCTGGCAAGAGGCACCGGCAGGGCCATGAGGCAAAACATTAGGGGCATGCAGCTGTGTGAGGTCAGAATGAGCCCATGCAGAGCAGGACACCATAACACCTGCTGGAATAGGAGACTGCTGATGCCAAGAGCCTCTAAAGGTCTGCTACAGGGGTAACACCAGTGATTGTCATCTTTCTGTGTCATATAGTATGTCCATGGTTACAAACGTCCCCAGAAGATCAATCTTTAGGAGCTCTGAAGGGAGCTACAGAAAAGTTTCCAGGAGTTCTAGGACTTTCTAATAGGTAACTCCCTAAATATGAATTGCATCCTGCCTGACCATGTTCTCTCTTGCCTTCCTGCCTCTGTTCTCTTGTATGTCTCCTCCATTAGACTGTAAGTTACTTTATTATTTTTATTTATGTATCTGTGGCAGAGAAAATGCTTTGTTCACCAACCCATTTCATTTTCCTCTGCTGCTCATAGCAAAACTATATTTCTCAATAATCAGGAGGCCCATGTGACTGAGCTCTGGATAATGGAATCTGGACAGAAGTGATATATCTCATTCCTGGGCATCCCCTAAATCCTCCCCTTGATTCTCTACACTCTCGACTTTCTCTCATCCTCTGGCCAGCTGCAAAAAAAAATATTAACACACTGATCCACTGTTGGTGGGAATGTCAAATGGTGCAACCGCTGTGGAAGGCAGTTTGGTGGTTCCTCAAAAAGCTGAATATAGAATTGCCATATGACCCGGCAATACCATTGCTAGGTATTTACTCAAAGGACATAAGGGCAAAGACACAAACGGACATTTGCACACCAATGTTTATATCAGCATTTTTTACAATTGCAAAGAGATGGAAACAGCCAAAATGGACATCAACGAGTTGATCGAAACTCATCCATCAACAGACGAGTGGCTAAACAAACTGTAGTATATACATACAATGGAATATTATGCAGCTTTAAGACAGAAGAAAGTTATGAAGTATGTAACAACATGGATGGACCTTGAGAACATTATGCTGAGTGAGACTAGCCAAAAACAAAAGGACAAATACTGTATGGTCTCACTGATATGAACTGACATTAGTGAATAAACTTGGAATATTTCATTGGTAACAGAGATCATCAGGAGATAGAAATGGGTAAGACATGGGGTAATTGGAGCTGAAGGGATACAGACTGTGCAACAGGACTGAATACAAAAGCTAAGAAATGGACAGCACAATACTACCTAACTGTAATACAATTTTGTTAAAACACTGAATGAAGCTGCATGTGAAAATGATAGAGGGAGGAGGGCTGGAGGCATAAATGAAATCAGAAAGAAATATAGATGTTAAGATTGAGATAGTATAATCTAGGAATGCCTAGAGTGTATAATAATAGAGACTAAATGTACAAATTTTAAAAATGTTTTTGCATGAGGAAGAACAAAGGAATGTCGTTACTGCAGGGTGCTGAAAATAGATGGGAATTAATATTTTAAAATCTCACCTTATGTGTGAGACTAAATCAAAAAATGTTTATTTGGTACAAAATTTATATTTTGACTAGTGCATTTCCTAATATAACTTATGTAGATAGTTTGAACACCATAAGTACTTGGAATCTCAGGTAGGACATGAGATTTTGTTGGTTTGCCCAGAGTAATGCCCCGATGAATCCCAGAGTGATTCAATCAGTGAGTGGAAAAGTTTTTGCAAAGCCCCCCCCTTCAGGGAATGGTGAGAACAGGGAGAAATTCAACTTCCCCAAGTTGAATTCTTGATATTCTCACAAGCAGTGTGGACAACCAAAGCTATAGGCTGAGCCCCTAGTCTTGGCGTTTGTTCGTATGAAACTTAACCCCACAAAGGATAGGTCAAGCCTACTTAAAATTAGGCCTAAGAGTCATCCCCAAGAGAACCTCTTTTGTTGTTCAGATGTGGCCTCTGTCTCTCTCCAGCCAACACAACAAGCAAACTCACTGCCCTCCCCCTGTCTATGTGGGACATGACTCCCAGGAGTGTGGAACTTCCTGGCAACATGGGACAGAAATCCTAGAATGAGCTGAGACTCAGCATCAAGGGATTGAGAAAAACCCTAGAATGAGCTGAAACTAAGCATCAAGGGATTGAGAAAACCTTCTCGACCAAAAGGGGGAAGAGTGAAATGAGACTAAGTGTCAATGGCTGAGAGATTCCAAACAGAGTCGAGAGGTTATCCTGGAGGTTATTCTTACGCATTGAGTAGATACCACCTTGTTATTCAAGATGTAAAGGAGAGGCTGGAGGGAACTGCCTGAAACTGTAGAACTGTGTTCCAGTAGCCATGTTTCTTGAAGATGATTGAATAATGATACAGCTTTCACAATGTGATTGTGAGATTGTGAAAACCTTGTGTCTGATGCTCCTTTTACCTACCTTGTCAAGATGAGTAGAACATATGGAATAAAAATAAATAATAGGGGGAACAAATGTTAAAATAAATTTAGTTTGAAATGCTAGTGATCAGTGAAAGTGAGGGGTAAGGGGTATGGTAGGTATAATCTTTTTTTTCAGTTTCTGTTTTATTTCTTTTTCTGTTGTCTTTTTATTTCTTTTTCTGAAGGATGCAAATGTTCTAAGAAATGATGAATATGCAACTAAGTGATGATATTGTGAATTACTGATTATCTATGCTAATTTTTCTTTCATTTGTTAATTTTTTAAATTAATAAATAAATTTAAAAAAAAGAGTTTAAGAAACTGAAAAAATATATATATTAAAAAATCCGATGGAGGACTCAGAGGCCCCAGAACATGCCAGTGGGAAAAGCCTGGGTCCCTACTGCATGGAGCTTACCTGCATTGGACTATGCTCAGAAGCAGAAATAAACTGTTGTGTTAAATCCCTGACATGCAAGGATTGTTTGTTACAGCTGTTAGCACACCCTAATACAGTTGTGCTGGTTTGAAAGGATATATGTCCCCTAAGAAAGTCATGTTTTACTATAAATCCCATTTCGTAAAGGTAGAATAATCTCTATTCAATACTGTATGTTTGAAACTGTAATGAGATCATCTCCCTGGTTGATGTGATTTAGTTAAGAATGGTTGTTAAACTGGATTAGGGGGTGACATGTCTCCACCCATTTGAGTGGGTCTTGATTAGTTTCTGAAGTCCTATAAAAGAGGAAACATTTTGGAGAGACTCAGAGAGAGCAGAGAATGCTGTAGCACCACAAAGCAGAGAGTCCATGAGCCAGCAACCTTTGGAGATGAAGAAGGGAAACGCCTCCCAGGGAGCTTCATGAAACCAGAAGCCAGGAGAGTAAGCTAGCAGATGACGCTGTGTCTGCCATGTGCCCTTCCAGCTGAGAGAGAAGCCCTGACTGCGTTCGCCATGTGCCTTTCCAGACGAGAGAGAAACCCTGAACTTCATCGGCCTTCTTGAACCAAGTTATCTTTCCCCGGATGCCTTTGATTGGACAATTCTATAGACTTGTTTTAATTGGGACATTTTCTCGGCCTTAGATCTGTAAACTAGCAACTCATTAAATTTCCCTTTTAAAAAGCCATTCCGTTTCTGGTATATTGCATTCCAGCAGCTAGCAAACTAGAACAACAGTACTGGTCTAACTTCATTTCACTCTACACCCCTCATGGCAAGGATCATGTGGATGTGGTTTTGTAACCCAAGCACTAGCTCAATGCCTGGCACATAGTAGGCATTGCTCAAAGTATGAAACCTGAGCCTGGTCTTGAAGGATCAGAGGCAGAATGTCAGACAATGTGGCCAGTAGAGAATGTTCCAAGCAGGGGCAGAGCATGTGAAGAGGCAGAGACCAGAGAGAAAATGGTCAGTTCTCAGCATTGCAAATGATTCATGATGGGGGACCGTGGAATGGAGAGGCAGATAACTAAGGTAGACTAGGGAAAAGATAAGGGCTTTATCACAAAAGGCTTTGTACATTGCATGAAGGAGCTTAAACTTTATCCTGTAGGAATCATTGAAGGATTTTAAACAGGGTGTGATATCACTGGGTTTAAGTTCAAGAAAGGTTTCTCTAGCAAAAGAGAAGGATGGATAGAATCAGAAAAAGCAACATATGGATTTTCTAAAGTAACACTTCCCAAAGTGTATTTTCCCCAAATCATTCACCACATGAGATGCTCCACTAGAAAGAAGTTTGGAGGTCAAAGTGGTTTGAGAAGCTGTACAAATTCTGCCCTTTCTTAGACATTTCCATTGTTCATTAGCATATTAAAACTGAGAGGTCTTAAATTAATGAAGTCAGTTGAACTTTAATGTAATAGTCCTCAAAATTATTTGACCACAGAGCCGTCTTGTCATTTAATACCTACTAAAATTCCTATCACAAAGAATTACATTTGGCAGCATATAACAGAAAAAAAAAGTTGGCATTTATTTTTGTCTTATGTAAAAAGATATCTTGAAAGCAGAGAGCCCAACAGTGGTATGGTCATTCTATGATGTCACTGAGTCTCGAACCTTCAATGTTTTTGCTCCATCATCCTTAGCTTTCATTCCCAAGGTCAATTCATGGTCCACATAGGCTGCTGGAGGACCAGTTCTGGGAAGGAAGAGGGAAAGGCAAAACGGCAAAAGTGAAGCTGAATCATGTCCCTTAAAGGAGCTTTCCTGGAAATACCGTCCATCACTTCTGTTTATGTGTCATTGGTCAGAACTTGGTTATATAGCCATACCAAGCAGCAAAGGAGGCTGGGAAATATGGTATTTTTATTTTTCATGGCTGTATGCCAAGTTAAAAATTGGGGCTGTCACTAAGGATCTGGGGCACTCAGCTAGCAGTCATTAACACAACGTTCCACGGAAATAGTGATACACAGATTAAGTTGGGATAAAATGACTGTTTAGTTTGCTAAGGCTGCCAGAATGCAACACACCAGAGATGGGCTGGCTTTTATAAAGGGGATTTATTTAGTTACAAATTTACTAATTTAGGAAGGCACACTGTGGAGGTCTGCCTGGCCTCTCTCCCAGTTTCTGGGTTCAAACAGCTTTTCCTGGGGCAGTTCCTTTATGCATCAGCAAACGGCTCTGAACTCTGAGCTGAGGGGCTGGGCTGGGCTGAGCTCCATCTTTCTCTTCTGACCTCTCCTTTTAAGCCTCACTCTTTGCAGATGGCACTCCCCTTTTGCCAACCACAGATGAATTTCACATGCAACAGAACAACTGGGCACCATCACCTGGCCAAGTTGACATCTGAATGACTAAAGAGATTGATTTTTAAACAGTTTTAGTATTTTGTTGATATAATTTACACACCACTGTAAGTATACAGTTTGGTGATTTTCAGTAAATGTATACAGTTTTACAACCATCACCACAATCCAGTTTTAGAATATTTTCATCACCCCCAAAAGTCCCCTGGGTCCCAATTTTCAGTAAACACTCCCCCACTCCCACGAGCATTGTCCAGGCAGCAGTTGATCTGCTTTCTTCTCTATAGTTGTATCTTTTCTAGAAATTTCACGTAAGTGAAATAATGCAATATTTAGTCTTTTGCGTCTGGCTTATTTCACTTAACATAATATTTTTGTGGTTCACCTATTTTGCAGAATGTTTCAGTAGTTCATTCCTGTTTATTGCAGAGAATTATTCCCTTGTAAGAATATACCACCTTCTATGCAACTGGTCATGATATTGTGAATTATTGATTATATATGTAGAACGGAATGATCACATGTTAATGTTTTAGTTCATTTGTTGTTAATTTTTTAATTAATAAATAAATTTTTAAAAAAGAATATACCACATTTTGTTTATGCATCTATTCGCTAATTGATGAACATTTGGATTGTTTCCACTTTGAGACTATTACGATTGAATAATGCTGCTATGAATACTCACATACAAGTCTTTGTGTGAACATGAGTTTTTTTTATCTCCCATGTTGGGTACCTAAGGAGACTGAAGTCTAAAATTGAATTCATCCTGATGAAAGGGCATTTATTGAATGCATTTTACTGAAATGCATTGTGCCAAGTGTCAGCGGAAACAATGGTGAATAAAATCCCTCACAAACGCAACCCCCTTGGGGTTTGCGATCTAGTGGAGTAAACAGGTATTAGTCAAATAATCATGCAAACAAATGTAGCATCCCAATGGTGGCAAGGACGATAAAGAAGCAGTCTGTGATGCTAAGAGCATCTACTGAAGGATCTGCCTTGGTCATAGAGGTCAAGAGAGCTGCCTTTGAGCTGAATCTGAAGAATATCAGAACTTCATCACTCCAATGAGTTTTTTTCCCTTCAAAGTAGTATCTTTTGAGGCCATACGCTTATCCCAAAAATGCGACCTTTGCAAATAATTCAGAGCCAGTTTACAAGTGTGCTGGCACAGGTCTGTTTGTCTTTAGAGAAGGACCCTGTGTTTTAACCTCCCAGCATTTTTGTTTTCTGGTTAGACCATGACCAATAAAATAAACCATGCAAGAAAATCAACTGCATCCCTTCAGAATCACATCTCACTTCTTACCAAAAATGGAATTCCCCTGCAAGATCACGAATATATTTCCCCAGAGTTGGCACAGAGGGGTTCATGGCAGTTTGCAAAAATAAACTCAGATTTCATCTGTAAAATGAGGAGGGTGAATAATATCACTTCTGTCCTCCCTTATATCTCAAAACTCATGTGCCTGCGATTCGCCACTGAGAAGAGTCCAAAGAGTGCCCCCACAGTGTGTGGCGGTAACTCCCAAAGAAGAAATCGAAGAATGTGTGTAGAAAAATTAGGCTCCAAGGGCTCCTCTGTGATGCCAATGCCAAACTCTTGAAAGGTTTTTAGGCACTTCAGGTGACCTGCACAGGAGCAGACCCTTGGCAGATGCTGAAACTTGACCTTGTTGAATGTAAGAAGTCTCTAACCAAACTCCCAGGGAACAGGTATGTAAGCCAGATGGCGGTTGCTAAATTATCATGAGAACACAAGGGGTTATATACATCAACTTCACAGTGGTAGTGACCTCTGTGGGGAGAGGGAGAGGGATGGGATGGGTTGTGAGGGTCTTTCCCTTTATCTTTAATAATTTATTTCTTTAAGAGAGAGAGGGAGGGTCTCTGAAGCAAATATGATTGACTATCAATAAAGACTACTTGGGGTACGTTGGGGTATCATTATTTTCTGTACCTTTCTTTTGAAATATTTTCATTTGAAATATTTCATGATTAAACTGGATTCTTTTAACTCCCTTGAGAATTGTACCTGCTGTATGGTCCAGCCTGTCTTGTTAGATGCCAACCTTGTTCTCTCTCTGTGAGAAGAGGAGTCATGATTGGCAGATGACTTCTGGAACTTGGAACTGGCTCACATGGCACTGATGGCATGATGCTAATGGCCAGTATTATGGAGTAGAACAGTGCAAGGCCTCTATCTCCCCAAAAGAGATGGATCTGCCACAAGGGAACCTCTGGCCAAACGCACCCTTTCACCAGGACAACACTGAATAAGAGTAAAGCCTACAGACTTTGGGTCAAGTTCAAAGGTTTCCTGCTTATAACCTTAGGAAAGTCACTTAACTTCACAGTTCCTTGATTCTGATTCACACAAAGTGCTTGGCACATGGTAACTGCTCAACAAATTATTAATTGCCACATTATTATTGAATCCTTTCCTGTGACCTCTATTCTCCCATGTTTTGTGTAGACTTTTCCTCTTCTGATGACATGCTCTTTTTGAAACATACTAATTCCATTAATTCGATTGAAGTTCCCTTTTGTTCATTTTGTCTTTGGCCTGGAGGACCCTCTGTCTTTTAGAGTGCCTTCTGCTGATATATGACTTCTAACCCTTAGATATTAATCTGATAGCTTTAACTCTTAAAGTGCTGCAGAGCTTTTGCTCTCACTCATATATAGCCCTACTAGTATTTTGATATTTAAAAATCTGAGTTTATGAATATAAATTATTCTGCTCTCCATTAATAATTATGATTCTGCTCTCCATTAATAACTTTGAACACCTCAAATGTTCTTGAACGGGATTTTTTAAAAACACCCTACTCTGAAACAGCTCCATAAATCCTTCATTCTTGCTCAGCTCTGTATTTTCTTGCAGCAATGGTTAGACCACTTTAGCTATAAAAACTTGCTTAAGATGAGGCTTTTTTTCTAAGCCTGAAGTTGCTGTAGACTCCTTTCCTCTATGTGTGCAATTCCACCTTCAGCATTACTGACCAATTTAAAAAGGCTACCATCTGCAAACTGACAACAAAGGAAGTAGAACTGTTTGACACTATAGGAATAAAACACTCTAATTTTCAAATTAATTAATTAGTTTCCAGGTTTTTTGGTTGAGGTAAAGCGTGGTAAACATCCTCCAAGATGGCCCCCAGTAATTTCTACTTATAGAGATCCACACCCTTATAGTGGCCCCTCACCATAAAATAGGGCTGACCTGTGCAACCAAAAAGATATGGCAGAAATGACAGAGTGACTTCCAAGGCTAGGTCATAAATGACATTGTAGTTTCTGCCTAGTTCTGTTGCATCACTTGCAGTGGGAGAGCCAATTGCCATGTCATGAGGACATTCAAGCAGCCTTCTGGAGAGGTCTCTGTGGCAAGGACCTGAGGTCTCTTGCCAAAAGCCCTGAGCATGGCCATCTTGGAAGTGGATCCTCTAGCCTCAGTCAAGTCTTCAGATAAGACTACATTCCTCAGCCAACAACTTGATTGCATCCTCATGACAGACCCCTTAGTCACCAAGCAAAGTTGCTCCCTAATTCCTGAGTTACAGAAATTAGATAAGATAATAAATGTTTATTGCTGTTGTTAAGCCACCAAGTTTCAGGCAATAGATAAATAATATATTCAGTATTTCCTTGGGTGATACAGATGATATCAATTGATAATGGTTATTGTATAAGTTTCCCTAAAATTTAAAATCTTTTCTCAACATATAATCTACATCCAGATATTTTAAATTGCTCTATGGCTTATTTCAGACCCATTCAACAAACATGTGTTGATTACATGTTTCATGACCTGTTAGTGACAGAAAATTCAGATAGGCCATCGACAACTTGAACCAGACTGATAGAGTAAGCTGTATTTCTCTAGCCAATTCCCATTTTTGTCAATGATTCTTAAAATTTCCATGTAGGTAAAGTCTGAGATGCCCCAAAGTCCAGCTCCTGTGACTTCTTTTGCTTCTTATTTGAATATATAGAAGGAAATAATGTTGAAGGGACATCCTTAATCCTTGAAGAGAATGAATGCACCATGTTGATAAAACATGGACTGTTATACTGACAGTTCATAATAGCTAATATTTATTGAGGACTTAGAATGCATCAGGCATTGTTTTGTGTTTGCATGAAAAGCCACTTTTGACTTTCACAAAGGAGATGTAATCACCCTCATTTTGTAGATGGTAACACTGAGGCACATCACTAGAAGGAAGGCAGCACCATCTACAGATATTACCATCTCTTTCCATCAGCCGCAGGCCCAGATGCTGTGGTGGGTCAGTAATTATCACACACATGGTTGTTCAGTCCAGCATCTTAAGTTCCCCTGGGCTCCTGCTCCAGGAATCACAAGCAATCTCAACAAGGCTGAGATTTTACTGAAGGAAAAGTGGGAAGAAAACACACGTCAATGCATAAGAACAAAAACATCTGCAGAATACAGATGTCTTATCCTAATTTAAAAAGATGAATAGCTGCAACATAGCTTGACAAAGGCATCTGGCTTAGTTGAGGGGAATGGTTCTCAAAGTGGGACCCTTGCATTACCAACTTTGTAGAAACACAAATTTTTGGCTCCAATTCGAATCAACTGGATCAAAAATCTGGGGGTGGGACTAGCTAGCAATTTGTGTTTTCACAAGTGCTAGGTTATTAGACACATTCTAAACTTTGAGATGAATGGATTAGGAGACCCACTTGGGCTTCACATGGACTGTGTGACTCCAGAGTCTATAACAGCTCTGGGTAATCATTACAATGCCAATCTTGAAGTCTGACAGCAACAATAAAAGACATCATTCTAGGCAAAAAGAAACATAACTATCATTCCTTCAGAAGTATAGAATAAAGCAGAGATCCCCATCATGTCCTTGGTACTCCCTGTCAAAGACAGACTCCTGGGATTGGGGTCGGGGAGTACCCACCTGACTTAACTTGAAAATATGGAATAAATGCTCATCTTGATGGATATGAACTATGTTGGGAGAAGGCTGACAGAGGCCCGGTCACTTTAGACCAAGATTAGATAAAGTAGCACTCCCTAGGTGCTATGACAAATACAGCCACAAAAGAATAATGACTCTAACAAAAGGAAGTTTATTTCTTGTTCATATGACGGTTCAAGGAAAGAGTTTCTGGTTGGCAAGTCACAATCCTCTACCTGGTGATTCAGGCATCATCCAGGTTCCTTTAACCACATGACTACACCATCCTAGGGTCTCATCTCTGCATCTAGTTTGTAGGAAGAGAGATTGTGGCATGAATGCACCCTCTTCTTAAAAGCATTGGTCTGGAATTGACACATCACTTCTGCTCATATGTCACTGGACAGAACTCATGGCCACATCTAACCACAAGGAAAGTTAAGCAATGTAGTCTACCTGTGTGCTCAAGATGAAGAAGAAATGTATTTCTGTAGAGGAGATAGCAACTGGAACATAGTGGCGTGCACTTAACTGAACTATCAGCTGCTTGAGATGAAGAACTATATTTTGGTCTTTTATATTTTTTCACTATTTTCAGCATCTAACAAGAAACTTGCGTGGAGTGTGTACTCAGCAAAGGTTGGTTGACTAATGGAGAACACTGTAAAAGTGATGGAAAGTACATGACATACCTGTTTCTACCCCTCCTTCTTCCATTCATGGAGAAATTCAGGCTAATTTATCCTCACGTTCTTTCTCACTAATCCTGGATTTAGCCCCAGAATCCTCAATTCTGTGCTCCTTCAGATATCAATCAACTAGGAATGGCTTGAAGTGTGGAAACTTTCCGCTATGTTTGGACATTGATTCTCTAGCTGTAGTCATTTCTCTGTGCTAGGAACTTCATCTGTAAAATTGGATAAGCCTTGTCTAGGCAATTTCTCAGTATCAAATGAGATGAATCATATGAAAGGTGTGTTGGTTTGAAAGGTTATATGCCCCCTAAGAAAAGTCATGTTTTGATATAAATCCCATTTCTTAAAGGTAGAATAATCCTTATTCAATACTGTATATTTGAAACTAATGAGATCATCTCCCTGGTTGATGTGCTTTAGTTAAGAATGGTTGTTAAACCGGATTAGGGGATGACATGTCTCCACCCATTTGAGTGGGTCTTGATTAGTTTCTGAAGTCCTATAAAAGAGGAAACATTTTGGAGAAAGAGATTCAGAGAGAGCAACACTACAAAGCAGAGAGTCCACCAGCCAGAGACCTTTGGAGATGAAGAAGGAAGATGCCTCCCGGGGAGCTTCATGAAATAGGAAGCCAGGAGAGAAAGCTAGCAGATGACACTGTGGTCGCCATTTGCCCTTTCAGCTGAGAGAGAAGCCCTGACTGTGTTCGCCATGTGCCTTCTCACTTGAGAGAGAAACCCTGAACTTCATCAGCCTTCTTGAACCAAGGTATCTTTCCCTAGATGACTTTGATTGGACATTTCTTTAGACTTGTTTTAATTGAGGCATTTGCTCAGCCTTAGAACTGTAAACTAGCAACTCATTAATTTCCCCTTTTTAAAAGCCATTCCGTTTCTGGTATATTGCATTCCAGCAGCTAGCAAACTAGAACAAAAGGGCTTTGGCAAAAATCTAAGAATTGTTGTTAAGGATTTTAAGTGTAGTGTTTTATATGTGGGACTTTAATTTATAAACCCTTTATGTATAATTTGCATATGCCTTAGTGATGGCCTGAACCTGTATTTATAAACCAGTAATCTCGTGTTGTTGAAGTTTCAGTAACTTCAAAATCTTTTGACTCGGGACCTTAGAATCTTCTCACTGCTAATAATTGACATCTTCCAAGACCAGACTGCTGATAAGTCAGGGGAATTTCCAGGGCACTACCCCTCTTCATTCATTTCTGAATTACTCTTTTGACCAAGGTTCTGACAGCAGCATAGTTTCCAATAAATCTCACCTGAAAGGTTTTAGAAGCTTCTATACTGACTTTGCCCTCATGGGCCAGTTGTGACCTCCATGGAGGAGTAGCAGTACTTATGCTCACCCTACAACTGAATGATATCTGCAGAAGACCTGTGTCTACCCAGACTAATTCAAATTAGTTCACTCCAATTCTAACTTGTGTCCATCGTGGATTCATTTTAACCACTTTTAAGTGTACAATTCAGTCACTGCAATTATATTTACAATGTTGTGCTACCATTACAACCATTGCCAATTTTTCTGTTTCCCAGAGTAACTCCTCATTTCCCTCTTCCCCCAGCCCTAGTAACATCTAATGTACTGTCTATCTCTTATGAATTTCCTTTATTCTAGAAAGTCCATGTAAGTGGAATCATACAAAATTTGTCCTTTTGTGTTTGATTTATTTCATGTAACATAATGTTTTCAAGGTACATTGTTGCAAGGCATCATGTTATATAATGTATCAGAACTTCATTCCTTTATTTCTGGCCAAATAATATTCCATTGTGTGTATATACTAATTGGATATGGATATAAACACTTTGTTTATCCATTCACCTTGTTGATGGATGCTTGGATTGTTTCCACCATTGTAGATGATACTGCTATGAACATTGGTGTATAAGTATCTGTTTTAGTCTCTGCTTTCAGCTTTTTTAGGGTAGATAGCTAAGAGTGGAATTACTGGGTCATATGGTAATTCTATGTTTAATTTCTTGAGGAACGGCCAAATTATTTTCCACAGTAGATGCACCATTTTACATATCCACTAGCAATGCACAAGGGTTCCAATTTCTCCACAATCTCACCAACACTTTCTATTTTCCATTTTTTAATAATAGCCATCATCATAAATGTGAAGTGGTATCTCTTTGTGGTTTTGATTTGCGTTTCTCTGATGACTAATGATGTTAGCATCTTTTCATGTTCTTATTGCCCATTTGTATGTCTTTTGCTCATTTTTTATTTGTGTTTGTTGTTGAGCTGTGGAAGTTCTTTATATATTCTGAATACTAAACTTTTATCAAATACATGACTTGCAGCTATTACCCCCATTCTGTAGGTTGTCTTTTCACTTTCTTGATAATATCCTTTGCCGCACAAAAGTTATTAGTTTTTTTTTTTTTTCCCACATGGGCAGACACCGGGAATCGAACCTGGGTCCTACAGCATGGCAGGCAAGCATTCTTGCCTGCTGAGCCACTGTGGCCCGCCCAAGTTTTTAGTTTTGATGAAGTCAAATTGATCTAATTTTCCTTTAGTTCCTCATGCTTTTGATGTTGTATCTAATAATCCATTGCAAAATCCAAGGTTAATCCTCTATATTATCTCTAAGGGTTTTGTTGTTTTAGCTCTTAAATTTAGGTCATTGATACATTTTGAGTGAGTTTTTGTATATGGTATGAGGTAGCGGTTCATCTTCATTCTTTTGCATGTGGATATCCAGTTTTCCAAGCAACTTTTGTTAAAGAGTATTCTTTCTCCATTGAATTGGCTTGGCACCCTTGTTGAAAATCAATTGACTATGCATTTGTTGATTTTTTTTTTTTGTATGCTGTATGACAGGGGACACATTTCATTTTTTTTCCCATGTGACTATCCCCTTATTGCAGCACCATTTTGTTGAATTTTCGTTTCTTTGTTTGTTTTTGTTTGCTTGTTTGTTTTGGGAAGTGCATGGTCTGGGAATCAAATGCAGTCTCCTGCATGGCACGTGAGAATTCTACCACTGAACTACACTTGCACTCCGACTTATTTCTCAGCTCTCTATTTTATTGCATTGGTCCATATGTTGACTCTTATGTCAAAACTACACTATTTTGATTACTGTAGTTCTGTAGTAAGTTTTAAGATTAGGAAGTATGAGAACTCCAACTTTGTTCTTCTTTTTCAAGTTGGTTTTGACTATTTGAGGCCCCTTGCAATTCCATATGAATTAAAGGATTGGCTTTTATATTTTTGCAAAAACATCAGCTGGGTTTTTTATAAGGATTTCATTGAATCAGTAAGTTGGCCTTGGGTAGTATTGACATCTTAACA
This sequence comes from Tamandua tetradactyla, assembly GCF_023851605.1. Taxonomy (NCBI): domain Eukaryota; kingdom Metazoa; phylum Chordata; class Mammalia; order Pilosa; family Myrmecophagidae; genus Tamandua; species Tamandua tetradactyla. Next base: position 10,463,923 of record NC_135327.1, on the reverse strand, counting down.
GTACTGTCTTCCAATCATGAACACAGGACGTCTTTCCGTTATTTAGCTCTTCTTTAATTACTTTCGGCAGTATTGTGTAGCTTTCAGCATACAAGTTTTTTGCCTCTTTGGTTAAATTAATTCCTAGATATTTTATTCGTTTAGGTACAATCATGGATTTTTGATCTTTCAACTGTATAGGAATCTAGCAGTCATCTAGCCAGTTCTCAATGGCCATGTCTTGACATGGCCAGTAATGAGGTATATTAATTATGCAATTAATTTGCTACTAATCATATATAAAGTACCAGGGTCTATGAGTGATTTACCTTTTTATTAATAAATGGGAGCAATTATTCTTATAATAATGTCACTCCCATTTGTTTGCATTCTGACATACTCTCTTGAGCAATAGAGCACGGGGTGGCATTTTAGCCAAGCACTGGGAATTTCACACAGCCCACAGCCCACCTTATCTATGTCTACTCCTGTGGTGAGAGACCATTAAAGGTTCTGACAACTATAAATTATGGTAGTGCTTGTGAGTGGTGATTTTATAGTTATTGCCGTATTTATGCTTTTACTTCAATGGTATATGCTGTCTCACCTTATTAATTGTAGCTGTGGGAGTGAGGAAAGTCTGGGAGAAAAACAAACTTATTGTAATAAATAAAGTTAGTCATATTTATTTAGTTTTCCTTATATAATGGCAGCTTTGAAATCCATAAATGGCTTTTATCATTATTCAAGTATTTGAAAAATGTTTTTATGACAATTATACCAAACTATTTTCCAGTACTATTTATCTTACTTCCTAGGGGAAAAACCTTTAAGAGTGGGAGGATGGTTTTCATCCAGACCTCCTCATGATGAGGAAGGGTGGCAGGAAAAAAATTAGAAATACAGATCAAATCCAGCACCTCTTCTACAGAAACGCTCACATATTGCAGAGTTGTTTATCTCCCCCAGTTCTTCTGGAAATACCCAGGGGAAGGGCAGTCAGAGTCAACATAGGCAGAATCAACACAGGTAGGGCTCAATAAACTAAGTAATATCCCAGGGAGACCCATTGGCATACAGACAATACAAAGTGCCATAGAACAAATGGAATCTGGGCTAGGAACCAGGAGCTCCAAATCATTGGAGTTAGGATCAGAAAAGAGATGACTGAGAAAAAAATGGCGAGGATCAAAGATTCAGGTAGAATCTCCTGCTTTGGTAAGTAGGTCCAAATTGTGTGTATGTGTGTGTGTTTAGGGTCTTGGAAGATCCTATCTAGTTAATTAAAGGGTCAGAGGCAAGACAGGTAAGAGTAGCTCATGAATGAGTATAAAAATGGTTAGGTAGATAGGTAAATGGGTGCATGAATGGTTGATGGGTGCATGGATGGTGAGATGAATAAAGGAAAATAACAAAATTAGGACAGATGGCCAATATAACTGAGGGATGGATGGTGGGCAAGTGAATGATTAATAGTCTGAGTGGATAAATAAATGGACAGTTGAATGGATGGATAGATTGATAGGTGGATGACAGATGATATACATAGATGATAGATATATACATGAGAAAATGGATAACCAAACAGATGCATGGGTGGATGAAGAAAAAGTTGGATTAATGAATGAATGGATGGATGAATTAAAGCTGAAATGGATGGATGGTGTTAGGCAGCATAAATTCCCCTCCCCTCAAGATGTCCTCATCTTAATTCTGGAGCTTGTGAATATGTTAAGTCACAAGGAAAAGGATAATTAAGCTTGTGGATGGAATTAAAGTTATTAATCCGCTGCCCTTGAAGTGGAAGATTATTCTGGATTATTCTGATGAACCCAATATAACCCCAAGGGTCCTTATAATTGGTAGAGGCAGAAAAGTCAGAGAGAGAGTTTTGAAATTGTTCCATTGCTGGCACTGAAGATGGAAGAGAGGTCCAATAGCAAGGAATGCAGGCAAACTCTAAAAGTCGGAAAAAGTAAGGAAAAGAAGTCTTCCCTAGAGCCTCTAGAAAGATTGCAGCCCTGCTGTTACTTTGTCATTTTAGCCCAATGTGACCATTTCAGAATTTTGCCTTCTAGGACTATAATATAATAAATCTGCGTCGTTTTAAGTCACCAGGTTTATGATAATTTGTCACAGCAGCAATATAAAATTAATTTGGATGGGCATCTAGATGAATACATTAATGGTTAAATAGATGGACGATGGATGAATGGATGGATGGATGGGTAGATACATGGATAAATGATTAGTTGGTTGATAGGAGGGAAGGATAAATGAATAAATGGATGTATGGGCATATACATAAATGAATAAATTGTTGCATGTGTAAATGAATGGATGAATAAGTGGGTGGATGGATGGACAAAAGAATATGTAATCACATCGAAAAAATGGAATATGGGCAGATATATAGATACATGGATAGGTGAATGGTTGTCTATGGACAAACAATGTGTTGATGATTGGTATGAGGCGTGATTAAACAGATACCTGAATGGGTAATGGATGAATAGATGGATAAATATATACTTGGTTGGAGTTATAATTGGATAAATAGGTAGCTGCATGTGTGTGTGTGTGTCTGTAAAGCGTCTTATGTTTAAAGATAGAAGTACTATCTTTGACCTGAAATGTGGACCTTGTTAGGGAAGTTTCCAGTTAGGGAAAGAGATATCCAGATTGACTGTAAAATGTGTCCAAGATTCTGATCTTGGACTAACCCTCCATCCTACAGGATGGCCCATTTGAAACAAGGGACCTTTGCAAAAATCTAATGATTTCTATATCTGTAATGAAATACCCTTCCTTCAAGCAGTTAACTTCTAATTTCCTGCATTTCAGCACAACCATTTCTTTCTCAGAAAAGCCTTCTCAATATGTTCTTATAGTATTGTGCACCTTCCCTTTGAAACACTTGTTAAAGTTTCAATATAACATTTATTTGTATGATTATTTGATAAGTATCTGTCTCTCACCACACGAAACTGTGAGCTTCAGGAGGGCAAGGAAAAATGTATCTTTGCATACCATTTTATCCCTATCACTGAAGTCATGCCTGGTACATAGTGAATGTCAGTAAGTACTTTGTTGAATGAATGGGAACATTTCTGTGGTGCTGCCACTCATCAGGAATGATCTTGACGGGCAGCAGGGGCACTATAACACTATGGGGACTACATCTGGCTTCCTGCTGGATGACTTTGACAAGGAGAGCGTTTCTCCAAAAGGAAGGAGCCAACCAGTGAGTTTAGGACTGCCTCTTCCCACAGTCCCCTCTGCCCCAGGCTAACCATTTATTTGCCTTAAGTTGGGTCCTCCTCACTCAGCTCTCCTGGGGCCAGCAGGACTTGATGAAGTCCTCTAGCCGTCTCCCACCTCCATCAAGGCCATCTCCAGGCTGGCAAACTGGGAGGTCACACCTCTTATCAATGGCTGGCACACCCTCTTCTGGCACTCACCCTGCTCCTCCTTCTCTTCTCTCAACTCCAGTTAGTTTCATTTTTATCTTTTCAGTAATGCACTAGACTTCTGTTTGAGTATTGTAATATTCTTCCTTTCTGTACCGGACACTAAGAATCTGAAAGAATTGCCCTCCAATCCCAGCTCTGCATGAACTAATTGTGTACTGTTGAACAAGCTACTTCAATCTTCCTGAGCCTTAGTTCCCTAATCCACGAAATGGATGCAATAAACTGATGTCACAGGATGCTCGGGGGGAGTACACAAGATTATACAAATGAAACGTCTAGCATGGGAACTGGCAATAGTAAGTAATAATCAATTATTGATTCCTTTTCTTTCCTCCCAGTTTTTTGTCTCTTGTTTCCTCCTAAGCACAATGTAGTCTCCTTTTCTATTTTGTACTTTTCTGTCTACAGAACATTTGCTAGCTTTCATAAAAATAGTACTACATAAAACAAATTTCACAATATTTTTATAGCCTCCAAATAACTCAACTACGGGCTGGCCAGTTGTAGTTCTTTGAGCGTTATTGAAGCATCTGAAACCGGTAAATAAAAGTTTAAATTCACATTCAGATAATAAAGAGCTAGATTAATACTATGGAAAATGGTAAGGGAAAGACATTTTCCTAGAGGCCTAAGACCTCACAGAGAATGTGTCAGCCTATAGTTATTTTTTCCACTACAATGCAATAGAAAAGAAACCCTTTATACTTTGAGTCCGATGGAACAGCCATGAAGCTTGTGGAAGACTGGAGGCCCACATTTCCTGGGAAGAGGTATTTTGCAGGAGACTCCTGTGAGTTACCCAGAAGAAGCTGCTCATTGCCTGATTTAATGCTAGAGATATGAAAATTCAGAAAGCAAATGAGAAATCAGTGGGAAAGGATTATAAACTTTTTTTGGGGGGGGGGGGTAAGTAGAATGGTAGAATAACAATGAGGCTCCCTAAGTTAAAAGGAGATTTCATGAAAAGGTCATAATCAATTATTATAAAAACAAGTACAAGGAAAAGCAGACAGTCCAGGGTTCGAATATTGGTGGCGCCACTTACTTTGGTGCACTTACTTTGCAGCTTTGGTCAAATTATTTGATTTCTCTGGGTCCCTAATTCTTTATCTGTATATTAGAAACATACTGTTTACATCAAAGAAATATTATGGCTATTAAATAGTCCATGAAAAGTGCCAAGAACAGTGCCTGGAACCTGGAAAGAGCTTAACAAGACATAGGTATGATTATTAGTATTGGGATTTCAACAAATTCACCTTCACTGTTTGCCCATTGATAAAGATACTTACGTAGTCAAGGAAATATTGAGGAATATCTCCAAGAAAAGGCTATAAAACTGTTATTTCTCCAAAAAGGCCTGGATGGATTAACACAGCCCAGAGTGTGACTCTCAGACTTCCAGCTCAGAAACCTGATTTGTCAGCACTGAGAACAGAGCCATCTCTTGGGCAGTATATAGGTATATGCCTGTATATTTGTATGTGGTATATATATAATAGTGTCATTTTTTATATGGTTAAGAGCTGCCAAAATTTATTCTTTTATCAATTGCCTTCTATCCTTTGTCTATTCTTCTATTATGGTATTCTTTCTCTTATTGATTTAAAAGAGACCTTTTTATATTCAGATATTACCCTTTATGCATATTGCATAAACTCTTTCTCCCTTCTTCCCTTCCCTGGACTTCTTGGTGCAGGGTCATGGGGGAGAAAGAGAAGAGAACTCTCTTTAATTCTCTTGTCCACTGTGTGCCAGATTCTTTTACACAGATATCTCATTTACCCTCACAGCAATCCAAGGAAGAAGGTGCTGTGATCCCCATTTTAGAGTTGAAGACCCATTGGCTCAAAGAGACTGGGTCACTTGCTCAAGGAAATACAGTTAGTAAGTAGTATTTGAACTCAAAGCCTAAGGCTGAAGCCTAAGGCTGTGCTCTTTCCTCTCCGCCACGCACGTGTCTTCCCAGAAAGCTCCCAGTTCTTCTGACCATCATGTAATCACCATCAGGCTATAGCATATGGGGAATCCAGCCAGAGGATTAACCCCAGCTCCTTCCAGAACCAATACCAACTGCTCAGGAGATAGACTGAGTAGGCTAAATTTAGGCATACCGCCCTTGCTTCAGTATTATTTGTTTGGAATTGGGACTGAGATTGAGTCCTGGACACTTCAGCGGCCACTGAGTTTTAGTTGCCCCCTGCCTTGCCTCAGTTTCCCTCTTCTTCAAGGGCCAGGCCAAGCCATTCCACTACACTTAGAATAAAAGAACGCACACTAAACAGGAGCAAGCTGTTACTCATCTCCCCTCCTCAAGAGGAAGTATTGTAATTTGATTGGGTTAATGCTATGGCTGTGGGTGAGAATCCATGTTTACTAGTGGGCAGTGTCACTAAAATCATAGCCAGGAGTAAGGACCTTCCTTCTGCTTCCTGATAACATCTGCAGTGTGTACTGCAGTGTTATTTATAGACACGTATATGCCATGTGCATCAGTCCACTTCATTACCATCAGTGTCCTAAACAGGCTTTGCTGTAACACACCTCCACGCCAACGTAGGCTTCTCTTTTCCACCTAGCAAAATTGCTTACATCCTTCAGGTTCTAACTCACCCCCAGACCCTCCCCTCCATTCTGATGGACCCCAGAACCTCCTTTTAAAAAGGTAGACTAGGTCCTCATCCCGTGCTGACCTTAGAAGTTGTTTGTGTGTCTGGGCTCCCTATCAAACTCAAACAGGGATTTCTTCCAGGCAGGAGCTGTGTTCATCTCTTCATTATCCACGCCCAAAACAGGGTGGGTGAATGAATGTGGATGTTTCTGACTCACAGGACTGGCTCCTGGGCTGGATCTAACTCTGATTTATTCATTTGAGGAATTTGCTTCCTTCCCCAGCTTTCTGTGTAAACGGGTTCTCATTCAGCCTTGCTAAGAGAGCCCTATATACCTTTTGATTTGCACCACCTGCCTGCTCTCTGCAGCTCCCCTGTCCCTCCCTTCACTAGTTCTGGCTACCTGATGGGAGAGTCTGGAAGCTTGGGCTTCAGTGAGAACCCTGCAGTGCCTTAAATCCTTCTTGAGCTGGAAAAGTTCCCCCAGCCGCTGCCATGCTCCAGGGGTGAGTTCAGTCCCAGGCCCTGGTCTTGTGGGCAGGAGGCCAGGTCTCCTCATGACCACAGGACTCAAATCTTAGTTCCAACTTGGCTCCCTACCATCCCTGTTCCTCTCCGACACCACTTCAGGCATGTCAGAAGGCAAATCAGCTGAGTCATTCCTGGGCCAGGAGTCCTGCAGCATCAGAGAGAAACCAATAGAACAGGAGAAAATTAACTCATTCCACAAAGAGGCCCCTGGAGCAGCCAGCCAGCCCAAAGGCCCAGGCTGGCCAAGTAAAGGACACCTAGATCACAACTGTGTCCTTTCAGCAGTCACCTGTCTGGACAGGGGTGCTCTCCAGACCTGTGCCTGCAGACCCATTCACATCTGCTCAGTTTCCATCTCAAAGCGAGAACTGCAGAGCCCCACCAGACTATCCATAGGATGCTTGTTTCTGCATGCCTCCCCAACGTGGGCTGCTGGACAAGGGATGGGGAACTAATGAGACACTGTGTCCTGAGTTTAAGGGAAGGACATTTGAGGGTCATTGCTGAGATAATCTTCAGATACTCACGGACACTCACTCTGAGCCAGTTCCAAAGATTACCAAAATACCACTCCTGCCCCGGAGGGCTCAGGGTGCAACAGATGAGGAGGTCAGAGCATTCCAGGTTAGGCTCCTGGAGAGGAGAGAAAACACAAGCAGAGACCGAGAATTCCAGGCAAATCCCCATTGTGCAAAGCGTGGTTGAAGGAAGAGAGTATTGGCCAGAGAAACAGGAGAGCTGATTTCATTTCTTAAATTACATGTTGAAGAGTAAGTTTAGATGGTTTCAGGACAGTGGCAGTGGTGGGAGATGAAGCTGGAGAGGTAGTTACAAGAAGGGGCTTTTTCTGAAGTCTTGATCTATACACCGGAACAGCAAAGCATTCACTGAGTTAAGGAACACAGAAGAAGGGACAGAACTATGAGTGAAGATGACATATTTAGGTTTGCAGAAGTTGAGTCTGAAATACTGGATGAGAATGAAATTCATAAGCTCTCTGTGGTTGCCACTTCCTTAGTTTTTCTAAGGGGCCACAGGTCTTGCTTTGCATGTAGAACTCTGCACAGGACTTTTTTTTTGTATGAGCAGGGACCAACAGATCCAATCACATCACCTTTTGGGAAGTTTGACTCTAAGAGATAGACTGAGATGTCCTGGAAGTTGAGAGAAATGCAGAGAAAAGGCAGCAAACAGAATCAATAAGGTGGCAGAGGCCATCAGGCAGCAGAAACCATGGGGTGGACAGATGGAGCCTTGAAAGAAGCCATGAGGTGGAGAGGGGGTGCATGGCAGTTCAGAGGTAGAATTCTCGCCTGCCATGAGGAAGACCAGGGTTCAATTCTCGGCCCATGCACCGCTCCCCCCAGCAAAAAAAAAAAAAAAGAAAGAAAAAAGAAGCTATGAGCTGGTAAGTAAATAAATAGGCTGGGGTGAGAGAAGTCAATGCAATTGCCAGGAGAGTGGAGATAGAAAGGAAGCGACAGAAGCAGGGAGCAATGGTGTCTATTTCTCCAGGAACCACACGATGCCTGGAAAAAGAATAACATCTGCTGTTCATCCATACCTGCTGGACTCCAGGGAGAGGTCCAGCAACTCCCTGTGTCCTCTCTCCCTGACTCTGCCTCCAGGTAGGAGGCCTGTCGGTATTGGTGGGCCACAGGCCAGGAGACCAACTCGGCATTCTTCCCCTCTTCCTCCTATTTGGCTGAAAAAGGAAGATGACCTTGGTCTGTTTCCCCTTAGGATCTGTGCTTTCAACCCCTCAAGAAAAGCCTGGGGTGAGTGGATAAATTAAGATATTAGAGAGAACTTGGAAACTCTATCCTGCTCAGTATTGTCTTCTCTGGGCTTGCCTTTTAAATTAAAATTGTTGTAGGTTTGCAAAAAAATTATGTAGAAAGTACAGAGTTCCCATATATTCCCATCCCCCACACACTTCTTTCCCTATTAGTAAAACTTTGTATTGGTATGGTACTTTTGTTACCATTGTTGAAACAATATTATTATAATTATACTATTAGCTGTAGTCCACAGATCACATTAAGGCTTGCTGTTTGTATTGTACCTTTCTGTGTTTTTAAAAAATTTTTATTCTGGTAACAAATATACAATCTAAAATTCCCCATTTTAACCGCTTGATATATATAATTCAGTGGTGTTAATTACATTCACAATGTTTTGCTACCATCACTGTCATCCATTGCCAAATTTTTTTTGCACCCCAAACAGAAACTCTGTACCAACCAAGCATTAACTCCCCATTCCCTCCCTCCTAACCCCTGCTAATCTCTACTCTACTTTCTGACGCTATGAATTTGCATATCCTAATTATTTTGTATCAGTGAGATCACACAGTATTTGTCCTTTTGTGTCTGGCTTACTTCACATGGTACCTTTAAAGATCGTCTATGCTGTAGCATGTATCAGAACTTCAGTCCTTTTTACAGCTGAGTAATATTGCACTGTATGCATACACCACATTTTGTTTATCTGTTCATCTGTTGATGGACATATGGGTTGTTTGCATCTTTTGGCAATTGTGAATTACGCTGGTATGAACACTGGTGTGCCCATATCTGTCCCTACTTTCAATTCTTTTGGGTATATAACTAGAAGTGGGATTGCTGGGCCATATGGCAATTCTACACAAACTTGGGCTTGTCACTTCTGCACTATGGGACTGGGCAGTGGGGATGGCCTCCCACAGCAGGGGCACGGGAGCAGGAGAAAGGACATTGTACTATTAAGGGTTTCTGAGACCATCTCCAGGGATTTATCGGAAGAATATCAAGTAGTTCACAGAACTGATAAGAACCTGAAAAACTGGCCTTGGAAAACTCAGCTTTGGTCCTACCATAGGGAGGGACAGTCCGGTTAGGTCAATTCTGCTGGTGCTGTGGACACACTGCCGAGTCACTGGGCTCTTGTCCCACCCCTTCCCCTAAATAGGATGAATGCTCAGATGCTGAGAAGTCAAAAATAATAATGTCATCTTCTGAGTCAGGTCTCCCTCCAGAGCAGGTCAAAGAAATCTTCCACATTGTTTAATCTAGCACATTCAGAGGCCAGAACCTCTGAGAAAGAAAGAGTGTGCATTTGTCTGGCCTTATTCTCCGGACACGTATTTCCTTCAAAGTCTTGGGGAGAAGAATTGGGTAGTAGTGGGTGTGGCAGGACAGGTTTCAGGTCTTGGGGAATCCTGGGCATCTGGCAGATTCCATGATCTCTAACACGACTTAACTCATCACAGCTGGCATCCCTGGCCAAGAAGGCTCTAAACTGAGACCTCAAGGGTGAGTAGCTATTAGCCAGGCGAAGAAATGAGGGAGAAGAATGGTCCAGGGCATGTAAAGACCTGGTGCATTTGGGCAACTGAAATTGATTCCATAGGGCTGGGGATGCAAGCAAAAAGGATAAATGAACTAGAGTGGAAGGCGTATCAGGGAGTTTGGATTTTAGGCTGAGGGAAAGTAGGATGCCATTAGCATATTTTAAGTTGAAGACAGACATAATAGACTAGTGCTTTAGGCAAGATGACTGGCTTCTGTAGGAAATCCACCAAGGCTGCGTGCAATGCAGACAAAGAAGATCTCCCAGAAGAGACAGCAGGTGGAGAGCTGTAGTATTTGCACCCTGGACCACAGTAAAAATGAGTACAGCATGAAGAGGTGGTGACATGAAGAGGCAGGAGAATCTCCCTCTCTAGCCAAAACACTAGTCAAGAACCCAAGTGGAAGGGGTGCACGGGTGGTTCAGTGGTAGAGTTACTGCCTGTGATGTAGAGGACCCGGTTTCAATTCCCAGCCCATGCACACACACACACACACAAAGCATTGTAAACAAAATTCCCTTATGATCTACATAGCACAGATCTGCCTCTGTGAGTGTGCATGTATAGATATAGAAATACATATATATAGGGAGATTAAAAAACAGAAAATTTTTAGAAAGAACCAAAATGGAGGCCAATATGAGAATGAAGATGTGGCATGAGACCAGACGGCCTATCGGGACAAATCAGAGTCCTCTTGCTTCCAGGACAATTCACCAAACCTGTCAATCGTGAGGGTGGATGAGGGTGGCAGGAGCAGATTCCTAAACAGGAAACCAAAGAACAGGGCAGGGATATGGCTGGTTGACTTCATTCCTAGGTTATGTTAGCGCAGCTTCGTTTGCACTCAGGGGGCTTTAGCAAAGGGTTTTTGAGTACATGTGTGTCATTGTCTCTAGAAGCCAAGTGCTGAAGAAGTACCCAAGAGCCCCAGTTAATAGAAGAATTGTATCTTCACTCTCTAAGGTGGAACAGGAGAGTGAAGACAGAGGTTCATGAGAGGAACTGCAAAATTTTTACTGGGATCAAGTGGGCAGCTGGGATTGCTACACCCAGGGGGTGTAGACCAGCCTAGGTATGGCTCTATGGAGCTATTGGGATTGTCAACCTGACAGCTATTTACAGGAGGATCTGAGGGGCTCCTTGGAGAAACTTACCCCAAACAAAGAGGGAACCGGAGAACAAGACCCACTGAGAGAAGTTCTGGGGGATGGTCCTTGTTCTGAGGGTGGGGGGCACTTCCCCAGGCATGTGCTGTGTCCAGTTCCAGATGGTGTCAGAGAGGCGGCTTCCACTCAGATCTGTCTCCTGGCCCTTCCCAATAGGCATGTGTCTGAATCTTAAGAGGGGAGAGAGTGAGAGCCTGAACTCTGAAAACTGCAAATGGCCAGCACGGGAAGACTGGAAGGGCTGCTCCGCTAGAAACTTTGGCAGCCCAGGTCCTCAGCAGTGCAGCTTTAGGTCTCTATAGATCCCCCTCAGCAGCCTGATGCCTTGCTGCCCTGGCACCTCTTGGCACTGGTGATGGTGTCTGGAGGGAGAGGCCACCGCCCAGCAGACTGCAGTCGTACCCACTGGAGCACAGCTGGAGCCAAAGAAGAACATCCCTGCAGACCTCCCAGGATAACTTCCCAGGCTCAAAAATACAAGGGAGATGGCCCTGGGTACCTGAATAGTCTCTGTGAGGCTCTTGACTGGGAAGTTCCGTGTTTGAAATTGGGGCAAGAGTCATTAAAATACACGTCATTGGAGAAGGGACATTCCAAGGAGAGGGCCTGGGGACATTAACAGCCTGGATAACCGCATCTTCCAGGATAGGCCCAGCTGCTATCATTTTCAAAATGACAGGCCATTTCCAGCTTGGTAGTGAATGCGCAGTGCAAATGCCTTGACTCATACCTGCACTCATGTTATCCGAGCCCTGTTTCTTTAAATGCTGAGTCAAGCAGGATTCAGCCTCGGGGCCTTCCCCTCTCTCTCCCTCCCTATCCCTTTCCTTTCTTCTGTTCCTCCCTCCTCCCCTCCCCTCCCCCTCCCCTCCCCTTCCCCATCCCCCTCCCTCCCTTCCCATCTCCTCCTCTTCCCTCTCCTCCCCATGCCCTTTCTTTCTTTCCCTCTCCCTCCCTTCCTCTGTTCTTTCTTTCTCTTCCCCCCTCTCTTTCCCGTCCTCACTCCCGTCCTCTCTCCCTTCTTCCTTCCCTTCAGTTTATTCCTATTCAGTTTCAAGGCCAGCTCCTTGCAGCAACTACTTTCACATAAAGCTGATGGCTTGTGCCTTCCAGGAGGAAAGTTCACAAATTGCAAAAGAGTTTTGCTGTTTTTGTTTTGAAGCTGAGCAGCGGGATCACAGGACCCGCAGGGCTGCCTGCCGGTTCCCGGGTGGGAGGGCAGAGCAGGGAAGGTGAAAGCCGAGCAGGGCGGGGAAGAAAAGGCAGCGGAGGCTGCTCCTTTGAAGGGGGAGGAGACTTCCCCAGGCACGTGCTGTCTCCAGTTCCAGATGGTGTCATTTGCCCTGTGTCATTTGAATACTCTGTTTGCATTGTTACCGGTTATATTTGCACAAGTAGAACCTCTACTTGCTTGATAATTTATGTAGGGGACATACAGTGTTTACATGGCGTAGACCAGAGTGGGAAAACGGGTCTTACCAGTTTGGGGTAGAAAAGAGTGCACGCTGAACGTGGAATATGTGCATCTTGGTTTCCCGGGACCCCCTGCCCTTGTGACGACCGGTGATTAGGCACTATAGAATAGGAGTGAGAGTGATTCCTGATGCAACGCTTGAAGACTGAGGCGTGGAGAGTTTTTGTAACTTATCCATAGTTAAACATGGTGTGTGCTGGGGCCAAGATGCTAGAGCCAGGATTCCAACCGAAGTAGTTGGAGCCATCAGTTCCAGTCCTGGTATCATCCAATATAGAGACCTCTGGTTTAACATGGCAGATTGAAAATAATGCAGTTGATTACCACCACTCTCTCCCCAAACCCTCCTAAAACAATAGTCAAGGAATTTTTTCAAAAGGTATTAATCTACAAGGAGAAGAAGTGGGAGAGGAGACAATACCCTCAAGCACCAATGAAATTTTAGAAGATGGAAAGCAGATGCATGAATGTTAATAAATGTAGTGGTCCCAGAAACAGAATCCTGAACTGGAAGTGGGGAGAACCATGAAACAGCAACCTGATTTTACTGCAGAAACCCCCAAATTGGTGATAGCAAGAGGGGCTAAAACCAGGAATATTGGTTCAAAGTCTAATTATGCAAATCCCCAGATCCCCTCCTCAATCTCAGCAGATAGCAAGATTATTTTCTGGTGAAGGTAAAAGAGAGAGCTTCTGGATTTGGGGGTGTCGGGTTCAGTTGAGGGCAGGGGTGCTCCATGATGAAAACAGGGGATAAGTTTGCATACTAGATGTTAAAACTTCCACCCTCCTCTTTTCTCCCAGCTCCTAGAATGCTGATAGCCAGGATTCTATCCTCTAGGTAGGACAATGGGAAACTTCTCTCCAGGGAATCTACCAGCCTAATAAGAAGGACCAAAAAAATGGATCCAGGAGATTACCTAACAATGAAGTTCACAGACCACATTTCCCAGACATGTGCATAGAGGTTCAGGTTAGTGTTTCTCGCTTTACTCTTAACACGATCAGACAACACAAAGCGTTTGAGGAACGCCTCCATTGCGAAAGAGACCTAAACTAGCCAACAGGTGCATTAGAGATGATGTAGGGAAAAGATAAGATGAGACACTGTAGCCATGAATGAAGGAGAGGGTGTTATAAAAAGGGGATCAATTAGCTTTTTTAACAAAAGAGACCTTGGAAAAGAAAACTGTTGTAATAGAATGAAAGTCATTTCCCTTGGATATTTTGAGGATGCTGCTCCGTGGTCTTCTAAACTCCAGTTGAGAAATCTGATTCCATTGTGATATTTTATATTCTCTATGAAAATCGGTTTTATTCTCTGGAAGCTTTTAGGATCTTCTTCTTGCCAGCAGTGATCTTTTCTAAAGATGTCACTTGGGATAGAAATATTTTCAGTGCTTGTGCTGGCTACTCTGTGGAACTTTTGCACGTGGACGTGTGTGCTTTTCTTTTCTAGGTTATTTCAGTGGATTCCAATATATTTCAAATATTTCTTTGACAAATTCCTCCCATCTGTTCTGTCTGTTCTTTATTCCTGGAATTCCTATTATTCAATTTTTGGACTTCCTCAATGGTGCTCAAATTCTCTTCTATTTCCTCCCCTTCATTCATCTCCATATCTTTTTGTCCTTCCTTTTGACAAGTTTCCTCATTTCTACCTCATTTCTGGGTCATTCCTGTGTAAGGAACCCCCGATGTCTAGATTGGAAGATCCAGGAAGGCCAGCCTTTCTGGGAGACGGTGGCCCCTCACAGGACGTCCATCCTCCTTTCATGTGTGAGCTGTGAGTACGGGGAGCCCCTGCTCGGCTTTCTCCAGCTGTGTTCCTGTGACCCTGCTACAGTCCTGTGGCTCACAGACCCTCATTAGTTTTCCTTTCCTCCAATCCAGGTCTTTTCCATTTTGCCTCAACAGCAGGAATCTACGATAGAGAATGGGGAAATGAGGAGGAAAGACTTTCTTCTGAACCCTGATTTATTAATTTGTTCCTCTAAAGCCACTCTTAATCCTGGCCACCTCAAAGAACTGGATTCTACGAGGGCCCGGCAAGGTGACTGAGACTCTAGTTTGGGCGCTCCTTCCGAAAAGCCAGGACAACACAAGTGACAGGGGTCAACCCGAGAGTCCCCCTGCAGCAGTTGAGGGACTCATAACTCCTCAGGACCATGGGACAGGAGGGTTTTCATTAGGCCTCAGGTAACACACCGCTGCCTAGGACTTGCTGTGTCCTGGGATGCCAGAGGACTTGTTTCCTTAGCAACAATAATCATGTGACAGGAACACACAGAGATCTGGAGACGTTGCTTAGCAACCATGCTGCACCTGCTGGGGCTCTGGGCCTGCAGCTTGGGCCAGGAAGCTTGGCTTTGAACGTGGAAACTCCCATCACAGCTGGCAGTAGGAGAAAGACCCAATTTGGGGAGGCCCTGTATTGGATCTGGGCTTTTGCAGGGGTGGTAGAGGTAGAGATAGGGACACCGAGGCAGAGAGGACTGGCTTGGAGAAGGGCGGAGGATGTAGGAGGAGCACAGCTAGGTAGGATGGACAGACAGCTGGGCTGATGTGAATAGCAGTTCCTTATCTGATCCACCCCAGAGAAAATCTGAACATCTCAGAAGAGGGGTCTCCAAACCCTGAGGAGAGTGTACCTGGCTCAGGCACCCAACTCCCCAGGGCTTCTCAGGGAACCAAACCAAGCCAGAGCATCTGGTCCCTTAAGAGTCCAAGAAAAAGTCCCCTCTCCTGAATGCAGGGCTGTTCATAACAGGTGGACACTGGTGGTCAGGAGGTGTAAAGAACCAGGCCCCAGGAGCCCTGGCTATTTAAACCTCAGAGCCTTTGGGAGCTCTCCGTGGTTTGGGGGTGGCCTCCCCACCAGCTCTCTCTCTAACCCTAAACCAGGGCTCTTTGACTTGGAGGCCAGTAAATCATGGCGTCAAATTGCCTAGATTTGACTTCAGCTCCCTCATCCAAGGGCAATGAACCGAACTTTATATTTAAATGTTCTCTCTCTGTGGAATGGGAGTGATAAGAGTGACCACCTCTTGGACTGTTAGAAGAATTAAATGAGTTAACCCATGTAAAAGTGAGTATTGCACTTCTTGGCACATAGTTAGTGTTTAATAAAACTATTGTCATCATCATCACCTTTACCACCACCACCACAGCAACGACACCAGCAACAACCAAACCCAGGAGACAGAATTTTAAGCCAGGTCCTCTCCAGACTTGCTTGATGCCCCTGGAGCACTCAGGACTAGAGAGTGGCAATAACTCTAGACCCTCTGCATTTTGAAGATGGGAGGAGGGTCCTCCTGCCCCTGAGGAGCTTGCTGAGGATCTCAATACCCTTGACCAGTTGAACTTTGTTTTAATGAACCAAGTGCTCTTCTAACCCTCGCTGTCCCAAACACCCCATCTTCACCTTGGAACTGTTCATGAAATTGCCCAAGTAGCATCTCACTTTAGGAGGCAAAGCTAATGTGGATTCAGGAGTCAAGCAGCTTTGGGTCCTAATCCCACTGCTACCATGAGACCGTGGACCAGTTCCATCGTCTCTCTGAGCCTCAGTTTTTCATTTGTAGTACGGGAAAGTGATAGCACTAACCTCTCTGGTAGGAGATATGCCCGGCTTTTGATAAATGTTAGTAATGTTAACATATGGGGCAGCTGGAGATAGGACCTATGCTTTCTCCCTCTCTGTGGCTTACCACCTCTAGGAGCTGGCATCCACTGAGACAGTGAGGTCCGAGGAAATGACAGACTCCCACTGTCCCTCAAAGAGAGAAGGGAGGCTGTTAAAGAAGTTGTGGTTGAAGTGTACTTCCCACCTTTAGGTGGTACTGGTAGCTTGCAATAGCAGCTTTGCCCCCCTGGGCCCAGAATACTGACTCTGCAGCTCTCTATTGTAGGGAAATCCCAGCCAGCCTGCCTTGGCATGCTTCTTTGAACTGACCACCTCTCCAACAGCCCAAGTGAGGTCCCTCAACACTCCCCCCCTCTCTCCAAGCCATGGCAAAGGCTGGCACCTGCTTTTCCTCCTTTCTCAGCTGAGCTTGTTCCCTAGATGACCCTACAGCTGTGTGTTTCTAAAATTAGCTGGATCCTGCATTTGACTCCGATAATTAATTGCCCAAATGGAGAAAATTGAGTAGTTAACTGGTTCACAGGATGATAATGAACTTTTCTGAGCCCCTGTTACAGGCAAATAAAGAGGAGGATTGTTTCTCAATTGCCTTCATTAAAGGAACTCCATCTTACCGAGGTGCCCTGCCCCAGAGGCCCTTGGGACCCTGTGAAGTTCCTTAGCATTCTTGGTGCTTCATCCCAAAATAGAGAGGCAGCTGGTACAGCAGAGCCAGCGCAGGCTGTGGACTCTAACAGGCGTGGATTCCAGCCCCACCTCCACTATTACCTATGTGTCCGTGGTCACATGACACAGCTTCTCTGAGTCTCACCTGAAAACGGGAATGATGGTCTGTTATTACAGAGGTGTAGTAAGCCCTGGATGACATGATACGAGTAAAGTACTTTTCTCATTGGTTGGTGTTCCACTGATAAAGTTCTTCATGAAATTCAATGTTTATTGATAAAGTGTTCATTGATTGGGAGTTGTTTTCTCACCATTATTGTGACCATCACAGGACCATGTCCCCTCTTGTGGAAACAAAATAGATGTAATGTCAGCCAGTGAAGCACCCTTGGAATCCAAAGGAACGTTAAATTGCAATCACATCAATCGTATGCCAACTGGTAAAGAGTCTACACATAGGATGAGGAAGATACATGGGGCTCTTCCCGAGCCTATTTAGCTTGTCCCTGGACTCCTGACATTGGCTCTGTCCTTTGGTCTTAGGCTCTCCAATTCAGCAGAAAACCCCCACCAACTCTCTCTCAAGTACATCCTTTCTCCCTGCCTCCCCCAATTCAGCCACAGCCCCTTGACCTTTAAAGATCTCATGTATTCCTCCCAAGCCCAGCCCCCTCTAGTATTTATCCATCTCTGCCACTTCTGTATGTAGAAATATACATGTAGAGGTCAAGGAGGGCCCTGGAGCCAGACTGCCTAAGCTCAAATTCAACTTGGGCGTCTACTATGTTTGTTACCTTGTGCCTCAGTATCCTCATAGTAAAATGGGGTTAATAATGCTACTTTGTCAAGTTATTACAGTGCTTGGACCTTGTAAATATTAAAAAAGTGCTATCTATGATCATTATCCAATTCTGATGCTGAATTAGATGAGTAGGGGTCTGTAGATAGTGCAGAGAAAGGCTGGGCCAGAAGTCTTCACCCTTCACCTGGGGGTGGATTCAGAATAGAGTATCTCAAGGACAATTAGACCATTCCACTGGGAAGATTAACATCTACATAGAATTTTTCACATTCTCTTAGGTAACTATGGCACACTTTCTCATATCTTCTCAACCCCCTCCAATGCCTCCCCCAGATTCACTTTCAGCTGATAATTTCGCTTATTATTTCACTGAGAAAAAGCAAATGATTAGAAAAGAACTGCAACAAGCTCCCACCACCACATTTGCTGTCTTCCAGGACTGTCCATATTCTACTTTTCTCACTGTTATTATCGATGAACTGCCTGTGTTCTTTTCCAAGGCCAACCTTCTACTTATTGCTAGATCCCATCCTTTCTTGCTTGCTCAAAGACATCAGTCCAGCAATTTTTCCTCTCTTTCCTGCATCATCAAATTTTTCTCTCTACTGGAACATTCCCATCAGCATAAAAACATGCTGTTATTTCTGCATCATAAAAACAAAACAAAACAAAACAAAACTCTCTTGATCTCACAACCCCTTCCAGCTACTACCACATTGCTTTGCTTCCATTTTAAAAAAATAAGTGCTTTCTCCAATTCTCCTCACATTCTCTCTTGAACCTACTACAACACAATCAGGCTTCCACACCCTACACCCTATCAAGACTGGATTATTAAGACCATGAGTTGCCTCCATGTTGCTAAATCCAGGGGTCAATCAGGTCTCATCTTGCTTGACCATCTTGCATGGTCCATGAGGAGCTACAAATCTCTCTTCCTACTCCTGGGCACTAGCTAGACCAAATTTCCCAGACTTCTTCATAGCTCGGTGAAGACATGTGACTGGGTTCTTGCCAATGGAATGTTGGTGGAAGGGACATGCACAAATTTTAAGCTTGACTCATGAAAACTTTCTGTGTTGGGTATCTTCTCCTCCAGATAAACTGTTCACTTTTCTCCTTCCTTATTTGTGTCTTGGAAGTCTAATTTCATTAGGAGCTTTATCAATGAGCTTTTATCAATGGTTTCTGGATGGGAGTTACCTGCAGGAGATTGGAGGGAAGAAAGTGAGTGAAGTCAGGTTATTTATTTCCCAAGATCTATCCCTGTGGGGTTGCTTTAAGTTGACCATATTCTTCTAGAGAAGGCCAAAGCGTCAGTCAGGCCAAAGAAGTTCTTTCTTTCTCCATGTTTCACATTCCCTTCTCTTGCTTCCTCAGACCCAGAAGTGGCAAGCGCTCCTACTACTATCTCTGGGCTACTGCAACATCCTTTGATAGTTTTCCTGCCCCTGCTCACAGCTTTGTAAATATTCTCTTTATTATACCTTTCTCAATTTCCCAACTAGAGTGTGCCCTCTTTCTTGCTAGACTCTGACCAATATCCTTCCATGCACTGTCCTCCTCTCCTTGTCCCAGACAGTGACACCCAGAGCAACTTTAAAAGCCACATGTTGAAAATGACTTAGCCTCTGTCACCCTGGGACCCTGGTTGTTGTCCTGGAGCAGAGAGCTACTGTTTCTCTTAAGTCTCCATCCCTTCCTTCTGCTACCAAATGTACTTTACATGAGTGATAAACTTCTAATGTGCTCTGCCACTGAGACATGGAGACGTTCCTATTATGGCACTAGGTCTACTATAATTAATACAACTTATCTGCAGCATTTGATGCAGTTTTTGAATCTCTGTTCCTGGAAACTCTTCTTTTGGTTAGCTTCTGTGACATCACATTCTCCTAGTTTTCCTTCCATCTCAGTGACCACTCTTACTAAGTCTTCCTTGTTGCTTCTACCTCATATCTGCAATCTCTAGCTATTGGGTCTCCCTGGGCTCAGTCCTTGGTCCTCCTCTCTATCTACACTTATTCTCTGGTGAGCTCATCCAGTCTTATGGCTTTAAATACTACCAAATTTACATCTTCATCCTAGGCTTCTTCCAAAAACTCTTGGCTTGCATTTTCAACTACTTGCTTGATATCCTCATTTAGTTGTCTAATAGCATCTCAAATATAACGTGTTCAAAATTAAATTCCTAACCTCATTCTCCTACAGCCTCTCCCATGTCAGCAAATAACAACTTCATCTTTTCAGCTTCTCAGGCTGATAGAATATCCTTGATTCATCTTTTTCTCTTTTACTCCGTATTCAATTTGTCAGCAAGTTCTGTCAGCTCTACCTTCAAAATATATTCTGAATCTGACCAAGTCTCACCGACTCTATGAAATGAGATAATAACTAAGAGTCCTGTAGTGGCCAACGAGACCCTAAATGATCTGTTCCCATCAATTATCTGACCATACCCTTATCATATTCACTTTTCTGTGCCACTCTCTCAATAAGTATGTCTTATCCAAACAAATAATTTGGAAAAAAGAATTCCCAGATGTTTACACATTCTGGTGTGTATACAACAAACATTTATGAGATACTCTGCTAGGGATGAGGAGAAAGAGAGCTAGTGCAGTTCACTTGTCTGGTGAGGAGATGGTAATGTGGTTGGCTAGAAAGGTAATGAAGGGCTTTATTCCCAGCTAGTAGAGACTTCAGGAGACTGGACATCAGCCCCCTGAAAATCCAACAGGGAGAGCAGGCCTCTTACCTTGCTCCTCTCAGTCCAATGTTTTGGGTTTTCCCCAACCCTGGGATACTAGTTCCTGTCTCTCTTGCCTCAGCTCCCTACATGTACTCAACATTTCCCACCAGTGTCCTGGGCTTCTGCCCCTTCCAACCTCCTCTACCTGCCTAATTCCCTAATTTGTGCCATGCTTCTTTGAGTCTCCCTGTTTTTCCTGATATGCTTCCCCCACTTCTCTCTAGAACAACAGTCCCAATTCTTCAAGATCCGATTGTGGTAAATTAGATTATTATTTAGCAATTATTCACTGCTTCTCATTACAACTCTATGGGAAGAATGCACATTTTTGCACCTTTACTTTGGGCTTGGCCATGTAACTTGCTTTGGCCAGTGGGATATTAGTGCATGTGATGCGGAGAAGGGACTTGCAAGTACTTGCGTGTTGGGTTTGGCTTCCTGGGCGCCTGTCTTTTGCAATGATAACAACATGCCTCAGGGAGCAACTAGTCCCAGGAGGAAGAGAGATGCATGGACTAGATATCAAACAAATCTACAGCCTGGAGACAAGTTTATCTAAGCCCTGACAAGGTCAGGATCAAAGCCCAACAAATTTCCAGTCTCTTGAGAAATTTATAAATAGGTATTGTTGTTTGACAATGAGATTATTGCAACTGTTTGTTAGGCAGCAGTAACTGAGTGATACAGCTCACATGGCCTCTTCTTCAGGCATCTGTCTTTTGCCCTTGCTTGTTGTTTTATGGACTTCTTCCATCCACCTACAGTACAAGTCCAGCAAAGTCTTTTTCATACTGTTTTTGTGATTATTTGATTAACATGCTGGTATCCCATAGCAGACTATGAGCTTCTAAGTGCATCTAAATGTTCTGAGGGAACTTTCATCAAATATTCTTTGTGGACCTAACTTCTTGACACTCACAGCTAAAAATTGTGATCATTGAGCACATTATACTAAGGCCTGTGAGCAAATATTGCAAGTCAAACATATAATTCTTGTGTTTTCATGTTCCCAGTGAATAGTAGAGATGGACCAGCCCACTGAATCCATCTCAAATGAGGTAAAAGAATTATGAGTGGGCCCCATGGCCCACGATTTCTGCCATAGGCAAGGAAATATAGGGGTCAAAGCACCTCCCTCCTATGAGTAAGTCACTGCTGCACTAAACGTTATAGGATGTCCAAAACTGTTTACATGTTTGAAAAAAGAAGTTTCAGCCAACAGAGACTGAAGGCGGTGAGGGTGGAAGTGAACGTTGTTGATTGTTGCCTGGATGGAGAATAAATGTCTAAAGTAGTATGACCTTTGATCATACTCTGTCTCTCAGTGTCTGAAAACTTACACCTTATCACTGATTTGTAAAAAATTAAATTAAATTAACCTTTTTTTTTTTTTCACATGGGCAGGCACCTGGAATCTAACCCGGGTCCTCGGGCATGTCAGGCAAGCATTCTTGCCTGCTGAGCCACCGTGGCCAGCCCAATATTAAATTAATTTTTAATTGTGAAATATATATACAAAAAAAGCAATAAATTTCAAAGCACATTGCAATAAATAGTTATAGAACAGATTTCAAAGTTTGGTATGGGTTATGGTTCCACAATTTTAGGTTTTTCCTTCTAGCTGTTCAAAGACACTGGAGATGAAAAGAAATATCAATATAATGATTGAACAGTCATCCTCATTTGTTAGATCCTAACTTCTCTGTTATAACTCCACCTTCTCTTATGATTTTTCTCCCAATCTTTAGGGGTATTTGGGCTACCTATTCTAACTTTTTAATGTTGGAAAGGACAATCCATAATATGGGGTAGTTGAGGTTCTTGAGAGGCTGGCCCCTCTGGGTTTTGGGACTTATCTGGCCTAGGAACACATCTGGAGTTTGCAGGTTTCTGGAAAGTAATGATAGTGCATAGAACCATGGTAGAATCTCAGAGAGAGCCCTAGGTGTTCTTTAGGGTTGGCAGGAATGGTTTTGGTTGGGGTTCGGCAAACCATGGTAAATAGCAGTATCTAGCTGAAGCTTGCATAAAAGTAGCCTCCAGAGTAGACTCTCGACTCTACTTGAACTCTCTCAGCCACTGATACCTTATTTTGTTCCAATTCTTTTCTCCCTTTTGGTCAGGATGGCATTGGCAATCCCATGGTGCCAGGGCCATACTCAACCTTGGGAGTCATGCCCAATGTTTAGGGAAGATTTTCACCCCTGGATGTCATGTCCCACGTAGTGGTGGAGGGTAATGTTTTTCTTTGCAGAGCTGGACTTAGAGAGAGAGAGGCTGCATCTGACCAATAAAAGAGGCCCTCTGGAAATAACTCTTCGGAATAACTATAGGTAGGCTAAGCTTCTCCTCTACATAAATAAACTTCACAAGAGCAAGCCTCAAGATTAAGGGCTGGGCCTGTTGACCAGGGAGGCCACATTTTTTCTCCCATCCCTCAAGGGGCTTTGACAATACTTTTAAATTATCAGCTCAACATACTCTGGGATGCATTAAATAAAACTATATAGAATTACAAGCCCTCATTCCCATTCTGGGCTCCATATGTTTGGGTTGTTTAAATACTTTATCCAGACAGGTAAGTTAGATTATGTGCTACAGAAAATTTAGGTTTTGGACAAAATAAACCTGTCTTCATTTGGTCTCATGGAGTAGGTGAAGTTCTAAAATGCAGACAAAGTCCTCTTTACCCCTGTGTTCTAGTTTGC
This sequence comes from Tamandua tetradactyla, assembly GCF_023851605.1. Classification (NCBI taxonomy): domain Eukaryota; kingdom Metazoa; phylum Chordata; class Mammalia; order Pilosa; family Myrmecophagidae; genus Tamandua; species Tamandua tetradactyla. Next base: position 10,440,777 of record NC_135327.1, on the reverse strand, counting down.
TACCTACTGGAATGTGATCCACCAGAAATGAAACAGCTTTTAAAAGGGGGAATTTATTAATTTGCAAGTTTGCAGTTCTAAGGCTGTGAAAATGTCCCAATTTAAGCAAGTCTATAAAAATGTTCAACATAAGGCACCAACAAGAGGTTACCTTCACTCAAGAAAGGCCGATGTACGTAGTTCAGGGTTTCTCTCTCAGTTGGAAACACACGTGGTAAGCATGGCGACGTCCGCTAGGTTTCTTTCCAGGCTTATCCTTTCATGAAGCTCCCCTGAAGACATTTTCCTTCTTCATCTCCAAAAGTCTCCGGCTGCCTGGCTCTATTTGGTCTTTATGACTCTCTGGTGGCTTTCCCGTGGCTCAGAAGCTTTCTCCAAGATATTTCCTCTTTTAAAGGATTCCAGTAAGCTAATCAAGATGCACCTGGAATGGGTGAAGTCACATCTCCCTACATTCAAAGATTAAAACCCACAATTGGGTGTGTCACATCTCTGTAAGAATAATCTAATCAACTTTCCAAACTACAGTACTGAATATGGATTAAAAGAAAGGCTGCCTCAAGTGGGTCAAGATTAAAACATGGCTTTTGTAGGGTACATAATCCTTTCAAACCAGCACACCCCTATTTCAGTTTATCCTAGTCCTCACCTGAAAGCCTTCATTCTTGTCTTTAATTGAAGTCTGATCTCTTTTTCAATGTCTTTAACAGTAGTTGTATGTGGCAATACTGACTTTCAGACCTGCAGAATTACTACTCTGGGTCTTAGATGCCATACAGGAACCCAAAGTTCCAGGGAAATACAGGTTATACATATATAGCACAGCCTCTCAAGATCTACAAATAACAATTACAGCTCCAGACTAAATGTGATTGCTATAAGAGTTTACAATCTAGGCCCCAATTTTCTTATAATTATTTTCTAAATGAGACCATACAATATTTACCTTCTTGTTTCTGGCTTATTTTGCATTATATAATGTCCCCTAGGTTCATTCACCTCGTTGCATGCCTCATGACTTTGTTCCTTTCTGTAGCAGCACAATATTCAATCATATGAATACATCACAGTTTGCCATTCTACTTCCCAGTCAGTGTATCCTTCAGCCATCTCCATCTGTTGGGCTTCATGTATAATGTTTTAAGTCAACAGTCCATGTCTCACATTATCCTCCCTTAGTTGTACAATCATCAACACTCTCAATTTTAGAATATTTTCATTTCTCCCAAGAGAAAAATAACTGATTACCATACCCTCACCAAATGGAAAATCCTAACCTCCCCTTAACTCTTGTCCTCCCCACCCCACCCCCAATTATTTACCCCTGGTATTACTGTGGTACTGTGATGTCTTCCTGTTAAACATATCCCATAGCATGCAGTAGTAGTTTCCCCCCATACCCAAATATTATTTACTCTTTGTACAAGATTCATACCTTTGAAGTAGATCATGCAAGAACTTATTTATATTTGTAGTGTTAACTGGTGGGACACGTGTGTCTATACAACCCCTTTCAATCATGTTCACCTTCAATATGGTAATATTACTTATAGACCCACTAATGAACCACCTTCACTTCTATCCATTCCCTTACATTTAAGTTCAACCTCATTAGCTAACCATTCACCCACCTCTAGCTTCTGTGTATCTACAAGTCTGTATTATAAGCTTCTGAGTTTACCTTTACCAAGGTCATAAAAGTGAAATCATACAGCATCTATCCTTTTGTGTTTGGCTCATTTCACTCAGCATTATGTCCTCAAGGTTCACTCATGTTGTCAAGTGCTTCAGGACCTCATTTAGTCTTACTGCTGCATAATATTCCATCATATATATATGCCACATTTTGTTGATCCACTCATCTGTTGATGGGCACTTGGATTGTTTCCTTCTTTTGGCGATTGTGAATAATGCTGCTATGAACATCTGTGTGTAAATGTCTGTTTATATCACTGCTTTCAGCTGTTCTGGGTTTGTACCAAGTAGTGCCATTGCCAGGTCATAGGGTCTGGTTTCTAAGGAACCGCCAGACTGTCTTCCATAGCGGCCGTACCATTATTATACAGTCACACCAGCAGTGCACAAGTGTTATAATTTCTCCACATTCATTCCATTTGTAGTTTCAAACAGGAAAATCTGTAGCTTCCTGTTTGTTTATTAGCATCCATTCTAATAGGTGTGAGGGGGTATCTCATTGTAGTCTTGATCTGCATTTCCCTTAAAGCTAATGAAAATGAGCGTCTCTTCATGTGCTTTTTAGCTATCTGTATTTGCTCTTTGGAAAAATATTATTCATATCTTTAGCCTATTTTATAATTGGGTTGTTCTTCTGTTATTGGATTGTATGATTTCTTTATGTATATAGGATATCAAACCTTTATCCCATGTGTGGTTTCCCCATATATCTCCCATTGAGTAGGCTGCCTACTTCACCTTTTTGACAAAGTCTTTTGAGGCACAAAAGCATTTGATGTTGAGGAGTTCCCGTTTATCTATTCTTTTCTTTTATTGCTTGTGCTTTGGGTGTAAAGTTTAGGAAGCTACCTCCTATTACTAGGTCTTGAAGATGTTTCCCTCTATTTTCTTCTAGGAGTTTTATGGTACTGGCTTTTATATTTAGGTCTTTGATCCACTTTAATTTTGCATAGGGTTTAAGGTAAGGGTCCTCTTTCATTCTTTGGGCTATTGATATCCAGTTCTCCCATGCCCATTTATTGAAAATAATAATTTGTACCAGTTCGCTGGATTTGGGGCCCTTATCCAAGATCAGTTGGCCAAAGATTTGGTGGGCTATTTCCATACTCTCGATTTGACTTCATTGGTCAATACTTCTGTCTTTGTACCCAGTGCCATGCTGTTTTGACCACTGTGGCTTTGTAATAAGCTTTAAAATCAGGTATAATAAGCTTTAAAATTAGGATAATAAGCTTTAAAATCAGGTCATTGATTTTTAAATGTACCAATATTGAAACTAGACTAAAAGGGGGAATCACCCATGATTTTGTAATGTCTCTACGTCACCAGGGTCTATTCCAGGGTCATTATTAGCACTTGGCACATGCTTGATATGGACAAGTGCTGATGAGCACAGCATGGATGAATGGACATTAGGTCTGCAGGAGCCCCTGTAAGGGATTACACATGTCCTCAGAGGTCAAGACTCATACAAACCAACCAATCTGTATAGACATTCCAGAAACCAGGTGTCTTTAGGGACCCTCAAAAAACAACTGTGACTCCATTTTTTTTAATTAATTAAAAAAATTTTTTTTTAAATACCAAAAAACACCAAACAAACACAAACATTCGTGACTTTTGATCATTCCATTCTACATATATAACCAGTAAATTCACAATATCATCACATAATTGCATATTCATCATCATGATCATTTCTTGGAACATTTGCATATATTCAGAAAAAGAAATAAAAAGAACACAGAAAAAAATTCATACATACCATAGCCCCCACCCCTCCCCTCACCGATCACCAGCATTACACTCTAAATTTATTTTAACATTTGTTTACCCATTACTCATCTTTATTCCATATGTTTTATTCGTCTGTTGATAAGGTTGATGAAGGGAGCATCAGACACAAGGTTTTCACAATCACACAGTCACATTGTGAAAGCTATATCATTGTACAATCATCTTCAAGAAACATGGCTACTGGAGCATAGCTCCACATTTTCAGGCAGTTCCCTCCAGCTTCTCCATTACATCTTGACTAACAAGGTGATATCTACTTACTGCATAAGAATAACCTCCAGGATAACCTCTCGACTCTGTTTGGAATCTCTCAGCCACTGACACTTTATTTTGTCTCATTTCACTCTTCTCCCTTTTGGTTGAGAAGGTTTTCTCAATCCCTTGATGCTGAGTCTCAGCTCATTCCAGGATTTCTGTCCCACGTTGCCAGGAAGGTCCACACCCCTGGGAGTCATGTCCCATGTAGACATGGGGAGGGCAGTGAGTTTGCTTGTTGTGTTGGCTGGAGAGAGAGGCCATATCTGAGCAACAAAAGACGTTCTCTTGGGAGTGACTCTTAGGCCTAATTTTAAGTAGGCTTGACCTATCCTTTGTGTGGTTAAGTTTCATATGAACAAATTCTAGGACTGGGGGCTCAGACCATAGCTTTGATTGTCCCCACTGCTTGTGAGAATTTCAAGAATTCTCCACTTGGGGAAGTTGAGTTTTCCCCCTTTTTCATCATTCCCCGAAGGGGACTTTGTAAATACTTTTTTATTCACTGCTCAAACCACTCTGGGATTCATCGGGGCATCACTCTGGACAAACCAACAAAATCTCATGTCCTACTCAAGGTTCCATATGCTTATGGTGTTCAATTAAGCTGTCTACATAAGTTATATTAGGAAATGCAACTAGTCAAAATATAAATTTTGTACCAAATAAACATTTTTTGCTTTAGTCTCACACATAAGGTAACGTTTTAAAATATTAATTACCATCTATTTTCAGCACCCTGCAGTAATGACATTCCTTTGTTCCTCATGCAAAAGCATTTTTAAAATTTGTACATTTAGTCACTGTAATTATACACTCTAGGCATTCCTAGATTATACTATCTCAGTCTCTATCATCTATCTTTCTTTCTGATTTCATTTGTGCCCCCAGCCCTCCTCCCTCTATCATTCTCACATTCAGCTTCATTCAGTGTTTTAACATAATTGCATTACAGTTAGGTAGTATTGTGCTGTCCATTTCTGAGTTTTTACATTCAGTCCTGTTGCACAATCTGTATCCCTTCAGCTCCAATTACCCAATATCTTACCCTATTTCTATCTCCTGATGGTCTCTGTTACCAATGAAATTCTCTAAGTTTATTCACTAATGTCAGTTCATATCAGTGAACCATACAGTATTTGTCCTTTTGTTTCTGGTTAATCTCACTCAGCATAATGTCCTTAAGGTCCATCCATATTGTTGCATACTTTGTAAATTTATTCTGTCTTACAGTTGCATAATATTCCATTGTATGTATATACCACAGTTTGTTTAGCCACTCGTCTGTTGATGGACATTTTGGCTGTTTCAATCTTTTTGCAATTGTGAATAATGCTGCTATAAACATTGGTGTGCAAATGTCCGTTTGTGTCTTTGCCCTTAAGTCCTTTGAGTAGATACCTAGCAATGGTATTGCCGGGTCATACGGCAATTCTATATTCAGCTTTTTGAGGAACCACCAAACTGCCTTCCACAGTGGTTGTACCATTTGACATTCCCACCAACAGTGGATAAGTGTGCCTCTTTCTCCACATCCTCTCCAGGACTTGTTTTCTATTTTGTTGATAATGGCCATTCTGGTGTGTGAGATGATATCTCATTGTGGTTTTGATTTGCATTTCTCTAATGGGGTTGGCTGTGTTTTTGCCGTTGAGTTGAACAATCTCTTTATAAATTCTGGATACTAGACCTTTATCTGATATATCATTTCCAAATATTGTTTCCTATTGTGTAGGCTGCCTTTTTACTTTCTTGATGAAGTTCTTTGATGAGCAAAAGTGTTTAATTTTGAGGAGTTCCTGTTTCTTTCTTTCTTTCTTCAATGCTCTTGCTTTGGGTGCAAGGTGTGACTCCATTTTAAACCTAACATTAGTATGAACTTGAAGAAGTCCAGGGATATGTACAACATTGCTGTAAAAACAGTTTTTTAAATATACCACAAGCCTTAATGATGTCTGTATCCTTTGGCCTGAAACTGTATATCTAGGGAATTTTCCTGAAGGAATTAATCAGAGACTGAAATGCAAAATAATGTTCATTATGGTTATTCATAGACTTGTTAGCCCTCACTGCTTTGTGATATGTCAGTTACTGTGGACACTGTCAAAATTGCGGTGTCATCGGTCTTCAGATGTCTTTAATTCAAAGTGGCCACGATTGGGAAAAGGGATAGGAAGATAGAGAGGAAGAGGGAGAGGGAGAAGGGGTGAGAGAGGAAGACAGGAAAAGACAGGAATCAGGGGGCGAGAGAGAAAGAGAAAGAGAAGCAGAAACAGGAAGAGAGACAGGGACAATAGGCCAGCTCTGTCATATAGCACGTGGTGAATAAATGCTTGTGGAATAAAGACTCAAAAGGTGAAAGAGCCAGAGATCAGAGTGGATTCTGAGGCAGGTGCCTGGCTTGCTGCCCACATCAGACTTCAGTGACCCAGGCCACAGGGGCAGAGGCTGGCAGCAGGAGAGGAGGGCGGGGAAGGGGCAGGCTGGGCAGGGCAGAGGGGAGGGCGTTCCGGGGGTGCCCCAGCTCTACCATGGGGTGGGGGTAGGAGGGACGCAGACCCTCCCCCCCAGTGTAGGTTTAGAATCCATCGCCTTAACTCATCCTATCTTCCACGAACTCTTGTTTTTACCGTGAGAGTCAACATATAGACTCCAACCGGGAAATGCTGTTCTGGTGCTGTAGAAGCCTTTGGATGTTTTCTTGGGATGATTTTAGAACTTACCCTTCCGTCATTTCAAGTGTGTCATTTCGTTTGCCATTTCCTGCACAATCCAGATCTTAGAGGGAGTCTTCATCTCTTTCAGCTTCTTGGTGGATTGTTGTGTGTGTGTGCATGTGTGTGTGTGCACGTGTGCATGTCTGCGTGTGCGTGTCTGTGTGTGTGTGTGTGACAGCGGCGCGTGTGTGGCAGGTTTGCAGTCTGTGGTCTTCTCTGCAGACCTCCTGCTTCCACTAAATGAGTTCCGTTTCGGGATCGTCTCGCCTTCCCCCCGGGCTCCTCTGTTGTGCTCTGCAGCCCAGGCAGCCTTTTAATCTGATTCTCTCCAGCCCAAACACTGCACCCACGCAGCGTTTGTGTGAGGAGGAGTCTTCGTGGAAGGCTTTGAGCAGTAGACGGGTTTCCCTCTGCCATGCTGCGCAGCCCCTTTGCACCGCCATCTCCAAGGCTCCTCTTCTCCTTACCACTCCCGCTCCCCTCAGGAACTCCATCCTTCCCCCTCCAGTTTGAAAACTCAGTATAAGTCTCCACCTTTTCCTCATCCCAGGTCTACCTTTTCATACCTACAGTCATTAATAAACCCGAGAAACAAAGGACGGCCCACTCTTCCCATTTTTCCAGTAGCGAAGAACCAGCAAGGACTCTGAAATACGAGGCTGTCTCAGACTGAGTCCCCAGAGACAGACGGTGAGGATGGATGTGAAACGTATTTATTCCAGAAGCGTCCCCAGAAAAAAACCGGTGGGGAGGGAATGGGGATGTGGGGCGCAGAGAGAAAGGAGGCCGAGCAAAGACGTGCAATCAAGCAGAGTGCCAAGGAGGGTAACTTCCACTCATTTCCTTATGGGAATTCTGGAGACACCTTAAAATTGTCCCCATCAGAGGGCAAAGGAGCTGGAGGATGACACCCCCGCATTTTTGAATTTGTTAAGAGCTGCCCCTAAGGGGTTCTACATTCCCAGGCGCTGCGCCCAAGAGATGTAGCTGCAGGCTGTTGGGTGTGAAAGCACACAGAGCGGGTGGGCACCGAAACCCATCCCGGCCTCCGAGGTGCTGCCGGCAGAGCTCCAACATGTCTGGTGCAGAGTCTTACCTTCTCCTCCGCACCCCGTCCCCCACCTCTGGCAGGGAAAGGGAAATGGGTAGAGAAGGATTTCCCCCACTGATAAGAAACCGTGCCAGCCTGCAGAAAGCAGAAGAAGCCATCAGTGCGGCATGGCCCTAGCATGCCCCTCACCAGGAGGAGCTATGCTTCCAGGCCCTTCTCCCATTTTCTGACTCTTCTCGGGTACGGCTTAGTTGCTCAGGACGACGGCTGCCTGCAGGCTGCTCACAACTGCGAGAGAAGGATGAGCATTCATGCCAAGCCTGGGGATCTGCCCTTCAGGATTCTCATGGGGAACTGCTCAGCTCCCCTTACAGACAGGGTTCCTTCGCCATCTCTGTCCTCATCCCAGTGCCCTCGCTGTGCAGGTGGCAGCTGCCCTGTCCTCTTTCAAGACTGATGTCATCAGACTTTGGGCTGTGAGATGCAAGGGGCAAGTTACTATCCTGTTTGAAGCACAGCTCTCCTGTTCTGGCTCTCGGCCCCACACTGGAAAGAGAGTGGGTGCAGTTGTTAACCATTTCCTGGGCCTTTTGGGGGGCCCTCGACCTGGAGATGAGATAGCTGTTTTCTCCATGTCAGAACTCAACTGCAGGTATTAGATCCTTGAGTCTGGGCAGGGGCTGCTGATGTAAACTCTGCTGTCCTGGGTTATTTCTGAAGGCTGCTGTGCTGGTTTGAAAGCACTGTGTACCCCAGAAAAGCCATGTTTTAATCCTGATCCAATCTTGTGGGAGCAGCTTTTTGTTTTTTTTTGTTTGCTGTGTGGCGGGGTCACATTTCATTATTTTTCCATGTGAGTATCCTGTTATTGCAACACCATTTGTTGAAGTTTTGTTTGTTTGTTTTGTGTGTTTTTTGGGGGGGGGGCTGGGGGGAGGAAGTGCGTGGACAGGGATTCGAACCCAGGTCTCCCTCATGGCAGATGAGCTGTTTCTTTTCATCCTGACTCAAGACTGCAGGCTGGAAACCTTTGGTTGGATTATCTCCATGGAGATGTGACACACCCAGTTGTGGGTGTGACCTTTTGATTAGATGGAGATGTGACTTCACCTATTCTAGGTGGGTCTCGAAGAGTTTACTGGAATCCTTTAAAAGAGGAAACATTTTGTAGAGAGTCAGAAGCCTCAGAGCCCACAGAAACTTCCCTGCAGAGCTGACACAGATGCGGATATGGATATGTGGAGAACAGAGACACGGATGTTTGGAGATGCCTGGAGCCCAGCAGATGTCACCATGAGATGTTAAGCAAGCCAGAACCTGGAGAGAGCCAAGGGAAGCCAAGAGATGAAAGCCAGCCCTGGAGAAGTAAAGTGAGGAATCCCCACAGGAACAGAGGCTGAAAGCAACAGTGCCCAGGAGCAAGGGACCAGCGGGTGCCAGCCACGTGACCACCCAGCTGACAGGTGTTCCAGACCCATTGTCCTTTCCTGAATGAAAGTAACCTCTTGTAGGTGCCTTAATTTGGACATTTTCTATAGGTTTAGAACTGTAAATTTGTAACTTATTAAATTCCCCCTTTTAAAAGCGGTTCCAGTTCTGTTATATTGTATCTGGCAGCTTGCAAACTAATACAGCTATCTGATGTTGCCTTTTCTTCCTTTCAAGGAATTAACTCTATGGACAGGAAGATTGGGGCGGAGAAGATTCATTTAGATCTCAGCAGTCAGTGCTTTTGCAGTAGACTTCTGCTTGCTCCAAGTGAACCTGACCTTCTCTTCTCGATTCAACAGCAGCCTCCTTTGCTACCCTCTGCAAAAGCATCGCAAAGCTGAACACATACCTCTCTCGTCGCCATATAACTGGATACTGTGTCAGGCAGCCAGCCAGAGGCTGCGGCAGACATCCAAGAGAGGCCCTGCAGACTTCCTGCCGCTTTCAATGTTCCTCCCCTCCGGTATGTGCCCAGAGTCTAATATCTCTGCGTCCTGTGGGGTAGCCACAGTGAAAACATATGCATTTATTTCTACCTCCTCCCCAAAGCCTCAAAAGGACAGTAAAGTGATTATTTGAAAAAGCATAAATGCACAAGGACAAAGAGAATTGGAGATGATTCCGCAGCAGATGATGGATGTCAAGAACATTTTGGAAGCTAGAAAGTCAGTGGTAACTGATTTAGAGCAGAGAAAGCTGGAATTTAAACCTGAAAGGGGGGTGGTGCACGATAAAAAGAAGCAAGTGAATTCCTCGCTGTAGAACCCCAGTTGGAGGGTGGGGACAAGGGGCGGGGCTGGAAACAGGAGGCATGACCTGGCTGTCTGAGGAGCAGTTAGATTCCCAGGTCTCCACTACTGCCCTTCCTGCCCCACGCAGCCTGGTGACCACCCACCCAAGGTGAGGGGTGGGATAGGGTTCCAAGAGAGACCTCTGCATTCAGAGGCACCAGGCACAGCTGAGAAAAGGGAACTCTACTGAAAACAGGGGCATTAAATGAAAGTCCTCCTGTGAATGGCAAAAACCCTGCCTCACTTTTCCCGCTCAGCAACCAGAATGAGAGCAGCCAGGCTTATTCCAGCCAGGAGAAAAATGGAAGATTCTTCTAGGGGGAAACTGAACGAGTCCAAAATTCGCCTACTAACATCTGATGTTCCCCCAGCGAAGCTGCTGTCTCCTCACCAAGTCATGCGGCTGTGAAGCCCATCAGCAGGAGAACCCTCTTCCCTGTGCACAGGGCCCCAAATCAGCATTTTGGTACCCTGACTCTTATCTCTGGGCAGACAGCTCAGCATCACTAGACAGTAGAGGGGAGCTTCTAACATGAAAGACAGAGCTGTAAATCAACCACCCACCCAGCCAGCCATACAAGGGGGAAACACAGAGGATGCAGGAAGCAAAAGAAAACCACATCGCAAGCTATAAAAGTATCATCTAGAGACTAAGAAGGAGCCCTTGAAAATTCAGATTATGATAGCAGAAATAAATTCAACAGGTGAATTAGAGGATAATTTGAGGAATTCTCTGAGATGGTAGAAAACAATACAAAGAAACAGAAAACAGGAAAGATGAGGTAAGAAAATTCAAGACTCAGCTCTGGAGATCCAACATCTGATTAATAAAAGTTCCTGAAAGGAGAGACAAAATGAGGAAAGGAAATTATCATGCTAACAGATATGACAAAAAATAAAAATAAAAAGGAAGGAAATACCCTAATGACCATTTTTGGAAGGATGGATAAATAAATCGTGATACCTCCACATAACAAAATGCTACACTGCAAGAAAAAGTTAATGAACTATAGCCCATGTGCATAGATAACTCTTAGGAACAAAAGTTGAACAAAAGGCAAACCACAGGGGAATAATACAGTGTGATGCCAGTTCTGTGACGTTAAAAAACAAACAAAAGTAAACAATGTACCGTTCAGGGGTGCATGCATATGAAATTAAGCAATAAGGGAAGGTAATTGAATTAGAAAAAAAATAATGGGAGTGGTTATGTGGCTGGTGAAGGGTGAGCGCCTGGTGGGCAGTGGAAAGAAGGAAAGGGGATGGGGTCAGGAAGAGTATATGGGAAGCTTCCAGGTTTTGGTGATACTCTGTTTCCTAAGTTGGGTGGTATTCATAAATGTTTGTCCCACTACTATGCTTCATAACTGATATTACTCATATTATTTTCTCCCACTACTTATTTAAATTAATTTTAAAAATTTTTTTAAAATACCAAAAAACCCCCAAGCAAACGCAAACATTCGTAACTTTTGATCATTCCGTTCTACATATATATATATTATAAGTAATTCACAATATCATCACATAGTTGCATATTCATCATCATGATCATTTCTTGGAATATTTGCATCTATTCAGAAAAAGAAATAAAACGAAAACAGAAAAAAAATTCATATATACCATACCCCTTACCCCTCCGTTTCATTGATCACTAGCATTTTAAACTAAATTTATTTTAACATTTGTTCCCCCTATTATTTATTTTTATTCCATACGTTCTAACTCATCTGTTGACAAGGTAGATAAAAGGAGCATCAGATACAAGGTTTTCACAATCACACAGTCATGCTGTGAAAGCTATATCATTATACAATCACCTTTAAGAAACATGGCTACTGGAACACAGCTCTACATTTTCAGGCAGTTCCCTCCAGCCTCTCCATTACATCTTAACTAACAAGGTGATATCTACTTAATGTGTAAGAGTAACCTCCAGGATAACCTCTCGACTCTGTTTGGAATCTCTCAGCCATTGACAATTTATTTTGTCTCATTTTGCTCTTCCCCCTTTTAGTTTAGAAGGTTTTCTCAATCCCTTGATGCTGAGTCTCAGCTCACTGTAGAATTTCTGTCCCACGTTGCTAGGAAGTTCCACACTCCTGGGAGTCATGTCCCACATAGACAGGGGGAGGGCAGTGAGTTTGCTTGTTGTGTTGGCTGGAGAGAGACAGAGGCCACATCTGAACAACAAAAGAGGTTCTCTTGGGGATGACTCTTAGGCCTAATTTTAAGTAGGCTTGACCTATCCTTTGTGGGGTTAAGTTTCATATGAACAAACGCCAAGACTAGGGGCTCAGCCTATAGCTTTTCTTGTCCACACTGCTTGTGAGAATATCAAGAATTCAACTTGGGGAAGTTGAATTTTTCCCCTTTCTCACCATTCCCCGAAGGGGACTTTGCAAATACTGTTTTATTCACTGTTCATATCACTCTGGGATTTATCAGGGCATCACTCTGGACAACCAACAAAATCTCATGTCTTACTCAAGGTTCCATGTACTTATGGTGTTCAATTAAGCTGTCTACAGAAGTTATATTAGGAAATGCACAGTTAAAATATAAATTTTGTACCAAATAAACATTTTTTGCTTTAGTTTCACACATAAGCTAAAATTTTAAAATAATTTTATGTTAATATGTTTTATTTTATTTATTAATAAAACATTTTATTTTAATATTTAAATATAAAATTTAAAATATCTGTATCCCTTCAGCTCTAGTTACCCAATATCTTACTCTGTTTCTATCTCCTGATGGTCTCTGTTACCAATGACATTCTCCAAGTATATTCACTAATGTCAGTTCATATCAGTGAGACGATACAGTATTTGTCCTTTTGTTTCTGGTTAATCTCACTCAGCATAATGTCCTTAAGGTCCATCCATGTTGTTACATACTTCATAACTTTATTCTGTCTTACAACTGTATAATATTCCACTGCATGTATATACCACAGTTTGTTTAGTCACTCATCTGTTGATGAACATTTTGGCTGTTTCCATCTCTTCACAATTGTAAATAATGCTGCTATAAACATTGGTGTGCAAATGTCCGTTTGTGTCCTTACCCTCATGTCCTCTGAGTAGATACCTAACGATGGCATTGCTGGGTCATATGGCAATTCTATATTTAGCTTTTTGAGGAACCTCCAGACTGTCTTCCACAGCGGTTGTACCATTTGACATTCCCACCAACAGTGGATAAGTGTGCCTCTTTCTACACATCCTGTCCGGCACTTGTCATTTTCTGTTTTATTGAAAATGGCCATTCTGGTGGGTGTGAGATAATATCTCACTGTGGTTTTGATTTGCATTTCTCTAATAGCCAGAGAAATTGAATATCTTTTCATGTGCATTTTGGCCATTTGTATTTCCTCTTCTGAGCAGTGTCTGTTCAGTCTTTTTCCCATTTTGTAATTGGATTGGCTGTCTTTTTGTTATTGAGTTGAACAATCTCTTTATAAATTCTGGATACTAGACCTTTATCTGATATATCCTTTCCAAATATTGTCTCCCATTGTGTAGGCTGTCTTTTTACTTTCTTGATGAAGTTCTTTGATGTGCAAAAGTGTTTAATATTGAGGAGTTCCCATTTCTTTCTTTCTTTCTTCAATGCTCGTGCTTTGGGTGTAAGGTCTAGGAAACTGCCTCCTAGTATAAGATTTATAAGATATTACCCTACATTTTCTTCTAACAGTTTTATGCTGTTAGATCTAATGTTTAGGTCTTTGATCCATTTTGAGTTAATTTTTGTATAGGGTGTGAGATATGGGTCCTCTTTCTTTTTTTGCATATGGATATCCAATTCTCTAGGCACCATTTAATGAAGAGACTGTTCTGTCCCAGGTGGGTGGCTTGACTGCCTTATCAAAGATCAGTTGTCCATAGATCAGAGGGTCTATATCTGAGCACTCTACTTGATTCCATTGGTCAGTATATCTATCTTTATGCCAGTACCATGCTGTTTTGACCACTGTAGCTTCATAATATGCCTTAAAGTCAGGTAACGTGAGACCTCCGACTTCATTTTTTTCCCTCAGGATACTTTTAGCTATTCAGGGTACCCTGCCCTTCTGGATAAATTTGGTTATTGGTTTTTCTATTTCTGAAAAGTAAGTTTTTGGGATTTTAATTGGTATTGCATTGAATTTGTAAATCAGTGTAGGTAGAATTGACATCTTTGTATAGGTCTTTTGTCTCTTTAGTTAAATTTATTCCTAAATATTTTATTCTTTTGTTTGCAGTTGTGAATGGAATTCTTTTCTTGATTTCCCCCTCAGCTTGTTCATTACTAGTGTATAGAAACACTACAGATTTCTGAGTGTTGATCTTGTACCCTGCCACTTTGCTGTACTCATTTATTAGCTCTAGTAGTTTTGCTGTGGATTTTTCAGGGTTTTCAACATATAGTATCATATCATCTGCAAACAGTGAGAGTTTTACTTCTTCCTTTCCAATTTTGATGCCTTGTATTTCTTTTTCTTGCCTAATTGCTCTGGCTAGAACTTCCAACATAATGTTGAATAACAGTGGTGATATTGGAAATCCTTGTCTTGTTCCTGACCTTAGAGGGAAGGTTTTCAGTTTTTCCCTATTGAGGAGAATGTTAGCTGTGGGTTTTTCATATATTCCCTTTATCATTTTGAGGAAGTTCCCTTCTATGCCTATCCTTTGAAGTGTTTTCAAAAAGGAAGGGTGTTGAATTTTGTCAAATGCCTTTTCTGCATCAATCGAGATGATCACGTGGTTTTCCTGCTTTGATTTGTTGATATGGTGTATTACATTAATTGATTTTTTATGTTGAACCATCCTTGCATACCTGCAATGACTCCTACTTGGTCATGGTGTATAATTCTTCTCATGGGTTGCTGGATTCAATTTGCTAGAATTTTGTTGAGGATTTTTGCATCTATATTCATTAGAGAGATTGGTCTGTAATTTTCTTTTTTTGTAATATCTTTTTCTGACTTTGGTATGAGGGTGATGTTGGCTTCATAGAATGAATTAGGTAGTTTTCCCTCCTCTTCAATTTTTTTGAAGAGTTTGAGCAGGATTGGTACTAATTCTTTCTTGAATGTTTGGTAGAATTCACATGTGAAGCCATCTGGTCCTGGACTTTTCTTTTGGGGGAGTTTCTTAATGACTGATTCAGTTTCTTTACTTGTGATTGGTTTCTTCTCAAGTCAATGTTGGTTATTCATGCTTTTCTAGAAAGTTGTCCCTTTCATCTACATTGTTGTATTTATTAGCATAACATTTCATAGTATCCTGTCATTACTTCCTTTATTTCTGTGGGGTCAGTGGTTATGTCTCCTCTTCCATTTCTGATCTTATTTATTTGCATCCTCTCTCTTCTTCTTTTTGTCAATCTTGCTAAGGGTCTATAAATCTTATTGATTTTCTCATAGAACCAACTTCTGGTTTTGTTGATTTTCTCAATTGTTTTCATGTTCTTGATTTCACTTATTTCTGCTCTAATCTTCATTATTTCTTTCCTTTTGCTTGCTTTGGGGTTAGTTTGCTGTTCTTTTTCTACTTCTTCCAAGTAGACAGTTAATTCCTCGACTTTTGACCTTTCTTCTTTTTTGATATGGACATTTAGGGCAATAAATTTCCTTCTTAGCACTGCTTTTGCTGCATCCCATGCATTTTGATATGTTGTGTTTTCATTTTCATTTGCCTTGAGATATTTACTGATTTCTCCCTTGACCCACTGGTTGTTTAAGAGTGTTGTTGAGCCTCCACATATTTGTGAATTTTCTGGCCCTCTGCCTATTATTGATTTCCAACTACATTCCTTTATGATCTGAGAAAGTGTTTTGTATGATTTCAATCTTTTTAAATTTATTGAGACTTGCTTTATGACCCTGTATATGGTCTATCCTTGGGAATGATCCATAAGCACTTGAGAAAAAGGTGTACCCTGCTGTTGTGGGGTGTAATGTTCTATAAATGTCTGTTAAGTCTAGCTCATTTATTGTATTATTCAAATTCTTTTTTCTTTATTGATCCTCTGTCTAGATGTTCTGTCCATTGATGAGAGTGGGGAATTGAAGTTTCCAACTATTATGGTAGATGTGTCTATTTCTCTTTTCAGTATTTTCAGTGCTTGCCTCATGTATTTTGGAGCATTCTGGCTCGGTGCATAAATATTTATGATTGTTACATCTTCTTGTTGAATTATTCCTTTTATTAATACATAGTGTCCTTCTTTGTCTCTTTTAACTGTTTACATTTGAAGTCTAATTTGTTGGATATTAGTATAGGTACTCCTGCTCTTTTCTGATTGTTATTTGCATGAAATATCTTTTCCCAATCTTTCACTTTCAACATATGTTTATCCTTGTGTCTAAGATGTGTTTCCTGTAGACAGCATATAGATGGGTCCTGTTTTTTTAATCCATTCTGCCAGTCTATGTCTTTTGATTGGGGAGTTTAATCTGTTAACATTTAGTGTTATTACTGTACAGGTAGTACTTTCTTCTACCATTTTGCTTTTTGGATTTTATATGTCATATCTAATTTTTCTTCTCTTTACCTTTACTGATAGTCTTCATTTCTACACACCTCTCTCTCCTGTCTTTTTGTATCTACCTCTAGTGCTCCCTTTAGTATTTCCTGCAGAGCCAGTCTCTTGATCAAAAATTCTCCTAATGATTTTTTGCCTGAAAATGTTTTAATTTCTCCCTCATTTTTGAAGGACAATTTTGCTAGATATAGAAATCTTGCTTGGCAGTTTTTCTCTTTTAGTAATTTAAATGTATCATCCTACTGTCTTCTCACCTGCATGGTTTCTGCTGAGAAATCTATGCATAGTCTTATTGGGCTTCCCTTGTATGTGATGGATTGCTTTTCTCTTGCTGCTTTCAAGATTCTCTCTTTCTCTTTGAACTCTGACATTCTGATTAGTAAATGTCTTGGAGTACATGTATTTGGATCCGTTCTCTTTGGGGTATACTGCACTTCTTGGATCTGTAATTTTAAGTATTTCATAAGATTGGGAAATTTTCAGTGATAATTTCCTCCATTTGTTTTTCTCTTCCTTTTCCCTTCTCTTCTCCTTCTGGGATACCCACAACATGTATATTCATGTGCTTCATATTGTCATTCAATTCCCTGAGTCCCTGCTCATATTTTTCTATTTTTTCCCTATATTTTGTTTTGCTTGTCAGATTTCAGATGTCTCATCCTCCAGTTCACTAATCCTATCTTCTGCCTCCTGAAATCTGAAATTGTAGATTTCCATTTTTTTCATCTCTTCTACTGTGCCTTTCATTCCCATAAGATCTGTGATTTGTTTTTTCAGACTTTTGATTTCTTCTTTTTGTTCATTCCTTGCCTTCTTTATATCCTCCCTCAATTCATTGATTTGGTTTTTGATGAGGTTTTCCATGTCTGTTTGAAAATTCTGAATTATTTGTTTCAACTCCTGCATTTCATTTGAATTGTTGGTTTGTTCCTTTGGGCCATATCTTCAATTTTCCAAGTGTGATTTGTTTTTTTTGCTGGCATCTAGGCATTTAATTACCTTAATTAGTTTATTCTGGAGATTGTTTTCACTTTATTTACCTAGGTTTTTAGTGCTGGGTGAATTTGTTGGCTGCCTGTTCTTTGACATTCAGTTCAGCTTTTTCTGGACCTCTAGCTTAGGTTTTATTTAACAGAGCAGAATTTTTCAGTTCTTGTTTTCTTGTTTCTTGCCCTGCCTGTATGGTGCCTCCCCCCCCACCCCACCCCACCCCCCGCCTTAGGAGGGTCTACTTAGATATTATAGACCCCAGCCGGATTTTCCCAGACCAAACTGGCCTCCTGTCAGAAGGAAAGAGTCACCTGTGTCGGTTTTCCCTGAGGGTGAGACCCAGCAGGTTGAAAGACTTTCCTGTGAAGTCTCTGGGCTCTGTTTTTCTTATCATGCCCAGTATGAGGTGCTTGTCTGCCTGCGGGTCCCGCCAGCATAAGGTGATGTGGTACCTTTAATTTCAGGCAGACTCTCCCTGCTGGGGGCATGGTGGAGACAGAGGAGAGGTTGTAGGCTGGTTTTAATGGCTTCAAATTACCAAGCCCTGGGGTCTGAATTCCTTGAGGGAGGGATTCCACCTGAGCTGGGCTTCACCCCTCCCCTGGGGAAGGCACAGGCTCCAGACAAGCTCTCAAATGAGTTTGTTTCTGCCTATGCCTGGGGCAGTTGCAGCCTGAGAAGTCCTGCTGGTGTACCCTAAGGCAGTCAAACCTTTGTAGAAACACAGCCACCAAAACCACTGTTTCTTTTTTTTTCTTTTTCTGTCAGCCCTGCCCCTTTGGTGCTGGGACAAAAATAGGCAACCTCTGCTTTGACCAGGTTCATCTGAGCTGGGGGCCTATTTTTAGTAGTCAGAATTTGTTAGTTAATTCCACAATTGGTGTTTGGTTGGATTCAGCCCCTGCTGCTGGTAAAGTCTCTTTCCTTTCCCCTCTGGGAAGCAGCCTGTGGGGGAAGGGCGCCAGCCGCCATGGCTTGGGGGACTCACGGTTCTGGGGGTGCTTGCAGCCGGTCCAGCTAGTCCACACTGGGGTACGCATGTGTCCGGTCACTGATGTGGCCTCAGCAGTTGTTCTGTCCTATTCCTGGTTATTTAGTAGCTGCTCTGGGGGATGAACTAAATCTCACACCTTGTTAAGCCGCCATCTTGGCACATCTCCTGAAGAGATGATTTTGATTAGTAAATCATTATACAAAGATTCCTTTTTGCTTTATGAAATTATGGAGAAGACAGGCAAATAACTGAGATCTCTGAATCGGTGTCCAGTTGCCTTGATACCGTAAAATAAATATCAAGTATTTTTCTCTCTCTCTCGTTCTATCCACCCACCCCCACACCCCATCCACACAAAGAAATTTAAAAATTCCCTGAATTGAGGATGTGGATTTCCAGAGTATAAGGTCCCAAGGGTCCAATGCAATGAAGAAAAAAAGTTTACACCAAAGCACATTTTCATGTAATTTCAAAATAGAGATAAAGAGAATCTCATAAAACAAGAGAAAACAGCTCATATACAAAAATCCAAGAGTCATAATGGAGATAGTCTTGTTGGCAAGATCATCTTGTCAGAAGCTAGAAGATGGTGGGCCTTTTACATTCTGAGGGAACAAGATTCTAGCTTAGAATTCCAGACCACTCAAAGTAACAAATAAGAGAGCAGAATTAATTAAGGCAAATCCAAACAGGACAGGTCTTACAATTTTATCTTTCATGCACCCCTTCTCAAAAGCTACCAGAAAATATACTCTGCCAAAATGAGCCAGCAAATAAGGGAAGAGGAAAACACTGGGAAACTGGACAGGGATTCCAACACAGGAGAGAGACAAAGAGGATATAAAGGATGCTAGTCCAGGGGAGCCCCCCAAAAGACAGCTGGAAGCAGGCACACAGGAAAATAAATCCAGGTTAGAACAAGAGAATGAGTGCTCCAGGAAAGATTTCTCCATGGAAAACATGAAACTTATTGATACGTAAATGTATTGAGAAGATATTCCTGTGGGACAGTTTTAGGAAGAATTATTGCTTGGTACATGCAAAACTATGCCTAAAAAAAGAAAAAAAGAGGTTATTTATTAAATCTAAGGAAAACCAAAGGTTGCACATAAAAGGATATAATATGGCTCATTACCATATAATATTTAAAAATCCTAATAATGCTGAATATTGGTTGAATAAAAAATTGTGATACAACTATATAAGGAGGATGAAGTTAGCAGAGTGTGCAAAATTTAAAAAAACTGAATCTTTTTGTAGTTGCATTTTTTGGTAGTTGGAAGTAAATGCCTAATTTCTAAAATGAAAAGAATTAACCACAATAACAGAAGAGGGAACGCTCTCCAACTCAGTTCGTAAGGATAGTTTAACCCTGGAACAAAACTAGACGAGAACAGCAGAAGATGGGAAATTATAGCCAGTTTCACTGATGAGCATAGATGCAAGAAGTCTAAATTAATGTTAGCAAACATACACAGTAAGACCAAGTTAGTCTTAGCTCAGTAATGCAGTTGGTCTATGTGCTGGTTTGAAAGGAAGTATGCCCCCTAAGAAAAGCCATGTTTTAATATAAGTCCCATTTCATAAAGGTAGAATAATCCCTGTTCAATACTGTGTGTTTGAAACTGTGATTGGCTCATCTCCCTGGATGATGTGATTTAGTCAAAAGTGGTTGTGAAGCAGGATTAGGTGATGACATGTCTCCACCCATTTGGGTGGGTCTTGATTGATTTATTGGAGTCCTATAAAAGAGGAAACGTTTTGGAGAATAAGAGATTCAGAGAGAGCAGAGCAGAATGACATAGCCACTGGAAGCTAAAGTCCACCAGCCAGCGACCTTTGGAGATGAAGAAGGAAAAAAAGAAGGTTTCATGAACCTCCCAGGGAGCTTCATGAAACAGGAAGCCAGGAGAGAAAGCTAGCAGATGATGCCATGTTCACCAGGTGCCCTTCCAGCCGAGAGAGAAGCTCTGACTGTGTTCGCCATGTGCCTTCTCACTTGAGAGAGAGACCCTGAACTTCATTGGCCTTCTTGAACCACGGTGTCTTTCCCTGGATGCCTTTGATTGGACATTTCTATAGACTTGTTTTAATTGGACATTTTCTCGGCTTAGAACTGTAAACTAGCAACTCATTAAATTCCCCTTGTTAAAAGCCATTCCGTCTCTGGTATATTGCATTCCAGCAGCTAGCAAACTAGAACAGTCTAATTAAAAAAATTAATGTAAATCATCACAATAATAGATTAAAGAAGAATAGCTGCATGATTGTATCAATAGGTACAGAAAAAGCATTTGATAAAATTCAGGAGTCATTAATGATAAAAACAATTTTAGCCAACTAGGAGAAGGGAACTTCTTTAATTTGATGAAAAGTTTCTACTAATGAGTTACAGAAAATAGGAAACTTGATGATGAACTATTAGAAGCATTTCCTCTAAAGTCAGAAAGATGTCAGAGGTATCCTCGAATACCTTTCTATTTGGCATTGTTTTTGGAAGGCCTAGCCAGTGCAGTAAGACAAGAAAAATATAATGTATAAAGATTGTAAGGGGAGAAACAAAACTTTCTTTCTCTGAGGGAACAAGATTTGAGCCTAGAAATCTAGACCCAAACCAAACTAGCAAAAGTGAGAACATAAGACAAATTCAGAGACAACAGGTCTTTAAAATTTCATCCTCCATATAGCCAGTATTATTTCTTATTGCTGCTGTAATAAATCACCACAAACTTATTATCTTATCATTCTGGAGGTCAAAAGTTCAAAATGATTCTTACGGGGCTAAAAGAAAGATGTTGGCAGGGCTTTGCTCCATGTGGAGTCTGTAGGGGAGAATCTGTTTCCCTGCCTCTACTGGCTTCTAGAGGCCACTTGCATGCCTTGACTTGTGACCCCTCCTTTGTCATCAGAGCACATCATTCCAACCTTTGTTTCCATTGTCACGTCACTCTCTGCTACCATTGTCATATCTCCTTCTCTGCCTCTGACCCTCGTGCTTCCCTCTTATCAGGAACCTTGTGATTACATTGGGTCCACCCAGATAATACAGGATTATTCCCCCATCTCAACATCTGTAACCTTAATTACATCTTCAAAGTCCTTTTGTCACATAAGGTAACATATTCACAGGTTTCAGGGACCTCTTTTGTCTTTAGTGGGACGTCTTTAGTGGGAACCATGATTCTGCCCACCACACATCCCTTCCATGCAACCATTCACAGGCTCTACGGTTATTTACACAGAAAAAGCCAAGAAAACTTACAAATTATTTAGAATTAACATGAGAGTTTAGCAAAGTGAGTCAATTGTTTTCCTATAGACCAGGCATGCAGAGTTGGAAAATAAAAAATTTTAAAAGGTGTCTATATTAATTTGCTAAATGTTGCCAGAATGCAAATATGCCTGAAATGGAACAGTTTTTAAAAGGGGAATTTAATAAGTTGCAAGTTGTTCTAGTTTGCTAGCTGCTGGAAGGCAACACACCAAAGACAGATTGGCTTCCAATAAAAGGGGATTTATTTAGTTAACATATAGTTCATCAGAGGAAAGGCAGCTAACTTTCAACTGAGGTTCTTTCTTACATGGAAAGGCACAGGGTGATCTCTGCTGGTCTTCTCTCCAGGCCTCTGGGTTCCAACAACTTTCCCTGGGGTGATTCCTTTCTGCATCACGAAAGGCCTGGGCTGAGCTGTGAGTGCCGAGATGAGGTATGCTAAACTGCTTGGGTTGTGCTACGTTGAGTTTCTCATTTAAGCACCAGCCAATTAAGTCAAAATCATTCATTGCAGCAGGCACGCCTCCTAGCCGACTGCAGATGTAAACAGTAACAGATGAAGTTCACATGTCATTGGCTCATGTCCACAGCAACAGAACTAGGCACCATCACTTGGCCAAGTTGACACCTGAACCTAACTACCACACAAGTTTACACTCTTAAGCCTATAAAAATGTTCAAACTAAGATATCCAGGGAAAGATACCTTAATTTAAGAAAGGTTGATGGGTCTGGAACACATCTGTCAGCTGGGAAGTCATGTGACTGACATCTCCTCTCCTGGTCCCTTGCTCCTGTGCTCCATTGTGTTCAGCCTCTGCTCCTTTGGGGGTTACTCACCTTACATATCCAGGGCTGGCTTTCATCTCTTGGCTTCCTTGGCTCTCTCCAGGTTCTGGCTTGCTTAATATGTCATGGCGACGTCTGCTGGGCTTCAAGCATCTCCAGACATCCGTGTCTTTCTTCTCTGTGCCTGTCAGCTCTGCTCTGAAGTTTCTGTCGGCTCTGTTGTTTCTCCAAAATCTTTCCCCTTTTAAAGACTCTAGTAAACTAAACAAGACCCACCTAGAATGGGTGGAGTCACATTTCCATGTAATCAAAAGGTCGCACCTACAACTGGGTGTGTCACATCTCCATGGAGATAATCTAATCAAAAGTAAAAAAGTGAACCTGAATACAGGGTAGAGGATGATATGGTCCATATTTTAAAACTTCAACTTTTATGTGAGACTAAAGCGAGAGATGTTTATTTGGTGCAAAATTTATATTTTGGGTAGCACATTACCTGATTTAACTTGTATGTCAGTTTAGTTGAACACCACAAGTACATGGAATCTTGAATAGGGTGTGAAATCTTGTTGATGTGTACAAATTAGTGTGATTCCCCGATATATCCCAGAATAATTTGGGCAGAGTGAAAAAGTATTTGCAAAGTTCCCTTGGGGGACTGAGGAGAAAGGAAGAAGTATTCAACTTCCCATTTTGGGAATTCCTGATATTCTCACAAGCTGTGGGGAAAACCAATTCAATAGGATGAGGCCTTGATCTTGGGTTTGCCCTATGAAACTTATTCCTGCAAAGGAGAAGCTAAGTATGTTGGTTTGCAAGAGCTGCTGGAATGCAATTTACCAGAAACAGAATTGCTTTAAAAGGAAGAATTTAATAAATTGCAAGTTTACTGTTCTAAGGCCATTAAAATGTCCAAATTAAGGCAAGGCTATAAGAGTGTCCAAATTAAGGCATCCATGGAAAGATACCTTGGTTCAAGAAGGCCGATGATGTTCAAGGTTTTTCTCTCAACTGGAAAGGCACATTGTGATGCCGCCTAGCTTTCTCTCCAGGCTTCTCCAACGGCCTCTGGCTGTGTGGGCTCTGTTGGCTCTAAAGCTTTTTCCAAAATGGTTCCCTCTTAAAGGGCTCCAGTATGGATCCCCACCTTGAATGGGTGAGACACATCTCCATGGAAACCATCTAATCAAAAGTTATGGCCCACAATTGGGTGGGTCACAACTCCGTGAAAACAATGAAAAAGCTCCCACTCAGCAATATTGAATGAGGATTAAACAACTTAGCTTTTCTGGGGTATACAACAGGTTCAAGCCAGCACACTAAGCCTACTTATAACTATGCCTAAAAGTCATCCACCCCCAGAGAACCTCTATTGTTGCTCAGATGTGACATCTCTCTCTATGCAAACACGGCAGGTGACACTGCCCTTCACTCTATGGTGAGATGACTCCCAGGGGTGTAAATCTCCCTGGCAACGTGGGACAGGACTCCCAGGATGAGCCAGGATCTGGCATCATGGGATTGAGGAAGCCTTCTTGACCAAAAGGGGGAAGAGAGAAATGAGACAAAATAAAGTTTCAGTGGTTAAGAGATTTCAAACAGAGTCCAGAGGTTTTCCTGGAGGTTATTTTTAATGCATTATGTAGACAGATATCCCTTTTTAGCTTATGGTGTATTGGAGTAGCTGGAGGCAAGTACCCGAAACTGTAGAGCTGTGTTCCAGTAGCTTTGATTCTTGAAGGTGATTGTTTAATGATATAGCTTTTACAGTGTGATGGCATGATTGTCAAAACCTTGTGTCTGAGTCTCCTTTTATCCAGGATATGGACAGATGAGTAAAAAAATACACAAATAATAGGGGGTGGGGATAAAGGGTAAAAAATTGGGTAGATTGAAATACTAGTGCCAATGTGGGGGAGTGGTATGGGGTATGGAATGTGTGAGATTTTTCTTTTATTTCTTTTTCTGAAGTGAAGCAAATGTTCTAAAAATGATCATGGTAATGAATACACAACTATGTGATGATACTGTGAGCCGTTGATTATATACCATGTACGGACTGTATGTGTGTGAAGATTTGTCAATAAAAATATTAAAGAAAAGAAAATTCATGAATCAGAGCTATTTGTATCACTACGGATAATTCTAAAAAAAATTACATTGAATGTGGAAAAAAGCTGCTAAAAGATTATTGTACCATTTTTTATAAAACATTAAAATCAATTATGTTTGGGCATATAGACATCTGTAAAAAGACATGTATGGTGATAATTTTCTTTTTTTTTTTGTGGTAGAAGGATGGGAATCAAGTAGGGTAACCCAAAACTTCAACTATAGATATAATAATGCTCTATTTCTTAAGGTGGATGATGGGTGTATGGCTATTCAACATTTTTTGTGTCTGTGAGTGAAATATGTAAGTTTAGCATGATAGGCTTATTATTCAGAAATATGGAGGGAAACAAAAGAGGAATTGGGAGTGGGGAGTTGAAGGGTTACTTTTGTTATAAACCTTGTGCTCCTGGTAGACGTTTTAACTATTCATAATGACTATTTCAATAAAAGTCAACATAAAAATAATGAAATTTTGGGCCAGGGAGTATTATGCGCTATGCTTCTGGAAGATTCCCATTTTTAGATGCCTCTTTTCAATGCTACTTCAAGCATGATCCTTGGGCCATTGGGAGTTGGTGATCTGGTCTGCGATGAAGTAAATGTAGACCTGAGACTAAGTGTTTGGGAACCTTAATAGCTATTTACAGAGTGATTTTATGTGTGTGGAATCTAATAATAAAAAGATGGAACTTATATTTTGTATCTTTTTTTTACTTTCATTTTTAGTAGAAATAAACTTTTATTTCACAAAAGTACTGGTAAACAATGAACAAACTGGACCTGCACAAATAGTTGATGCATTTCTCTGTCCCACTGAAAACCGCTGTCTATGTGATTTCTCTTTTGTAGGTTTTCTTGTTTTTGGGTATCTGGTGCTCTACTCCTAAAATATTAATGTGTGCAATTCCAGAATTGTTTTGTTCGGTTCCGGACATTTGTCCTAGGTAAAGATGTGACTATTCTCTACATTCATTTTTCCTAGAGACACATGTAAATGTAGTCATAATTTCCTGTCGGCGAACAGCACCAAGTCTTTACATTTAGAACTAGGTGGTGAGGTCGATATGTAACAAAATATGATTGCTTTCAAAGCAATACCTTTTCCAATTAAGTGTTAGCTCACTAGTTTGCTTGCTTTAATTATATCAGCTATCACATGGTATGTGAAAACACTATAGTTTAAGGCATTCCGTGAATTTCTTTTTGTTATGACAAATGGACTTTATGCATTAGGGGAAAGAAAGCTATAAATTATTAATATATTATCATTATAAGAAAACCAAACCAAACCAAACCTCTCCCCTAGTGTTTGGCAGCACACTTCCTGAGAAGTTTCAGCTGTGTGTGTCCTCCACCCAGGACTCCAAAGCTTGCTTAATGGCCTGTGTGACAGCAGGAGCCCAATCTGCGTGGAATTCTGCCTCTACAGGTGCAGCACAGTAGGGGCCTCTGATGTGCCCAAACAGAACTCTTTTCCCCTCAAAAAAAGAGTTCTTCTAAAAAATTATTTTTTTGAAGCCGGATTACCTACTGATTTCCAGGGTTTTCTTACACCTGCCACTTCTCAAGGGAATTTTTTTTTTGTATAATCTTTTAATCTTTCTGGAAAGCTATCCAAACATTGCCTATGCATGGTTTTTCCATCAGCTATACCCAATCGTGTTTCATCATAATGCTTTTAAAGGACTTTTATCATTTGCTTTCCGGGTTCATTTAAGTTATACTAATTTAGAGGCTTTGCTATATTTTCTTGATATTTCTTCATTCTTTCTTTAAAATTTATTTATGAAACATACTTCATTCTTTATACATTTCTATTTGACTCTGTGTGTTTTCTCTTTTCTTACCAATCTGCCGTTCTAGAATATTCTTGTATCAAATATTACCCTTTGTTCTACATTTCACTCTCACGTCCTTATAGAAAGGTAAAAATGATATGAGGCTTATAGGTGAGGCAGAAAGCAACAAAGAAGACAGCCCTTCCAAAACCTCTTATTCCCACCAGAAGATATAGAAGCCGACTTCCTACCCTTGTTGTTTTGCCTCCTTCCCTCCAAAGCTGTCCCAACCCACTAAATCTAGGGCTTAGCTGAAGTCTGAGACCTTCATTTCGCAGCGGCACCAACTTGAGGATAGGTGATTCATTCTTTCCCCTCCAGGGGCACCCGGCAAAAGGCAAGTAGCAAGCAGACAATTTTATTAATCTAGGGATTGGAGCTGAGGCGAAAGTCTTAGGGTCTAGGCTGGGCAGGGGAAGATATGAAAATAGGACGGGACTGGTAGTGATAAAGTAAAAGGGCCACAGGACTTAAGTTTCTGAAGTGACAGTCGTGGGTGAGGACAAGGTGGTAGAGTGAGAACAGGTAGTGGAAAAGGTTCCCATAGATGAGGCCATCAAATAACTAAGGTTTATCCACCAAAGCTTTGAAGTAACTCTAGTGGTTCAGCTTGGCTGCTGCAGGGGCATAGGTGGGACAAGTGCATGTAAGAACCTTACAGAGTCTGGACTATCAGGCAAAGGCGCGTGCAAATTAACTCGAGGTCGAAACAAGTTTAAGTATTTGCGAATATGCGGTCAGCGCTGCGTCCCGGCGACAGAGACCGCGTAGGGACTGGAGACCAGCGCTGAGGCCGGGTACGTGCCTTAGCGGGGCCACTGCCCAGCTCTCCGAGCCCTCCTGGCCGCAGGACCCGCCAACGCGCAGTCCCACAACAGCTGACCACGCGGGTCACGTGACGCGCCCGCGCCGGGCTCCGATTGGCCGCAAAGGCGGGCTGCTCTGGGGACTGTCAGCCAGGAGTCGTCTTGGAAGCCACATTTCCCAGGGGGCGCTGCGGCATCTCATTCCCGCCGGCTGATCCAGAGCGGTGGAGTCAGGCTTGCCCAGTGGTGGTGGGAATCTTGACAAGGTGGGGAGGGGGTCCTGAGGGGAAAAATCTTGGATCAAAACGGCTCCTTCCTTTGCGCAGACAGGAAGGGAAATGTCGTCACGTGGAGGTCTCCGGCTGCTGCTTGGGTTCCCGACGCCCAGGGGCAGGGGGAGGGGTCGCGGGAGGGGCGGGAACCAGCGGAAAGAGGAGTGGGTGGGCGGGGCTTCCGCACTGTCTTTTCTTCCCCGGATGGCGCTGTTTGCGGCGTCTAACTACATACACCACAGTTATACCTCAGCTTCAATTTTCCTTCCGCCCTGTAGTCCTGAGAGTCTTCCGGGCTTAGATTTCGATTAAACAATTTTTAGAGTTCTGCAGAGAAATGGGGGGAAACAATCTTAAAAGAAACAAATGATAACGGCCCTACGTTATTCCCTCCCTCTTGCTGCTCATCGGACAGTTTATGGTGTTACGAAGAGCCATGGCGCTGCGCTCCCGGGGGATCCGCTTTATGGAGGGACTCCCATCGGACGGCGACTTCCGCCCGCAGGAGCGTCAGCTGTTCTTTCAGGTGTTCTCATCCGGTAGCTGGCTCTCGTTTGCGTCACCGCAGCCCTTTGTGTCCTTGCTGGTCCTGGACAAGCACTCTGTCCACCTGCAGGGGTGTCCTCCTTAGTTCACCGAGGGGGAAACCGGAGGTGGAGGGAATGAAGGGGTAACCTGCCCGGGGCAGACAGCTAGTAGTGAGGGCAGAATTTTGCACAGTCGGAACTCATTCCAATTCGTGCCTCAAACGTGTCCTGTCCACTTCGTGTGGTGTAACTTCTTTTCCTTGGTTTTGGTGCTGTTGCCTAAAACCAGCCATGGTCATCCCAGCTCTTCTAACACTTTCATCGGTCCAGTATTTATTGAGGACGTGCTGAGTGTCAGACGTTGTGCTGGGTGTTGGGGACAAGATGAATGGGGTAGACGTGGTCCCACCCCCACAGAGTTTACAGTCTAATAGGGAAGAGAGACGCTAATCACGTAGCACAAGAATGAAATTTCCAATTGTGATAAATAGAGCAAGAAACAGGGTACTACAAAAGAGAATAATAGAAGAGCATTAGATTGTAAAATTAGGGAAAGGAAGAAATGTATGATCTGAGACCTGAAGACTGAGAAAGAGTGAGCTCTTTTCAAGCCAAGAGAAGACTCACGTAGACAGAGCCAACAGCAAGTGCAAAGGCCCAAAGACGGGAAAGTACTTGGTATTTTGCTCCTCGGGAGCAGAGAAGTCCCTTGTGATTGGAGCACAGTGAGGTAGGGGAGAGTGATGCACTTTGAGGCTGGCTTCCTCTCTCTAGTTTTGCCTCTTCTAAGCCATTCCTGCATTAGCAACCATAGAAATCTTTTCAATACCAAAATATGATGACTTCACTCCTTTGGAGGCTGTATGTTCCCTGTAAGTATTAGTTCAAACTCTTCAGCCCTGCGTTCAAGGACCTCCATAAGTGGGTTTACCTTCCCTTCATTGCGTGTGCTGTTACCTCTGCTTAATATGCTCTGTTGCTCTTCCTCTCTTTGTCCTAAAATCACATCCTCAGTGAAGAGGTCCTTGAGTCCCTTTTTCCCTCTGTGCACTCTCAATTAACTTCTCCCTGCTATTTAATATTTATCCACTAATGTCCCCCATGAGACAATAAGCTCCTCATCTCAGGAATTTGTTTTCTAGCTCTGTAGGATATTGAGCACGAAGCCAGACAGTTGGTGTTTTCATTGAGAGAAAGTGTGGAGTGGCTGATCATGACCAGCCTCCACCTGGTACCTGAAGAAACAGTGACTCAGTTCCTACCCATAGTGGAATAGAGATGAGTTACCGAAAGGGCAAGAAGGGTTGAGTAAGAAATCTGCACTTAGCACAAGCCAGGCACTGTCTCATCTAGTGTCTCATTTAGTCGGTAACAACAGTGGGTATTTGCTTCTTTCTGCTGGCAAAGAAACAGGCGCCCAAAGATCACCCAACTAGTAATGGTGGCTCTGGGATAGAAATTTCGGTTATTCTGATCTTAAAGGTTGCGCCCCCTCATGTTCCCACTGCCTTCTCTCAGCCCCACTCTGACATCTTTTACTAGCAGAGAAGCCTGAAATGCTTAAGGGGCTGAATTCTAGGTACCTTCTATCGCAGGTGTGTCATTTGTAAATGTGAGAACCTCAGACTGGAACAACTGTTACACCTGGGTCCTCCCCAGTCCAGAAATTAGTGACTGAAGTCTCAAGTGTTTGACGTGCCTGGGAGAACAGGTAGCATTCAGAGAAGCAAAAGATCAAGACGTGTACCTGCGTCTTGGTGCGGACAGATGGAATGTGTATGGCTTCCAGACATGGCCTAGGCTTTTTTTGCTGGTACATGATTGATGCTGGAGCCTGGTCCAGAGCAGGTGCTTGTCTAACAGTGGCAAATGAATGAACATACCTTCCCAGGCTAGTGCTCTCCCAGCTATGGAAACTTCTGGATTCCCTTCCTATCACTGTGAACTGATGGCCTCGGCCTGGAGGTCAAGGTTAATGAAACTAGTGCTTGGTAACTGCCTCTTCCACCCTGGCTTTTTGAGGCTATGCCAAGGGGCAGCTGCAAAAACAGTGAGTAGTGATTCCTTGGAAACATGCTGGATCCAGCATTTTATGTGATCTGATTTTATTTGGAAATCCTGTTTGCAAAATGAAAGCCCAAATGAGCATCTGCTACGTATAGTTAAGGGCGGCAGGGTGCTGGGGAAAGGTAACTGGCTGAGGAGTCACCCTGGAATGTGGCTTACAGGCTCTGTGACCTTGGACAAGGTGCTTGATGCCTCTGGGCCTCAGTTTTCTCATGAGTAAAATGAAAACATCACAATATATATCTAAGCTTCTTTCTATATTAATGTGAATGCTTAAAAAAAAAAGGTTGGTCACATCTGCAATCAGCCCACATTAAGCATCTTTCAAGTGATCATTTGCCTGAGTCTGGTCTATTTTTATTGTTTAGTTTTTCTAACACCTTTCACTTAACCCCTCCACTGCCAGTACCTTCCTCACTTGCAAGGTTGTCACTATTTTTTGCCTTCTTCAGATTCCAGTAAGTTGTCTTGTATTCCAGCCGTTGAATCACTTGTTCTTTAGCTCTGCCTGGAGTCTCTTTAATCCCTGGCAGTCTCAATTCTCTAACATAGCACAGAGAGCAGCCCTGGTCTTCTGCACTTCCCTGCAAAAATAGAAACCTGAAAAGTCAGGGAAGCCTCTGTTCACGCAGTTATGCCTCTCACCACTAGATGGCAAACATGTACAGGTCATCAGTCTTTATTTATTATGTGTTTCTGTTCCACCTCAATCCAGAAAGGCTTTGAGAGAGATTACAAGAGTACAAAATGTACAAAAGGATAACATGAAAAAATTCAGGAACTTGAGAAAATAGAGAACCAATGGAAAGAACAACCCCAGGTTAACATTAGGTCAGCAGATAGGTGCCATAGAATTTTGTTTGCAGAGGCTGGTACATTTGCCTCCGAGCTTCTGAACAGTCAAAGCAAAGAAGGAAACATGAGTGTTGAGATTCCAATTTCAGAAGAGAAAAACAGAATACTTATTTAGGGGAAGCACACATTTTCCTGACCAGAAATATTTTTCCTGTGGGTTCTCGGAAGATACTGTCTAAACCATGACAAAGATACAGTAACTACTAAACTGAAGCTGTTTCTTATGCTCTCCTTCTATGCAGGACTGTGGCATGGTGCTAAAGTACAGTTGAGGAAAAGCAGTTCTGTGGGTTCTAAACACTGGGTTTCCAGGACAGAGTAAATTCACTGTTTGCTGTGTGTCTCTGTATTTCAGTGTGTCAGGATGGCCGAGTGGTCTAAACTTGGTTTTAAAGACCAAGAAATTATTTCAGAGACAATGTATGAACTTTTATCTGATAGATCTGGGCTCCCATTTAGGCAGAGGGGCTCACATAAAATATGTGCAAAGGAAATTTCTGTTTCGTTTGTCCTGCCATCCTCAGTCCCTAGCACAGGGCATGGAATAGAAAGCTTTCTGCAAATGTCTCTTTAATGAATGAATGAATGGTGAACTGTAATCTTGAGGAACCATTCATTTATCTGTGCAACCATCATTTATTAAGCTCCGATATCATTAATTAAGCTCCAGGCATATAATGTTTGTTAAGTTCCACTTAACTTTTGTGTCAAGTACGAATTCACACCCATCTTTTGCTCCCACTCTACCTTCTCTCACCCTATGTATTCTCCTTGAATTCTTTATTATTTTTATAGAGACTCACATGTGCTTTAACATCTATACTGAAATCTTTCTCATAGATAGAGTGTCATGAGGTCATCATGACAAGTAATTTTTGGCCTCTGTTTTTCCAATTGGAGAGAGTCAGAGTTGCCCTGATAAAACATTGGGTTGATTTTGTGAGATTATGCCTTGAGGCCTAGCCTACTTTTTTCTGTTTTCCTTTCTTTTTGTTGAAAATAACTTGAAAAGGTTGATACAAAGTAATAACCGTTCAGTTGCCCTGTGATGAGAACTATCTAGATTCTATTTTCTCCTTTTCACACTTACTTTAGTGATGTTTTTAACCAGATTTTACTGCAATAGAAATATTCTGGAGGTGAAGGAGAATGAAACAGAGTGATTTGCCTCAATCCTATGTCCCGTTCCTTGCAAATACTTTCTCCATGGCTGGCTCTGCCCCGACTTCCACCACCACTGCCTCCAACACCACCTTCCCCTGCCCCCACCATTATGACAACACAGCTATTATTTATGGTTTGCCTATGGTGATCCTGTCACTGAGCTGAGCAAGTGTTTTTTGCATCATTGCATTGAATATATGATGGAGACTGAATTACCTTGCCAGTTTTGTTTGTCCAGGTCTTCTGAGAAGCACACACCAAGATGAGATTAAATGTGCAAGTTTATACTAGGGGGACTATCTATGTGAAAGGAAATAGGAAGGGAGCTGGAGAAAGCTGAGAGAGCCATACTGAAGGTGAGAGGGAAAGAAAGTTGAGTGCAAGCATCCCAGATGGCAGTGTGGTCTAAGGAAGGTGCCATCTAGCAAAGGCTCAGCAAAGCTGTCAGCCAACAAAGGAGCCCCATGCATCGCCAGAGTAAGGACTGAATGTGGTAGAACAGCCCATGGGCGATATGGTCAATGGACTTCAAAGCTTAGCAGCTTGGGCCTTTAGCTAGCTGCAAGTAGTAAGAAACCTATGAGGTGCATTCCTGTGGCCACCATGGCAATATTTATTCATATATATGTAACAGAAGCCTGATTTATTTGGTGTGGCAAAGACCTGATGCTGAACTAAAAGACTATAGATAGTTCTTAGCTTTTCTTTCAAGATGTTACCCTGTGACTAAGTTCTGGTCAGTGCAGTATAAGCAGAAGTGTTATATGCAGTCCAGCAGCCACCATATGCCAAGAGGCAATATAGTAAGGATGAAAAGGCAGAGAGATAGCAAGAGTGTGTCCCTCTCGTGTTTAGAGACCTCATACTAGCTCGGATTGGTACTTCTGGAAATCTTTAACCTGAGAAAAAAATAAACCCTTTTTTAAAAGCCACTCCTACAAAGATAGTCTCTTAAATGCTTAAAGATGTGAATACAAGAATGTTCATTGAGGCCTAGACTGCAGTATGGAATAACTGGCCCAGCAGGAGGTGATTGGTTAAATAATGTACAAACTCTACAGCAGTGTAGCTGTACGTAGACAGTCTGCTGTTAGTTACTGGTCTGCTGGGAGAGAAGGAGCTTGGTCCAGAATGTAAATCAATGCCTTTATGAAGAGAGTCTTACAATGAAAAAATATGTTTAGAGACACACTTGGTTTACATTCTGGGGCAAGCTCCTTATCTTTTCTCAGACCAGTAGCAAAACATTCCTAGTACCAGTACACAGGTTACACTTTGAATAACACTGCAAAGCTTGAAAAAAATGATATAGAGTTACATGTGCAGATGTAAAAAAAAGATCTCTAAGCTACACTGTTACAAGAAAAAAATATGCTGCAGGACGGTATGGTGTTTCAAAGAAAGGGACCTGTATGGAAAAAAAGGAATAAACACAGATATGCTGGTGGATGCATAAAATATTTCTGGAAGAAGACCTAAGAAATTAACAGTGTTTACCTCTTGGGAGTGAGACTGAGAGTCTGGGTGAGAAAGCTCCTTTTATTGTACATCCGGCTGCTACGCAGTGAGTGTACTAGTACAGTGATGGCCTAATCTGTTCAGATTGGTCTGCGCCCTTCCTGTTACTGAACAAAGGTGGTAGATTTCCGGATGTGCTCAATGACCATTTCCCGAGACACTGGGGTTTCAAAGACAGAAAGAGTTTATTGCTAGCTGTGAAGCAGGAGATCAGATGACCCATCTGCCCCCTAAAATCTGTCTCCCTGAACTGCAATAATTCTGATAGTTTTATGATATCAAAAGATGGGCAGATTTTAAGATAATGAGTACTGTGGTTCTAGATGATATAATTAGAGATGAACTAATTATTGAGCATACGCACATTGATTGCATGTTTAGCCACAGAACATATGTCTGAAAATGGCAGCGCCTTAATATGATGATGGGCATGATTTTTAGGATTATAAGCAGTTATAGGTGACTTATGGGTTAAAGTCTAAGCTACTGCGCATGTGAGGCCAGTCCATTTTGGTTAGTTAGATCTAGTTTCGGTTATGAAGAAAACCTTGGACTTGGGGTGGGTGAGTTCTGGGCGGACTCAAAACTCTTTGTTAATAAACATTAGGGGCTGTCTCTAGTGATCACAAGACTCTGAAGTTGAGAAACTGGCTAAATGGGTACAAATGAGGGTTGGGCACAAGGTTATACAATCATCAAAGATCAGGGCAATAGATTATAGCAGATAAAAAGGGTGCAACTGAGGGTTAATCACAAGGTTTTACAGTTACAAGGGTACAAGATAAAGGCTGTTCAATCATGAGAGATCAAGGCAGCTGGATTACAATTCAGAGATTTCCCTCTGTTTACTCTAATATGCCAGAAAGTAAAAAGGAATATCTATATAATGATTCAGTAATCATAATCATCCTTTGAATCCTAACTTCTCGATTACATTCCTACAACAATTGAATATTTTGAACATCACTCCTGTTACATCCTTTTACTGTTTGAACTTTTTTTAAAAAGCCATGTGTGTGCATCATTTTCATATTTAAAAACGGACTAGTTAGAAAGAGAATCGTGATGCTTCTAGAGCCTATATTTTCCACACCACAGACTTCCTCTTTTCATTATTCATGAACGTTTCTCCCCTGAATGCT
Source organism: Tamandua tetradactyla (assembly GCF_023851605.1). Taxonomy (NCBI): domain Eukaryota; kingdom Metazoa; phylum Chordata; class Mammalia; order Pilosa; family Myrmecophagidae; genus Tamandua; species Tamandua tetradactyla. Next base: position 10,406,099 of record NC_135327.1, on the reverse strand, counting down.
CTCAACTGGGTCCGTGCACAAGGCAGTGCTAGCTCCTCCGTGCTTTGGAACTCTTCTGCAGATATGTTCGGAAGAAATCATTTTGGCTTGCAGCCTAGTGACAAACATGACTCAGGGGCCAGAAGTCTGATTACCGTTCTAATGTGCAATTATAGAATGATTCTTCACACTGTTATGGAATCCCAGCTTCCTCCCTGCTTGGGTTGGAGAGTTAGAGGCTGAGATTTGATTGAAGTCCTGTAGTCTGTGAAGATCACCAAGGTTTGGCAAATTAAATTGAATTGGGAAGTATTGGGCAACAAATGTAAATTATTTCTTTCCATTTCTCACTCCTGCAGAACTATGACTTGCTGTTTGTGACTGATCTTGCACAGACAATTGAAACGACTTATTCTAATGCCTTTGAAATGGGAACTGTTGAGACACCTGAGTGGCCTCTTTAAACTCAACATGCAAACAGACTATCCTACAGAGGCTTGGAGCTGAGACAGTATCCCTGGAGCCTGGCTTTCTTTGATTCAAATGCCTTAGGCCACCCCTACTGTGGTTCTTGGTGAAGGTTTTTGTTTTCTTATTTCTCTAATGTTTTATTTAGAAAAATTTAAAACTTAAAGAAAATTACGGTGGTGCTATAATGAATACTCATGCTTTACTTAGAGTCTCCAATTTGTTAACATGTTGCCATCTTTGCTTTATTTCTCCAAGTGTTTGTGTTTTATAATTTATTTATGCTTTATGTGTAGAATGTTTTGTCTAAACCAGTTAAAACTTGCAGACACGTCATCTCTAGACATTTCAGCATCTATCTCCTAAGAACGAGGAGATTCTCCTACAAACTGTATTGTCACTCTTCCAACCCAGCCCTTGAAGGGCACAAGTCGGAGCAGCCCCAAGACCAAAGAACACGCCAGGCATGGAGTTGTACATGAATTTTATTAGGACTTAAAAACAGAAGATTCTTCCCAGTGTTGCCGTTTGGGAAATGGAAGTCAGCACACAGTGGGGAGTTCAAGGGACGGCTTATAAGGGTTTAGAACTAGGACATTTCATAGGAATGAGAACAAATTTCAGCAGGGTCTCATGATACAGGAGTTTGGAGATTTGTTATCAACAAAGCAGGGGAGAGGAGTTTAGATCCATATTATACATTTGTGGCAAGAATACAAACTACATAGGTGATGTGTTGATAGAAGATTTTGACTGATAAAGGGAAGAGTGCATCGGCAGTTAGTACAGATACCCCATGTGTGGTACATGGATGTAGCACTTAGGCCAAGGGCCAGAGTGTGGGCAGGGACAGTTTTATAGGCCAGGAATGTGGGAGTTGCCTGAGGCTCTTTTTGTCTTCTCATTCTTCCCGTACCCTCCAAGCCCAGCCCGTCTTCCAGGACTCTCCACCTCCAGCCCAGGGCACTTCCCTAAACTGAGTCTTGAATGTCCAATTGTTCCTTTTCCTCTCAAAGGTGTTTGAAGGTCCCTCACAGACAATACATTCAACACTGAATTCCAGGGTCTCCATATCAGCCCCCTCTCCAAGTTTGGTTCTCTTCTTGTGTTCCCATCTCCATGAATAGCACCACAATCCATTCAGCTACAGAAGCCAGAAACGAGGGAACTGTCTTTGATAACTGCTTCTCTTTCCCCTCCTATAGCTAGTCCAATGCCAAGTTCTGTGGGTTTGACCATCTAAACAGCTATCGAATCCATCTACTCTCTCTATCTTCTCTGCCTTTAGGCTAGTCCTACAATGGCCTCCTGTCTCCAGGTTTCCACATGTGCTCCCTTCTGAACCTGCCCTCCATACAGCAGCCATATTATCTTCTAAAAAGGTGAATCTCATCACTCCATCCCCATACTTAGAATCGTTCAGTGGTTTTCCATTGCTCTTTCCAAGGAGACCAAAGTCTACAGTCCTCTCTAGGGTCTGGCTCCTGGCCTCTGCCTTCCTTCCCCTTGCTCTTTGTGCTACAGCCACACTGGCCCCTTCCAGGTCTTAAACTCAAATGACTTCTCACCTCTCCTGCTTGCCATATGCATGTGCACACACGTGTTCTCACCTGTGTTCTTCCTTCACAGTTTCGCTCTTCTCAGGGAACCCTCCCCTTCCCCTATTCATCATTCTCAGAACACTCTATTCTTTTACTCTTGGCCTTTAGTACAGATTTTATTTCTGCAGTTTTTCAGTGTTTCATTAAGATATGTCTTCTCCATTTCCGAGCTCCAAAGAACAACCTTGTCTGTTTCCTTTCCCTTGGTGGCCCTAGCACAGTGCCTGGCACTGTGAGCCCTCTGTAGCTGTTTGGGAATGGATGACTGGTCTTTAGGAGGCCTATTGAGAATCCCAGAGGGCACGTGTGCCCATGTAGATGTAAAAGAGTTCATTCCATACTCTCGTATAGTCTTGGTAAGTTTAGGAAAATACTATCTATTTTATTTATCTCCTTGATTTGACTTCAAAAATCCTTGGGGAGATTTTTTTTTCCAAAGCACTTCTTATATTTAAACTCTGTGAAAAGAATGCCCAGAATTTCTCCCATCTTTCCACTATGTCTTGAGCCATCTAAGCTCAGAGGGTGGCCAAGGCAGCAAATGAAGTGAGAGGCCATTGATATGCAAATGTGGTCATTAAGATGGGAGGCCACACCCCAGAAAACTGTTTCAGTTCTTTCGAAGTCAAAGCTAATTTGCATGGAAAAAATGAATCTCCCACACTTGAAATCATTCTCTAAAGCTAAAATGCATAGAAATTAAACTATTTTAGAAAATTGAGTTTTCAATACAACACGTTGCTCTTTATGGGTAGGGGAAAGGAGTTGGCTGTTCTTCAGCAATTACATTCTGTGTGGCTTGTGAAAATGCTGTTGGGTTGTTAAGGATGGACACTCTTGACCTTGGACTGACCTTGGTAGTTTACCTGGAGCTTGGATACTCCAAGCAGGTAAAGTTAGCACTGCTGCAGACACTGCTACTGTTTTTGAGTTACAGAAATTGAGACTTAGAGAGACTCTTACACTTCAGTTGAAGCTTCAGATTCCAAGTTCTGGGCTCATTTCTTTACACTGTCTTTTAAAGCACCCAACCTTGAAAAGGGCTGAGATGCTCCTTAGGGCAGAGATAAGACCCACCAGTGCTGCTCATGCCCAGTCTTTGCCCATTTTGTTTCACAGGAAATTTGGAATGTATTTATAATCTCACAGAAAAGAGGCAAAGCAAATTCCTTCCAGGTAATTTGTCTCTCCTGCCCTCTCAATCTGGTTTCACACGACAGCCCCATTGGCAGTAAAATCACTTGGTGGCTAGATGCCAGGTAATCTAAGAAACAACAGAGCTTCTGTGATGATCCTGGGAAAGTGGGATGAATTTGCTGAAGCCCAGAGTCTGGCTACCTGCAAACCTCAATCCTGAGAACCAGCACCACCTTGCAGGGCTGATGGATGGTGGGCCAGCAGCTCCCACTCCTGGGAACAACTCTAATTTTTGCTTTGAACCTGCCATGTAGCCTTTGGGATTAGAATTTTGTCCTCGGATTTACATGATTCCTTTCTTCTGTGCAGCAGGGCCATAGCAGGTAGTGGTAAGGAGTGTAGGCTCTGCTGCCCATCAGCTCTGCAATCTTCAGCAGGTGATTCTCTGACCCTGAATTTCCCCATCTGTGAAAATAGATCCCACCTCATAGGGCTCTGGTGAGGATCAAATGAGACATGTAACGTGAAATGCTTAGCTCAGTGCCTGACATGTAGCACTGAAAAAAAGGTAGTTAATACTTCTTATATGTCAGAAAAGGGACTCTCTTTGGGGACACTAAGTGGGGGCACTGCATAGGGACAATACGTGGGGAAAATGCATGAGGACAGCGTGTGAGGGTGCTGGATGGGACTATTGCTTAGGGAAGCTGTGAGGCAGAGAACTTTATGGGAGAGGGTAGCTCTAGAAGGTGGGTCAGACTTGTGCTTTTGCGACCGACCTTGGAAAAAATGTTCAAGCAAAAATATGAAAGATAAAACTTTTCAGGACAACTTTTGATGTTTTATATACAAGTTGGCTGAGATGGCTCTTAGGCCCAGGATTGACTGACTCCAGGGTTGGTGAGCAGTCATACTCTCACATGAGGATGCTTCCGGGAAGACCACATCAGAGTCCAGCCACTCATCCAGTCATGGTGGTAAGTGCTGGTCAGCCCAGGGATGCCGTTCCTCATGGAGCAGAGGAGAGGAGAGGGGAAGTTCCGATGAGTGAGCTCAAGCACAAGCTGCCGACCAGAACCATTCCTCCTTCCTGGGAAGGACCATGCTTTCCCCAGACACCTGTAGGTGCACTCAGGTTCCTGGGAGGGTTTCCAGGAAGCCCACTTGGTGTCTCCATGGTTGTTTTTGAGCTGGCCTCTCTGACATAGATTTTACCTCTGACAGTATTTGTAAGTGGTTTATTTGTTCATTCTTGATTCATCCATTCTACAAACATTTCCTGAGCATCAGCAATGCACCTAACCCATTCTGAGGTACCAGGTGAACAGTCATGCAAATGCCCTGCTCTTAAACAAATCAGATCTTTAGCAAGGGATGAGTGTTGTGCTGGGGGTGCGAGGGGGTGGTGGTGGTGGTAATGGTGGTGCCTGTTTCATGGGGATAATCAGGGAAGGCTTTTCTGAGAAGGTGACTCTTGCACAGAGATAAGATGGAGGCAAGCACAAGAAGATTTTGGTGGGAGAGTGTCCCAGGCAGAGGGAATGGGCTTGGTGAACCTAAGGAAGAGAAGGCAGTGAAGGGAAGAATGGTGCAAGATCGGAGAGGAAGGCAGAGGCCAGATCCTGCAGTGCTTATGGGTGGGGCAAGGAGTCTGGACATCATTTATACAACCTGCTGGCTTACCCCAGCCTTTGGCTAGAGTGCTCTCATGTCAGCTCTGCTGCAAGACCAGGATTTAAAAGTATCCTTAGTAATGGTAACTGTGGTGGTTTGAATTAAGTCCCTGAGAAAGAAATATGTTCTTAAACTTAGCCCATTCCTGTGGGTGTGAACCCATTGTAAATAAGTCTTTTGAAGATGTGATTAATGTGACCCTAAACTCAGTGAGGGTGGATCTTAATCCTATATGGCTGAAATCCTCATAAGCAAAGGAAATTGAACATGGAAAAGAAGGCCACAGGAGAAGCTGGAAGTCAATAGAACCCAGGAGAGAGAGGAGAAGAGGCCGCTATGTGCATTACCATGTCACAGAAACGTCAAGGACCAAGGATCTTCAGCAACTGGCCTCAGAATGCCACATTCTCCAAGGAGAATGTTTTGATTTTGGACTTCTCCTGGCCTAAAAAGCATGAGCCAATAAATTGTTTAAGCCATTCCATTTTGTGATACTTGTGACCATAGCTGAGAAACGAAGACAATAACAGTGTTCACAGCTCTGTGACTTTGCACAAGCTCTTCTTTCTGCCTGGGATGCACACACCCCCTCCCCCTTTCTTGGTTCAGAGATGGTCTGTCCATTCTCTGAGACCCAGCTACACAGCACCTCCTGTATGAAGTCTTCCCAGGATCACCTGGACAGCGAGCTGGCCCCTGCCCTGCTGCCACAGCCTTTGTAAATACATTTATGCTTGCACCCATCATGCAATGCTGTCATTTTATGTTTCCTTTATCCCATACTGCCCCTTGAGGGTAGGGCCATTGTCTGGTGCCTCCCTTTGTCTCCAGCTTTCCATTGATGCTGGCTGTATGAATGTGTGGTGAAGGTTCTGACTGAGAACCTCAAGACTGGCTCTCTTCAGCCTCCATCTGATTCCTTACCATCTCCTTCTCCCCCCTACTCCCTGCTTTGTGCTACTTGTGGCCAAACTGTGCTGGAGCTCTAATTCTTTGTTGCACCTCTAAGACCAAGTTTTGGGTCTAGGAAGACCTGCATTAGAAGTAATTTGCCCAAGGTCACACAGTACTGAGTGGCAGATCTTTAGTTTGAACTAAGGCAGTCTGGCTCCAGAATCCATATTCTTTACCACACTACTGTACTGTTCTCCCCCCATAAAGTCAAAGAGTCCCTTCAGCTCCTTCAGGCGACTCCTTCTTCTCAGAGTATAGTAGAGCCAGAGGGTGGGCAGGTGATCTAGATTAACCGAGCAGACTCTTTCCATGGGACCTGAAGGATGAGAGGTCTGGAGCTCCAGTAGCCACCTTGGGACCATGTAGTTCTGGTTTGCTGGGAAGACAGCTAAGAGTGGAAGGTAAGCAGAGCTGAACACAGAAGCAGTGAAAGATGAACCTTGACTGTATTAATTTATTATTGGTGCTGTAGCAAATTACTACAAACTTAGTGACCTAAAACAACACAAATTTATTATTGTAAAGTCCTCAAGGTCAGAAGTCCAAATGGGTTTTACTGGGCTGAAACCAAAGTGTCAGGAGAGCTGTAAACCCTTGGGAAACTCTCGGGAAAAATTAATTTCCCTGACTTTCCCAGCTTCTAAAGTTGTATTCCTTGTCTAATGGCCTCTTCTTCTATCTTCAAAGCCAGCAGTGTAGCATCTTCAAATCTCCCTCTGTTTCCATCATCACATCACCCTCTCCTGGGACTTTGCCTTCCCTTACAAGGACTTGTAAGGACTCCATTGTCAGGCCTGCCGGGACAGTGTGGGGTAATCTCCTCATCTCAAGATCCTTAACTTAATCATGTCTACAAAGTTGCTTTTGTTGTATAAGGTAGTATTCATAGGTTCTGGGAATTAGGACGTGGTCATATTTGGGGCTGCGTTGTTCAGCCTTCCACACTGATGTGCTCCCTGCTGGTTCCTGCCCGGCTGGCGGGGTGGCCGCTCTGGGGGTGGCTCTCACTTGGCCTCTCCGGCTTGTGGCAGTCCCAGGTGGCTGAACATATGTTCGGGGGTTGACAGTTGGCTGACTCTGCAGTCATGGCATAGTTCAAGGCCAACTGTTTCTCCGGAAGCCTTCTCCTGGGGTGCAGCAGCAGGGTTCCATCTGCTGGAGTGCTCTCGCCACATGCTAGCACCTCTAGCTGAGACCCACACCTTTTCTGAGAGGCAGCCTGGGCCTGTGTTGGCTTCGGTGTTCTCTGGGTGGAATTGTTTCTTCCAGAACAGCCCCAAATAGGAATTTGGTCTCCATAATTTCCTATTTCTCATTCTTCTTGGAGAAAAAGGGTGAAGACAAGAAGTCAGGCCTTTCAAGGGAACCAGAGGCAAAAGCCCCTACATGTCACACTGGCCCCAAAAACAATGATTAATCCATTCAACTCAGTTGAAAAGAAGAACCCATCCATGGTCCTTGGGAAATCCATGCTTATTAACAACTACCTCCCAGCAGCCATTCACTCTTTCAGCTAACACTGATGAGGGCCTACTGCATGTAAGATAGCGTGATAGCTGCTATGCATGTGTGTGTGTGACAAAAATGGCTAAGGTTTAACCTCTGCTATATGAGTTTTCTATTGCTTTGCAACAAATTATCACAATCTTAGGTGCTTAAGACTACACCCATTTATTTTCTCACAGGTTTCGTAGGTCAGAAGTTTGAGCATGGCACACAGGAGGTCTCTGCTTAGGACCTCACAAGGTTGAAATCAAGGTCTAGGTTAGGCTGCATTCTCAGCTGGAGCTTAGGGTCTTCTTTTAAGCTCTAAGTTTGCAGAATTCACCTCCTTGTGGTTGTAGGACTCAGAACTTCAGCTTCTAGAGGTCGCCTGCCATTCTCTGTGTCATGGTCCTTTCACAAGATGAGTTTGCTTTTAAGGCCAAGAGGAGGCTGTCTCTGTTGCCTTTAATCTCCTTTTAAAGGATTTACCTGATCATGTAGGGCTTCTCCAGGATATACTCCTTTTTGAGTAACTCAAAGATTAAAACATCTGCAAAATCCCTTTGGCCATATTATTCAACATAATCGTGGGACTGACAGCCCAACATATCCACAGGTCCTGTCCTTGGCATGCTGACAGTCTAGAAGGATAGAGAAAACAGATTTAAATACATATTTCTCAGTGTCAGCAGACATTGTCGTTGGTAGGTATCATTGGTTTTCTACCCAACAGCCTTTCTCTGATTATCCCTGTTAACGGAACCTGATTTTTCTCCCTCTTATAAGTGATTTGTCTAGAAGTGGACAGGTGATTCAGCTCTGGTGAAATAGATTAAAGTGATGTCTGCTTGGGCTTCTGGGGGAAATTTTACCTCCATGTATTGGTGAGGGTTCTCTAGGGAAACAGAACCAACAGGAGATATCTGTAAATATGACATTTTATAACAGTGTCTCCCGAATATGTGGGGATGCACAAGTCCAAATTCCGAAGGGCAGGCCACAAGCTGGCAACTCCAATGAAGGTCTTTGATGAATTCCCCAGGAGAGGCTGGCTGGCTGAAGTGGAGATGAAAATTCTGTCTTCTGACTGCTGAAGGTATCAATTCTCCTGTAAAAGCCTTCAAGTGATTGGACTAAATGTCTTTTATTGCGAGAGTCATTCCCCTTAGTTGATTGTAGATGTAATCAGCCATAGATGCAGTCAACTTACTGAAGATTTACGTCCACGAAATGTCCTCGCAGTAGCAATTAGGCCAGTATTTCCTTGACCAGACAACTGGGCACCATCACCTGGCCAAGTTGACACATGAACCTGACCATCAGGGAACCACTCCCTGATAAGACAGAGCAGCCTTTTGGCTACAGACCCCTTGTTTCCTGCATTCTCTTGAGAGGATGTTCTGGCTTGTCACTGAGGCAGCTGTCCTAATATCATGAGGACAGGCTCTGAGGATGGCAGAGTGGAGGGAGCCCAGCATCAGAGGGAGCCCAGCAGCTGAGGTTCTTAATGGTATTGTTGAGTCAACCCTCCCCCAACCTAGTTCTGCACTTCTTGTTAAGTAAACACTAAATGTTCTTTTGGTGTAAAGCCATTGTTAGTGGGGTTTTCTGTTACCTGCAGCTGAAAATATTCTCGAGCAGTACAGAGCTGTACCCTGTGCTGGGTGCTGGGGTAGGGGGCCTAAGGGGCTCGCAGTTCCAACAAGGAGCACCATGTGGGAGCTGCATCTGGGCACAAAGTGGTGAGCGGCGAGGGAGTGGTGGCCGGGAAGGGTTGAGTGTCCAGCCTGTGGGACACCGCCCTGACCTTGTCGACCTTGTATCACATCACTCTGTCCCAACAGATTCTGGGCCAAGAGCCTTGGTGGTCACGAACTGGGCAGCTCTTTTCAAAGGGAGATGATCGCTTTTCAGTGAAGCTTTCACATTATTTTAGGCCATTTCTGGGCCATGATTTTATCCTCCCTTTAGCTATTTACTGCATGCAAATTTTCCACTCTGTGCAAATCACTCACTTTATGCAAATCACCTACCGTGTGTTCCCAAGCCTTAGCACCTGCACCAGTCAGGATCGGATGATTCAGGCCTCCAAGCATTAAAGTGAAAACACTTAACTCAAGAAATCTCTCAGGGGACAGTTGAGCATTGGAAGACAGGGGCAGCAGCCTCTGCAAACAGCCTGCGCCTCTTACAGGGTGTGCTGAACTCTGCTGCCTCCCCCACCCCTCTTCCCTAGCTACCTGCAAGCCCCTTCTGGGAGGTGATGATTATTTGGAGTAAATATTTTGATGTGAGTGGAATGATTAAGCCCTGGCTGGCTCAGCACAGAAACTTGAGGTAATTAGGTTTCCCAGTCAGTGCAGGTGAGCAGATCAGTGTGCCTGGCTGGCTTTTGCTAGGTGCTGTAAGAAGCCTGTTTCTGTAAGGTAGGCCTCACAGGTCAAAGGGTGAAGCAGTGGCTGCTTAACCTTGGATGCGCAATGGAATCACCTGGGGAGCTGTAAAAATTACCCATGCCTGAGTCCCACCCTCAGGGATTCTGATTTAGTTGATCTGGGGGGTATCCCTGGCATGGGAAGTTTAAAAACTTCCCAGGTGATTCAAAGTTGCGGGGCACGGTTGAGATGCATGGGCTGGACTGGAGGCAGGAGGCCATTCAGGCTCCTCCCCTTTCTGGGCTTCCACTGTCGAGTGGCCAGCCTTGAGACCTCCTTGCAGGGGATGTAACACCTGGCAGGGTGCCTGGGGTGAATGCTTGATTAAGCCAAACAACAACTTTAATGGTTTAAAACACAGCTTTCCTGAGCTATAATTGGCATACAATGCACTGTACACATTAATAATGTATAATTACATGAGTTTTGACATATGTATATACCCCTGAAACCATTACCACAATCCAGATTGATAAAAGAAAAACTTTTCATGCAATTTAGGATCTTACAGCTTTATTGAGCAATTCATGAATCTGGCAGCAACCCATTCAGAAAGTAGAAAGGAGCTCCATGGAGGGGGTGGTAAGGGAAGTTCATATAGGGTCAATGCAGAAGGAAGAGAGGAAATGTTCTGATTGGCTGACATTGTTTCATTTTACACAGGGAGCAGTCTTACAAGATGGGGGACAGTTTTACATGGATTATTATGGTATATTTATCCATCCTGAAGCTCTCTCAATTGGACCTAAGCTAGTTTTAGCACCAGATGCTGCTTATTAGCACCTCTTGGGGTTTTCTCCCAACCCCCTGCAGGTCAATCGTTTTTTGTTTTCTGGATAAGCCCTTCTCAGGTGGGGAATCTTCTAGCAACACCCAGGGCAGGAAGCCCTCTTATTTTACTTAACAAGATGATGAATGCATGTATCGCTTCCAGACATTTCCTTGCAACCCTTTGTAGTTACTCCTTCCCTCCCCTCTCTGCCCCCATCCCCTGGCAACCTTGATCTACTTTCTGTCACTACAGATTGGTTTACATTTTATAAGAATTGTATATAAATCATCCAGCATGTTTTCTTTTTCTGTCTTTTTTTCACTCTGCATATTTTTTTTTTGCAACCCACCCATGCTGTGTGCATCAGTTGTTTCATTTTATTGCTGAGGACCATTCTACTGTATGCTTGTTCCATGGTTTGCTTTATCCATTCACCTGCTGACGAACATGTGGGTTGCTTCTAGTTTTGTGCTGTTATGAATGAACCTACCATGAACTTTTGTGTACATTTTTAAGTTTGTTAGGCTCATCCACACACATTTTCTCCTACTTCTTGCCACAGCCCCACGAGGCAGGCAATCTGGTTCTCAGATCATGGGTCAGGGACTGGAGCTAGATGAGGCTGCCATGCCATGGAGGGAGGGACAGGTCTACCTTGTTTACTGTCAGGTCTCCATTATGGGGTGCAATGGTCTCAATAATGTTTCTCTCTTGAATGAATGATTGAATAAAGGAGGAGGGAAGGCTTGCCTGAGGTTGCCCAGCAACATCTAGAAGGCTGGTCACCTCTCTTCACGCACGGAACTTGTACTCAGCCTCTAGAAAAAGGCATCTCAGCGACTCCTTCCATGATGGAAGCCACAATGCCTGCAATTGCCCTGATGTGATTGACGTGGGTGGGACCTGCCATTCAAGACAGTCTTGAGTCTGGTCCTGGATAAATCGCTGTACTCCAAATGATGGGACAGAAGCCTGGCTGTAGCCAGCTAGAGAGGCATAGAGCATGTCTGGGGTGCTTTATGATTCAGAACCTAGAATGGGGTCACAGGTCCCATCAGGACTATAACCCCAACTCCTGATTCCTCGTCCAGGCCCCGCTTTCCCTGATTTGTCTGCTGAAGTCCTTTTGTGTCAATTAAAGTTATGAGATGTGAGCAGGTTGTGATATATGTGTGTGTGTGTGTATGTGTGTACGTGGTTGTGTGCTGCTTTGCAAACCCAAACCTGCCGAGCAGACAGGGGAGTTGTTATACCTTAGACTTGGATATCTGTCAACACACACTCTTGAGTTCTAATTCAGTGAGCAAAAATCCATATTCATATATGAAAATTTTCCCCAGCACACTGACCCCTGAGTTCCTCTTCTGGTCCCCCTGTGCCGGCTGGGAGTCCCTTCTGCAGACGCCATGAAGGAAAGACTCCGGAAACTTTTCTGTACAACCTCTGATTTAATCTCCACAATTCCTGTGGAAGGTATAGTTGGTCCCATTTTATTGACAAGGACACTGGCTTAGAACAGTGTCCATCCCAAAGTCTCCCCTGTAGCCAGGCATCCTGCCTCTAGCTTGTACCCCATCAGTGCTGGAACACCACATTTGTTTTCTAGGGTCTAAACTCTGTCACAGCCACCCTACGCCTAGTCCCAAGGCAGGAGGCCTACACATCAAAATCCTACTTAGGCTATTGCTTTGACCCTCTGCAGCCAGGCGATCTGGGGCTCCTTTTCCATACCTGAGGACACAGGAGGCACAGCAGCACCGGATGGGCCCAGCCAGGTGTGCCCCACGGACCCATCCCTGATAGGGAGCCCTGCTGGCCAGAAGGGTCCTTGGCACCAAGTGGTCCTGTTGCTGAATGGGCCTCTGAGTGGAGGAAATCAACAAAGAAAGTAATGGAAGAGGAAGGGCCTGGAATCCAAAGGGCCAGAGTCCCAATAATGCGCAGTTTTTTTGTGTGACCCTGGAGAATTCTCTTTGTTTCGCTGAGCTTCAGCTTCCTTGCTTATAAATGAGGATTATAGCAACATCTTCCTTTTGTGTTTGTGTTGAGGATGACTTAAGATAATGGATGTAACATACTTGGAAGGGTATTCAGCACATAGTAGGCCCTCACCTTCTGTTACTTCCTCCCCCCCCCCACCTTCCCTTGATTTCCTTTGGCACAGATGACATACGTTGGGATTTTTAGAAAGCTTGTAACTAAATAGCAAACAGGACACAAAGGACAAAATCACAGGGAAGGCCAAGTGAGGACATTATTGATTTAATTCTTCAATGTTTAAAAAAATTAAGCTTCTCAAAGAGGTTTTCAATCAAGCATATTGTATGGCTCTGAAAACTCAGCAGGGTGAGTGCATTGCCTGCTGTTCCATTTCACATGGCAAATCTGCACAGGGCTGGTTTGTTCCTAGGACAATACAGAATGAGGAGCTCAGGAAATCCCCAGCTGGGCATGGCCACACCCTAGCGAGCCCCACACTTCTTTCCTGCTTGCTTGCCTTCCTTGGGGTATGGCATCTTTGCAGTCTCTGAGACTGTTCCAATGTCTCAGGGTCCAAAAAAACAGGCCTGTGCAGGACTGATCTAGAAAATATTGCATCAGAGAATGAAGGCAGGAAGGAAGGGAGAAGTGCTTCCTTGGTCTTGGAGCCAGAGGGGGCTTTCCCTCACCTCCATAATGCCTAGGGTCACCTAGTTTTCCCTGCCCAGGGACTCTCAGGGTTGCGGTGGATTGATGTGTTCTGTGTGGAGCCAAAAGGGACAGCTCATCATCTCTGCCAGCCTGGGCTGGGGCTGCTCTGGAGATAAGCCTCTGCCAGGATCCCTTCAGGCTGCACTGATCCCCTGTCCTTGGTTTTAGGTGTCCTCAGAGCCCCGTATGCTTGCTTGGCTTCATCCCCAGTTTCTGCCCCAAACCCCAGCCTGTTAACTTGATGCTTGGCTTGACATCACACAGCTTTTCTCCAGGACATGAGTTCTAGCTTCTGTGCTGGACACAGACACCACTTACTGCTGTCCCCCAGGCCAGAGTATTCAGAGGTCAGATCTCTGGCTATTGGAGCTGGTTGATCTGGATTTTGGTTCTAACTCTAGCATGTACTACTTTTATGTACTTGAACTTGCTATTTTATCTTCTTGAGCATCAGTGAAGGTAGCTGAGTGGAGGGGAAGGCCACTGCCCATGGTCACACATGGATACTGTGGGGAGGGACCGAACCCCCGACTCCAGACCCCAAGGCCAGTATGCTCCTAAGCACATTCCCTTGATGAGAACGTTTCTTGTCATTCTCAATCAGAGCAACTTTCTTCTTACACTGCTCTATCTTCAGTTCTTCTACTCCTCTTCTTTTCCTTCTTTTTCTTTCCCTCCTCCTCCTACTTCAACTCCTCCTCTCCTTTTCCTTCATCCCCTCCCTCCTTCCCCTTCTCCTCCTCTGTCTCCTCTTCTTCCTCCTCCCTCCTCCTCTTTCTTATTCTTTTTCTTCTTCAGATGAGGATGGGCCACTTCCGGGACTAGCTGTCAGCAGATGGCAAAGTTTCTAGCTGTGTGAACTTGGGCAAGTCACTTACTGTCTACATTTCAGATTCATCAGGTATAAAATGAGGGCTACAGTGGTATCCTCCGCATGCCATGTTATGTAACATGTTCACAGGGTCTAAGGATTAGGATGTGGGAAATTTGGGTGGGCGGGTGGGGGGTTCCTTGTTTGTCTTATTTGGAGATCACCCAGCTCCAATAGCCAAGGCCCTGTCTGGGTACCTCGTAGGTAAGTAGGTCCCTCAAGGCCTGGGGATCTGCTTCACTTTCCAGGTCTCTGCCCTTCTGTCCCATCAGCTGCCTGCCTGAGAGCTGACTTGTCTCGCTAAATCACACTTAGATCTGCTTGAGTGGACAGAGATCGTTTGGGGTCCCGCTTCTGCCCCGTGGCTCAGATGGCACTGCGCCGTGACCCAGTTAGCAGATCTTTAAACCTCATTCCCCAGAGGCCCAGAAAACACATATGTCGCTCTGACTTAAGTTGTAAGGCCAGGGTCTGTTCCATTCTGAGCTTTTCTTTCTTTTGTGGAGGTGGGAGAGACTGCTGTTTTGGCTGCTTATCTGAGATTTTCTCGTTTTTGAACGACTGGCCATCATATCTGGCTGTCATAGTGTGTGAATGTGAAGTTAGGAACTGCTACAGCCATTTTGTCACAGTAGGAAAAGCAGCCCCAGGATAAAGTTGACACCCCAAGGTGGGCATAGCTAGGGGATTATGGAGAAGTGAAGCTGGAGCCTCTAGTTCAGGCTGGTCTGAAGCCATCGGACTTAGTTTCCTAGCGCCGCTGTCACAAATCTTCACAAACTTGGTGGCTTAAAACAACAGACATGCATTCTCTCATTGTTCTTGTGACTAGAAGCCTGCCATCGAAGTGTCAGCAGGACCATGCACCCTTTGAAGGCTCTAAGAAAGAATCCTTCCTTGACTCTTCTAGTTTCTGGTGGCTGTGGCAATCCTGGGGATTCCTTGGTGTGCTGGTTCGAATCTGTCACGTGCCCCGGAGAGACCCCTGTCCTAATCCAGTCTTGTGGCGGCACACCTACTATTGGGTTGGAACTTTTGATTAGATTGCTTCCATGGAGATGCGACCCTACCATTCAAGCTCGGTCTTAATCTGCTCGTGGAAGTCCTTTAAGGGAGAGACACTTTGGAGAGAGCCCAGAGCCAAGAGAAGCTAAGAGAGAAAGAAAACACCCACATAGCTATTTTGGAGAGAAGAACCGGCAGATGTCGCCATGCGCCTTCCCATGTGACGGAGCAACCCTGGATGCCAGTAGCCTTTCCTCTGAGAAGGTGTCTGTTTGTTCATGCCCTAATTTGGACATTTTCACAGCCTTAGAATTGTAATTTGTAACTTAATTAATCCCCTTTAAAAAGCCAATCTTTTCTGTTTCTGATATATTGCATTTCAGCAGCTTTAACAAACTGAAATGCCTGGCTTATGGCTGCACCGTTCTCCTCTCTGCCTCTCTCTTCACCTGGTTCTCTCCCTGTGGGCCTCTCTTTGTCTTCTTAAAAGGACACCTGTCATATTGGATTTAGGGCCCAGCCTAGTCAGTGTGACGTCATTTTAACTTAATTACATTTGCAAAGACCCTATTTTTAAACGAGGAAAGATGCTGAGGTTCCAGGTGGACATGCATTTTCGGAGGACAGAATTCAACCCAGTGTACAATCTTGCCTTTCTTTTACATGAACCCACAACTTTCCTTATCGATTAGGCCAACTTGAATGTTTTTTTTTCTGCTACATGCAGCCAAAATGATAAAATGTGAAGCTGGCTTCTGGTTAAGGATGGCGAATTCACAATATGTGTCGACCTCCTCCCCGATCTGAGGCCACACTGAAGAAATGAAAGCATAAGGAAGTCACAATGATGCAGAGAATGGGAGAAGGATCGTTAGCAGGCAAGAGATCCCAAGAAAGTTCTGGACAATGGAAAGGGGGCAGCGGATGGCAACTGAAGAAGCCGCAGTGGTGAGTGAGTTGCGGGGTGCGGTGGGCAATGGACATTAAGCAAAGTTTTGTATGTGGAAATGCTGATTCCCCTCTCCCAACTCAGAAAGGCCAAGCAACACACTGGAGTGTTTTTTTTTTTTTTTTTTTCCTTTTTGCATGAGCAGCACCGGGAATTGAACCTGGGTCTCCAGCATGGCAGGCAAGAACTCTGCCTGCTGAGCCACCGTGCCTACCCTGGAGTGTTCTTTTCTTGAAAAATCGAATGACCTCAGAGAGATGGCCTCTGCCATCCGGCATGTGGGGCAGGGCTGACTTACACATTAAGCATTGTGTCTAGAACCCACAATACGCTTAGGGGCCCATGAAAATGTTTTAGTTTTAATTTCTTTTGAAATCAGAAGAAAAAAAAATGAGTATAACAGTAGTCAGGAATATATACTAATGAATCCAGCCTGGATTGTTTTGCTTTCATACCAGTACTTCAAAAAACAAACTTTTTAACACCCTTCTATGGAGGAGGGGCCCAGGAAGGTACAAGTGCCCGAGGTCCCTGAAGGGAAGGGCAGCCCTGACCTGGGCCCCTGATGTGAGCAGCTCCCAACCCATCACCCCAAAGCGAAGCCCACCAGCGACCAGTCCTACCTGTTCTCAGCGAGCCCAGTCACATTTTTAATACCTTGGTATTAACATGTTTTTGAAAAGTGATGGCAAAGCCCACTCTGTGATCGACTCCATTCCCACGGTGCCCAGTGGGCTGGGCTGTGCGCAAATCCTTCTGAACCCCAATTTCTGCAGGCCGCTCCTGCGCGTGGCGCTGACTGGCACGCCAAGCTCGTGTGGATGCAGGAGTAGTTGTCGGGCGAGCATGGTGACCTGAGACCGAAATATCCCACGGGCTCCTGTCGGGGACATGCATGGAGCTGGGAGCCAGGGCGGAGTAAGTGCCAGCCCCTGCCTCAGGAGGGTCCCATCTTCAACAAGACAATTACAAGATGTGTCCCGAGTGTCCCCAGAGTGGTATGTGCTTAGTGTCATGAGGTTCGGATGGGATTTGCACAGGCTTTGCATAAAAGGAAACTAAGTCCAGTCTTAAACATAGAATGTTTTTTTCTTTTTTTTTTCCAGGTGGCCAGTGGTGGGGAGCTTTCAGGCAGAGGGAACAGCATGAACAGTTTGCAAGGGTATGAACGGCCATCGCGTGCTTTGAGAAAGGCTTATGGCTCCCTGAGCTTGCTGAGGCTGGGACAGTGTCCTGGGCAAGTGTAGGGATTCTAGCTCCTGAGGACCTGGGTTCAAACCTCAGCTTGGGTATCTCTTTGCTGTGTGACCTTGGCAAGCTTCTCAATCTCTGTCTCCCAGCCTTCCCACAGGGAGCATGGGATGGTGACAACAGTGCTGCCTCAGAGGGCTGGGTCAGGGTTAATCCAGTATATAACCTGGAATGGAGC
Source organism: Tamandua tetradactyla (assembly GCF_023851605.1). NCBI lineage: Eukaryota > Metazoa > Chordata > Mammalia > Pilosa > Myrmecophagidae > Tamandua > Tamandua tetradactyla. Next base: position 10,388,649 of record NC_135327.1, on the reverse strand, counting down.
CAGCACTCTGTAGGTGTTACCCCACCCTTCTGGATCACGGCAATTTTTCTGTCTCCGCTGATGAGCCGTGAGCCCCTGGGAGCCATGCCTCCCTTGTCTTTTTCTCTCTCCCAGAACCTTACGCTAGGCTCGTGCTCAATAAAGCCATATCGGACGGAATCACCCTCTGAAAGTGTGATAAATAAAATCAACTAAGCCTTTTTTTTTTTTTAAGTTCCAGAGAAAGTAGTTTGCATTTCCATTTCCCCTGCCAATGGCTGCTTTCTGTAGCTTGAAAACGCGGATGAGAGGAGGGCAGCAGTCATCGCTGAGTGTTTCCAGAGAAGTGGGCTTTTTGCATCGTGCATCCACACCCAGCCTCACCCAGTCCTCTCCACAACCTGTGGGGCCAGGCTTTTCACACCCATTTTGTAGAAGAGGAAACTGAGGCTCAGAGAAGTGAAGTGAGTTGCCCAAGGTCACCGAGAAAAGGGACCGAGCAGAATTCAAACCCAGCTTTCTCTCTTCCCAAACCTCTAGCGACCTCCATGGTGGGACGCAGGATTCAGAGGTTTGGAGGGATGCTCCCTTCTCCAGCCCCTGCTTCCTGGAGCTCCACCCTGGCGCTGTGGGCCATCTTCATCCTGACGAGTGTCCTTCACTGTAGTTCACATGTCTGCCCCCCACGACGACGCCTCTCTTCTCTCCACTGTGGCTCTCCTGTTGCAGGCTGAAGTAGAGAGGGGCATGGGCTGTGTCTCTTGCCACATGCAGGTGAAATGGCTCCTGGGCTTTCTGTGCTGGCGCGCCCGTCTGGAGCCTCCTGGGGATGGAGAGCCTGTTGGGATTGATGGCTGTGGGCCCTGGGATTAAGAAAGGAATAACGACAGAGGCAGAGGCCACTCCACCCTCCAAGGAGAGTGTGCTGGGGTAGTCGGAGCTTGCCCCGGGGCAGACAAAGACCCCAAACTGGGCCCTGGCTGGCAGCGGAGCTGAGGAATAAGACTCAGAGGGGTGTCTATTTAAAACATTCTAGCGCCTTCTCTGGCAACTTTGCCAATTCTTGGCCATGGAGGAACTAAACAGAAAGAATCCAGCTACTCTGCTGGGAGGGGAGAAACAGTTGCTAACGGAGACGGAGGCTGCAATCGTTGACGACGGCCACCAAGTGGCAGAGTGGAGCGGCGCACTGTTCCCGTCTGGACAGGAGCGGTGCTCGGGCTTCCAGGGGTGCTCCAGGAAGGAGATCCCACGCCGGCCTGCTCTGGCAGAGTGTGGCTTCTCCAGGGGAGAGGAGCGGTCGGTCGGTCTTATGTCCCCAGCTCAGAATTCACTGGGCTGAATGTTTAGGGAGCAGCATCCATGGGCTTTTTTTTTCATGGCTCCTGGCAGCTTACCCCAAACCGCCACCCCTCACCCACTGGACACCCCATCAGCTGAGAGGGGAGGAGAGGAGTAATTTAGTCTTTGGTGTGTGTGCCTACTTTGCTCAGAAACAAAGGGGTGGGATATTCACCATGGCCGGCTCTGTCTCCTGAGCCCCCCCCCCACCATGTCCCCCTCTCGGTGCTAGCTGGTGGCTTGCTGGGGCCCCAAAGCAGCTGCCCCCTTTGTTCCCCCAGAGGGAGCCTTGGCAGATCTTCCAAGACTAGAGTGACAGGGCTGCTTGCTTTTGTAATGACATAAATAAAAGGGCAAGGAACTCATTGCTACGAAGTTTACTCCCTGCTTGTTCCCAGAATAATGGGTATAGAAAACGAATTAGAAGCTGATTTGACACATACTTTAAATGAAAAGGTCAAAGGCATTGCAGCTCCAAACGTTGCTCTCTGTTTAGGCAGGGCTGCCAGCCTGAGTGGAGGCCGCCTAGGCGAGCGGGGAGGAGGCTGGCGCTCGGGGCAGGCGGCAGGTGCTTTCACCCCTGGGGTCTGGGAAGGGCCTTTGTTATTATCGTCTTTCCTTCCTTCCAGAAGAGGAAAGCGGGGTTCACGGCATGCGTCTATGCTGCACGGCTGCACCCCCAGACGTAGCAGCTTAAAATACGAGAGTTTATGACCCGACTGTTGGGAATCTGGGAGCAGCTTGGCCAAGGGTCCTAATCGAGGGTCTCTTACAAGGGTGAAGCCCAGACGGTGGCCGGGGCTGCCGCCACAGGAGGCTGGACTGGGCTGGACGCTGCTTTGCAGCGGGCACACTTGCTTGGCGCTGGCCTCTGGCTCCCGCCATGGAAAGGGCCCTCAGAGGCACCTGCGCGATGGCACGCCAAAGCAGTGGCTTCCTTCCGTCCAGTGAGCCAAGAAAAGCGGCTTCAGAAGTCATAGACCATCACTGCTGCCGTTTTCTATTGGTCGCCCAAACCAACTCTCTAACAGTGTGGAAGGGACGCTACGAGGACATGGGACGGTAGACTGGGCCGCTGGGGCGTTTGGAGTTGGTTAGTCCCAAGAGCTTTAGCAAGGTGGCCACCTGGCAGAGAAACTGGCCTTGACTCAAGGCACCACGGTTCCTTTGCAGGAGGGACAGGGGCCTTGGGTGACAGTCAAAGTAAGCTAAAGAATCAGTAATTCACATTTTGCCATCCTACTGAACATCTTCAAGATGCTGGTAGTATTTATTATTTGTGAAGATATGAGGAAATGGGTTCTGTCGTTCACTATCTGTGGAAGAATGATCAAAATGTAAACTTTTCTTAGACTTTAACTCAGCCACTCCTTCTAGGACTCTGTCCTATGTAAATACATACAGAATATTGTCACACACTCACAGAACACACACACATATAGAATTTTTTTTACAGCAGTGTCATTTACTATAGGGAAAATATTAGAGACAAATATGGGATTGGTTAAGTGAAGAATGGTGTGTCATTATAGTGAAATATTATGCAGTCATTAAAAAGAATGGCTTTTTTCTTTCTTTTAAATGAAAATATCTTGGATGATGTATTATATATCATGTCTTAAAACAGTACATATGTAGAATTCCATTTATGTATATGTACATCTGTACACACATATGTGTTTGTGTAAACATATAAATGTGCATACTTGTGTGAAAGACACTGAATGTCTTTGAGTACTTTGAGAAGGCTACTTCCACTTTACACTCATCTGTGTTGTTTAAATGGTTTCAATGAGTTCCCTTTGTAACTAACTCACAAAATTAACATTGATACACTCTAATGAATTAAGGCTACACACCTTATTTAACTTTCACCAGTTTTCCCAGGAGCTGTATTGCATTTAATTGTCATATCTCGGTTTTCTCTAACCCAGGAGAGTTTCTCTCACAGATTTTTGTCTTTCATGACCTTCACGGTTCTGAAGAGTACTCCTGAGTTATTACTGGCTGTAAGTTTGTGTTTGCCTGCTGTTTTCTCCTGATTAAATGGAAGCTGTGCATTTTTAGTAAGAGTGTTATGGAAGTGGTACTGTCCCCTCCTCAGGACTCCTTGTCACTGTTGTATCTTACTACTTTGTGATGTTAGCTTTGATCTCTTGATTAAGGTGGTGGCTGCGGGGTTTCTCCACCAAAAGTTACTATTTTCCTGATTGTATGTAGTAAGTATCTTGCGGAAGCTGTTTTGAGGTTATGCAAATATCCTATTTCTCATTGTACCTTCAAGGTACTTGCCTGCAAAAGTTATTATCGTGGGGTTTGCCGAATGGTGTTGCTCTATTTCTATCATCCCTTTTAGATTTATTGACTGGGATTTTTTTTTTTTTTTTTTTTTTTTTTTTGGTAAAGGAGAGCTGTCCCTTTTCCCCAATTTATTTTGTTTATTTACATTTATTTATATCAGTGTGGAAAATAAACATGTTTAAAAAGATCTTCTCTTCACAACATTAACGCAAATTTTAAATTTGCATTTTGACTTATTTTTTTTCCAGAAAGAAAGAAGTAATAATATTTGGTAAAATGATCTGTTGTGACGCAGAGCAGAGGGAGCGGGGGCTGGCGCCCAGCCTTGGGGCCCAGAGCAGAGCTTGGCCCTCCCTGCAGGAGAGATGCTACCAGACAAAGGGGGGGATACTCTGCCTGATGCGCTCAAATGACCAATTCCTGAGGCCCTGGGGCTTCAGAGAGAGAAAGAGGTCATTACTAAGTGTGTGGCAGGAGAGCAGATGGCTTGTCGGCCCCAAACTCTGTCTCCCCAAACTGCAGTAAGTCTGATAGTTTTATAGCATTTAAAGACGGGCAGGGTTTAGCATACTGAGCACCGGTGGCCCCCTGGCCCCCGGTGATGTAATTAGAGAGGGTCTAAGTGTTGAGCATGCGCAGATGGGGCATGTGCTTCGAAAACGTGTGTAAGAAATCGGCGGCCTGGATAAGATGACAGGCGGGAGTTAAGTATTGTAACGAGGCATAGATCATGTACAGGTAGAGACTAAGCTATCCACATGTCAGGCAGCCCATTTTGGATAGATCCAGCTTCTCTTATCAAAATAACTTTGAACTGGTTAGTTCCCGGCCTACCCAAGACCCGTCGTTAATAAACATTAGGGGACGGCTCTAGGGATCACAAACTCTAAACTCAAAAAACTGGCTAAATAGATACAGCGAAGGTTAGTCACAAGGTTTTGCAATCACAAGAGCGCAAGATAAAGGCTATACAATCACCATCAGAGATGCAGGCAGCTGGACTACAGATCAGAGACTTGAGGTATTTCCCGCTGTCTGTTCTCATACACCAGGAAGCAAAAAGGAATATCTATATCATGATTCAGTAACATAATCAGCCCTTAAATCCTGATTTTTCAGTTGCAGAGAGATTGTTAATCTCATTTTACAGATGAGGAAATGGCTCAGAGAAGTTAATTCCAGTCACGGTGGAGCCCAGGTGGTAACAATGATGTGATGCTGAGGCTCACCCGCATGCCACCCACCCCTCAGGCATCAGGAGGAGGTGAGCCTTAACGTTCCTGTTCCTTGCAAATCTGAATCTCTGCATCCTGGAGAGCAAGTGTGCTGAGCTGTAGCCCCCTCTTCTCTTCCATGAGGGGCTCAGGCAGTCTTGCTGCTCTGGGGCTGTGCTGCAGACCCGGCTTGTCTGAACCGCAGAGATAAGGTTTTCTTTTAAAGAACCTTTCAGCTCCTCCCCACCTGAGCCTGACTCCATCCGATTACAGTTCTTGTCTGCACGTAATTTAGTTCCTTTTCAACACAAAGGGATGAGAAATCAATTGTGCGTGTGGATGTGTGCTGTTTGTACACACAGGCGTGCATGCTTGGGTTGCGGGGTTGGGGTGGGGGGAGGAGTGAAAGGGAACCAGCTAACACACCCCAGTGCTGGGGGCGATTCAAACCCCTTCTTCCCAGCAGACGCCTCCTATCAGGAAGCTCATGCCCTCTGAAGTTTACTGGAAGAGAATTCAGCTTTTCAGTTTTCACCTTAAGCATTCCATCCCCCTGGATGTCACCACTCCTTCACAGCACTTCCGCAGGGAGGGTATTAGTTCAGTAATTATTTGACTTATGCCTCAGATGGTCAGCACCAGGCTGAACAGCGACTGCATTTGCTTTCCTCATTGTTGTATCACAGTGCCTTATACAGGGCCTTGCAAATAATGGGCACTTGATAAATAATTAAATGAATGAATAAACTACTCAGCTGAAAACCCACCCCAGTGCTGGAGCAATTCAAACCCCTTCTTCCCAGCAGTAACCTCCTATCAGGAAGCTCATGCTGTCTCTGAATATTTCCTTTTACAAGCAGGAAAGGTGTGCCTCCATGGCTGGAGAATGGAAGGCGTGAGGAGAGCCGTCTGATTTGCACCTGTTCATTGCGTGCCTGTTAGTTGAGCAAATATTGGTTTACTTTGGGAAGCTCCAAGTTTCCTGAAAACACAAAGGTTGTATCAACACATCAATGAATCCACACTGAACTTGGGCATCGATTTCAGGTTTTTTGATTCCGATACAGGTTGAGCAGTGGATTAGATTGTCAAATAGTGGAGCAGATTTCCTTCTTAAGAAGTCTAGAGTTGCGGATGCTCAGAGACCATGTGATGTATGTAGTTGGCGTCCAGACAGGTGACACGCAAAGGCCCTGTGGCATTCTCAAGATGGTCACAAGGTGGTGCCGCAGCTTTTCGGGCCCAGCCATGGTGCCATGCCTGTGTACATCGGAATAATTATGGTAAAAAGCTCTTTACACTCTCCAGCCAGCACAACAAGCAAACTCACCACTCTCCCCCTGTCTATGTGGGACATGACTCCCAGGGGTGTGGACCTTCCTGGCAACGTGGAACAGAAACCCTAGAATGAGCTGAGACCCAGCATCAAGGAATTGAGAAAACCTTCTCGACCAAAAGGGGGAAGAGTGAAATGAGACAAAGTATCAATGGCTGAGAGATTCCAAACAGAGTCGAGAGGTTATCCTGGAGGTTATTCTTACGCATTAAATAGATATCACCTTGTTAGTCAAGATGTAATGGAGAGGCTGGAGGGAACTGCCTGAAAATGTAGAGCTGTGTTCCAGTAGCCATGTTTCTTGATGATGATTGTATAATGACATAGCTTTCGCATTGTGACTGTGTGTGATTGTGAAAACCTTGTGTCTGATGCTCCTTTTATCTACCTTGTCAACAGATGAGTAGAACACATGGAATAAAAAATAAATAATAGGGGGAACAAATGTTAAAATAAATTTAGTTTGAAATGCTAGTGATCAATGAAGGGGGGTAATGGGTATGGTATGTATAATCTTTTTTTTTTTCTGTTTCATTTTCTTTCTTTTTCTGTTGTATTTTTATTTCTTTTTCTGAATGGATGCAAATGTTCTAAGAAATGATCATAATGATGAATACGCAACTATGTGATGATATTGTGAATTGCTGATTATATATGTAGAATGGAATGATCATATGTTAAGAATGTTTTTTTAAATTAATAAAAAAACAAAACAAAAAAGGCAAAAAAAAAAAAAAAGCTCTTTACAAGTGAGAAGTGATTGCTCAGTGGAAACCCTGCCTGACTGTTTTTTTTTCCATCCTGGCCCCTCACACCTTGCCCCCATGTATCCAACTTATGCGTCAGCATTTGCACCCTTGAGCTGAGTGCCACTGGGCTGTGGGGGATCCATTCTAGCTGTTTAAAGTCTGGTATTTAATTGCAATGGGCCAGGCATTCATCCATCCATCCATCCATCCATCCAATATGCACTGAGCACCTCCCATGTGCCAGATACTGGGCCATGAACTGAGGGCTACAACTGCAAAGAAGACAGCCAGGACTTCTGGCTTGAATTGTCCCTCTGGGCCCTGCCCTGCCTGGCTCCAGCTGGTTGTGACCAGCCCTTGCCCAGGCTTCTTGTCTTCTTTGCCCATCTCCGGCTGGGGCCTTGCTGTGCCTGGATGGATGTCTTCAACGGTTTATCTGAATTTCAGCTCTGATGCTGATGGGCGCCCTGCCTGTCCCTTGGGCCCCTCATCTGATGGACAAGGAGCTGACCTGGTTGTGAGATCGGGTGGCCGACCAGCCCTGTGTGCGGGGACAGAGAGGGGATGGATTACCCGGATGTAAAACTTTGAGTTTTAGAACAAAGCTGAAGGGGTTTCCTGGTTGTGAGGCTTTCAGTGCAGAAACTGGGAAAGTCTTGGACAAACTAGGACAAGCTGGTCACCCTAGGCCAGTTTCCCCAGTCTGTCCTTGACGGGCCTGGTCTCCTTTACCCCCCACCCCCAGGCTTTTGGAGTGCAGCTACTAGCCGGTGAGGGCCTCGTCACAGCCCTGCCTGTCCCCGCCTAGCTGTCACGCTTGGCACTGACTGCAGGAAGCCAGCTCAGGGCTTGGCTTGGCGTGAACGGTGCCCCCGAGTGCGTCACTCAGCCTCCATGCTCAGTGTCTTCCGTTGTGAAGTGGGTGTACTTATCCCTGTCTCATAGCTTCGTGGAGGATTAAGCGAGCTCAGGCATGAAGTGCCAGGTATGAACCTAAACGTGCAAGAGGTTGGTAATGTATTAAGTGAAAAAACGCAAGTGGCAGAACAATAAGGGAAAATAAGTTTAAAGCCCAGTAGGAATCCAGAGTGTAGGGTGAGGAGGCACAGAGTGGTGGGGGGCTGCAGAGTGCAGGGCGGGGTGGGCACAGGGTGGTGTGGAACATGTAGAGGGCAGGGCGGGGAGGCACGGGGTGGTGGGGGGTGTGCAGGGTGCAGGGTGAGGGGGCACAGGGTGGTGGGGGACATCTAGAGGGCAGGGTGGGGAGGCACGGGGTGATGGGGGGTGTGCAGGGTGCAGGGTGTGGAGGCACAGGGTTGTGGAGGGTGTGCAGGGTGCAGGGTGGGGAGGCACTGGGTGGTGGGGGGCATGAAGAGTGCAGGGTGTGGAGGCACGGGGTGGTGGGGGCACAGTGGCATGGGGTGATGGGGTTGTGCACAGAGCAGGGCGGGGAGGCACAGGGTGGTGAGCAGACGGCTGGTCTAGCAAAAGGTAAGACTGGAAAGAGTTGGGGGGGGCCAGGTCACATCAGCCTTATTTGCTTCCTTAAGGCAGCACTGGGGAGTCTTTGAAGGACTGTAAGCCGGGGAATGTCCTGATCAGGCCTGAGTTTGAGGAGGACATCTTACTGCTGCGTGACACAATGCTGGTCACACAGAAGCATATCCTCCTCTTCCTTAAGACTGTGGCATTCTTTTCCCCTTATAGCCTGTCCAGTTCCTTTAGCTCATTTATTTATTTGGCATAAATTTATGAGTACACCTTGAGCTGGGACTGGGAGCTGAAACCTCTGGCAGGGAGGTCCCCATCTCCGGTAAAGGCGACCCAAGCTGTCCTGAGTGTCCTGGCCGAGCGCTCACCTGAACTCTCTTGTGGGTCTTGGAGGCTGCTTGCAGACAAGCCTGGTGCTCAGAGGGCCTGGGGAGGGCCCAGATGTGGACAGGCCTCGTCACCTCCCTGGACTGCAGTCCCTTTACATCAGGTGATCTCTGAGCATGTGCTGTGCTCTGGGGCCCTGGGACCCTCCCTGGCTTCTGAGGACCCTCCTCCACCTTCTCAGTGCTGATTCCTGCTCCAGGACGTGCTACTGGGGTCAGGCCCGAGGACCGGGTGGGAGGAGCCAGGCTTGGTGGGGACATGGGTACACTGGACATCTGCCCTGTCCAGACAGAGCGAAGGGCTTGTACCCTGTGCCTGGCCCTGCCTGCCTGTTGGCGCCGAACCCTGGCCCAGGCCCATTAAGCTGGCCCACAGAGGGAAGGGTAAACATCGGTGAAATCCCAGGCCCTCCCCTACATGCTTCCTGCTGGGACCTGGCTGTGGTCCCTCCAACCCTTATTCCCGTGGCCCTGAGTTCAGAGCACACCAGGGGTTTATACTCGCTGCCCTCAGCATTGGGACCCGCAGGCTCTGGCTACTTTTATTACCAACTATGCGTTGCCCAAGATCTGTGCCTAGAGGACCCCGTGATTGTGAGGTGTGTGTGTGTGTGTGTGTGTGTGTGTGTGTGTGTGTGTGTTGGACTCAGAACTTGGAAGAAGCTCAATCAGGGTTGGGCCAGATTGGTCTGAGGGGTCCTGGCCTTGGGCCCTGCGTTGCCCACCCTCCGAGAGTCAGCCCAGTGAAGAGTGTGGGGTCCTGATAGGGTTTACCCAACGGGCCATTTCTGGGGCAGCCAGAAACCCCAAGTTAGGTTTCCCCAAGTGGGGAGCCAGAGAGATGGCAGGCTGACGGCAGGAGAATAGGTGACTGGGTAAAGATGACACTGGGAAATTTTTCAAATGTTTGATGGGCTCAAGAGCATCTCTACCCCGGGAGATGGTGCTGGTGTAGCAGTGCGTGGGGCCAACTCCAAAGCCCTTCCACAGAGCCCACCTTAAGAAAAGAACAACTAGTACCCCCTATTGAGAACCAATGAGAGAGTTGCAGCCACGGTGGAGAGAGTTGCTGGAGAGAGTTGCGGGGTCGTGGAAGCTGAGAGGCCCCTGGGAGGGGCAGCAGCCGTCACCTCACTCTGAGATGAGACCTGGGGTAACACCCAGGACAGGATGAGAGAGCCTCTGGGCTTCTGAGGGGAAGGGAGGGTCCCTGGGGGGGCTTGATGCACAGGAAAGGACCTGAGTTCCCCGGGAGACAGCAGGCAGGGCTTGGGCTTCCCTAGAGGGAAGCAGACACGCCCACCCTGCGCCACGCCCACCCTGCGGCCACGCCCACCCTACCCCCGCAGCCTTCCACCCCTGGGGAGCGGCAGCCGGGTGGAGCTGCAGTGGACATTTATCTATGGAACCACAGCTCTGTCCTTCCAGGCAGGGTTTCAGGCATCATTAGGGAAGGGCAGAGAAGTCATGGGCTCCTCTGGCTCCAATACTGAGGCTCATAAACCTCCGAGATCCTCTCATTTCCTCAGTTGTAAAGTCTTTTTTTAAAGGAGATAAACACCCACAACGCAGTCTGGCGCTGTGTCTGCCTCATCTGGGTTCCAGACCTTCCAAGTTCCCAACTCCCAAGTTTGTCTTAGAAACTTTAACCTTTCCTTCTACTTCAAGGTCATATCCAATCACCTGCCGGCCAGCGCTCACCTGCGTGGCCCTCTGCTCTCCCCTCCCAGCACCACAAACTCGCAGTATCTCAATTCGGAAATGTTTATGAATGTGCCGATGCTAGTAATGAATTGCAATATTTCACTTCTGTGGGGCTATTTTACAGTGTTTTCACATCCATCAGTCTAACTTAATTGCATTAAATCTTTCCTGGAGCAAGGACAAATCTACCAATACAACCTGTACAATAACCTGAATGGATATTTTCCTTATTTTATAGATAAGACAAAATTTATTCAACCATAAAAGTGAGTGTGGTCTTATGCTCCTCCCTCTCTCTCTTTTTTTAATAGTCTAAAAAAAATTTGAAGAAATATTCACCAATCTCCAAATCCAGTTGAGGGAGTGGGGCTGAGGGTTGGAATTACAGAAAACAGAGGACTTGTTCATTTGAATCACATCTTACTGAATGTTTACTTTTAAATTTACCCAGAAAATGTGTTATTTTTATAATCAGGAAAAAGTTTAAAAATGTTTCTTTGTCTTTTGTGATATAATGAAGGCTGCTCTCAGAGAAAAATTCACTGTGTTCAATACTAGAACTATTGAACAGAAAGAATGGAAATAAACTGGCAGAGATTAAAATAAAGCACAAAAGTAGGTTTCACAGGGTTTAGGAATAAGTGGACATAAGTACAATGCAATCAAAGAAAAAGCACAACTGTATGTACAAGGACAAATGAAAGGATACACATTAGTTTAACACCACCTACAGCCAGAAACTTCTGGTTGGAAGGAAATCTATCTAGTCATGCTTCTTTGGAAAAAATATAGTTTGAGAAACGCCTGAAAGAAGTGACCAGTTCTTAGAATTTTTGGAGCATACAGTCTAGTACAATTTCAGTTTTGACTTCGGTTTGAAATAAAAATTGTTCTGGAGATGGTTTATTTCTGAGTGACTTGGCTTTTTGTTTGTTTGTTTCTACTTTTGTGTTATTTTTAAATTATTAGGTTATATTGCATTGTGTTTGAAAAATGTGTTATGTGTTGTTTCTACTTTTGTGAATTTACAAAGCATTCTTTAGAATTAACTTTTGCAAATGCTCCAGGGGTAGTTCAAAAAGAATGCGCATATTTTCTGAAATTGTAGAGTTGAAAACTTATCTAATAGAAGGGCCTATCAATTCTGTTTTATAGTTTCTGTGTAGTCCTAGTTTAATCTTCTTGATCTTTTGTGGGCTAAGAACTGAATGCCTTTGTTTGTTTTAAAAAAGTTTTCTTTGTATTTGCAGTAGTTTTTGCATTCTATATTTTGGTGGCATGTTATTCAGTGCTTAAAATTTCATGGTGTCTGCATTAGGATTCTCAAGGGAAACAGAACTAACAGGACACACACACACACACACACACACATACACACACGCCCTTTGTAAATATTATGAGATTTTTATAAGAATTGTCTCATGCAACTGTGAGCATGGACAAGTCCATATTCCATAGGGCAAGCTTTAAGCTGAGAACTCCGATGAGGGTTTTCAATGCATTCCATGGGAGAAGAAGGCTGACTGCAAATTTTCTCTTATGACTGCTGAAATCGTCATTTCTCCTTTTAAAACCTTCAACTGATGGGACATGACTTCTCTCACTGTTGAAGGCAGCCTCCTCAGTTGATTGGAGATGTAATCAGCCATAGACGCAATCAACCGACTGATGAGTTAAGTTCATGAAATATCCCCATGGTGACAATCAGGCCAGTGCGTGCCTGACCAAATGACTGGACCATAACCTGGGTAAGTTGACTCATGAACTTAATCATCGCAGTGTCTGTATTTTCATTGTGGAATAAAACTTTCATATAAATGGACCCCATTTGTCTAGTTTAATACCGTTTTGTTTGAATTAAATTTTTCATGTATCTATCAAGAACATTGATTAATGTTTTAATATAACAGCTTTATTAAGATGTAGTCCATATACCATACAATTAACCCATTTAAATTGTACAATTCAATGGATTTTGGTGTATTCATAGAGTTGTGTACCCATGAGCAGTCCCTCCCTATTATATGCCAACCCTACACAGCCACAAATCTACTTTTTGTCGCCATAGATTTGCCTATAAATGGCATTTCATAAAGGCACATACAACATATGATTTTTTTGTGGCTGGCTTCTTTCACTTAGCATACCTGATGTTTTCGAGGCTCATCCATGTGGCATGACGAGACACTTCATTCCTTTTATAGTTGAATAATTTTCCATTATATGGCTATAATGCATTTTATTTATCCATTCATCAGTTGAACATTCCTATTGTATCCATTTTTATTTTGCTATAATGAATAATGTTGCTATTAGCTTGGGGTACAAGTTTTTGCATGGACATATGTTTTCAATCTCTTGGGTATATACTGAGAGGCGAAATTTCTGGGTCATGTGGTAATTCTATTTTTAACCATTTAAGGGCTCACAAGACTGTCTCCGAAAATTTTGAGCCATTTTATGTTCAAAATAAAATGAGGATTCCAATTTCTCCTCATCCTCATCAACAATCGTTTTATCTGTCCTTTTGATTGTAACTATCCTAGTCGGTGTGAAATGACATATCATTGTGACTCTGATTTATATTTCCATGATATCTAAAGATATCAGGCATCTTTTCCTGGCTTATTGGTCATTTATTTATCTTCTTTGGAGAAATGGCTATTCAGATCCTTTGTCCATTTTAAGAATTAGATTGTCTTTTTATTGAGTTGTAAAGTTCTTTACCTATTTGAGATACAAGTACCTTATCAGTACATGATTTGCAAGTATTTTCCCCCATTTTGTGAGTTGTCTTTTTTCTCTTTTTTGAATATCCATTGAAGCACACATATTTTTAATTTTGATAAAGTTTGATTTCTGTAATCATACTCTTGTATTTGTGCTTTTGTTGCTATATCTAAGAAGGTTTTGCCTAACCGGAGACCATGAAAATTTATTCCTCTGTTTTCTAATAAGAGCTTTATAGTTTTAGCATTGCATTTAGTTCTTTGATTGATTTTAAGTTATTTTTTTTGTATGTGGTGGGAAGAAGGAGTCCAACTTCATTCTTTCACATGTGGATATTCAGTTAGATAGTCAGCACCATTTGTTCAGGAGACTATTTTTTCTCCATTGAATTGTCTTGGTATCTTTGTTGAAAATCAGGTAATTGTAAATGTGAGAGCTTATTTCTGGAGTCTCAATTCTATTCCATCAGTCTATGTGTCTGTTCTTATGCCAGTACCACACTGTGTTAATTACTGTAGCCTTGCAATAACTTTTGAAAGTAGGAAGTATAAGTAGGCTATTTGGGTTCCATGTATTTCCTATGAATTTTTGGATCAGGCTTGTCAATTTTTCCAAAAGTGTCAGCTGGATTTTGGATAAAGAGTACATTGAATCTATAAATCAATTTAATGAGTATTGCCATCTTTACAATACTGTTTTCTGATCCATGAATATAAGATGTCTTTCCATTTATTTAGGTTTTCTTTAATTTCTTTCAACTACGCTTTGTAGTTTTAAGGATATAAGTTTTACACTTCCTTTGCTATATTTATACCTACGTGTTTTATTCTTTTAATGTTATTGCAAACAGAATGGTTCTCTTTATTTCATTTTTGGATTGTTCATTACTAGTGTATAGAAATACAAGTGATCATTGGATGTTGATCTTTTACTCTGTAACTTTATAGATTATATCATCTGCAAATAGGGATAGTTCTACCTCTTCCTTTCCAATCTGATGTCTTTTATTTTGTTTTCTTGCATAATTGCCCCGGCTAGAACCTCCAGTACAATGTTGAATAGGACATCTTTGTCTTGTCCCTGAACTTAGAGGCAAAACATTGTATCTTTCACCTTAAGCATGATGTGGGCTTTTTGTAGATGCACTTTTATCAGGTTGAGGACGTTTCCTTCTATTCCTAGTTTATTGAGCGCTTTTATCATTAAAGGGTGCTGGATTTTGCCAAATGCTTTTTCTGCATCTATTGGGATGGTCATGTGATTTTTGTTCTTTTTTTTTTTTTAATTAATTAACGGAAAAAAAGAAATTAACCCAACATTTAGAAATCATACCATTCTACATATGCAATCAGTAATTCTTAACATCATCACATAGATGCATGATCATCATTTCTTAGTACATTTGCATCGGTTTAGAAGAACTAGCAACACAACCGAAAAAGATATAGAATGTTAATATAGAGAAAAAAAATAAAAGTAATAATAGTAAGAACAAAACAAAACAAAACAAAACAAAACAAAAAACTATAGCTCAGATGCAGCTTCATTCAGTGTTTTAACATGATTACTTTACAATTAGGTATTATTGTGCTGTCCATTTTTGAGTTTTTGTATCTAGTCCTGTTGCACAGTCTGTATCCCATCAGCTCCAATTACCCATTATCTTACCCTGTTTCTAACTCCTGCTGAACTCTGTTACCAATGACATATTCCAAGTTTATTCTCGAATGTCGATTCACATCATTGGGACCATACAGTATTTGTCTTTTAGTTTTTGGCTAGACTCACTCAGCATAATGTTCTCTAGGTCCATCCATGTTATTACATGCTTCATAATTTTATCCTGTCTTAAAGCTGCATAATATTCCATCATATGTATATACCACAGTTTGTTTAGCCACTCTTCTGTTGATGGACATTTTGGCTGTTTCCATCTCTTTGCAATTGTAAATAACGCTGCTATAAACATTGGTGTGCAAATGTCCGTTTGAGTTTTTGCCCTTAATTCCTTTGAGTAGATTCCCAGCAATGGTATTGCTGGGTCGTATGGCAATTCTATATTCAGCTTTTTGAGGAACTGCCAAACTGCCTTCCACAGTGGTTGCACCATTTGACATTCCCACCAACAGTGGATAAGTGTGCCTCTTTCACCGCATCCTCTCCAGCACTTGTCATTTTCTGTTTTGTTGATAATGGCCATTCTGGTGGGTGTGAGATGATATCTCATTGTGGTTTTGATTTGCATTTCTCTAATGGCCAGGGACATTGAGCATCTCTTCATGTGCCTTTTGGCCATTTGTATTTCCTCCTCTGAGAGGTGTCTATTCAGGTCTCTTTCCCATTTTGTAATTGGGTTGGCTGTCTTTTTGTTGTTGAGTTGAACAATCTCTTTATAAATTCTGGATACTAGACCTTTATCTGATATGTCATTTCCAAATATTGTTTCCCATTGTGTAGACTGTCTTTCTAACTTTCTTGATGAAGTTCTTTGATGCACAAAAGTGTTTAATTTTGAGGAGTTCCCATTTATTTATTTCCTTCTTCAGTGCTCTTGCTTTAGGTTTAAGGTCCATAAAACCACCTCCAGTTGTAAGATTCATAAGATATCTCCCTACATTTTCCTCTAACTGTTTTATGGTCTTAGACCTAATGTTTAGATCTTTGATCCATTTTGAGTTAACTTTTGTGTAGGGTGTGAGATATGGGTCTTCTCTCATTCTTTTGCATATGGATATCCAGTTCTCTAGGCACCATTTATTGAAGAGACTGTTCTGTCCCAGGTGAGTTGGCTTGACTGCCTTATCAAAGATCAAATGTCCATAGATGAGAGGGTCTATATCTGAGCACTCTATTCGATTCCATTGGTCGATATATCTATCTTTATGCCAATACCATGCTGTTTTGACCACTGTGGCTTCATTATATGCCTTAAAGTCAGGCAGTGCAAGACCTCCAGCTTTGTTTTTTTTCCTCAAGATGTTTTTAGTAATTTGGGGCACCCTGCCCTTCCAGATAAATTTGCTTATTGGTTTTCTATTTCTGAAAAATAAGTTGTTGGGATTTTGATTGGTATTGCATTGAATCTGTAAATCAATTTAGGTAGGATTGACATCTTAACTATATTTAGTCTTCCAATCCATGAACACGGTATGGCCGTCCATCTATTTAGGTCTTCTGTGATTTCTTTTAGCAGTTTTTTGTAGTTTTCTTTATATAGGTTTTTTGGTCTTTAGTTAAATTTATTCCTAGGTATTTTATTCTTTTAGTTGCAATTGTAAATGGGATTCATTTCTTGATTTCCCCCTCAGCTTGTTCATTACTAGTGTATAGAAATGCTACAGATTTTTGAATGTTGATCTTGTAACCTGCTACTTTGCTGTACTCATTTATTAGCTCTAGTAGTTTTGTTGTGGATTTTTCCGGGTTTTCGACGTATAGTATCATATCGTCTGCAAACAGTGATAGTTTTACTTCTTCCTTTCCAATTTTGATGCCTTGTATTTCTTTTTCTTGTCTAATTGCTCTGGCTAGAACCTCCAACACAAGGTTGAATAATAGTGGTGATAGTGGACATCCTTGTCTTGTTCCTGATCTTAGGGGGAAAGTTTTCAATTTTTCCCCATTGAGGATGATATTAGCTGTGGGTTTTTCATATATTCCCTCTATCATTTTAAGGAAGTTCCCTTGTATGCCTATCCTTTGAAGTGTTTTCAACAGGAAAGGATGTTGAATCTTGTCAAATGCCTTCTCTGCATCAATTGAGATGATCATGGGATTTTTCTGCTTTGATTTGTTGATATGGTGTATTACATTAATTGATTTTCTTATGTTGAACCATCCTTGCATACCTGGGATGAATCCTACTTGGTCATGATGTATAATTCTTTTAATGTGTTGTTGGATACGATTTGCTAGAATTTTATTGAGGATTTTTGCATCTATATTCATTAGAGATTGGCCTGTAGTTTTCTTTTTTTGTAATATCTTTGCCTGGTTTTGGTATGAGGGTGATGTTGGCTTCATAGAATGAATTAGGTAATTTTCCCTCCACTTCGATTTTTTTGAAGAGTTTGAGGAGAGTTGGTACTAATTCTTTCTGGAATGTTTGATAGAATTCACATGTGAAGCCGTCTGATCCTGGACTTTTCTTTTTAGGAAGCTTTTGAATGACTGATTCAGTTTCTTTACTTGTGATTGGTTTGTTGAGGTCATCTATGTCTTCTTGAGTCAAAGTTGGTTGTTCATGTCTTTCCAGGAACCCATCCATTTCCTCTAAATTGTTGTATTTATTAGCGTAAAGTTGTTCATAGTATCCTGTTATTACCTCCTTTATTTCTGTGAGGTCAGTGGTTATGTCTCCTCTTCCATTTCTGATCTTATTTATTTGCATCCTCTCTCTTCTTCTTTTTGTCAATCTTGCTAAGGGCCCATCAATCTTATTGATTTTCTCATAGAACCAACTTCTGGCCTTATTGATTTTCTCTATTGTTTTCATGTTTTCAATTTCATTTATTTCTGCTCTGATCTTTGTTATTTCTTTCCTTTTGCTTGCTTTGGGATTAGTTTGCTGTTCTTTCTCCAGTTATTCCAAGTGGACAGTTAATTCCTGCATTTTTGCCTTTTCTTCTTTTCTGATAAAGGCATTTAGGGCAATAAATTTCCCTCTTAGCACTGCCTTTGCTGCGTCCCATAAGTTTTGAAATGTTGTGTTTTCATTTTCATTCGCCTCGAGGTATTTGCTAATTTCTCTAGGAATTTCTTCTTTGACCCACTCGTTGTTTAGGAGTGTGTTGTTGAACCTCCATGTTTTTGTGAATTTTCTGGCACTCCGCCTATTATTGATTTCCAACTTCATTCCTTTATGATCCGAGAAAGTGTTGTGTATGATTTCAATCTTTTTAAATTTGTTAAGACTTGCTTTGTGACCCAGCATATGGTCTATCTTTGAGAATGATCCATGAGCACTTGAGAAAAAGGTGTATCCTACTGTTGTGGGATGTAATGTCCTATAAATGTCTGTTAAGTCTAGCTCATTTATAGTAATATTCAGATTCTCTATTTCTTTATTGATCCTCTATCTAGATGTTCTGTCCATTGATGAGAGTGGTGAATTGAAGTCTCCAACTATTATGGTATATGAGTCTATTTCCCTTTTCAGTGTTTACAGTGTATTCCTCACGTATTTTGGGGCATTCTGGTTCGGTGCGTAAATATTTATGATTGTTATGTCTTCTTGTTTAATTGTTCCTTTTATTAGTATATAGTGTCCTTCTTTGTCTCTTTTAACTGTTTTACATTTGAAGTCTAATTTGTTGGATATTAGTGTGGCCACTCCTGCTCTTTTCTGGTTGTTATTTGCATGAAATATGTTTTCCCAACCTTTCACTTTCAACCTATATTTATCTTTGGGTCTAAGATGTGTTTCCTGTAGACAGCATATAGAAGGATCCTGTTTTTTAATCCATTCTGCAAGTCTATGTCTTTTGATTGGGGAGTTCAGTCCATTAACATTTAGTGTTATTACTGTTTGGATAATATTTTCCTCTACCATTTTGCCTTTTGTATTATATATAGCATATCTGATTTTCCTTCTTTCTACACTCTTCTCCATACCTCTCTCTTCTGTCTTTTCGTATCTGACTCTAGTGCTCCCTTTAGTATTTCTTGCAGAGCTGGTCTCTTGGTCACAAATTCTCTCAGTCACTTTTTGTCTGAAAATGTTTTAATTTCTCCCTCATTTTTGAAGGATAATTTTGCTGGATATAGGAGTCTTGGTTGGCAGTTTTTCTCTTTTAGTATTTTAAATATATCATCCCACTGTCTTCTAGCTTCCATGGTTTCTGCTGAGAAATCTACACATAGTCTTATTGGGTTTCCCTTGTATGTGTTGGATTGTTTTTCTCTTGCTGCTTTCAAGATCCTCTCTTTCTCTTTGACCTCTGACATTCTAACTAGTAAGTGTCTTGGAGAATGCCTATTTGGGTCTAATCTCTTTGGGGTGCGCTGCACTTCTTGGATCTGTAATTTTAGGTCTTTCATAAGAGTTGGGAAATTTTCAGTGATAATTTCTTCCATTAGTTTTTCTCCTCCTTTTCCCTTCTCTTCTCCTTCTGGGACACCCACAACACGTATATTGGTGCGGTTCATATTGTCCTTGAGTTCCCTGATACCCTGTTCAAATTTTTCCATTCTTTTCCTGATAGTTTCTGTTTCTTTTTGGAATTCAGATGTTCCATCCTCCAAATCACTAATTCTATCTTCCTTCTCTTTAAATCTATCATTGTAGGTATCCATTGTTTTTTCCATCTTTTCTACTTTATCCTTCACTTCCATAAGCTCTGTGATTTGTTTTTTCAGTTTTTCTATTTCTTCTTTATGTTCAGCCCATGTCTTCTTCATGTCCTCCCTCAATTTATCGATTTCGTTTTTGAAGAGGTTTTCCATTTCTGTTCGTATATTCAGCATTAGTTGTCTCAGCTCTTATATCTCATTTGAACTATTGGTTTGTTCCTTTGACTGGGCCATATTCTCAATCTTCTGAGCGTGGACCCTTATCTTCTGCTACTGGCATCTGGGCATTTAGTCAGATTTCCCTGGGTGTCGGACCCAACAAGGTTGAAAGATTTTTCTGTGAAATCTCTGGGTTCTGTTTTTCTTATCCTGCCCAGTAGGTGGTGTTCGTGGCACACATTTGTCTCACGTGTTTGGAAGGGATCCCCCCGGTCACCGATCTCCGCGGCCTGGGGATTTCCGATCCAATTCTCTCCGTTGGTTTGGGGGGCCGCGCGTGGTGGGGGTGTCAGCCGCTACGGCTTGAGGGGACCCTGTGGCTGGTCGCCGGCCGCAGCGGGCCCGGGGAATTCACCACTGGACCAGGAAGTCGCCCGCAGGGGAGGGGCGTCGGTCACCGGCCGCTGCGGCCTGTGGAATTCCCCACCGGACCAGGAAGCCGCCCGCGGGGGAGGGTCACTGCGCCTTGGTAGCCCTCTGATCCGAGACTCGTAGCCGGACCAGGAAGCCACCCGCAAAAGAGGGGTGCCGGCCGCCTCGGCTTGGGAAACTTGCCTCTCTGAGACTCTCAGCCGGCCCGGGAAGGAGGGAGGGAGGAGCTCCGGCCGCCACAGCTGCTGCTGCTCAGGAAATCGCGTGCCGCTCAGGGATCTCACTGCAGCCGAGTCTCGCAGTCAGACTAGCCAGTCCAGACTGGGGTACGCTGTGTGTCCATTCCCTGTCGTGGCCCCGGGAGCTGTTCTGCACTGTTTCAGTTCACCTAGTAGTTGCTTTGGAGGAGGAACTAAGACACACGTACCTTACTAAGCCGCCATCTTGGCCCCGCCTCCTGATTTTTGTTCTTTATTCTACCAATGAGGTATGTTGTGTTAACTTTTAGACATTAATCCAACTTTGGGATCCTGGGATAACTCCTACTTGGTCATGGCTTAGCATTCCTTTTGCATGTTGGTGGATTCAGTTTTCTAGCTGAGGATTCTTGCATCTTTATGCATAAATTTTCTTTCTTGTGATGTCTTTCTCTCATTTTGGTATCAATACCGGCCCTGTACGATGAGCTAGAAAGTGTTCTCTCTCTCCCTGAATTTTTGGAATTGTTTGTGAGGAGTTGGTTTGAATTATTCCTTAAATGTTTGGTAAATTTTGCAAGTGGTACTATCTGGACCTGGGTTTTCTTTGTGGGAAGTTAAAAAAATTGCTAATTCAATATCTTTACTGGTTATAGGTTATTCAGAGTTTCTATTTCCTCTTGAGTCAGTACTTTGTGTCTTTCTAGGAATTTTATTCATTTCAGCTAAGTTGTCTAATTTGTCCGCATACAGTTGTTCATAGTATTCCTTTATAATCCTTTTTCTTTCTGTAAGATCATTAGTAATGTTCCCTGCCTCATTCTTGAATTTAGTATTTTGAGTCATTTCCTCTCTCTCTTCTTCTACTGTAGCTAAAGATGTGTCAATTGTATGATCTTTTCAAACATCAAACTGTTTTTGGCAGTTTGTTTTGATCAGACAACCCTTTAGAAAAAAGAGTAATTTAATCTTTTTTTTTTATTTTGGTGAACTTAAATGTCTGAGTATGTGTTCTAATCTCAGCTCTTACTTTCTTTGGGTTTCAGTCTCCTCCTTTGTAAAAATTATCCTTGACTAACTGGTCACTAAGGTCATGTCAAGTAACAAAAGTTCCTCATGTACTCACAGAGAGGATTTAATGTTCCTGAAATAATCAATCATCCCAAATAGAAACTCTATACAATGTAAGCATCAACTCTTCATTTCCTACCCCTACCCTGGCCCCTGGTAATCGATATTCTAGTTTCTGACTCTGTGAGTTTGCTTATTCTAATTGTTTCATATCAGTGAGATCATAAATATTTGTCCTTTGTGTCTGGATTATTTTACTCAACATGATGTCTTCAAGGTTCATCCATGTTGTATGTATCAGAACTTCATTCCTGTTTACAACTGAATAATATTACATTGTGTATATATATACACACACACACACATATAAATAAAGTGTGGTATATATATATACCACATTTTATTTATTCATTTGTCTGTTGAAGGACACTTGGATTGCTTCCATCTTTTAGCAATTGTGAATAAACTGTAAACATCAGTGTGCAAATGTCTGTTTCTGACCCTCTTTTCAGTTCTTTTGGGTACATACCTAGAAGTGAGATTGCTAGGTCATATGGTATTTCTGTACTTAACTTTCCGAGTAACTGTCAAATTGTCTTCCACAGCAGCTGCACCATTTTATATTACAAACAACAATGAATAAGTGTTCCTAATCTCCACATCCTTTTCAACTCTTTTAGTTTTCTGTTTTTTTTTTTAATTCTAGTATGTGTGAAATGGTATCTCGCTGATTTGCATTTCTCTAATGGTTAATGATGATGAGCATCTTTTCATGTGCTTTTGTTGAGTTGCAGGATTTCTTTATATATCCTGGATACCAAATTCTTATTTGATTTGTGGTTCCCAAATATTTTCTCCCATTATGAAGGCTGTCATTTTTTCAACTTTCATGTTAAAATCCCTTAATGCACACAACTTTTAAATTTTGCTGAATTCCCATTTATCTATTTTTTTTTCTTTGCCTGTACTTTGGGTGTAAAGTCTAAGAAGAAAGCTTTTAGGCTTTCACCATTGAGTATTGTGTTAGCTATGAGCTTTTCATATACACCCTTTATCATGTTGGGGAAATTTCCTTCTATTCCTAGTTTTCTAAATGGTTTTATCAGGAAGGGGTACTGGATTTTGTCAAATGCCTTTTCTGCATCAGTTGAGATGATTATGTGTTTTTTTCCTTTGTTCTGTTAATATGATATATTACATTAATCGATTTTCCTGTGCTGAACCACCCTTGCATATTTGGGATAAATCCCACTTGATCATGATGTATAATTCTTTTAATGTGTTGTTGGATTCAGTGAAGATTTTTGCATCTATAGTCATAAGGAATATCGGTCTGTAATTTTCTTTTCTTGTGGTATATTTATCTGGTTTTGGCATGAAGGTGGTGTTGACCTTCTAAAATGAGTTAGGGAATATTTCCTCCTTTCCAAATTTTTGGAAGCATTTGAGCAGGATTGGTATTAATTCATCTTGGAATATTTGGTAAAATTCACCTGCGAAACCATCTGGTCCTGGGCTTTTTTTGTTGGGAGGTTTTTAATTACTGATTCAACCTCTTTATTGGTTATTACTGGTTTGTTGAGATCATCTGCTGCTTCTCGAGCAATGTAGGTAGTTTGTGTGTTACTAGGAATTTGTCCATTTCATCTAGATTATCTGATTTGTTGGTATACAGTTGTTCATAATTTCCTCTTTTAGTCTTGTCATAGTTAGGGACAGGTGTCAACTTGGCCAAGTTGTGGTACCTGTTCATCTGACTGGGCAAGCACTGGCCTGTCTGTTGCAATGAGGACATTTCATAGGATTAGGTCATGATCACGTTAGCTACATCCACAGCTGATTCCATTTTTAATCAGCCAAAGGGGAGTGTCTTCTGTAATTAGTGATGCTAAATGCAATCATGGGAAGCCTTTTAAGGAGGACTCAGAGGAGACAGGTTGCATTCCTGCTTTGGCTGGTGAGCCTCTCCTGTGGAGTTCATCCAGGCCATCCATTGGAGTCATCGGCTTCGGAGCCTGCCCTGTGGATTTTGGACTCTGCGTTCCTACGGTCATGTGAGACACTTTCATAAATTTTATATTTGCAAGTGTTCCCTGTTGATTCTGTTTCTCTAGAGAACCCTAACTAATACATCTTGGTACCAGGAGTGGTTCTTAAGGAACAGAATCTTAAAAATGGGTTTTTATGAATGGTTTTCTACTCTGACTGGGCTCAGAGACACTAAGGACTCTGATTCCCATAATCAGAATGACACTCCCAATCCATGGACTGAGTTGGCAAAAGAGATAGTCAAAATCTCATCATTCGATTCTCCTAATGCTTCGCTTGTACGAAGCCAGACTCTGGGTGATAATGTTTTTGACACCTTTACAGAGTTTTGTAGAAATAAGAGTTATAGAGATGTTGGTTGGTTGTTGTTAGATACACTGTCTACATTAAAGGGTGAAAGGGATGGGCTTAAGGCTTCAAACAAGAAGCTTAAGTGCCGTCTGAAAGATGTAGAGGTTTCTATGAGTATCCTGAAGGAAAATTTTATCTCCTGTAGCCGTAGACTTGAGATCTCTGAAAATCAGACTCAGAATCTTATTGTTAGAGTAGCAACTTTACAACGTAAACTGAAATCTCAGTCTTGCATGGTGTCTGCCATTAAAGTGAGGGCATTGATTGGAAAGGAGTGGGACCCTGAAAAATGGGATGGTGACATATAGATTGATAATGATGTTGGGGGTGAGGTTGAAACCCTAGACCATGCTGAGCCTTCTTTAGATAACCCTGTAATAGTCTGCCCTGAGGACATAGCCGCCCCACCTCCAGCCTGCCTTGAGGAATTGGCCACCCAACCTCCTCCTGAAGGGATTAGCCCTAGAGTTATTAATCCTGTTTCACCAGATGAAACTGCAAATGAAAGCCCTGAAGCAAATGGCTTGGAAGATATTTCTAATTCTTTTCATGACCCACCCCCACCACCCCTCATTTCTTCTAGACCTATAACTAGACTAAAGTCCCAACTGGCCCCTAAAGGTGAGGTACAAAGTATCACACATGAGGAGGTACGTTATACTCCAAAAGAACTGTGTGAGTTTTCTAATTTATATAGACAGAAATCAGGGGAATATGTTTGGCAATGGATTTTAAGAGTGTGGGATAATGGTGGGAGGAATATAAGGCTGGATCAGGCTGAATTTATTGATATGGGCCCACTAAGCAGAGATTCTGCATTCAGTGCTATAGCTAGAGCAGTTAGAAAAGGTGTTAACAGCTTGTTTGGGTGGTTGGTTGAAACATGGATCAAAAGGTGGCCAACATTACCTGAGGTTGAAATGTCAGAACTGCCCTGGTATAATGTAGATGAGGGGATCCAGAGGCTTAGAGAGATTGGGATGTTAGAGTGGATTTATCATGCAAAGCCTGCTCTTACACCCCAGGAATGTCCAGAAGATGCACCTTTTACCAGAACAGTGAGAAATAAGTTTGTGAGACTAGCACCATCATCCCTCAAGAGCTCTGTGGTTGCACTTCTCTGTAGGTCAGATATTACTGTAGGAACTGCTGTCACTGAGCTGGAATCCTTAAACACAATGGGGATGATGGGATCCCTGTTGGCAGAAGCCAGGTGGCAGCACTTAATCACCAAAGACAGGGTAGACGTGGGTATTATAATAGACAACAAACTCAAAGGAGGCATCAAAATTATATGACATGCAGAGATTTGTGGCATTGGGTGGTAAATCATGGGGTGCCTAGAAATACAACAGAAGGGCAGTCTACTAAATTCTTGTTGGAGCTGTATAAACAAAAGAGTTCTAGGTCAAGGGAACAGAAGTCTAACCTGAATTACAAAAACACAGAGTCACGGCCCCTTAATAAATTTCTAGACTTGAAACAGTTTACAGACCCTGAGCCCCTTGAATGAAGGGGAGGCCAGGTCCCTATGGGGAAGAAACCTGTTACACTGCCACAAATTTATACTGTTGACCTTCCTCTAAGTCTTCCCCAAGGAGACCGACGGACTTTTACCAGGGTAACTGTGCATTGGGGAAAAGGAAATGATCAGATATTTTGGGGATTATTAGACACTGGTTCAGAAGTGACATTAATTCCAGGGGACCCAAAACGTCACTCTGGACCACCAGTCAGAGTGGGGGCTTATGGAGGCCAGGTGATCAATGGAGTTTTAGCTCAGATCCGTCTCACAGTGGGTCCAGTGGGCCCCCGGACCCATCCTGTAGTTATTTCCCCAGTTCCGGAATGTATAATTGGCATAGACATACTGAGCAACTGGCAGAATCCCCACGTTGGTTCTCTAACTCGTGCAGTGAGGGCTATTATGGTGGGAAAGGCCAAGTGGAACTGCCCCTACCAAGCACAATAGTAAATCAAAAGCAATACCATATTCCTGGAGGGATTGCAGAGATTACTGCTACTCTTAAGGACTTGAAAGATGCAGGGGTGGTGATTCCCACCACATCCCCATTCCACTCTCCTATTTGGCCTGTGCAGAAAACAGATGGGTCTTGGAGAATGACAGTGGATTATCGTAAACTCAACCAGGTGGTAACTCCAATTGCAGCTGCTGTTCCAGATGTAGTATCATTGCTTGAACAAATCAATACATCCCCTGGTACCTGGTATGCAGCTATTGATCTGGCAAATGCTTTTTTCTCAATAGCTATTAGTAAGGACCACCAGAAACAGTTTGCTTTCAGCTGGCAAGGTCAGCAATACACTTTCACTGTCCTACCTCAGGGGTATATCAACTCTCCAGCCCTATGTCATAATCTTGTTCACAGAGACCTTGATCGTTTCTGCCTCCCACAAGACATCACACTGGTCCATTATATTGATGATATCATGTTGATTGGACCTAGTGAGCAAGAAGTAGCAACTACTCTAGATTTACTGGTAAGGCATTTGCGTGTCAGAGGATGGGAGATAAATCCAACAAAAATACAGGGGCCTTCCACCTCAGTAAAATTTCTAGGTGTTCAGTGGTGTGGGGCATGTCGAGATATCCCTTCTAAGGTGAAGGATAAATTGCTGCATCTGGCCCCTCCCACAACCAAAAAAGAGGCACAACGCCTAGTTGGTCTTTTTGGATTTTGGCGACAACATATTCCTCATTTGGGTGTGCTACTCCGGCCCATTTATCGAGTGACCAGAAAAGCTGCTAATTTTGAGTGGGGACCTGAACAAGAGGAGGCTCTGCGACAGGTCCAGGCTGCTGTGCAAGCTGCTCTGCCACTTGGGCCATATGATCCAGCAGATCCAATGGTGCTGGAAGTGTCAGTGGCAAATAGAGATGCTGTCTGGAGCCTTTGGCAGGCCCCTATAGGAGAATCACAACGCAGACCCTTAGGATTTTGGAGCAAAGCCTTACCATCTGCTGCAGATAACTACTCTCCTTTTGAGAAACAGCTTTTGGCCTGCTACTGGGCCTTAGTAGAGACTGAACGCTTAACCATGGGCCACCAAGTTACCATGAGACCTGAGTTGCCTATCATGAGTTGGGTGTTGTCTGACCCACCAAGCCATAAAGTTGGGTGTGCACAGCAGCACTCTATTGTAAAGTGGAAATGGTATATACGAGATAGAGCCAGAGCAGGTCCTGAAGGCACAAGTAAGTTACATGAAGAAGTGGCACAGATGCCCATGGTTTCCACTCCTGCTGCCACATTACCTTCTCTTTCCCAGACCAGAGCTATGGCCTCTTGGGGAGTTCCTTACAGTGAATTGACTGAGGAAGAGAAAACTCGGGCCTGGTTTACAGATGGTTCAGCACGATATGCAGGTACCACCCGAAAGTGGACATCTGCAGCATTACAACCCCTTTCTGGGGTGTCCTTGAAGGACAGTGGTGAGGGGAAATCCTCCCAGTGGGCAGAACTTTGAGCAGTGCACATGGTTGTTCATTTTGCTTGGAAGGAAAATTGGCCAGAGGTGCGTTTGTATACTGACTCATGGGCTGTTGCTAATGGTTTGGCTGGATGGTCAGGGACTTGGAAAGACCATAATTGGAAAATTGGTGACAAAGAGGTCTGGGGAAGAAGTATGTGGATAGACCTTTCTGAGTGGGCTAAAAACATGAAGATATTTGTGTCCCACGTGAATGCACACCAGAGGGTGACTTCAGCAGAGGAGGATTTTAATAATCAAGTGGATAAGATGACCCGTTCTATGGATACCAGTCAGCCTCTTTCCCCAGCAACTCCTGTCATTGCCCAATGGGCTCATGAACAAAGTGGTCATGGTGGTAGGGATGGAGGTTATGCATGGGCTCAGCAACATGGACTTCCACTCACCAAGGCTGACCTGGCTACAGCCACTGCTGAGTGCCCAATCTGCCAGCAGCAGAGACCCACACTCAGTCCCCGATATGGCACCATTCCCCGAGGTGACCAGCTGGCTACATGGTGGACCATTGATTACATTGGACCACTCCCTTCATGGAAGGGGCAGCGATTTGTTCTAACTGGAATAGACACATACTCTGGATATGGGTTTGGTTTCCCTGCACGCAATGCTTCTGCCAAAACTACTATCCGTGGGCTTACAGAATGCCTTATCCATCGCCATGGTATTCCACATAGCATTGCTTCGGATCAAGGAACACACTTCAAAGCAAATGAAGTGCGGGAATGGGCACATGCTCATGGAATTCTCTGGTCTTACCATGTTCCCCATCATCCAGAAGCAGCTGGATTGATAGAACGGTGGAATGGCCTTTTGAAAACTCAATTACGGTGCCAACTAAGTGGCAAAAACTTGAAAGGCTGGGGTAATGTTCTCCAGGAAGCTGTGTATGCTCTGAATCAGCGCCCGCTGTATGGTGCTGTTTCTCCCATAGCCAGGATCCATGGGTCCAGGAACCAAGGGGTGGAAATGGGTGTGGTGCCACTCACTATTACTCCTAGTGATCCACTAGGAAAATTTTTGCTTCCTGTCCCTGCTACCCTGAGTTCTGCTGGTCTACAGGTTTTAGTTCCAAAACGGGGTGTGCTTTCTCCAGGAGAAACAACAGTGATACCACTGAACTGGAAGTTAAGATTGCCACCTGGCCACTTTGGGCTATTTATGCCTCTGGATCAACACACCAAGAAGGGGATTACATTATTGTCTGGGGTAATTGACCCTGACTATCAGAAGGAAGTAGGACTGCAACTACATAATGGAGGTAAAGAAGAGTTTTCTTGGAATATAGGAGATCCCCTGGGGCGTCTATTAGTACTACCATGCCCTGTGATCAAAATCAATGGAAAACTGCAACAACACAATCCAGGCAGGACCGCTAATGGCTCTGAGACTTCAGGAATGAAGGTTTGGGTCACCCCACCAGGCAAAGAACCACGGCCAGCTGAAGTGCTTGCTGAGGGGAAAGGGAACATGGAATGGGTAGTGGAAGAAGGTAGTGATAAATATGAACTTCGACCACGTGATCAGTTACAGAAACGAGGACTGTAATGCTGTTTTGTTTGTGTTATACTATTTAAGTTGTAAGATATCAAGTTTAAGAATGAATGTTGCCCAAGGATTTGCACCCTATTCTGGAGAGATTTAATGTGTTTCCAGTTATATGCAGGACAGTTGAGTATTGTCAGGTAAAAGAAAAAAATGTGTGCTTATTTGTTTTCATTTGGAAATTAAGTATGGTCTAAGGTGATATATATATATAGGTGCCAAGTTGACAAGGGGTGGACTGTCATGGTTAGGGACAGGTGTCAACTTGGCCAAGTTGTGGTACCTGTTCATCTGACTGGGCAAGCGCTGACCTGTCTGTTGCAATGAGGACATTTCATAGGATTAGGTCATGATCACGTTAGCTACATCCATAGCTGATTCCATTTGTAATCAGCCAAAGGGGAGTGTCTTCTGCAATTAGTGATGCTAAATGCAATCATGGGAAGCCTTTTAAGGAGGACTCAGAGGAGACAGGTGGCATTCCTGCTTTGGCTGGTGAGCCTCTCCTGTGGAGTTCATCCAGGCCATCCATTGGAGTCATCAGCTTCGGAGCCTGCCCTGAGGATTTTGGACTCTGCGTTCCTATGGTCACGTGAGACACTTTCATAAATTTTATATTTGCAAGTGTTCCCTGTTGATTCTGTTTCTCTAGAGAACCCTAACTAATACAAGTCTTTTATGTTTCCATGAGGTCATTAGGAAGGTTTCCCCCTCTTTCATTTATGAATTTAGTTATTTGTGTCCTCTCTCATTTTTTCTTTGTCAGTCTTTGTCCATTTTATTGACCTTTGGAAAGACCCAACTTTTGGTTTTGTTCATTCTCTTTATTGTTTTGTTATGCTCTTTGTCATTTATCTCCACCCTAATCTTTGCTATTTCCTTCCTTCTGCTCACTTTTGATTTAGTTTGCTCTTCTTTTTCAAGAGCTTACAGTTTTGAGGCTAGGGTATGAGATCTGAGGTCTTTGTTCTTTTTTAATGTGAGCATTTAGAGTTATAAAGTTATTTGTCAACACTTCCTCTGCTCCATCCCTTAAATTTTGGTATGTTGTGTTTTCATTTTCATTTGTTTCAAAGTATTTCCTAATTTCCCTTGTGATTTCTTCCTTGACCCAATGGTTGTTTAAGAGTACATTGTTTAAAAAAAGAAAAAAAAATAGTACATTGTTTAGTTTCCTAATATTTGTGATTTTTTTTTTTCAGTTCTCCCTCTGTTATTGATTACTAGCGTCACTCCATTGTGGTTGGAGAAAATTACATGATTTCAATATTTTTTATTTATTTATTGAGACTTGTTTTGTGACCTAAAATATGGTCTACCCTGGAGAATGGTCCATGTGCACTGGAGAAGAGTATGTATTCTACTGCTGATGGATGACATGTTCTATATATGTCTGTAAGGTCTGGTTGGTTTAGAGATTTTTCAAGCCCTGTATTTCCATATTGATCTTCTGTCTAGATGTTCTATCCATTATGTAAAGTGATGCATTGAAGTCTCCTACTGTTAATTTAGAACTGTCTATTTCTCCCTTCAAATCTGTCAATATTTGCTTCATATATTTTGGGGCTTTTCTGTTAGGTGCATATATATTTATAATTGATATGTCTTGTTGAATTGACCCCTTTATCAGTATGTAATTACCTTCTTTGTCCTTCATTACAGTTTTTGATTTAAAGCCTATTTCATCTGGTATTAGTACATATAACCCAGCTCTGTTTTGATTACTACTTGTATGGTGTATGGTTTTTCCATTTATCCACTTTCAACCTACTTATGTCTTTGGATTTAAGGTATATCTCCTGCAAGCAGCAGAGAGGTGGGTCTGTGCCTCATAATTTTTTATTGAATTCCAAACATCATCTAAAAGGCCAGTAAAGACGAAGGTAAATAGTATTTATACCTGTGCATAGGCACGCTTCTTCTGTTAGGTCTTAGTATGGGCTGTTGAGGCTATCTAGTCAGAACTTGAGCTGGGCTTGGGTTTTGTTGGGTCATTTCCTCCAGTGCATCACAGGCTCCAAACTCCTGTAGTGGTGGGCTTCCCTTCCCTGGTGCTTAGGGAGGGGACTGGGTGTCAGAGAACTTTCCTCACAGTTAGAGCTCCACCCTCAGCTTTCAGCCTGCATGTCAGAGGAGCTCTGCCACATCTTCTTGTCCCATCCCTAGGGGTAGACGCTGTTGCTTGTTACTTGATGTTAGTCTCTTCGTGGTGGGCGGAGGGGTTCTCTGTATTCTTGATCCAGCCTCTTTTCCAGGCAGGCTCCATCTACCTGAGCCTCCAGGTGGGGCTTCTTCAGCATTCCTGCCGCTCCCCAGAGATAGAAGACTTCTTCATAGAATCAGTATAGGTTCTGGGGTCCCAGAGGGCTCCCTCCCCTCCGCCAGAAGTAACCCTTTCTCCAAGTACAGTGGGTCTTTACCTGCTGCCCTTCCCTTATCAGCTTAAGGCCTTTGCATTGTTTGACACTGGGATCCAGGGAGGGGGTGGGTTTTCACAGCCGGCCGCAGCTTCTAGTCCCCTGCAGGGCTGCACCCCCACTGGGCTGTTTTCAGTCATGCCCTCCCCCTAGTGTTCTCATGAGCGCCTGGTGGTGGCAAAGGTCCTGTCAGTGAGCGCCAATTCTATTTGTATCTCTGGTCCCCAGCCCTTTAGGCTAATGTGCTAGGCTGCTTTCCTCCTACCTGTTTGCTGGGTAGCTGTACCTTCCTCCCACGCTCTGCCACAGATGAACCAATCCCAGGAGCCCATTCCTGCTTGGAGGGGCTTATCTCTTTTTGGAATTCATTTTTCATTGGCCCTGTGACTTCAGTTCTCTGAGGGGCTCAAGAAAAGTTCTGAGCTGTGTATTTTATCTGACGTTTTCATCATTGTTAAGGTGCGAGCAAGGCTGCTTTTTTATTTTTATTTTTTTTAGCTTTCTGCATCCTAGGCAGAAGTACTAATGTACTCATTTTTTATCAGGAAAAATTTCCTGGCCTCCTCTTCATGTAAACTAGCAAGTATAGAATGGCCTCAACTGTCCTCCGTGCTTACACTGCATCACGGGGCATTTACTGTAGACTTGGGGCTGGAAGAGGGTCTGGTGATGCTTACCACCCCTCACCTACGCCTCTCAACCCTGGGGAGGGTTGGAAAGGGTTGGGCAACCTCAGTCTAAAACTACTGACCTCCTCTGGGGCAATAGGCTCCAAGGGAAGTGTACCTTTCCATTTTCTTACCTTGCCGTCCACATGTCTTTATTCCAAGCTGAAAGATGTTAGTATGACCCCTTAGAAGTCCCTTCTCTTGTTTCTTGTCTTACTATAACTCGGGGTTTCTTAATCTTGTCCCTATTGACATTTTGTGCCAGATAAGTCTCTGTGGCGGTGGACTGTCCTGTGCATTTTGGGTTTTTGGCAGTGTCTCTGGTCTCTACTAGATGCCAGTGCCCACTGCACCCCCCCAACCCCTCCAGTTATGACAACTGAAAATATCTCCAGAATTTGACAAATGACTCTTGGGGAGGGGGACAAAATTGTCCCTTAATTGGGAAGCACGGATGAGGCAGGCGCAGTCTAAATGAGGTCCTAGACTTCGAGCGAGACAAATTCAACTTCCCCTTTCCCGTCTGTAGCAAATGGTGTTGGTGGTCTTCCCAGACCCCTCCCTGGGGCACCCACTCCTGCTAACACGTCACCGCTGCTCCCTGTGCCTGGGAATTCCCCGGGCGGACGGGAGTTGTTGTCGCCTCTGACTGCCAGAGAAGCAACCTCCTTCCCCGGGGTGGCCTGCATCCCGTAGCTGACCAGAGTAGGGTGCAAAAGGCGCAACAGATGTTTGGTGCTTTGCATGCTCTAGAGAGCTCTGCGGGATCAGCTAAGATTAGACCTCGGGTGAGCACGCATCTTTGACTAATGTATCTTTTTTTTTTTTTAAAATTTTTTTATTAATCAAAGAAAAGAAAAGAAATTAACACAACATTTAGAAATCATTCCATTCTACAAATGCACTCAGTAATTCTTAGTATCATCACATAGATGTATGATCATCATTTCTTAGTACATTTGCATCGATTTAGGAAAAGAACTAGCAAAACAGCAGAAAAAAATATAGAATGTTAATATAGAGAAGAGAATTAAAATAATAATACTAATTATATATATGTATATAAAAAGGAAAAAGAAAAAAAACAAAAACAAAAGATACAAACACACAAACAAACAAACAAAAAACCATATTTCAGGTACAGCTTCATTCAGTGTTCCAACATAGTTACATTACACTTAGGTATTATTGTGCTGTCCATTTTTGAGTTTTTTATCTAGTCCTGTTGCACAGTCTGTATCCCTTCAGCTCCAATTACCCATTATCTTACCCTGTTTCTAACTCCTGCTGGTCTCTGTTACCAATGATATATTCCAAGCTGATTCTCAAATGTCGGTTCGCATCAGTGGGACCTTACAGTATTTGTCCTTTAGTTTTGGGCTAGACTCACTCAGCATAATGTTCTCTAGGTCCATCCATGTTATTACATGCTTCATAAGTTTAGTCTGTCTTAAAGCTGCATAATATTCCATCGTAGGTATACACCACAGTTTGTTTAGCCACTCATCTGTTGATGAACATTTTGGCTGTTTCCATCTCTTTGCAATTGTAGATAATGCTGCTATAAACACTGGTGTGCAAATGTCCGTCTGTGTTTTTGCCCTTAAGTCCCTTGAGTAGATACCTAGCAGTGGTATTGCTGGGTCGTAATCCATTCTGCCATTCTATGTCTTTTGATTGGGAAATTCAGTCCATTAACTTTTAGTATTATTACTGTTTGGATAATATTTTCCTCTACCATTTTGGCTTTTGTATTATATATATCATATCTGATTTTCCTTCTTTCTACACTTTACTCCATACCTCTCTCTTCTGTCTTTTCGTATCTGACTCTAGTGCTCCCTTTAGTATTTCTTGCAGAGCTGGTCTCTTGGTCACAAATTCTCTCAGTGACTTTTTGTCTGAGAATGTTTTAATTTCTCCCTCATTTTTGAAGGACAATTTTGCTGGATATAGGAGTCTTGGTTGGCAGTTTTTCTCTTTTAGTAACTTAAATATATCATCCCACTGTCTTCTAGCTTCCATGGTTTCTGCTGAGAAATCTACACATAGTCTTATTGGGTTTCCCTCATATGTGATGGACTGCTTCTTCTCTCGCTGCTTTCAAGATCCTCTCTTTCTCTTTGACCTCTGACATTCTAACTAGTAAGTGTCTTGGAGAACGCCTATTTGGGTCTATTCTCTTTGGGGTGCGCTGCACTTCTTGGATCTGTAAATTTAGGTCTTTCATAAGAGTTGGGAAATTTTCAGTGATAATTTCTTCCATTAGTTTTTCTCCTCCTTTTCCCTTCTCTTCTCCTTCTGGGACACCCACAACACGTATATTTGTGCGCTTCATATTGTCATTCAGTTCCCTGATCCCCTGCTCAAGTTTTTCCATTCTTTTCCCTATAGTTTCTGTTTCTTTTTGGAATTCAGATGTTCCATCCTCCAGTTCACTAATTGTAGCTTCTGTCTCTTTAGATCTACCATTGTAGGTATCCATTGTTTTTTCCATTTTTTCTTCTTTGTCCTTCACTCCCATAAGTTCTGTGATTTGTTTTTTCAGATTTTCTATTTCTTCTTTTTGTTCAGCCCATGTCTTCTTCATGTCCTCCCTCAATTTATTGATTTGGTTTTTGAAGAATTTTTCCATTTCTGTTCGTATATTCAGCATTAGTTGTCTCAGCTCCTGTATCTCATTTGAACTATTGGTTTGTTCCTTTGACTGGGCCATATCTTCAATTTTCCGAGCGTCATCCATTATTTTCTGCTGGTGTCTGGGCATTTGATCAGATTTCCCTGGGTGTGGGACCCAGCTGGTTGAAAGCTTTTTCTGTGAAATCTCTGGGCTCTGTTTTTCTTTTCCTGCCCAGTAGGTGGCGCTCGTGGCGCTCGTCTCTCTGCACAGCAGTCGGCCCGGGAAACCGTGCGTGGAGGTGGGGGTCGCTGGCCCCCGCGGCTTGGGAGAGTGCCGGTCCTAATTGCCCAGCTGGCCCGAAATGCCAAGCGTGACGGGAGGGCCCCGCTATCCAACGTTCCCAGTCAGACCGGGGAGCCACGTGCGTGGAGGGGACCCCAGTCACCAGCCGCCCCAGCTGGGAAAACACGCGCCCCTCGGGTAGCTCACCGCAGCAGATTCTCCCTGCCCGTTCAGCTGTTCCAGAATGGGGTACGCTGTCTTTTTGGTCTCTGTCGTGACTCCGGGAGCTGTTTCGTATTGTTTCTGTTTCTTTAGTTGCTTTTCTGGAGGAGGAACTAAGACCCGCGCGTCTTACTAAGCCGCCATCTTCTCCGGAAGTGACTAATGTATCTTGCTTATACATATTACCTGAAAGCTCTCCCTCAATAAAAAATATGCACTCAAATCCCCATCTCAGACTTTGCTTCTAGGGACTTGGCCCTAACCTCCACCCCCAGGGAGTTTCTTAGTGCTCCAGGATTGGGTCACCCGTTCCCAGCTCCCATTTCTGTTCTCTTTCCTTTCCCGATGGAGCCTTGTGGGGGTGGGTGTCAGGCCCAGACCCTACAACCACAAAAGACCCTGTTCACTTTCCCAGGCTCAACACAGGCTTCTAAGTAGCAGAAACTGACAATATGGTTGCATTTTTTTTATGCTGCTACATTAGATCCTTAATAATTCACTCTGTTCTATTAGAAAGATCAAGTCTTTCTATAACCAGCTATTTTTTATATCTTTTATGAATTTTCTCTCTCTGTTTTTTACCAATTTTTTTTCTTTTGGAAGGGCTCATTTCCCCCCTTACTTTTGGTAAGAATTTTCAGTGTCTCTGAGTCATGGTAACCTTTTGTCTGTAACATATGTTGAAAATATTTTTCTAAGTTTATGTGTTGGTCAAACAGAAGGTTTACATGCTTATGCAGTGCAATCTGTCAGTCTTCCCTGTTTGGCTTCTGTTCTTGGCATCGTGTTTAAAAAATGCCTTCCACACCCTGGAATTATAAATCTATTTACCCAAATTTTCTTATGGTAGCTTTCTAGTTTCCCTTTTTATGTTTATGTCTTTGATTCATCTGGATTTTATTTTGGTGTAAGGAGTGAGCTAGGCATCACCCCCTAAGGAATAGTTGGTTGAAGGAGATCTAGCAAAGATGTTTTCCTTCAGCAGTTCCTGCTTCTTAGTCTTCTGATGTCAGCAGCTTTGGCTTTTCCCTGGGTGCTCCTTCTCGCATCCTCCATCATGAGGACCAGCCACAGATGCAGCTTGGGGTGCATAAGGATACCCCAAGTGTATGCTTAGATAATTGGGGTAACCAGTATCATTTTTCAAGGAGTGTAACAAGGTGGCGCGAAGCTTGTAGGGTGCTTGAGTTTTGTCAGGTAAGTGACAGAGTGGCTCTCAGCATCCTGCTTCCTCTCTACTTGAAGCAAAGAGCAGCTAGAGGACATGTGCATTTCAATTGGTAAGTTTCATAGAGTTTCGTCAGCACCCTGATATTATTTATTTTTATACGTGTGTTTTTTCCTGTCGCCCTCAATGCTGCAGACTTCCAAAATACCCTCTCCCCTGTCTCCTGCCTCCTTCCCAGCCTTTAGCAAAGCTCTGGAAGCCTTCCAGCACCTGTTCCCTGCCTCAGGTCACAGGAGGAGTGCTCCACTCTTCTATACACGGAGACTGTGTGACACCCAGAGAGGGGAAGTGACTTATCCACGGGCACACAGCCAGTGTGTGGCAGAACCACAGCTAGAGCTTGGATGCTTTGACTCCTAAATTAAGGATTTGATCTATTCTATTGCATATCTATAGTGATTAAGACATAGATCCTGGAAAAAGACGTGAGTTCACAACTGACTCTGCTGCTTATGAGCCATGTGAATTTAGGTAAGTTCCTTTTCTTCTCTGAGCCCCATTTCCTTATCTGTAAAATGGGGATAAAATAGCACTTATCTCACGTTGTGAGGATTATATGAAGAAGTACACGTAAGGCACTCGGAGCATTGCCTTTACAGAGCAAGCGCTATGTAAGTGTTAGCTATTTTTATCATGTGTTTCTGGACACTATGATACATCAGTGTGAGAACTGGTCCTCTTGTTATGAGCGTTTTGATGATTGAGAGAGTTTTTAGGAACATTTGTCCCCTAATTAAAAATGCACAATTGTTTGTGCAACTTCAAATGCCCTGAAAACAAATAATGATAATAATAATGATGAGGATAATAATAGTAGACACTGGCTATTTCACATGCCATCTGGAAATATTGGGAGCAAGAGATGTGGGTCCACACTGTTTCCTTGACTACAAATTGCAGAAGCCAAGAGACCTCCTGAATAGATCTAATCAACACCAGGCTTTGCTCAATCCTAAATGCAAATTGCAAAAGGAACTATGTTGGACAACCCCCAAGTGTATGCTCAGATAATTTCCAAAGTTTTATTTCCTATCTCCACATTCAGCAAGAGGAGGAAACTTTGGTAAGAAAGTGAGTGCTTTCCTGCTCCTTCAACCCTGATCAGGGTCTAGGGGTGCAGTGGCCGAGAAGTTGCACCTTTAAGAGCAGGAGACTTTCTGTTCGCTTGGTCACATCCACTTGGTCTACTGATTATTCAATAACCAATTCTCCCACTGTTTTCCTTTCATTTTGAAGTGTCCCTAAATTGATGCATGAACACATACTTCCTACCTGAAAGAGGTGAATTTGTCACTCATTGTTGCTGAGATAGAATCCATGCCTCTTGCCATCGGGCAAGGTCAGCTCAGGAGATGCTCCCGTGTCGTGCAGTAGAGACTAATTTCCAGCAGCAGCTGGTTCTCTCCCAGTGGGGCAGGGCGAGATGTTGTGCAGTGAAGGCTGCCCCATCCTGGGACTGGAGATGCCGGGAAGAAATACCATTGCTTGTCGTAAATGGGTGGGAGCTTGCCAGTGTGTACTGTGATTGTGTAAAGTGTGAGTCCCTGAGTGAAGATGCTGCTAAGGAGGGCTGATGCGAGCTGAGGGCTGGAAAGAAATATGGAGTGTGGTTTGTGTACAACTAAAGTTTGTTAAAGGGGAAATGATGAAAGAAGAATAAACTAGTGTTGGGCAGGAGGCCAAGGCTCCAGGACATGATCCAGGGTTGCAGAGGCAGGGAAGGTTCTGGCTGATGTGGCTGAAGGAGTCTGGGTGGTATGGGGACAGGAGCAGCCAGGGTCAAGGATGCTGACTTAGAAAGCTCTTCCTTCTGTCCTTCTCCAAAGCCAGCTGGGGACGGGCACTGGCTCCATCTGGGATTAGAACAAATTCTTAATGTGGGGTTAACCAAAGGGTCTGTGAATAGAATTCTGGGAGTCTGTGAATTTAGATGGGAAAAATTACACCTTTATTTCCGCTAACATCTAATTGACATTTAGGATTTCCTTCAATAATTAAATATAGGTAACAAACTATAGCCCTATCACGAATACTCATGACTTTGTTACCAATAAACGACAGGCATGGGCAGACCTTGCTTTTTGTGCTTCACAGATGTAAATTTTTACAGATGGAAGAGTTGGGGCAACCCCTGTGCACTGAGCAAGTCTATCGCAGGCAGTTTTCCAACAGCATGTACTCACTGTCTGTCTCTGTGCTGTGCTTTAATTAAGTCAGGTATATTGTTTTTTAGACATAAAACTATTGCACACTTAAAAGACTACAGTATAGTGTAAACACAACTGCTATATGCACTGGGAAACCAAAACATTTGTGAGAGTCACTGTATTGTGATGCTTCATTGCAGTGAACTGAACCTACAATCATCTCCAAGGTATGCCTGTGTTTTTGTTTCACGTTATAGCTACCGCAGACATATCAAATATCATTCATGATCATCATTACTTTGAAATTATGAAAGTTATTAGAGCTGATAGATCTTGTTATTTAATGCATTGATAAAGAAGCGCATATATTTCTAGATCGTATTTAAGAAGCATTTTGATAACTGTATTTCAATAACTGTAATCCAACATATTTTACTTTATACATTAAAAATATTATTCTGAGAGGCAATTCCTAGGCTTCACCAGATTACCAAAGTGGCCCTTGGACAAAAAACTTCGAGAAACTTTGGATTGGCAGTGTGGAAGAGCGTACATAGCTAGAGGAATTCTTATCTCTGCCTAGGAGGTGGCTTATAGCTAAAGAGAAAAGCAAGAGAATGCTTTGGCAGGTACTAGAACCCAAGCTTTGGACCTTTGACCACTGGTTTCTCCTGCAGTCATTCTGATGGTCCCCAGGAATGCCTTGGATGAACCTGGATCCCAGGAGCTCTTCCTCAAGGCTGGTGGAAAGGCACCTCTTGTCTGAGAGGGGGGCAGGGGAGGGAACACTAGCTGCCTCATGGATCCCAGATTCTCCATCTGAGAACTGAATTAGCAGATCTGAGATCAGAGCTAGCTTTGCCCGGACAGACTGCATCAGCTTCAACCAGCTGTGTAACTCCTGAGCTCCGTTTTCCTCATCTATGAATAGGTGTTCGCTCAACTAGTATTGTTTAAGATCCAAGCACTGTATAGAAGGGTGATACTTCTAAAGCCATTGAATGGACTAAATGAGATGCTGAAAGCATTTTGAGAATGGATGCTTCCTTTAAAGACTTTTATAAAAGCTATTATTATTATTATTATCTACTTAGTCAAGTTGCCCTCTGAAGAGGAGAGAACTGAGTCTTTCCTACAAGGGCTCAAGCTTAGGAGCTTGGGTCCAGCAGCCGATCCTTCCAGTCTTACTGACAACATAATAGAAGTGTCAGGACCAAAATTCAGTGATTTTTTACCACCTGAGACCAGACTGGTAGGATTCAGTTAGAGCTGTCAGCCTAGTTAACAAGCTGTGCATGGTTATTTATGCACTGAAGTACCCTAATAATTAAACTCATCCAAAATCATGATGATTGGTTACTTAAGAGGCCTGAATAATCATAAATGAGGGCTGTCATTTGAATGTGTGTCACACTGTTTGGTTTAGAAGTTACAGCACAGTTTGTTGCAAGGGAGGCAAAGAAAAAAAAATCATACATCAGAAGTGAATTAATCACAAGGCAAATGAGGCAAACCATGCTGTAATCCAAAAGGGCCCCCAAGGCTTCAGGATCTGTTGCTGTCTTGGTAGAACATAAGAGATAAGGGGGCAAACCAACTCCTAAAACCTAGCAGTGTTCCACCTGCCCCAGAGGAAGGCCTTCTGGAGACAAGATTCTAGGTCAGCTCTGAAGTGGACATCTTTTGCTGGACCACACCTTTTATGCTGTCTACCTTCCAGTCCTTACTTTTGGGATTTTCCCAGCTGATCCCCTCTAGAAACGGTGCAGACACTCTTTGTGGTTATGGGCCTGGATGGAACCTTCTTCTCTAATTGTAGAGAGACCTGAAGGAGATGCAGAAAAGTTTAGGCTCTGGGACCAGACTCCTCAAATTCCACCTCCCTTGGCTCATTGCTTAGCTTCTCTGAGCCTCAGTTTCCTTATCTGCAAAGTGGGGATAACACAATGTCCTGGGGCAGCTAGAAGGAAAAATCTGAGATGATGGTATGGTAGTCCATGACAAACTCTGGGATCTGTCCTGTAACTACTTGTTGAAGTGTCCTTTGAAAACTATTGCTTTTCTCTCTCTTTGCTTTGTGTATATGTTACATTATACAATAAAAAAGTTAAAAAAATGGGGACAACAGTCATTATTATACCAGATTTTCTGAAGGCTAAATGAGAGAATGCTTGTAAAGCTCTTGGCAGGTTGCCTGGCCTACAGTGAGTGCGAGATCACTGTTTGGTGTTATTGAAGGATCGCTGTGAATGGAAGCAAACTCATTAGGCCCTCCCTGGTTGCATGTCTCCTTCCCCATGTCTCCTCTGGCATCCTGTCTTCTGTTTCTGTTGACTCTCTCTCTGTTCCTGGAAAAATTCTAGCATGTTCTTCTCCTGGCGTTTCAGTTAAAAACATGGCTTGAGTTCCTCCCTGGAAGAGAACGAGTGAGCACCTGCTTATAGGAGCTAGGGATTCTGGTAGAGAAGCTCCTTGCAATCTAGGGGCAGGTCAGGGAATGTCACCTTCTGACTGCAGTGGTTGGAAAATTAGCATAAAAGCAGGGGTGGGGAGGGCCACACCTCTCCTTGTTGGCAGACACTTCTTAAAGTGAAGGAACAGTTGTATCAATTATGAGTGGCGTATTCCTGGATAAAGGACTTAACCTTCCTGGGCCCTGAGTGGTTGTGCCCGAGACAGTGATATGTCTACCACACACTTCTGTAGTGTGAAGTTGTCACCAGGAGGTGTCTATCTAGCCAGAAATTCCATTTCTCAGCCCACAGCGTGGAAATGCGTTCTTGTGAGTGGGTTCACCAAAGGGCTGTGAGTGGCAGTGATGTGTGGCACTTCTGAGTTTTTAAGAAGCTGGAGGGGCTTCTGGGATTTCTCTTCCTGCTTCTGTGGGCTGGAGGCAAAGGACTTTTGAGGCCCCAGGGGATGGGGGAGTCACAGGATGGAAGGAGTATTGGTTCCTAAACCAATCTGGAGCACCTGCATTGGAATGTTAATGCATGTCTATTGCATAAAGCCATGGAAATTACGGCACCTGGTATTATCCTATGTATACATGTCCTATGTATGTATCCTGGTATTATCATATGTAAAATGGGTGTGCTGGTGTGAAGTGCTCCACCACCAAATCCCCTTTTGTTTATTTTTTCACCATAAACAAATGTTTATGGAAAACTTTTGAGACCCTGTTCTTGGTGCTGGAGATAAGCAATGGACAAGTCAGCCAAGAACCCTGCTCTCTCAGGAGCTAATATTCTGTTGGGGTGGGGTGGGAGAAGGCAAACAAATAAGCCAGTAGATTTAAGGTCCTTGTATACAGTGTTAAGTGCTATGGAGAAAGCAGAATAGGTTGATGTGATAGAAAATGACAGTGTTTTGATATGATGCTCAGGAGAGATTGCCTTGAAGAGGTAGAGTTCAAACTGGAACCTGGACTTTCACTCAATCACATCGAATGCCTTGGCCTGCCCTAGCCAGGCCTCGAGCTTCCCTGCCTCCCTGAGATTACCCAGGCTGTCCTCTTCCTGTGAACTGCGTGTCCGCGTGGACCCAGCAACCCTGTTATCAGCTCCCGGGGAGATGGGCTCCTCAGGCAGAAGCAACAGCCTCCTTCTACTTGTGTTCTTGCCTCTACAACAGCTCATGCTGGGTTGTATTTTATTTACTTTTTCATCATCAACATCCTCCAGCCGTCCATGACCTTTTGCTCGTTCATCTTTGTGTTCTAGAGTATTGCACAGGTCTGGGCACACACAGCAGGTGCCCACTGAATGTTTCTGGAGTTGATTTGAATGTGAAAATAGCAAAAGTGATGATTTAGTTCTGTCTGGAGCCTGCTTGATGCCTTGTGTTTTGAAAGTGGCTTTTATTTAGTCTCAGTGTCTAGAACACCACCCTATAACTGTGTACATATGGTGACTGAGCCAATTTCAATTAGTATGTGCATAAATACTCATGTTTCTCAGATACAAAGCAGAATCTCTTTGTTTCCTTGTGTTTTTTTTTCCTGGTTGAAAAACATCCTCTGGTTCCTGATGAACCAACCTGATAGTCCTCCCTCAGGTAGGTGAACCAGCACCTACTGGGTCCTTCCAAGGAGGACATGAGTTCAGGGAATGAAGGGTAGGTGGCTTCAATCTGCAAATGCCTAGACTTGGATTTTCCTTCTTTGACATCTGGTCAGATTGGCAACCAGTGAAGCGTGGGATGAGCATAAGACCATATCTGCAAATTACGTCATACGTTCGTGACTACGGTTATCCGGTCATTTGTCCCATGGGGAAACTTGTGGCTGGAAAGTGGGGGGCAGGGAAGAGAAGAAAGCTCCCATTTGGGGGTGCCCCTCCCTGTAAAGGGTCCCTGATCTCTCCGCCAGCCTTTTGGGCCAGGTAAAACGAGATCTCAGTTATTAAAGAGGAGAGGGAAAGTGGCCATCTGTGATAGGAGGAAGTGGAGGCAGCCCCTGGGAAGGGGGAGGAGTGTGTGCGGTGAACTCAGGGAAGACAGGGCGGCTTGGGTGGAGAGAAAGGAGCAAAGCCATTGTAGAGACTGGATTTGCCAGGGAGCAGTGGGGGCAAAGAAGAGATCATCACAACTCTGAGTGGGGGAATTAGGCAGGCTCTGCTGTGCCCCTTGTTGGTCGTGGGCCGGAGTGTCCCGAGCCTGAAGTCCACTGGGCCTCTCTGCTTTGCCTGACACTGGAGAGTGAGACTGGCCTTCCTTGTCTGTGTGGCCGGTGTGGTCTATGAACTCAAGTTCTGCTCTGAGGACCCGGCCACCCAGCTTTCTTCCCACTGGCGTGCCTGGGCATGTGCGGCCCAAGATTTAGATGTTGAGTGAGAAACAGAAGGGCTCACTCAGACTTTGGGACTTGTGTGTGTTTTTCAATCCTCCCCTTTCCCAGAGAGCTTTACACGCAGCCACTGCACGTGTATGCTCAGCCGTTAATTAAGCCGGGACTTTGCTTCTTTTTTGCCTACGGATTCTTATGTGACTGGTTCCTTGGCAGAAACCCAGAAGGAGAAGAAGAATAAGTGGGAGGGTTTAAGCATCAAATTCTACCCTGAACCCCGGGCAAACCCCAAAGAGTAAATATGGTGATTCCCTTTTGACCAATAGAGGAACTGAGGCTTAGGAATTAAGTATTGCCTGAGCTGGGATTTGAATCTTGGGTTGTCTGGACACAAGGCTTGAGCTTTCCCCCTCTACACCTGAGAGTGGTAATCTATAGCTCATAGACAAAACCCTGCCCGCTGTTATAAATAAAGTTTTATTGGAACTCAGCCATGCCTCTCTGCTTACCTCATATTATGACTGCTTTTGTGCTATAATGGCAGAGTTGAGTGGTTTAGCAGAGACCATATGGCCCACAAAGCCTGAAGTGTTTTGTGGTCTGGTTCTTCACAGAAAATGTTTGCCAGCCCCTGGAATACCCACCCAATGCTTCCCCAGTGGGTTTTCCTTTATATCCAAGGAGCCCCAGACACTGAAAGTGGAAAAATGCCTGGCCTTAAGATCAGAATTTCTGGGTTCAAATTCTGGCTGTGCAACCCCAGGCAAGTCATCTGTTCTCTCTCCGTCTGCATTTATTCATCTATAAAATGGAAATGAGTGGCCACAGTACTGTTTTGTTTTGAGGATCAGATAAAATGACAATGATAATGATTGTATTAGTCTCGTAGGGCTCCCATAACACACTGCCACTCACTGGGTGGCTTAAACAACAGAAATTTATTCTCTCACAGTTCTAGAGGCCAGAAGTCCCAAATCAAGTGTCTGCAGGCTGCACTCCTGCTAAAGGTGCTAGGGGAGGTGCTTCCATGTCTCTTCTAACTTCTGATCGTTGCTGGCAACCCTTGGCATTCCTTGGCTTGCAGATGCATCACTCCAATCTCTGCCTCGGTTGTCACATGGCCTCCTCTCTGTGTCTCCTTATAAAGACATCAGTCATACCAGAGGAGAGCCCACCCTGACCCAGTATAACCTCATTTTCACTTGATTCCATCTGCAAAGACCGTATTTCCAAATAAGGTGCCTGGGGCTAGGACGTCAACATATCTTTTTAGGGGACACAGTTCAACCCACCACAGTGATTTTAGTCAAATTTTATTGAGTGCTGCTCTATGCTAAGTCCTTTACCCAGATTATTTTTTTTTAATTTTTCAAGTGTTGGGCGATTTTTTGGCATTCCATTTATTGAATGAATAATGTAGGTTCTATTATTCCCATTTCTCAGATGACAAAACTGAAGCTCAGAGAAATGAA
This sequence comes from Tamandua tetradactyla, assembly GCF_023851605.1. Taxonomy (NCBI): domain Eukaryota; kingdom Metazoa; phylum Chordata; class Mammalia; order Pilosa; family Myrmecophagidae; genus Tamandua; species Tamandua tetradactyla. Next base: position 10,343,971 of record NC_135327.1, on the reverse strand, counting down.
GTAATTTACTCAGGTCTTTGCTGCCTGTGAAGACAGAAGCTTCTGGGCTCTGGACAGGCCTGAGAGGAGACGTGTTATGAACGGCAGAGTTCTCCTGCCAGGGGACGAGCTTGTCTCCTTCAGGGAAGACGCATGGTCTTTGAGTTTGGTTTCCATGGAAGGCAGCAAAGGTAATTTCTTCTCCTCCTTGGTGGAAATTCCACAATTTAATCAGATTCTAGTCTATCCCTTCAAACCCCCTGCATTCTCTAGTGATGGGAGTGTCAGCAAACCCATCATTTTGTCAGTGTGGCTGTACCTCAGGAAAACAAAGATCAGGTGCCTTGGGAAAGTGAACACTTGGGAGACAAAATTATGGGAATCGCTTGTGGTTTAGGACCATTTGAGTGAGTCTGAGCCACATGACAGCAAACAGCATATTTGAGAACTTTTCTAGTGGTGGTGCTGGTTTGATTGGTCACGTGGGAAGATGTGAAACTGTCACTTTGCCTGCATGGAGCAGATAAAGTCACCTCTGCTCACCAGTTGCCCTCAACTTTGTGAGGACTCGTGGGTGAATGAAGAGGATTCCTGAAAGCAGCTTTAAGAATTTTGTAACTTCCATGAGTGAAGAATTTCAGTTCTGGAAAGAGGGAAATGAATTGATTTGGGAAAGGTCCTTGGCTTAGTTTGGGTTCCCCTGGAAGTGGGGTCTGAGGCATAGACATGAAAGCAAGTGCTTTATTTGGGAGGAGATTCTAGGAAACACTGGGATGCAACACTGGGAAATGAGAAAGGGAATGGAATGAAACCCGTATGGGGTGCACGATCAAGGAAATCACTACTGTGGACAAGTAGAGCTTAATTCCACTGGGGAAACTCTAGAGGCCGGAAGAGAACACACACATCAGTTATCTCACAAGGGATGAGATATTTACTGAGGTATTTATACACCAACTCCCGCCAGTCATTGTTCGAGGTCTGGCGTTTTTAGTTGTGATGTGGGCAGACCACGTAGATGGAAGTTGGTCATTTGCCCTGAAATGGCAAGGCTTGAGGACAGGTGGGTGGGGCCCCTACAGACTCTGCTATGAGCCCCCATCCTGAAGTGAGACCACCTAGCGTCAGACCTCAGCTTCTCTTTCCTATCTGCTGTGTGACTTGGGGCAAGTTATTTAACCTCTATTGTGTTACCTGTTGGATGAGAAATATGACAGTGTAAACTTTCTTAGGTGGTTTAGAAGATTAAAAGAGATGAAACATGTAAAACACTTACAGAGTGCCTGACACAAGGCAGTCACTTGATAGATTTTAGCTATTATTATTAATAAACAGTGTATTTATTCCAGGTTGAAATTGAATGGGGGAACATTTAGATGTAGAAGATTTTATGAAGGAACAGGGAGAAGAAACAATGACCCAAGGCTGTGTCTAATCACCCAGTGATGTAGAGTGAGATAATAAATAAAGCCCCAGAGAGCAGCCCCTGCAGAAAGTGGGATGTTTAGAAAATAGCAGGAACTAGCCATGGAAGAAAGAGCAATGACGTCATTGTGGAGAGTGTTCCAGGCCATACCAGTTCAAATAGATTCTTCTTTCTGCTTAAGGTACAGAGACGTCCAACTCTCCCACCACTGCTGACAGGGACTGTGGAGTCTCATTGCAGAACTCTTCATATAGAATCTCCCATGTCGCATGGAGCCAACATAGTATTATGGGACAGACGTCCTCTACTCAAGAAATTTACAGATATGAGCAAGGCCATGTGGTTCACCAGTTCCCACCAATTCGCCACCAGCCAACTGCATTGCATATACAGCATCGCTCTGGGCCTGTGTGAACATGCGGCCTCCTAAATTGTCCTACAGATCCTAGCTTGTTGGAAGGAACGCCTCTGTACAGGTGGTGACACCTGGGTAGCTGGAGTCAAAAGCTTCTGTACTCATGGCCTGAACTTGTAGTAGCTGTAAATGGACCAGGTGTTAGAACTGATGGCAAAGATGTGGGGAGCCAGCTGGGACACAGTTCATTTGATAACATGTAACATTTATTGAGGGTTTTCTCTGTGCCAAACCATGTGCAAAACACTTCACAGGATGATGCCATTTCCCCATCACAACAGTTGAAGGGCAGCCCTTCCAGTGTGGCCTGCATGCACATATTCAAACAACCTCTCTGCAACCAGTGGCTTTTCCAAAGTCCTCTTTTTTCCCACCCTTGGAGACTGGCCTTTCATAACAAGTCCCCAGGGCAATCTAAGTTGCAGGGCTGGAGATGTGACGGAAGCTCTCTTCACCCAACTTGGGGCCCTGTCCTGTTTGCCCGAAGAATAAACCTAACTGGATGAAGGGAGAATCACTGGCTTCCTGCTATTTGTAAAGCCGAGATAGGGGAAGGCCATTTTGTCTCCACATTCAACAACCCTCCCAGTGGTTAACAGACAGCAGCATAATGACCAGCCAGTGTGAAGCTGTGCAAATTGCCTCATAAATAACTTGTAATGCACAAGCAACAGGCAGAGGCCATAGCTCATGGATAAATGACTCCCTGCCATTTTGGGGTATTAAACCAGGGCTAATCTGGACTTCGCCATGGGGATTCATTAACAGCTATGGGTTTCCCACATACCTGCCTGCTGGGATGCTGGTGCCTGGCCTGGCACTTCCCTTGGCGTTGGTGAGGGAAATATGCTTCTGAGCAGGGCTGTCAGGTGGGGGAAGTAAGTACGTTTAACAAACAAGCCTGGGGTGAGCCCTGAGGGGAGCGATATGTTTTCTCTAAGGAACTTGTTTTCTGAAGTCTCTTTGTGGGGCAGGGAAAAACAACAGCAGCTAATATTGCTTGGGTGTTTATTCTGTGTCAGGCACTGTGCTGTCTTCTTATATATTATGTCATGTGATTCCCACAAAACTCCATCAGGTAGAGGCTAAAATTATTAGTTTTATTTTTTTTATAGAGGAAAAAACTAAAGCTCACAGAGGTTTGGTTCCCTGTCTTGGGTTACATAGCCAATACATGGTGAGTGTATTAGTCAGCTTTTGTTATGCTGTGGTAACAAATGGGCCCCCAAATCTAAGTGGTTTAAAGCCACTAGGGTTTTACATTCCTCACTCATGTCACCCATGGCTCAGCTGCTCTAGTCTACCTGCCTTTCTTCTAGGAAACTAGGCTGAACGGGCAGTCCTTGTGTGGGATGATATATCATGGGCAGGAAAATAATAAAAAGTTAAGAAAGCTGATGAAACCGGCCATGCTGCATTTCATATTTCATTGGTCAACAGAGGTCCCGTGGCCAAGCCTTCTTTCAGTGGGGCAAGGACGCTTATTCCTTTCACAGAAAGGCACTGCAATTAATGACAATTACCAGGGACATTTAATTCTTTTACAGGGAGATTGAACCCTGATCCTTGTGCTTATATATTTTATGTTTCATTGAATCTGGAGTCGGAAGATTCGGGTTGGGTGATGGCTCTGCACTGAGGAGCTGCGCGACTAAAGGCAAACCCCTCCTCTTCTCAGGGCCTCAGTGTCCCTCTTGGTTTGCCCCAGGAGCAGTGCCTGAGACTAGAATTTGAGTTCAAGTCATTTATTTGGGAGGTGACCCCAGGAAGCACAGGTGAGGAACTGGAGAGTAAGGCAGGGCGAGGGAGGAAGTCCATAAAACATGCCTTACTGCAGGTTACTCTCCAGGCAACCAGGGCACCATTCTGCTGAGGAACTTTGGGGGATACACACTCAGAGTCATCCCACCTGAGAAGCGAGGAAGTTGGGGAATTCATCCATCAACTCCCAGGCCATGCTTGGTAGAGGGATGTTTCCGGGGGTGCATTGACACTTCCACAATTTGGTTTTCCCTGCATGGCTCAGATAACCTCCTGCAGCCAGATAAAAGCCTTCAGGCAGAGTTGTAAGCATTTGCAGTAAGCACCCCTTGGTTGTGCAGAGGTGAGCTCAAATCCCCATCTATAAAATGAGTAGTCTCGACTAGAACAGCTATAAAGGGCCTTTACTTGCTGTCACGTGTGCTGGCAGCGCTGCCTGGTTGAGTGTGGGGAAAATGAGCTTTGGCACTTGCCCTCCACACTTCTGTGAGGCATCGTGACCTCCCACTGGCTCTTCCTCTTCCCTTTCCACTGCACACAAGTCCTCTGTGGCTTTGCAGGGCGCTCTGTCCACCTCTTGCCTTGGCAAACCTGGCTCTTCCCCAGGATGCTGCAGCTCTTATACCTGCTCGAGTGGAGGATGTTCTTTTTCCCACAAACCATGCTTTCCATGGGCACAAGGATGCAGCATCCATGATATCCTTGTTTTCACTGCCACTTGCAAACCAGGCCTTCCCATTCTATGAAAAACACCTTTGAGCTTTGAAGCCTTTGCCGCTGGACTCTGTCAGCCCCTTTGCTACCATCTGTTGCTGTCACTTAACTGTCCTCCTGCTGTGCAAACTGAGCCCCATTCACCTAAGACTCTGGCCCCAGCCTGCCTTTCCTCTCTGAGCCACCACCACCCTGGGCCTCCTCCTTGTCTTCAAGCTTGAGGTATCCCATGCCTAGGGTTCTTGCTCCAATGTCCCTGTCCAGTGCGGGCCACCTCCACCTTTCTCCAGGACAACTCAACACTGCCTCTGTACCATCCCCTCTTGCATTAATACCCACCCCAATTTCTGCCTTCCGATACACCTTCCACTCTTTCTTTCTTTGATGGTTGTTATGATGATTAAATGAGTTAACTCTAAAGCGCTGAGAACAGTGCTTGGGACCTAGTGATTACTGAGTGACGATTCATTAAATTGAATCTGATGATGTCTTTTCCCAGCCTCAAAGCCTCCATATCCCCGGTCAGCTCAGAGTCTCAGCTTTCCAGTTTGGTATTTGAGGCTCTGTTTAATTGAGCTCTACCTCCCTCTCCAAACTCAACCTCTCAGTTTCTTTCTGTTTCCAGTTTGTGACCAGCTGTGTCCCATCTCTGGGTCACTGCATGCCCTGCATTCTTTGCCTGCTATGCTGAACCCTACCCTGTCCTCTTGCCCATCTCCTGATGACCTCTCAGGAGCTCCTCAGACTTTGCCTCCCCTAAAAATATTCCTGGGCCTACTTGAGTAGAGTTGATTGCCTTCCTGCTTGTGGCGACTGGACATTGCCCTTCTTTCAAGGCCAGGACTAGGGTGAGGTGAGTGATCACTTGCCTCAGTTACAAAATCTGAGGGAGTATCAAAAACTCATAGATCTGGGTAGGTAATATTTTAATGTAGTATTTTTAAAAATCAAAATGTGTGAACAAAATATCAAAGTGTTAAATAAACCCAAGATCCAACCCAACCCCTACCTGCAAGGTTCTGATCCTGGCCTTGAGGAATCTTGGGCGAGGCTGCTAGAGGGTGAAGGACCCTGTGAAGAAGAGCCCAGCTGCCTGCTGGAGGTCATCCTGGGTAGTTTACATCCAGCTGACACCAAGCATGTGGGAGAACCCAGTCAAAATGAGCAGAGCCATTGACCTGAGCCATAGCTGACAGCAGACACATGAATGAAACCAACTGAGCTGTAGAATTGTAAGCAGTGATAAATGCTAATGTTTGAAACCACTGAGCTGAGGTGATTTGTTACACAGTGATAGCTAACTCGTACAGTCCCTCTGGTCATAGCGCTTTGAGCCTGCTTTGCCTCTGCCTGGTGGGATTGCTGTCCCTCTACTCCTTTCATTCTGTAGACTTCAACCTCAGTGTCACTGCTTCAGAGAGGCTTCCCCTGGCCTCAGTGGCTAGGTCTAAGCTTTCTCTTGCAGGCTCTTATTCTGTAATGCAACTCTACATCTTCACCCTTAACTTCAGTTATAATTCATTTATTTCTGGGATCGTCTGATGTCTATCTCACATACTAGATAGCAAACTCTATGAGGACAAGAATTGTGCTGTTTTGGGTCTCCATTGTATCTTGACACATAGTAGGTGCTCATTAAATGTGTTCAGTGAACGAACAAATGAATGAATGTGTGTGTGCATTTAATACAAAATTCGAGGGTCAAACAAGCTCCATTATTTCACTGCTTTCTACCCAGTAGTATAACAGATAAAATGGACCCCAGAGGCAAAGGGTATTGAGCCTCTCCTGGGTCCCCCACCTCCCCCCAGCATTGTAAAGAACTCTCTTTTCTTCTTGTGAGCAGGCTTTGATGTGAATGGTGCCCCCTGGAGTTGAGCAGAGTACAGGCCATGTGGCTATGAACAGCAGCCCTGCCCCTGAGAGTAGAGGAAGTAAGTCTGGCTGAGCCCGGACCAGAGCAGAGCACAGGAAAGGGCATGTGACCTGACGAAGGGAGCACTTACAGATGGGCCAGAGGTGGGTTTGGGGAGGCCTCCCCAGGGCCCTCACTCTGGCTCACCTGATCCCCATGAATCACCCTCTCCCAGCCTTCCCAGCCCCGAGTCTCCTTACCTGTGAGCCCAGTAGCTGCCACCTCTCTAACCTTGGGGACTGTGCTGGTTTGAAAGGATGTATGGACCCTAGAAAAGCCATATTTTAATCTAAATCCCATTTCATAAAGGCAGAATAATCCCTATTCAATACTGTATGTTTGAAATTGTAATCAGATCGTCTCCCTGGAGATGTGATTCAATCAAGAGTGGTTGTTAAGGTGGATTAGGTGGCGACATGTCTCCACCCATGTGGGTGGGTCTTGATAAGTTTCTGGAGTCCTCTAAAAGAGGAAACATTTCGGAGAATGAAGGAGATTCAGAGAGAGCAGAGAATGCTGCAGCACCACGAAGCAGAGAGTCCACGAGCCAGCGACCTTTGGAGATGAAGAAGGAAAATGCTTCCCCGGGAGCTTCATGAAACAGGAAGCCAGGAGAGAAAGCTAGCAAATAACACCGTGCTTGCCATGTGCCCTTCCAGCTGAGAGAGGAGCCCTGACTGTGTTCACCATGTGCCTTCCCACTTGAGAAAGAAACCCTGAACTTCACCAGCCTTCTTGAACCAAGGTATCTTTCCCCGGATGCCTTTGACTGGACATTTCTATAGACTTGTTGTAATCGGGACATTTTCTCGGCCTTAGAACGGTAATCTAGCAACTTATTAAATTCCCCCCTTTAAAGGCTATTCTGTTTCCGGTATATTGCATTCTGGCAGCTAGCAAACTAGAACAGGGACCTTCTTGGAGCATGGAATCTGATATCTGGTTTCCTAACCTCCCAACTCATTCTTGTTTCTCAGTCTGGGAATGCATACGGGCTAACGCTGTGGCCCTTCAAGCCATGCTGCCTGGGTTCAAATCCCAGCACTGCCTCTGTGTAGCTGTATAACTTTGGGTAGCAGCTGTTTAACTCAACCTTTCTGTGCTTCAGGTTCCTGTCTGTAAAATGGGCCCATACTTACTTCATAGGCTGTTATGAGGCTCAAACTGAGTTGGGGTGGTCTGCTATGTGGGAATTACTGTAGCAGTGTCTTCTGCTTCTCCCCCAGTTGGCTGGCCTGATGCTTGATGCAAAACTGATGGCTCCAGCACATCCAGCCAGGCCGAACATCTCCTTTTATTTCTTGTCAAGGAGGACTGCAGGGAATCCAGGCCACATCTTGTGTGAGCTCCTGTCTCTGTTCTTTCAAGGAATGACTCAAAGGAGTCCTCAGGCACTCATCTTCCCACCAGTGAGATCTCTCTAGCGCTCCTTCTCTCTCTCACATGCATATGCACATGCACACATGCTCCCGCCCAGCCTACTCCAAGACTCTCCCTCGGCCCTTCACTCCTTCTTCAGCCTCATCAGCGCCTTATTATAAAATCATTTTCCAGCTCTCTGTCCAAAGGTCATCATAATTATAATCACTGCTGCAATTAGGTCCAACTCCTCAGCCCCCCAGCAAGGGGCGTGGGGGCATCATCTCCGCCCCGTATGGTCCAGTGCTGGGAGACCTTTCTTCTCTGCCTCTCCGCCTGGGAAACGGCCCTGAGGGATGGTGGGGCGTGGGCTCACCCTGCGCTCAGAGATGCCCCCTTTATCTGAAGTCCAGGGTCAGAGACATGGGTTGGCTGGGTGCTCCCTGCACGAGGCTGGCATGCACCGGGCTGAGGATGACAATTTGTCTCGTGTCCCTCTTTACAAGCTTCAGATGCTTCTCCCACTGCTGACACGGGTGGGACTGCAGAAGGGAGAGATGACACTGGGCTTTGGACAGAGATGAAAGCAACATGCTCTGAGAGCATGTTGAGACCAGAGAGTCACACATGCCAGCATTTTGCAGGGTTCTGCAGGGAGGGCCTTGATCTCCAGGAACTCTCCACCTTGAGGAGCTTGCCCCTCTTGTGTGTTTCCCTGTAGGCAGATGGGGACCTGAGGAGCCAATCTTATAAAAAGTGCAGTTAGGAACCAGCAGCCACCTGATGAATTTTTGGATGAGGAGAGATTTTTCCTGTGGCCAGAAGACCAGCTCCTTCATTCAGGATGCCCTCTCACAGTGGAGGGTTCCTAGGAGGCAAAATGAGCAATTTCTTGCAGTATAGCTAGTTAATAATAACTGGTATCCATTAAATGCTTTCTCTGGGCCCATTCTTCATGAGCATCGTCCATTTTGTCCTAACAACAATCCAATGAAGCAGACTCTATTTGACGCTGTTTTACATAGTGGGGAGCTACGGCTTAGATCTTGGGGTAACATGCCCGAGATCACTCATCTAGGAAGTGGCTGAGCTGGTATTTGAATGCAGCTTTGTCTGATACCAGAGTCCTGGTGGTCCATGGAATTGGATCAAAGGTAGTGTAAGAGGGCTATTCATGGGGACTTTGAGAAGTCTAAGGTCCCTTCTACATGCCACAAAAACTCCCTGGGGATGTTCTGCCTGTGTGGTATTGTGTTTTGTGCTGGTTTGAACCTGTTACATACCCCAGAAAAGACCGTGTTCTTTTAATCCATAGGTAGGTGCAGACCTATTGTGGGTGGGAACTTTTGCTTAGGGTGTTTCCATGGAGATGCGACCCAGCCCATTGGAGAGGGATCTTAATTCTCTTGCTGGAGTCCTTTATGAGAGGATAAAAGGCAGAGAAGTTTTGGAGAGAGCTCAGAGACAGAAACACCCCAGGAGAAACAATCAAGGACTCACAGATGCCCAGAGAGATTTTGTAGATAAGCACCAACAAACATTGGCATGTGCCTTCCCAGGTGACAGAAGTACCCTGGATATAAGCAGCCTTTCTTCAGAGAAGGTCTCTCCCTCTTGATGCCTTAATTCGGATATTTTCACGGTCATAGAACTGTAGAAATGTAACCCAATAAATCCCCTTTGTAAAAGCCAATCCATTTCTGGTATATGTCATTCTGGAAGTTTCACAAACCAAAACACTTTTCTATCCCTGTGGCCACCCGGAGAAAACCTCCTTTTGGCTCTGATCTTGTGGCCTCTTTGTAGACCACTGTCATGGTTGGCAGACTCTGGGATGCCCCTGCCCTCCTGCTGCATATGTGCCAGACCTAGTGACTGGCATCCAGTGCACAGAATATAGCAAAACTGATGGGATGCCAGTTCTGAGATTAGGTTATGAAACAAAAAGACCGGCTTTCATCTTGGGACTTCACTTTTCCCTGCCCTCTAGCTCACTCCCTCTGCAGGAAGCCAGCTCCATGTTCTGCCCCATGGGGACAAGCAGGAACCGAGGGACGCCTCTGACCGATGTGAGTAACTGAATCCTTCCTGCGCCCGTGATGAGCTTGGAGGTGGACCCTTGCCCAGTGGAGCCTTCAGAGGAGACCACAGACCCAGCTGCCATTTGGCTGCAGCCTCAGGAGAGGACCTGAAGCAGGCACCCAGCTGAGCTCTGCCTAGATTCTTGACCTACAGAAACGGTGAGATAGTACACATTTGTGTTTTAAAATGCTAAGTATTGGCATAATTTGTTATGCAGCAATAGACAACCAATAGAATTTCATTCCTTCAAAGCTCCTCCTGAGACTGAGGAAGCTGCAGTTTGTTTCCTTGACCTCCTTATAGGTTTGAGTGACTTTGATCATGGGAAGGACCTGGGATGCTCCCAGGATGTCCCCTGCCTAACCTGGAAAGACTGGCCAGCGCCAGGGCTGGGGGGCACCTGGGAAGGGAACCAGCATCTGTCCTGTGGTGGTCCAGGCTGGTCCTGACATCAAGATCTCCTACTTCATATTCCACAGTGTCCACGCTGAGTGTCTGGGCTTCCTCAGAGATGTCCATATTTAATTTGGGGGCACAACGCAGGAGAGTCAGCAGGGTGGAGGAGTTGGCAGGCCAGGAGCAGGCTGCTCTGAAGGGGAACACTCGGCTAAACCCTGGGAGATGCTGGGAGTGAAAGGTGGGTCTCTGATGGTCCTGTGTTTTCAGCGGGTGGCCTGGTGGTGAGGCCGCAGGAGCCTCTTCTGTGTGTGAAAAATCCCACACTGGTGGCTTCCATCCAAGGGAGCATCTTCCGTGCCTCATGACTGTGACTTTTGGGCCAAAGGTGGAAGTTGGTGTCAATGGTCATGTAAAGCTCCTCTCTGGACTCTACCAGCCTTGGAGTTCTGTATATCAGACTCCACCCTGAAGCCAGAAACAGATGGGAGATGGGAGGTATTGACTGAGGGTGACTCCCAGGGGCTCCCCCATAGACAGGGGAGAAGTGGAGGGACTAAATATCCTCCAGCAGTGCAAATAGTCAAGGTAAGAGAAACATTCCATGTGGCTGAGATTGTGACTCAGTTTTTACTCCCAGGTGGGTGTGGCCTGGAATTTTGGCAAATATCAATAATGATTGTGACATTTAACCCTCAATTTTATGTAGGGGATTATTATTAACTCCTTTTACAGAGGCTTGGAGAGGTCTAAGTAACTTGTACAAGGTCACTGTGCTGGTTTGAAAGGATGTATGTCCCCTAGAAAAGCCATGTTTTAATCAAAATCCCATTTCATAAAGGCAGAATAATCCCTATTCAATACTGTATGTTTGAAACTGTAATCAGATCATCTCCCTGGAGATGTAACCCAATCAAGAGTGGTTGTTAAACTGGATTAGGTGACGACATGTCTCCACCCGTTTGGGTGGTCTTGAGAAGTTTCTGGAGTCCTATAAAAGAGGAAACATTTTGGAGAATGAAGAAAGATTCAGAGAGAGCAGAGCAGACCGACATAGCCATGAGAAGCAGAGTCCACCAGCCAGTGACCTTTGGAGATGAAAGAAAATGCCTCCCAGGGAGCTTCATGAAACAGGAAGACAGGAGAAGAAGTTAGCAGATGATGCCGTGTTCACCATATGCCCTTCCAGCTGAGAGAGAGGAACCCTGACTGTGTTCGCCATGTGCCTTCTCACTTGAGAGAGAAACCCTGAACTTCATCAGCCTTCTTGAACCAAGGTATCTTTTCCCGGATGCCTTAGACTGGACATTTCTATAGACTTTTTTTTTAATTTTTAAATTTATTTATTTATTAATTAAAAAAAATAAGAACAAACAAAAACATTAACATATCATTCCGTTCTACATATATAATCAGTAATTCTCAATATCATCACATAGTTGCATATTCATCATTTCTTAGAACATTTGCATCAGTTCAGAAAAAGAAATAAAAAGACAACAGAAAAAGAAATAAAATGATAACAGAGAAGAAAAAAGATTATACATACCATACCCCTTACCCCTCGCTTTCATTTATCACTAGCATTTCAAACTAAATTTATTTTAACATTTGTTCCCCCTATTATTTATTTTTATTCCATATGTTCTACTCGTCTGTTGACAAGGTAGATAAAAGGAGCATCAGACAAGGTTTTCACAATCACACAGTCACAGTGCGAAAGCTGTATCATTATGCAATCATCATCAAGAAACATGGCTACTGGAACACAGCTCTACATTTTCAGGCAGTTCCCTCCAGCCTCTCCATTACATCTTGAATAACAAGATGATATCTACTTAATGCGTAAGAATAACCTCCAGGATAACCTCTCGACTCTGTTTGGAATCTCTCAGCCATTGACACTTTGTCTCATTTCTGTCTTCCCCCTTTTGGTTGAGAAGGTTTTCTCAATCCCTTGATGCTGGGTCCCAGCTCATTCTAGAGTTTTTCTCAATCCCTTGATGCTGAACTATAGACTTGTTTGTTTTAATTGGGACATTTTCTCAGCCTTAGAACTGTAAATTAGCAACTTATTAAATTCCCCTTTTTAAAAGCCATTCTGTTTCTGGTGGATTGCATTTCAGCAGCAAGCAAACTAGAACAGTCACTGAACCAGGAAGTGGGTAAACTGAGATTTAATCCAATATCTGGCTTGAAAGTCCACCTTTGTAATTGCTTTGCTGCATCTAGAACACAGTGTTTCTACAAAGCCTCAGCATATTGGTGTATTGCTGAACCCATGATTTCTAATGATAGTAATGCACCTACTATGTGCCAGCATGATGCAGCTCATGAATATTAATCTATTTAATTGTTGTAACCAGTCTCTGAGCTCAGTAATAACAGGCGAAGAAATTATGACTCAGAAAGCTTACGTCATCCGCTCACAGTCAAATACTAGTGAACAGCACAGCTGGGATAAAATTCAGGGTGCCTGACCGAAGCCCCCTCTTTTCTCTGCACAGCTGTTTCAATCCCACCTTAGTGGGATAGAGAGGGAATCTGTTGGGAGGCCTGCCACGGGCCCCACCTTGCTGATTGACTGCAGCTGCTTTCCAACAGAGCCTGGAGGTGCAGGTGGGCTCTGAGGCTGGAAGTTGGGGCACCCTGCCCGTGGCGGCCCTGAGAGTGCACGCCCACCCCACCCCTGGGAGGCTGAGCTGCTTCTCTCTCCGCTTTATTGATATGGAGTGAGTTGAAGGTTATTGCAATGAATAATAAATGAGCTATCATAGCGGAGCCGATTATTCCAAAGTGTTACCGATGTTTGTGTTGATAAAAATGAATAAACGGCTAAGTGTTCGCAGGGAATGGAAGAGAAAAGGCATAAAGAGGAAATTCATATGTGCCTCTGATAGTTAGAAACAATGAGTCTTGAAACACCGGCAATCAAGAAGTGGGATAAAGCAGCTTTGTGATTTGTTCTGTAGGCAAAATAATGACAGAATCTTTCATCTCTGGCCATGTTGGCTGCACACTGGTAATAGACATTGGCTTTGAACAGAGGAGATAAGAGACCAGAGAAAAATAAAGTTCACAGCAGTGACTATACAAGCCAAATTGTTGCTTGCTTTTCTCATAGAGAGGCCGAGACATATCGAGGAAGGACGTGGTGCAGCCTCTGTAGACAGAGGAAGGAGCCTAGCCTGACAGGCTCTCAAAGGGGGGTGCTTCAGGATTGGGGGCCAAGGTCAAACATAAGAGGAGTATGAACACATTCAATGGATGGGGTCAGCCACCCATGGGGACGTTCCTTTACACAGTTGACCCTACTCTAAGTTTCTCACAACTTCTTCCCCCCAGGTACAATTCTGTCAAGTTGGCCATAATTCCGTCTTCTTTCTTCCCTACTCAGGTTAAGCATATCACAATGCAAGAGAGTGGGAAGGACGCTATTGTCCATGGTTCTCAAATAGTGTGCCAAATTGCTGCAGGGCACCCAGCAACTCAGAGAGGTCTGGTGGGATATTCTAAATGTTTTGAGGGAAAACTTGACATCCTTTGGATACCAGGCTACTGTCTCAAGGAAGCTACATTCCTTCTGATGATGTCATATCTTTGCAAAGCCAAGTTTTCCTTTGTCACTGTGATAAAAATCAGTGGTATCTAAGGCAACGTGGAGCCAGCAATGAGGTGGTGGCGTCCAATCTGATCCCCGGGTTTGAGAAGTTGGGCAGCGTTCAAGGTGCACATACATCCCATTGGAAAGTAATTTAAGAGTGAAATAAAAATAATACTTTTTCTTTCCATTTATGTGTACTATTTTTAAAATCAGCTACTACATTTTAGGACATAAATACTTATTAAGTTGTTTGGAACTAATTCCTTAATAGCATAATCGTTAGACATTCCTTTTAGCTTAGGGGTCCCATGAAAAAATTGTGAGACATTAAGGATGCTGTGAACAGGGAAAATTTGGGAATCTCTGTGTTCTAGTAGGGAAACCAGTGGCATATTCAGATCGGGTAATTTGAAGAGAGTTTAATAAAGGAACTCTTTTCCAAGATGTGGGCGAGATGTAGGAAACCCACAAGGCAAAGGACAACATCCTGGGGTTAGTTACAGGGTGGCCTGAAGGTGAGCGGGGAGGGAGTCTTGGAGAGAGAGCTGTAGGGAGGGGGCCGGCTGACAGAAGCTGTGAACATTAGTCAAGTAGCATGGTCAACTCCAGCGCCCCTGGAAAGGCAACCAAAAGTAGTGCCTTGACCTCACCTTCTCCTTCCCTTCCAGCTCCTCCTGGTGGTCTTCATTGGTCAAACCCAGCCAGAAGCCAGAGGGAAAGAGACCCTTGATGTAAATTGTAGGAGTCAATGTCCCTGGCACAAAAGATGGTGGAGAAAGATTGGAGACTAGACTTAGAGGAGTAGATAGGAACTGTCCAATATATGCTATTATAGGGCTAAATTTGAATCTGCTCTTGTTTATAAAAATAAAAGTAAATCCTTTTCAAAATTTTGGAATCAGTTAAAACTGTAACAAGCACTCCTCTATGTGCTCTGCCAAGTTTGGCACTTTACCTGCTTTATCTCTTTAATCCGTAAACAACCTTTTCTAGTAGGTTCTATTGTTTGCTCCCAAATGCAGGATGTCATAAATACAAGGTAGGGTTGTTCTGAGGAAGGAAAAATGCATTAAAGCAACTTTGACTAGGCAAATAGTGGGAAACATAAATGGGAACTATTTTCTGATATAATTATTTCATAGAAAAAACTTTTCAGTAGGAAAGAGTGCTGGCTAATCAATATAAAGATATTACTTCCCTCGGCTGTTGCATTTCCTAGTGGGAATTAATAAAATGGCATCTGACCCTTCTGAGTTGCATGTGTGAGCTCAGTCTTTCAGAATTCAGTGTCTTCCGAGTTCCTCATCCTGCAGTGCTAGGAGCAAACCAAGGCTCCATGGCTCACAAAACTCAGCCTGGAATGCTGGCCTGGCATGTCTGTGCTGCACCCTCGCTTCTCAAACTGTGCTCCCAGGGAATAGCTGCCTGTGCTAGTCAAATTCTTTCAATACCAAGAAATCACATCACAGTGGCCTTTCCCCAGCTCATCAATAGCAGCAAGTTCTCGGGCTAGCACTTACTCGTTTTGAAGTTTTTTGCCCATGCATTTTCTTTAAAGCCAAAAATGAACACTAAATATTAATGGGCAATTAAAAAATACGAGTTTTAAAGGAGAATTTTATGTATTATTATTTTTTGAGATGCAGAAACCTGCCTGCATGTAATATAGTCATATTTTCTCCTGGTAAAATTGTTCCTGACTCATTTGGCAGAATTAAGTACGTCAAGTTTTTCACGTGGTTATGCAGGAAGCATACCACCTTCTTGATGTCTGATTCAGTTTGAAAACTATTTGCTAGATAACTTGCCTATGGTATAAATGACAAATTTTAAGTTCTGGAAATATTATGCTTATTAATATAATCATCACCATCACCAGTGGTTCTTAATATGAAGTCCGAACCAGAGGCATCAGTAGGAGCTGGGAACTCATTAGAAATGCAAATTAGCATGACACTTGGGCATGAATCACAATCTCTGGGCACGGGCCTGCAATCTGTGCTTTAACAAAGGTCCCAGGTGAGAAACATTGTTCTTAAGGAATCCGCACACAAACCACTGAAATAAGAATCATTGTCTCCATTTCAGAACTGCGGACACAGAGGCTTAGAGGGTGTAGTTCAGTTGCGAGGTAGCATGGCGGGAACATGGTTGAGTCCTTCCATCTCACGGATGAATATTTACCGCAGTTTCCGCTCTTACTTAGGCACCCACTAATGAATCCCAAAACTGCAGGGCTGCTCTATGGAAGAGATAACAGGATGGAAGGCACAATTGTCAGAACTCCCAAGAAGACAAGGCTGACATGCAGGAAACACTTAGCAATCAAGTGCTAAACAGCATGATTACCAAGTCACAGTATTTCAGAGATGGGGGAGGACTGTGTGGGCTCCAGGGGCGTGGTGCTCCCTGGAGTTGTGCAAGGTGATTGCCTCAGGTTCCTGAAATTGTGGAACTGTAGCCCACATCAAACTCTAAAATCTGTTCTATAACTATGTGTTACAAGGTACTTTGAAATGTATTGCTTTTTTTTGGATATATGTTATTTCACAATAAAAAATGTTTTAAAAAAAGCAGCCAAGAGTAATACTTATACGAATGGCATGGCTGTGTTACATTAAGACTGTATTTATGCACATTGAAATTGAATTTCATATGATTTTACGTGTTGTAAAATATTATTCTCCTTTTGATTTTTTTCCCCAGCCATTTGAAAGTGGAAATGCCATGCTTAAATTTGCAGGCTGTACAAAAACAGGTGGTGGGCTGGATTTGGCCTGCAGGGTAGTTTGCTGACCCCTGTACTCAACCATAAGCCTCTTGAGAGCAGAGAGAATCCATTTTGGTCATCATCATACACCCAGAATCTAGCACGTGCCTGATACAGAACTGTTACTCAGAAAGTATCTGTTGAAAGAGTGAATTAATGTGGTGCATTACTCTTTCTTTTCTCTGCTTTTGCACAAAGAAAATATGAGACAAGGGGGCTGAGAGGGAGTAATCAGAGGGTATTTAATGTCTTCTCTTGTCTACATTTTAAGTAGGAACTAAAAAGCTTCTGATTTTAGCGAACGGAAGTGTTAAGTAGAAGTCTCCAGCAAGGGCTTTGGTTGTCAATCTGTTCTGAAGTTCTGAAATGTTAGACCCAGGGCTCAAACGTGCCAACAACGTCTTTTAAACCTAAGAATGAATCTGGAATTATGAAGTTGTTTTTCTTAAACCCAGGAGAATTTTAAGATTATATTAAGCATGATTGTTCATAGGCAAAAGTTAATAAAAATCTATTCAATCAGTACTCGGAATTGTGTGGCTTTAAATGTTCCAACTTGTGAATTACTTTTTAATATATGGTAATTAGTTATGAATAATTGGTGTTGGGGTGGGATTAGGGGCTTCTGTAAAATGCCTTTTGGTCCATACATGCCAGCTGTAAAGGTACAAGACCAGTACTCTGTAAAAGCCACCCATGGGCTGGGGCATGGGCTGGAGTGCGGGGGTGGGGTGGGGGTGGTGGCACATGCCAAACGGATGCGGAACTTCCAGGGAACACGTGATACCAATGAGCTTTACTCAGTGAAGCATCTTGGACACATCTGAGAAGTTTTAAAAAGTGAGTTTCAAAGAGTGATTATGTACACGAGGAGAATAAATAGGAAAGAGCCTCAAAAGTTAGTTTTTCCTCCTGGGAAAGGGGATGTGCACTAACCTGTCCCTGAAAAGGGAGCAGCCCAGTCCCAGCACATCAGATCTGAGTTGTGGCTGGCCACAGGAAGTTTCAGCTGCTTGGAAATTCCCACCGTCCAAGGGCTTCCCTTTCCAGCTCATTTCTAATAATATTTAACGCACTTTAGTAAGTCAATGCAGAGTGTTGAGGCATGTGATGTTTTAATTAGAAAGAGCGTAACCAAGCAGGAGGAGTCATTTATTGTGTTTCTGGGATTCCCTTTTGTTCCCAAGGGTAAGGGAAAACTTCTCTGTTTCTCTCGTTTCCTCCTCCCTGGCTAGCAGCAGCCCCTGCTCCCACATGACCTTGGCCCAGCCGATCAAGGGGTCGCACCGCCCTGGCCACAGCTGGCTCAGGGATGAAGTGTGACCCAAGCTAATCCCGCGTCTTCGGCGACAGATGGTTACGGTGCTGCTGGGGCAGGTAAGCTACTCGACTGCCAACGCCAAACAGCTCTCGATGGTCCTGCCATGACTGTGCTCGCCTGTCAGTTTCCTTTATCTTGTGGGACTTCTTCCTAGTCTTTAAAGTGGTGGAAAATAATATCTAATATAGGGTTGCTTAAATGCGAAATATTTAGCTGGCATTTGCAAAGCATTTCCATCTTCTTTTCCTTTCTTCCTTCTTTCCTCTCTTTCTCGTTTCTTCTCTTTCTTCCTCCCCTACTGATGAAGACTGCCTTAACTTTCCGTAAGCTTGACTAAATTCTAGGCAGGCTTCTCCAGACTTCAGGCCCCTCACTTCCCTCTCACTCCAGCCCTGACACCATGAGGCCCCTGAGACGGCTCGAACTGGAGAGCTCCAGGCAGTCTGATTACCAAAGACAGACATTCCAAACCGACTGGTCCCAATTGCAACCTTGACAAATCACTCACCCATCTTGGTGAAACCAAATGGTTCTAATTGCAATGTCAGCAAATCAAATCAAACCCCATCATCCTCCAGTGCTTTTTCATCAGCTCACTTCAGCCTTTAAAAAGCCTGTTGCTCTTTATTTCCGTGGAGTGCAGTTCAGACTTGGTTTCTGTTTTCTCTCCTCTGCTATAACAGTGCCTGAAACAGTTTTTAAATTTACACTCCCTTCCTCTCTCCCTCCTTTCTTCCCTCCCTCTTTGCTTCTTTTCCTTTCTCCCTCCCTCCCTTATTTCCTCTCTTCCTCCCTCCTTTCTTCTCCCCCACTTTACTTTCCTCTTTTTTTTTTTTTTTGGGTGCATGGTCTGGGAATCGAACCCGGGTCTCCCTCATGAAAGGCAGGCATTCTAACCACTAAGCTATCCATGCACCCTACTTTCCTCTTAAGAAGCCCCAGGAAGGAAAGTTGTTTGGGCCCAGGCTGGACAGTTTCATCAGCATTTACTTTTCCATGGGACTGCGGGAGCCAGCTTAGAGACTTGGTGAAGTTGATGTTGCCAGGAAGGTGTGTCACAGGGGCAGAGCTGAGATAGTGGAGGACACAGGTTATGGGAGATGATTTTGGTTAACCAGGAGGAAGAATCTTCTAACATAATATCTTTCCAATAAGGCAAGAGCTTCTTAGAGAGGTGATGGGTTTCCAGTCCTGAGGACATCCAGCCAAGGAGCCATCATCAGGGATGCAACAGAGGGGACATCTTCACAGGGGGCTGGTTTGGATGAGGTGCCTTCTGGCTTGCAAACCCCGATCTATGATTTGTTCATCTGCTATTGGGACAAGGTGCTCCCTTCAAGCTGGGTTGAGAAAGGCATCAGGATAAAGTGAAGGAATGTTTCCCTATGGTAGTGGTTCTCCAACTTTTGAATTCATCAGAATAATCTAGAAGACTTGTTAGAATATACATTATGTGCCTGAACCATCAGAATTTTTTATTCAATGGGTTAGGGAAGGGGCCTGAATATTTGCATCTCTGACAAGTTCCCAGGAGTTGCTTGATGCTGCTGGTCCAGAGACCATACTTTGAGAACCATTGTCATATGGGTTCCCTAATGAATGACAGCTGGTTCATTGTTGAAAAAGCCTCAGGCTAGGAGTTAGGAGACCTAAGTTTTGGTCTTGCATTTGCTATTCTATTCTGCTGTGAGTCCTTGGGCAAGTCACCTACCCTTACTGGGCCTCACTCTCCTCATCCCTAAAATGAGATACATTAGACTAGATCATTGGTGCTCATCTTTTCAACACATTGGGCCTCCTTCAATCAACTTTCTTTTTTGTGGTTGCCATGTTTTGAGAGATTATTTTCCCCCAGAAATACAATGCATATTTAAATAATAGCCTCATTAGCCTTATTTTGGGCAAATAACTGATTTTCCTTGGTCTTTATAAAAACGACGACAGTAACTCAGGGATATCTGAGTGCAAAACCACTGAGATAGACGATTTTAAAGTTTTTTCATAGCTTAAGATGTCACATTCCAGAATATTCAGAATACAATGCTAAACCTCGAGTTAGCTGTTGGGAGGGTGGAAAGGCTTGGCACCCACTGAGTGGATCCTGGGTCGCTGGGGATGTAATTGGGGAACTTTTAGGCATCAGCTGAAAGTTTGACTCTGTGGCCTCTGATGTCTCTTGTTCAGTTCTAAGATTATGGTTTTAGGTCTCCAAGTCTCCCCTCAACCCAACCCCATTGAGGTCATCTCTTAGGGCCCCACAAATGAGAGTTTGGGGCTGATTCAAAGATGTTGGGGTTCATGGCCCAGATGCATTCTCCACGAGGATTGTTCATTTTCTAAGGCTATGAATGAGTTAAGTGAGTTAATGAGTTTAGATTTTTCCAGAGTTAATTTTGTTCTTGTTAAACTGAGTGAGTTCAGATGTGTCTTAGGTTGATAAATCTGTCACCTATCCTCACACACCCAGAAGGGATGGCTACTGCAAATCTGGGCCTCCTATACCCCTGGCAAACCCTGCCAATGCTAACTGGCAACACCTCTGTAGCCACCTCTAAACGAACTGTTAGCTTATGCTTAGTACATGTGTGAGCTTGATCGTTTGTATGCAACGCTCGGAGCTGAACTCTTCACCTTCGTTTGGTTTGGGGAAGGGCTCACTTTTTTGAATGTCTTTGTCTCTTTTGGAGCATAGAAAACCAAATGTGTTTGTGAATTGGACTGAAATTTCCTTACATGCTTAAGTTTATAAGACTATTTTTTATGCAGATGTTTCCCAGGACTCTCTTAGGCTTGACGCAAGGTCCCATGCACACACCATCGTGGTTCCCCAGTCCCTCCCAGCGGAGCTCGGCAGGTGGCCCACAAATAGACAAGTTAAGCTTGAAGGGAAACCCAGACAGCTAAGCAGGGACTGATGAGGAAGACAATCACATGCCTGGGGCTGCTCCTTACACTAGATGAACAGCCTGTTTTGGGAATGATAAACAAGCAAAGGAGGCCCCTTCAATAGGAAAAGCAATTGACATTTTAATGCTGGATTTTTGAAGGATGTGGTGTTCACCATGCAAAAGAGGGAGGGAGACTTTCCTAGAAGACGGAATGGTACATACAAACCTGTAGTCTGTTTTGGACAGGCCAAAGACCCATGTGGTGGGTGGTACAACGGTGGCTCAGTGGTAGAATTCTTGCTCGCCATGCCCGGAACCCGGGTTCTGTTCCCGGTGCCTGCCCATGCAAAAAAAAACAAAAACAAACAAAAAAACTCCTTTGGTTGTGAGGGAATATCCTTGTTCTTAGGAAATGTACATGGCGGAATTGAGGGCTCTAAGAAGATGATGTACACAATCTACAGTCAGTACTTCAGAAAATGGATTGATGGATAGCTAGACAGACAGACAGACATCCAGACCGAATGGATAGAATGATACAGAAAATGTGACAAAATGTTAAAATTGGTGGCTCTGGGTATCAGGTTTGATGGCCTAGAACATAGGGTATGTTGGAGCTCTCTGTATGGGTTTGTATTATTTTTGTAATTGTCCTGTAAGTTTGAAAGTATTTCAAAATAAAAGCCTTTTTTTTTAAATTTAAGTGTGGTTGGATGTAGATGGTTGGAGTAGAAAAGTCAAGTTTGGACTGCAAACTATCTTTGGTGCCCTGCTTTACAGCAGTAGTTCTCAAAATTGAGCAAGTATCACAATTACAAAGAGGGTTGTTAAAACTCTGGTTGCTGGGCCCCTCTCTTAGAATTCCTGATTCAGTAACTCTCAGGTGGGGCCTGAAAAAGTAAATTTCTAGCAAATTCTCCAGTGATACTGTGGGTGTAGGGCCTGTTCTAAGAATCAATTACGGTAGCATTTGGATCTTCGAACGATGGGCTGCTGCTGAAATTTTTCTGAGCAGGAGTGTGACAAAGTCAGATGTGTGCTTTGGAAGGGACATTCTAAGAGAAATTGTGGAGCCTGGTTGGCACGGGTAGTCAAGGGACAGGAAGATTGGTTAGAGGATGATCGAAGTATCGAAGCCGTAGAAGATGAGGCCTGAATGCGGTGGGTTTAAGGGGGTAGACAGGTGGACAGAGGAAGGTGGTGCTGGGTTTTCAGCCTGGAATTTGGGTTCTGTGTGCTGAGCCCTATGCTGACGTTTGGCCCGCCCAGCCTAGTGAGTCATTGTGCAGGTGGCATCCTTGAGGCTGGAAGTCACATGCCTGGTCCGTCCAGGGCCGCATGAGGGTACCGGGCTCCCGCTCAGTGACAGGAAATGCATATTATTTTTAGCCAGATTCTGCAGGATGATCTATTGCAGTTTTCATTTTCTCAGCACATTTTATTCAATTTTATTAGGTCATTTAGCAAATAATTTTAATTTTCTGCTTAGATCAGAATTTCAGAAAGTAATGTACTGTTGTGCTGTTAATGAGTCCCCTAATAAGTTCCAGGAGAATGTGATTTGCAAATCATTGCCAGACATAACTGTCACTCAGCCTGGTTGCTGTTGGCATGCTCCTCAGCTGCTCTTTCTGAGAGGGGCTGGAGATTTTTGGGAGACAAGGGTCTGTGAAAGGGGAAGGCAGCTCTGGGAGTCAGAGCTTTCTGGGTGCACAGCTGTGGCACCTGCTGTATTCTTGGTTCCCACCATGGGCAGCTGGCTCATAACCTCAGTACTCAATGGCACACTGGGACTAAGACCTTATGAGAACTTGGCAGGTTGGCCATGAAGACATTGTGGGATTTCAGCTGCAGGACGGTGGTGAGCAGGGCAGGGGATACAAGCAAAATTGATTGAATACCATCAGGGGCCAGAAACTGGATTAAGACATTTTATTTATTAGTATTATTTTAATACAATAGTACATTACTACAGTTTTTAATAAAAATATTCCAGCAATAAACAATCATTTATGTACTGCCTTTGGCTACTTTCCTGCTACAACAGTAGAGTTGAGTAGTTGTTACAGAGCCTGAAAGGGTTGCAAAATCGAAGATTTTGCTATGTAGCCTTTTACATAAAAGTTTTTTTTGGACATCTGGGTTAAAATATAGATTCTCATATCTTTAAAAATCTATTTAAATACTAGGCATGTTCATAGATGCTATTCATTTTGTACATAATTGGGATTATACCATATGCAGTATTCTGTGACTTGATTTTTTTCCCTCTTGTGTATAGGTCCTTGGGACTATTTAATCCAGAATGCGTAGGTCTACCACATTATTTTATTGATTTATATTTTCTGGCTACATAATAAACTATAATGCAAATATTCTCATAATTTCTTTATTCTTTTTTTGTATTTCAGTCAATTATCTTCTCTATTTTTTAAAATAAAATTTTGCAGAATAATACAGAAAGTTCTTGTGCATTCTTCACCTAGTCTTTTTAATGTTAAGATCTCACATGACGTTGGTATATTTGTTAAACCAAGAAATTATTACCCACGTAGGCAAGCTCAGTTAATACCAGAAATGTAGTACTGTTTTGAGATTTAAAAATATAAATAGTACCACACCACACAGCTAATTCCTTCAACTTGCGTTTTTTTCCTCACAAAAAGTCTTGGACATCTATTCAAGGTCATGTGCAGAGATCTGCCTCATTCTTTCAATTGCTGCAAAAACTCTCCATAATATGAATACAACACAGTCTATTTAGCCATTTCCCTTTCCATGGCCATTTAGGTTGTTTCTATTTTTTCACTATTATAGACAATGCTGCAATCAGCACCCTTGTACATTCAGCCATTTTTTCTTTTTGCACGTGTGTAATTATTTTTTTTTGAAGGATAGATTCCTTTAATTAAAACCACTGGGTCAATGCGCATGAATGTGCATTTTTTTTGTAGATAGTGCTGAATTGTCCTCTAAAAATCTTTATATATATACATATGTCTCCTGCAATACATGAGATTGTCTTTTCCTAATCATTGTTACCCACAACCATTATTTGATTTTTTTGCCAGTCTGATGGTTGAGAAATGATATCTCATTGGTTTATTCATTCGCATCATCTTGTGTATTAGTGAAGTTAAGCATGTTTCCATGTATTTACTGCTGAGGGGCTGCATATATTTTTCACTGATTACTCATCCTGGCAGCCATCTGAGAAAGGTGCATGCCTTCCATTTCACAGATTAGAAAATGGAATTGAATTGAAATGGCTTAAAGGGTACGCATGTTGAGGTTGGGCTGTGCATGAATATGGGAGAGGCCGGGATGGACTTGAGGGGAAGGACAGGGCTGGTGTGATGGACTCAGTACACAGGACTGACATTGTCTAAATGGCCCTGGGGTTCAGTAATGGGAGCCGGCTGCAGGAGACGTGAGAGTGAGGCTGGATATGGAGCCAGGTGTTGTGGTTGAGCTAAGACTCTGACCTGGGCTGCCATTTGCTTTGGGGAAAAAATTCATTGGCTCTTAAGATTTGCGTCCTTTATGCTATATCGTATTAAAATATTACAAATTCTAACTCAAGAAGCATTAATTACCTACTGCATGTCAGACATTGTCAACATTTCCTGAGCTGAATTCTTTCTTCATCCATAGTTCTGGCACCTGCTTCAGTGTCCCTTCTGCATTTTAATTCCTGCTGGATTTGGGTCTCTCTCTGAACTCAGCTCTTGCTATCACCCTTTCTGTGGAAGGTCTTTGTGCCTGTATCTATCGGCTGAGCTCCTGCTCCATACCTGATGAGCATCTAATGGATATCCTGTTTGATCCTTTCTGATCATGGATATTGTCTCTGTCAGAGAGGTCTGTACTCATCCTGGTCACAGCACTGGGCTCCTTAGCAGTCACTGTAGCTTGTAACATACCATCTGGGGTCCTTGGTCTCCTCAGGCAAAGCCCTCACCCCAGCCTGCTGTTCCCACCATCTCTACTTCCCATCTCCTCTGCCCCTAGGGCTCTCACAGCCTAATCCCTGCACACACCAATGCTGGACATCCTTCTAAATGATTATAAACACCTCTTTGTTGCACTTTTCAGTGATAGGTGCCAACTCAACTGCAGATGAGAGCTGAGACAGCCCCTCTCATGTTCCCTCTAACTTCTCTAATGAGCTTCTGATTTTAAAGGTGCTGCTTCCTGGGTGGTGAAAGGGAAATACGATTTTTATCAAGGGCCATGCTGAGCACCATTGTTGCCTCTTGAGAGTCTTTTCTAGCAATGTGGCTGTTTGTCACTCCTTGCTTTACTTGGAGCTGTGATTTTGCTGCCAAGAATGATCAAATCTTTTCTTGCTATGCCACTGCTGGAACAGATAGCTAGGAAGATGACCCCCTGTCTTCCCCACACTGCCCCTACTTCTGACTGCTCATTACTATACAAATTAAAAAATGATTCAGCAGTTCAGGAACAAGAGCTCTGCATGGATGCAAAGTGTTCTCAGGCTTGGCTGGTGGGCAGAATGGGAACTGTGGTTTTTGGCAGGCAATGCCAGGTGCTTTGTTCCTGAAACAAATATATTGGTGTGCCAGTAGTCTCCAGCAAACCATTAGCTGGCCACTGGTGGGCTAACCCTGCAGTCTCTGGGCTGGTGGTCCCAGGTTCCCTGTTCTTAATTGCTTTCTCTTGCTTTTCACATGGAAAGGAAGTAAGGAATGGCTAATTAACTGGTTCACTTTTATCATTTTCCATTCCTTTGACAACTGCAATCATTTCCAGTATCTAGAAGCATAAACAGAAGACTCCTCCCGAGTAAATAATGGCAAATAAAGTGTCCAAGACAGAGTCATTACCAGTTGTGCAGGTAAGAAGTAAGCTCTACATGCATCCAGGCACTGGCTGTGCATAGCTGTTCTTTCCTTTGGAAATCAATGAATGTCTGAATCCTGGCAGATTCATCTGTTCTCTGTTGTCAAAATGCCAAGGCACTGGGCCTGACTGCAGGAGACCTGGGTTCCAGTCCCAGCTCTACTATTTTCTAGCCTTGTAACCTTGCACAAGTCACACAAACATTTCTTAGAATTAAAACAGCTCATTTATGGCTAGCTAACTCTATATCTGCTCTTCTTGCCTATTGTACCTCTGCTTGGATGTTTTCAATGCTGGAGCATTCAATACCTCTTGAGGAGCCTACTTAAATATTGAAAAGGTCTGAATAGTAAACGTAAAATGGTATTCATCCATTCATTTATTCAGTGGATGTTGACTGTATTTGTAATAACATCTCCAGTTTCATTGATCTGTGAGCATGTTCATAGTCACATCTTGTCCACTCAGGAAGGCAGTCCCTTGCGGACTCTCCAAGGAATTTGTAAGAGATGCTATGTGCTTGTTCACAAATTAGACCTGCTGGTGTGGCCGTTAGGGATGGCTAAGCTGTAACTTTGTCTCTGTGCTTTGAAGTGGGTGAAACAGGACCTCTTTATCCCCCTCTCCAACTCTTACTCCAAGTGTTGTCTGCAGGAATGTGGAGAGTAACTCTCTTCCCATCTCTGTGGTTCACTTTGTTGTTTGGGTCCTAAGATGTACTGCTTGTACCCAGAGTCTCACGTCTTCAATGGAAACATCTCTTTTATCTTCTGGCCCTTACCGTCCTTCCCAAAAGGCTCTGAACCATGCCTGACCCACCTTTCCCCTCTATTCTCTCTGCACCAACTAAACAAGAAACAACCTTCAGCCAAAGCAAAGGTCTCTGTGTCATAGACCTGGGCAAGTAGAGTCTTGGATAGGAGGCAATATTGTCTGAGTTCTATTCACAAGAAGTAATTGTGTGCCAATTCTCACCTAGTCTGGATATCATGACAGAAGGTAGAGTGCCTAGTACAATGTTTAACATAGTAGGGCCTCATTAAATGATAGCTAATATGGTAGTCTTGGTCCCATGGGCTAGATCCAGTGTAAGGTACTGTAGATACTGGGGTATGGCAGGATAAAAAGTGGAAGGATACCTGAGAACAGGAGGTGGGCATGAGATTGGAGCAGTCCTAGGAGAAGGGTGGACTCCCACTTTTGGTAGCTCCCACCTGCCCATGTTCCCAGCAAAGGCAGCGGGTGGAACAACCAGTAAAGATCAGCTCACTATTTAACTCCCTGTGCACATCCTCTTTCTAGAAACCATTATAGTTTTCAAATCTGAGTCCAGACTGGAATGCCTCTCAAGCTTGGGTCAAATTCATCCAGACCTTGGCTTCATGGAAGAAGTGGCGCTGGATGAGGTTATGGGCCATTTTGGGGGTTTGTTGAACCCCAGTGAAGCAAACAGACTGTGAGGGCCTCACATCCTACTCCACTCTATTCTACCCCATTCTTGTCCATGTTCCTTTTGAAGGAGCAGGTCAAGACTCCAGGGGAACTGTCCATGGTTCTGAATAGAAAAGGCAGTGGGATCTGAAGTGAAGCGGCCAGAGGGAGAATCTGAAGCTTAAATGGTGGAAGCAAAGCTTGTAGCTGGGAAACTAGGGCCCAGATCATGGGAGCAAGCAATCAGAAGTTGGCAGAATTGAGAGCAGTTCAGGTCAAGATGTTCAGGACTAAGGCAGAAAAGGCAGCGTGGTTGTATTGGACACCACATTTTGTGCTATGTGAATGGGAGTCTGGGTCTGCCTGAATGGTTATTGGCACCACGTGGAGATGGGTAATTTCATTTTATTCCACTCTTAATAGCTGGATTAAATTTTATATGTTTCCAATGACCTGTTGAACATTGCCAACTGTACATCCTGTAGCCACTTCAATATTACATCCCACTGGAATTCATTATTCCCTTCCTCACATTTCATGTCTTGGGAGTGACTCTACCATTCATCAAATAACCTAAAATAGGACGCATTCCCTTGCCAACCACCTGCAATTTCTCACCAAGTCTATTTCCCCTCCTAAATGTCCCTTGAAAACTATCTCCTACTCTTCTTGCTCACTCTAGGATTTCTCCCCTAGGGTGCATCCACAGCCTCCAAAATTCTTCTGCCTCTTGCCCTCAAATTCACCTCCCATGTGGTCATCCCAAGACCTTCTTCTGTCCAAACTTTAATGCATCACTTCCCCACCCAGAAGGAATCCTTACTGCCTTTAGGGTAATGTCCAGAGCTTTCATGACCCATGAGATCCTCCATGAGCAACTGATGTATCTAGTCCTGTTTCTCTCCACTTTCCCACAAGCGCTTATCATTGCCATTGTCATCATCATCAATAACAGCAGCATTGCTATGATTTTTTGAGCACTTTACTATATTTGGGCCCTATGCAAGGGGCTTTACATGCTTGGTCTCACTGATTCCAAGGACAGTCCCATCTGTAGGTCTGCCTGTGTTTTGACTACCACATCAAACCACCTCCCTGTTCTCCAGCTATGTGTACTCCCAACTGTCTGTGTCATTTGGAACGCAATACATTACATTTACAGACTTTATATGAAACTTATGGAGATTGAATCCTGATTCCTCCACTTAGAGTCTGAGTGACCTTGTGCATGCTACTTAACATTTCAATGTTTCAGTTTCTTCATCTGTAAAATGGGAGTAATGATAATGCCAACCTCCTCACAAAGCCCAACATGAAGTTCTGGTGAGGAATGAATAAACACTGTGAAGTGTTTAGCATGGTGTCTGGCATGCCTGTAGCACTCAACAAATGTCAGATGTGGTTCTACATGCTTTTTATATCTGATATTCCCTCCGGATATGTCTTATGTTACCTGGACATCCATCTCACTGCTTGTTCTTCAAGGTCATTCCTTCTCCCTGGGGCCCTCTATAACCCTGTTAAGCTGGCAGAGTTTCCCTCCTCAATGGTCTCTCAGTGTCCTGTATTTATGCCCAACAAAGCACTTATCTCCTTGGTGTGAGTGTGGTTTTCTTGTCTCTCTGATGTTTGAGTCCCTTGAGGGTAGGGTCTGTCCTTGGCCGTCTGTGTGCCCAGGGTCTGGGCACAGAATCTGACCTAGAACAGGCCCTCAGAGAGTACTTGATGATGGACCGAAAGGACCAGCAAGAATTCACAAGGTCCTGGATGAACAAAAAAAACCAGCCATGCCAGCTGCTTCATCAGATGCCCTAAGTTACAATCTGCCATGTGACTGAATTTAGAAAGCCTGTCATACCTCTGACCTCTTGACAAATTTAATGTAGGTTTGGAGCTGTCTTCATCCTGGGTGCCCCCCCTGCTACCAGCATTAGAGCCATATTTGCATACTGCAGCCATGATCAAGTTAAAAGAATAGTGGAGATGAAAGGAGCCAAAAGCCAGGTCTCTTGGGCAATTTCCCTCTAGTAATGCAAGAACAGAATTATCCAAGGAGTGATTGACAAATTAGAAGCACTTTGCACCTAATTTTAATGCATTTGGCTTCTTGAGAGGAGGAATATGTTAAACTTAAAATTATTCACCTTGCAGTAGCTTCTGTCTTTCAAATCAAAATCAATCTTCACGTGGGGTACTAAATCTTAAGGAAACAAATTGCTTTCTATGGTACATTGCACTCCTTAAATGGCTTTATTTGGAGGGCCAGCTGAGCAAGTTAATTTCAGTGGCACAGCTGGCTGGTGATTGTGGAGAGGGCAGTCTCCCCTGTCTTTGGAGAGAGCCTGGTTTGGTGCTCATTAACCACCCTTGGATTAAAGCAATAGTGAGAGTAGTTGGCACATGTGCTGGACCATGGGGTAGAAGTTAAAATGGAGTTTCACGTTCTAAGTTTGTGTGTTGACATGCAAGATTATGAACTTGGTTTTTTTGAGCATCCTTTTCCTCTCCTCTTCCCTCTCAGTAAATCCCAAATATGACAACTTTCCTAGCTCAGGGTCATATCATCCCTCTCATCAACCATCATGGAAATCTACTCTTAAGAAGGCACCAAATAGGCTCATTCACATGGAGGTGATTGCAAATGACAATAGCTTAAAGTATAATTTTATCCCCACTTTTGTTTTTTTTTTTAAATTTCAGAAGAAGGTAAGCTGAAATAGCTAATGTCCCATTTTGGAATTTCTGGGTGTGTGGGACTCGCTGCTATCCCAAAGGGAGCTGCTGCCTATGGAGTCATTACCTTTTTGAGATGGAAGGAAATGTAGAGATTTTTCTAGTCTGGTTTTCCACAGAAATTCCATTACAGAATACTTAATAGTTATTCACACTTTGCTTAAATGTCTTCAGTGATGGGGAGCCCACTGCATTTCAAGATGGGCAATCCCATTATTGGGGTAGTCCTAATTTTTAAAAATTGCATTGGTCTCCCTGAAACTGCCTTTCATTAGATCTAGTGCCACACTGAAGATCAAACATCTTCTGAATGAAAACCCTTCAGATGCTTGAGGATAGCTCCGTGTCTCCAGCCTCATCCTCCCAAACCTTCTATTTGAATGAAATACTCCCTCTTCCTACAACTGTTCCCCTCACTACAAGAACTTCCAGTTCTCTGGGTCTTGGCCTTTTTCCTTGGGACATATTCCAGTTTGTCCATGTCCTTCTTAAAATGCAGTCAATGCAATTTCTAGTAACAGAGTCTGATTTTGGGGGGAGGTTATCTCTTATCCATGAAGCTTTGAGGCCAGGCCTACCTGTGCAGACAGGCTTTCCCATCTCCCAGGCAGGACTTTGTTCTTATCCCTATTAAATTTGATTTGGTCTATTCCGGTCATCATTCTCTGCCATCCTATGTGTCTTCTCTCCCCCTCAGCAACCTGCCATCCTCACACTTGAGGAGCTTTCCTCCTGCCAGTCTCTCTGATGGGTTATGAAAGGCCGTTAAGGATAATTTACTCAATAGCAAGAGGGGGCAGTAGCAGAAATAAAAAAAAGACATTTATTTCCTTATTTTAAAAGTTTAAAGATAAGTATAAACTTATATAAAGATAAACACAAAGAAAATAATTATCCACGAAAAAGCCAGTTTTATGTATGTTCTTTCATGTGCATGTTTTCCCCTGGGTTCATATTATATCTTGTTGCTTTTCCACTTATTAGGGATATTTTCCCAAGTCATTAAGTGATCTTCTACAAGACCATTTTTTAATGCCTTCATTATATGGATATATTATAATTTAATCAGTTCCCTAGTGTTAGGGATTTAGGTTGTTTTCTACATTTTCTCTCTTGTGAACCATGCTGCTAGATTTTTTTTTTTTGCACACATCCATGATAAATTCCTAGAAACAGAATTGCTGAGGGCAATGGATAGGCAAAGCTTTTGATACCTGTTTGTTGCCAAAAATCCATTTCAGAAAGACTGTGCCATTTTCAGTGCACTGTTTCATGTTTAAAGAGCGGCAGGCAGAAAACTTTGATTCTGCAGTTTGTTTCAAGCAGAGTTCTTGCCAGTGTGGACAGCTTTTGGTAATAGCATATTCAAAGAGTAAAGGCATAGGCTGGGAGCCTCAAATTAGGGCAAAGAGTAGCTGGTGAAAAGTACAGTAGAAGGAATCCAGGAGCAGAGCTAAATGCCTAACTTCAAATTCTTGCTACACATACGAACTTCTTTTCTCACTTCAGTTTTAGAGGATGGGCTTAATATTTTAGGCTGCCATTTTTTTTTTTTTTGCATGGACAGGCATTGGGACTTGAACCCGGGTCTCTGGCATGGCAGGCGAGAACTCTGCCTTCTGAGCCACTGTGGCCCACCCTAGGTGGTCATTTTAATAAAATTTATTTCTTTAAAGAAAAAAAAGCTTATAGAGTCTTTGGACGCTGATGCTTGAAGATATCTTTTCTCACCCAGGCCACATGGTAAAATTCATAATGATGTGATGACTATTTCAAACTTTCGACACCTGCTCCTGAAGGCTTTCAGGAATTAGTCTGGAAGATTCACTTGGTTGAAAATATATCAAAATATCTGGTCAATTTTACTCTGAAGAGGTACTAATCTCTGGTTGTGTTTGTGGTAGTATCAGCTCGGAAAGTGTTTGGAGGCTTAAAATATTGTATAGTTAAGTCCTCCAAATCGGCCTATGATTTCTTATTATTTGTTCAAAAGTTACAGAACACACTGATTCCAACTAAATATAGTGGGTCCAATCTCCCAAAGAATGAATATAAGGCAATCAGACAGCTGCCAGCTGTCAAAGGAACTGATGCTTCCAAAGTTCTAAAGGGCATCCCTGAAATGTAAATCACTTCCTTACATATATGCCAACTAAAGAATTCCACGGAGAAAAAAACCTTTATTTTAGACATAAGACTTGGAAGTAGTTGCTAATCTGTAGTCCACTTGACCAGAGAGGCGTTGCGTAACAGCTGGGATACCAGTTGTCCCTCCTAACAGAGGCCTTACTGCAGCAGATATACCAAACTGGGGCTCATTTCTTTCAAGGAACAAGAAGTCCAGGGTTGGTACAGCTGCTTGAAGAAGTTTCCAAGGATACCTGCTCACTTCCTGGTCTATCATCTTTGTTATGAAACTTTTAGCCTTTTGGTTGTATGATGTCAAGAAGTTGTGTTGCCAGCTAAATCTATCCTTTTGTATCAGAAAAATAAGAATCTGCTTCCATCTTATTGTCTCAAACAGGGTCTATATGGCCACTTTCCCAGCTGCAAGGGTATCTGCAAATACTAGTATTTTCAAATCAAGGTTATTAATAAGGATGAAAGGGAAAGCCTTAGCCTGCTGAAGACTTGAAGTCCTGAATTTTAATTCCAGCTCTGCGACTTGCTAGGTCTGCAAATGGGGACAAATCATCTTTCATCTTTGGACTCATTTGCTTCAACTATGGTATGATGACATTGAAGGAAATGATCTCCAAAGGATTTGGTGTGCTGGAGCTGGCTCATAACCACTTGTGAGTGACAATTACGTACATCTCTTCCTACATCTGTGTTCAGTGATGTCATATTGGTAGCCCAAAGTTGACCTCAGTGGGAGTATTTACACCATAGAAATTGGCAAATGTTGCAAATCAGGGCTTTCCCACCCACCTCCTCTCCAAACAGGATGTTAAATATTTACCATTGGCTCAGAGATCTTCCAGTGTATATAACATCTGAATCTGCCATATCGATTTCTAAATTAGAGTTTTAAAAGGCAGTGAGACCTCACCTCAGGTCCCCTAAGCCTCATTTCCTAATTTGTCTCTATGGTCTCTCTCACATCACCTCCTCTGCATTTTCTTCAGTCCTTTCTTTCTGCTTTTCTTATCTTCTCAGCTCTTTCTCTCAATGGCCATATTATGAAATTTTGTGAAATAACTCTATTTGCTATGAATATATACTAAAGTTTGTGTTTCTGATTATAAAACGACAGTGACATGTTTTTTATTTTTATATCAAATTAGCAAACATTGCCTCTTTCCTTCTACCATAACCTCTAAAGCTGATTTTTTTATTAAGAATAACTCCTGAATCATTTTTCCTGGTGCATTTTTAAAATCATCAAAAACTAATTTTAATGCTCTATCAATCAACAAGTTGATTAAACACCTTTTCAAGTTTGTTGAAAACACAGAATTGGTAATTGCTGCATGCCAAAGGATTGGTTATCATCCCATTAGAGTCATTCATTTTTTTTTTTTGTATGCTATATGGTGGGGTCACATTTCATTGTTTTTCCAAATGAGTATCCCATTATTGCAGCACTATTTGTTGATTTTTGTTTGTTTGTTTGGGAAGTGCATGGACTGGGAATTGAACCCCGGTCTCCCACATGGCAGGCGAGAATTCTACCACTGAACCACACTTGCACCCCTCATTAATTTTTAAAAGCAGTTTTATTGAGATAAATTCACATACCATACAATTCATCCAAAATGTACAATCGATGGCTTTTAGTAGATTCACAGAGTTGTGCATTTGTTGCCAGAATCAACTTCAGAACATTTTCATTACTCCAAAATCAAAAACCCCAACCCCCTCAGCAGTTACTGCTCAGTCCCTCTATTCTTTCCCTTCCTTACATAACCACTAATTTACTTCAGTCTCTATGGATTTATTTGTATTTTATATAAATGTAATCATACAGTATGTAGTACTTTGTGTCTGTTTTTTTCACTTAGCATAATGATTTTGGTTTTCTTTTATGGGTGTTTGATCTTTCCATCCCTCTCTTTATGGGTGTTTGGGCTACGGTCATTCTAACTTTTTCGTGTTGGAAAGGTTTGTCAATAAAATGGGGGACTAGCTGATGTTCTGGAGAGGCTGGGCCCTCTAGGTTTCAGGACTTTTCTGGTCGAGGGACCCATCTGGAGGTTGTAGGTTTCTGGAAAGTTACACTAGTGCATGGAACCCTTGTGGAATCTAGCATAATTTTTTTTAAATTATTTTTTAATTAAAGAAGTTGGAGATTTACCGAAAAGTTGTGTGAAAACTACAGTGTTGCCATATACCTCTCTAATGTTGACTCATTCATTTTCTTATTGTGGATTTTAATACTTTTTATTTTCAGATAATTATAGATTGACATGCAATTGTAAGAATGATTCAGTCGGTTCAGGCTTGTAAGACTAAGACACAGGTAGCAATTTGGAAGACAATTTGGAGAGACATGAAACATCCTTGTGTATTTTAAATTTTCAACCATGGTTGTGGATACGAGGGGGAGGAGTGTGCCTTCCATTATTCAAGGAATCAAAGCAGAGAATACACTGGGCAAGCAGAGAATACACTGCTTCAGAGGCAAGGAAGACTTTATTCATGGACTATTGCAATAGGGGAAAAAGACTCAACTCTGTTGAAACAAAGGATAGCAGGGGTTTCAAGGGCTGGGGTGGGCCAATGGAAAAGCCCTGGAGGGTATTGGGGGTGGGTGTTAATCACTGCTTGGGGAGGGTGTGTAATTTACTGAGCTTGCAATTAGGGTCATTTGACTTGGGGGAATGTTTTTTTTTGCTCTGAGTGAGGAAAGAGGAGATACTGAATTACCTAGTTAGTAGCTACTCAAGGTGCCTGGATAGTGTAAGGCCTGAGGTGAGAGGGAGTCACGAGAAGCCTGTTTAAGGTTTAGTAAAGCTAAAGGGAAATTAAAGCTGTCTTGGTCAAGGTTATAGAAACAATGATTAGGCCCAGAGCATGCCCCAGGACTCCAGGGCTCCAGGCAACTTCCCATTTCCCTTGAAATCTGTCCTCACCATCTCTCTTCCCAGCATTTTCATAGCTGTTTTTTCCCCCCTCCAGTATAATGAAGACAATCAAGTAAGGTCTACTATCTTGCTCAAAAACGTGGTTCTGCGAAGAGGCAGCATGGGCATCACCAGGGAGCTTGTTAAGGAAGCAGAATGTCGAGGTTGGCCCCAGCCCTACTACATCAGGATTTGCCTTGTAACGAGCTCCTCAGGTGACTCACATGCACACTCGAGTTTGAGAAGTTCTGGTGTCATAGGGTACTGTACTTCTCAGTCAGACACTTCCTTCTCTTGGGCCTCTCTAAGGAGGGCTCCCTACAGCCCTGGACACCTCCTTGCCCCAAGGAGCTTTGGCCAGTCAGATGGTGGGAGGAAGTCACAGAGTCACTGGGCTTTGAGCTCCACGGTCTTGATTCTGCTCTTTCTCCCCTCTTTGGGCCCAGGGAGCTTGTCAAGTTAGAGGATTTCCCTTCCTGGGATGGCTCCATATTCCACTAGTCTCTGAAGGGTAAGTAAAGCAGAAATCCTGACTGCCTGTGGCAGTTCTCCTTGATAGCAACCTCAATGCCTAGGGAAACCAGCCCATTCTTGCTTGGCTGTTCAGGAATGGATCAAGCTCTCCAACCCCATGAAGCTGTCTCTTGTTCTAGTCTTCTTTTCTCTTATGCAAAGGATAAATGTTGGGTGGTTACCTGCTTTGCCATCAAGTGCAGGACTTAAGTGAGCTCATTTGTACCTTCACCTCCCACTGGGTAAGGCAGTCAACATCACCCTGCTTTCACAGACTTGGAAAGATTGACGCTCAGGAAGACAAGCAATTTCCCAGAGATCCTATTTAAATGAGAAGATAATAGCTCTGGGTGGATAGAGCCTGAAATATTCTCTTCCACTGGACATGAAGGGCTTTTCCTTCTGGTCTAGTCTTTTTTTAATGTCTCAATTGATTATAATCACTAGGATTTCATTCAAGAGTTTAGTCCAGGTCCACAATGCCTGGGTTAAAGAAGTAAGTTCCATGTTCTATTTCTTTTAATCTTCATAGGAACCCTGTGACATTGCTCTGATCATCTCCACTTTACAGGTGAGGCCACTGAGAGCTGAGAGGTTAAAAAAAAAAAAAGGTACAAAAACTGGGAGGTAAAAGAAGTTATTAAAGATCCCATGGAAACCATGTGGACAATTATCGCCATAAAGGTGGTTATAATAAAAAAGACAGGTAATAAGTGTTAGTGACGATGTTGAAATTGGAACCTCATACACTGCTGGTGGGAATGCAAAATGTGGCAACAACTTTGGAAAACTGTGTGGCAGTTCCTTAAATGGTTAAGCATGGAGTTGTCATACGACCCAGCAATTCTAGCCTAGACTCCTACCCTAGAGAAATGAAACACACATGAAACACAAAAACTTGTACACAAATGTTCATAGACGTGTTATTCATAATGACCCTAAAGTGGAACTATCTCAAATATCTATCAAGTGATGAACGGATAAATAAAAATGTGGTATATTCACAATGAACTATTATGTGGTAATAAAAAAGCAATGAAATACTGATACATGCTACATTACAGATGAATCTTGAAAATATGCTAATCGAAACAAGCCACTCACAAAGGACCAGATATTGTATGATTCCATTTATAAGAAATGCTCAGAATAGACAAATCTATAGAGACAGAGACTAAATTAGTGGTTGCCCAGGGCTGGGGATATGGGGAAATTTGGGGTGGTCATGGCTTAGGGATATGAGGTTTCTTTCTAGGGTGATGAAAATGTTCTAAAATTGATTGTTGTATTGGTTGTACAATTCTGTGACTAGACTAAAAGCCATTGGGTTGTAACTTACATGGGTGAATTGTATGGGAAACGGATTATAGCTCAATAAAGCTATGTCAAAAAAAATAAGTAACTAAGTGGCAGGGTCAAGAATCCAAACCAGAGATCCCCTTCCTGAGTCCTGAGCTGCTTCCACCCTCACCCCACTGAGTTCCCATATGAGTGTCTCCCACCGCGGGCTGTGTTCTGGAATCCTAGCATCCCTGATCAGATACATCAGAGGCCCTGGGGTGGGTCCTGGGCATTAGAACATTTTAACCCCCCACCCCCCAAGGTGATTTGCAGCGTGCGACCATGTTTGGGATGGAGAGACTTTTCTCAAACTTTCTCCGTGGGTTCTAGGACCATGTGTTTCTCTTCAGAGGCTGTGATCTACATGGAATTTCAAAGATTTGGCATGAAATTTTGATCAAAGCCATTACCTATATGCGTTTTCAGTGGAGGTTGTCTGAGGCGTAGCAGTCAGAGAAATTGAACTGTCAGAAACTAATATAAGAATAATAAGGGAATATTTCTTCTTCATTGGACACTGAAGATGAATAGCAGGTAAAATAAAATTTTAAATTAAATTGAATATGTATATGACTTTACTTTTTTGTTAAAGGACTATAACATGAATAATGAACATATTAAAAGGAGAAGACCAGACCCTCAATTTCTTTCAATAATGTTAGTGTTGTTATATCCTAGCTTGAATAAAACATATTTCATAAAACACCTACACAGTTCTGCAATGCATTATGGATGGCCTCTCTGGAGAAATCTTACATGCCTTTCAATTTTGACATAGTGGTACGGTAATAATAGAAGTCTTTGGCATATAATTCGGCAGGCATTTTTATAATTCTTAGCTTTACTGATTGAAAACCAGGGCTTACCTCACCCAGATACTCCCCAACAGTGGATTAAGACTGGTGAACGGGGAAGAAAAGACCCTCTTTGTTCCCCAAATTTGTGGGGCTGCGGAGTCCATGGAAATGTATCTGGAATTGTATTAATCTGGATAGAGTTTTAGCTGCTCTAAGAGAAACCCAAACGACAGTGGCTTAATACGAGAGAAGCTTATTTCTCCCTTACATCAAAGTGCGAACTGGTGTGGCTGCTCTGCTTTTTGCTGGTATTCAGGCACCCAGGTCCTGCATAAGTTCCTCTACCATTCCCAGGGAATTGCCTTTCTCTGTGGGGTGTAATGTGGCCACTATGTCTGCCGTGGGAAGAGAGAAAGGGAAAGGCCTAGCCTGGTGCTTCCTTCTAAGGACAGGACTGAAAGTTGCATACATCACTTTTGCTTTCATCCTATTGGTCAGAACGCAGCCACGTGACCACATCTAGCTGCAAGGGAAGCTAGGAATTGTAGCATTTATTTTGGTTGGCCAAATGTCCAGATTCAGCAAAAACTTCGTAAGGGTTTTTGGGGCACGATGGGTGAGTGCATGGTGGGCCTTCAATTGCTCATGACGATCTCGTGAGGTAGGTATTCTAAATATTTACCAATGAAGAAGAAGTGACTCAGAGAGGTTAGGTAACTTTCCCAAGGCACACAGCTGACTGAGTTTCTATTATTCAAGGAGTCTAAGATTGGAGGATTGCTAAATCATACTGAGGTAGGAGGAGGGTCAGGAAGGGCTTCCCAGGCAATAATATGTTAGGGGGCTGGGGAGGGGCAGTGGAGTTCAGGAAGAGGAAGCAGCGGGTACTAGGGTTAGAGGCAGCAAGGTGCCTCCACTGAGGCACGAGAACTTTCATAGGGTAGACATTTAGGATTTGGTGGGAGTGATAGGTGGTAAAGCAGAAACTGCAGGTAGAAGCCAGGTCCCCTCTGTGGCCTTCTGTAGGCAGTGGGGTACCCTGATGGGCTTTAAGCTGGAGTGATGGGATCAGATTTGCCCTTTAGAAATCTGCTCTAGGGGCAAGAGAGCAGCTGAGGAATTGGAGTAAAGATCCAAGCAAGAGATGAACTAACATCCTAACAGTGCAAATCGCTACTTGGGGACAGAGTTAGTAGATGTCAAAGAGGTAAAAGTTGAGTTCTGACGGAAGGTGGTGGGTGATGGAGAGAGTGACAGGGCAGCTCCTAGGATGGCCCTAGGTTTATTACATGGTGATGGGGTCGACGATGTTCCTGTTAATAAGGGCAGATTTTAGTTTCTCTCCGACTGCAAATATAATAGTTCTAAACACCCTCATTGGAGGAGACGGTACAATTAAGAAATTCATGGGAAAAATAGGATGAGGGGGCCAGGAAAGTGACAATCTTATGAAAGTCCTTATGAGTATATTTTACCCTCACAAAATTAAAGAAATAGCTTCCTGAGTACAGACAATGTCCATAACATGTTTTTGCATCTCAAATTAGCAAAATGGCAACCATAGGACGGTACCATTAACTTCCATTTACAATGGTCTTCAGCAATTTTCAGTATCGTCCTTCCCCATAGTTTCTGTGGAATACTTGAGCATTCGTTTTGCTCTGTTGAAGATAATAAGCACACTAAGAGGCATTTTCTTTAGTGCCTGATCCTCCATCCAAATGCTTAATGCCTTTCTGATTTTATGATTTGAGCTGCTAAGTCACCCTACCTAAGTCATGATTCAAAAGTAACTAGCAGTTCACATGCAAACTTGATCCAAAATTCTCACAGCTGCAGGACAGGCACAGAGAAAGACGTCCATCCATCGACACTGGGATTGTGAGTAATGGGGGTGTGCTGGTTTGAGAGTATTATGTACCCCAGAAAAGCCATGTTGTAATCCTGATCCAATCTTGTGGGACAAGCCATTTCTTTTTATCCTGATTTAGTGCTGCAGGTTGGAAACTCTTGATTAGATTATATCCACAGACATGTGACACACCCAGTTGTGGGTGTGACCCTTTTGCTTAGATGGAGATGTGACTCCACCCATTCCAGGTGGGTCTTGATTAGTTTACTGGAATGCTTTAGAAGAGGAAACATTTTGGAGAGAGTCAGAAATGACAGAGCTGAGAGAAACTTCACAGCAGAGCTGACATAGATGCCGACAGTTGAAGAACAGAGAAACGGATGTTTGGAGATACTTGGAGCCCAGCAGATGTTGCCATGAGTTGTTAAGCAAGCCAGAACCTGGAGAGAGCCAAAGGAAGCCAAGAGACGAACGCCTGCCTCAGAGAAGCAAAGTGAGGAACCCTCACGGGAATAGAGGCTGAAAGCAATGGAGCGCAGGAGCAAGGGGCCAGCAGGTGCCAGCCACGTGACCACCCAGCTGACAGAGGTGTTTCTGACCCATCGGCCTTCCTTGCGTGAAGATGACCTCTTGTTGGTGCCTTGATCTGGACATTTTCATAGGCTTAGAGTTGTAAACTTGTAACTTATTAAATTCCCCTTTTAAAAAGCCATTCCGTTTCTGGTATATCATCTTCTGGCAGCTTGCAAACTAAACTGCCAAAGGGAGGGGATTGGAGCATTCCTAAGCCAGTCAGGTGCACTCTGGGCTGTTGTACCGAAACCGCTCTGGTTTCTTGTACTTCACGTAGCTGCTTCTGTCCACCTGACTCCAGCTGTAGGCTCAGCCTTGACCCAGCCCTCCAACCAGGGCCCACCAGAGACAGACGGGGATGGGAGCAAGGCAGCTGGAACCTCACTCACAGGGTCCCGCCCCCAAATCCTGCCGTGGCTGAGCTGGCCCTGACCTTATGCTCTAGCTGTGCTAAAGGCGCAACTGCCTCGTTTCTGATAAGTAAGGCTACAAGAAGGAACGAGACTAGCTCAAGCTCTTCCATTTCCTAACTACCTGATGCTGGCCAGTTTCATCCACAGATTCAGTTTTCTGGGCGGGTAATAACAGAGCCGTAGTTGCAGAATCTTTATGTAAGAGATGCTCAGGCTTAAGTTTGGTGGGAATCGGGGCTAGGGTGGTTGGCGGACTCCTCTCGGAGCTGCATTTACGTGGCAAACTCCCTACTTTTAGTTTCATTATATCTACAGATCAAATAAAAACACCAACGTTTTCTAAAGATACATTTATTCACAGATCTTATGAAATCAAGGAAAACTCAATTGCTCTTCCCAAATAATGAGAAAAATAATCACATGAATATTTTATCAGTAGCTAACCCATCAAAACAGGGATGTTCATTTGGCTTTATAGTGGAACGATATACGGAAAAAATACAAAACATTCATTCTACCTTCAAATCCTGCTCTGTAAAGGAAGGGCCAGGGAGGCTGAGGGGTTACAGCAATGGGATTTTTCTGTTATGGCAGATACTTCCAGGAGCCCAAAGTAATCTCTTCTCTCTTTTTCAATTTTTAACTAAATTAGTGATCCGTTTGTTCTGGCATTACTATTGCAGGAACGTGTTTGTTGGTTGCAGGGAGGGAAAATACCTTTCACATATATAGAAATAATTGGCAAAGCTGCATTGATACATCATGGCAGAAAGGAGGTGGGGGGTGGGGGGGTGGGGGTGTGAATGCTTCCTAACCGACCCTGCTGTTAGAAGGATAAATGAAATAATGCAAGTGAAATATCTAACGTGGTTCTTGGCACATTGTAGAGGCTCAGTAAATGCTACCTATAATTAGAATTATTTTTTCAAGAGCCATTCCTCAAATCATTCCCCAATTCAATTTAATCTTTTCTCTCATTGAGAGATATGAATAGACCCAGGATTCCCCAAACCTACATTCTTGGCCAGTTTCCTAAGAAATCACTCTAGCCCCACTTTAAAGATTTGCAGTGCATAGCAGCACAACAATGGCTCTGAGAAGTCCTGCAGGGGAAAAAAAACTTGTTGAGCTTTGGCTAATTCAATGTTTTCCACGCTATTCTGACCAGAAAACCATCTTTTATGTCTTATTATTTTCATGGACCACCTGTTAGCATTTTTTGGGGACGAGAGTTCTGTGGAATACCTGAAGGCAAAATGACAATTTCATGCTAAGCAGATCAAGCTAGGGAATTCTAGGGAATAAGTCACTGCAAACCTTTTTAGGAGAAAAAGTAAGTTCTTTTTTCCTCATTAATCATATGAAAGTCACTGTACTTTGTGTGTAGCGATTTTATGATAAAGTGGCATTTTCTGACTTAACTGATGTTGGTGAGTTTTGGCACTGGAGATCAAAGAAGAGGTGAGCTGGTGAGGCACCGGGCTAGGAACCGTTTTGTATTCCTTGGCAATTGTCTTTAAATTGCCCTTACAGGTGACCAAAGCTCCAAAGTTCACAGTCACATGTACTCAAGCTCAACTTCTCCAACCCTAATAGCAGTGGTAGGAAGTAGGCAGGGTGGTAAATACTGATCCCATCTTATAGTAGGGGAAACTGAGGTGCCGAGAGGTAAAGCTGTTTAAGGCAAAAGAACTACAACTACAGTGTAAGTCTCTTGATTCAATTTAATTCAGCAAGCATTTAATCATCGCCTTCTATGTGCCAGAGATTCTGTAGAGTCTCAAGGGACAGATGTGAATGAAAGTAACCATAGAGTGTGAAAAGTATAATAAACTTAGACGGGGGCCACCAGATGGAGGGAAAGAACACCAATAAGAGATGGCTTATGAGTTGGGTTTTGAGGGATAAATAAGAGTTTTTCTAAGGAAGACAAGTAGGGAAAGACTGAGGCTATTTCCAAAATTTCGCTGTAGCCCTCCTGTTCCCTATAGCAAGCTTTTGCGTGTGTGTTTGTCTAGGTTCTGAGCAGGCAAACACCCAAGGATTTCCCCTTCATTCCTTTCTATCTGTATTTGAAAAAATTCAGACGCATATATGCTTTGTGAGAGCCACGTCACATTAAAGCCTGATGATGGATGAGAGAAATTCATCAATGTTGGCTGAGAAATTCATCTAAGAGGTTAAAGTTTAAAAACTTTAATAAATCAAATCTTAAACTTGGGGATTGGGAAACCGGTGAAAGGGACAGGATTCTGGCTTGGGGTTGCCCATGGTTCCATGCCATTGACCCGGG
The DNA here is from genome assembly GCF_023851605.1 of Tamandua tetradactyla. Taxonomy (NCBI): domain Eukaryota; kingdom Metazoa; phylum Chordata; class Mammalia; order Pilosa; family Myrmecophagidae; genus Tamandua; species Tamandua tetradactyla. The sequence continues at coordinate 10,301,466 of NC_135327.1, read as the reverse complement.
GGCGGGGGCAGGGATGGGGATGGCCATTTCAGTGAGTCCTGTGATGTTTTCCATTCAAAGTTTCTTTTCCTTGATCAATGTGATTTTTGGTGTATTCCTGGTAATTCAGAGCTGATGAGAAGTAATGATCTGGGAAACCACCCCCTCCAGTTGCCTCTGATGGGGCCCTCGGTGAAAGAGAACAGCTAATTATGGGTGGCACCTGGGGAAGTTGCTTTGAAAAATCAGCAGCGACAGTACAAACAGCAGCATCCAGACCCTTCCTTCTCCAGGGCCCTCCTACCCCTCGGGAGGCTGGGTGGCCTTGGGACTGTACAGACAGTCGGACCTAGATTTGCCCTTGGGGAATGTGCTTGTTTAGAAGGATATATGTACCCTAGAAAAGCCATGTTTTAATCCTAATCCCGTTTTGTAAAGGCAGGTGTTTCTTCTAATTCCTATTCAGTACTGTATGTTTGAAACTGTTATCAGATCATCTCCCTGGAGATGTGACTCAATCAAGAGTGGTGGTTAAGCTGGATTAGGTGGAGATGTGTCTCTACCCATTCGGGTGGGTCTTGATTAGTTTACTAGAATCCTATAAAAGAGAATGATAAGAGAGGAAGCCAGGAGATTTAGAGAGAGCAGAGAATGACATAGCCACGAGAAGCAGAGAGTCCACCAGCCAGCAACCTTTGGAGATGAAGAAGGAAAATGCCTCCCGGGGAGCTTCATGAAACAGGAAGCCAGGAAAGAAAGCTAGCAGATGACGCTGTGTTTGCCATGTGCCTTTCCACTTGAGAGAGAAACCCTGAACTTCATCAGCCTTCTTGAACCAAGATATCTTTCCCTGGATGCCTTAGATTGGACTTAGACTTCTATAGACTTGCTTTAATTGGGACATTTCCACGGCCTATAAACTGTTAACTTGCAATTTATTAAATTCCCTTTTTAAAAAAGCCTTCCGTTTCTGGTATATTGCATCCTGGCAGCTAGCAAACTAGAACCGGGAAACTGGCCCTGCTTTTGCAAGCACGTGTGCAAAGTTTCCAATGTAAAAGATGTCTATGGGTGAAATCAGAAGGTCATGGCAGAGGAAACATGATCAGTGCATCTGGGGATTATTAAAGGATGGTGTGGCATGCTCTCATAGACCTCTTTTTTTGGGTCCTTAATGGGACAGCAGGGCAGATAACAAGAGGCCTTCGGGTGCCCTGCAGTGGCTGCCTCACTCTGTTTCTCTGTGTGTGGACAGTATCCATGACCCAGGGGGACAGCCAGAGCCCAGGGGACTGCCCGAAGCTGGGCTGCAGTGAGGGAGGGCCCACTTTTAATTAAAGCCCTCTCTGCTTCCTGGCAGTGGCTGAGAGGTCGGCCTTTGAGATTTTGTTCTCCAGTTTCTTAGAAAGAACTCTACGTCTCGACTGGGTGTGAGAAATGTTTCTAACCACCTCTCCCTCTGCATACTTTGAAAGGGGGTTTATTCGCTACTGACAGAAATGAAAGTGCCACCATGTTGTCCTGGCCCTACCCTCCCGCCTGGGTGGGCTGCCTGTTCCTTTGGCTCACCCCCAGTTCCTGTACACAGCTCCAGCCCGCTCTGTGCCCTCGGCCGGGCTCCCTCCCCTCGCCTTCGGGTTGGGTTGGACCAGTTAGAGGCGCTCAGAGGGTGGGAAAGGAGAGATTCTGGTATTTATTCCTCTCCCTGCATGGGTGCCAGGCCTCTGGCAGTAGCTGCCCCCGCCTTCCGTGTCTATTACTTGCTGAGTGACCCCCTTCCCCTTGGCTCCAGTTATCACTGGCTTTCATTGTTGCTTCCTCCCCTAGCAACATCTTTCTGCTATTGTTAGTCTCTTGGTATTCAGTATTCTCCCTTAAGACCTCCCCCTGACCCTTTATTGTAATTGAGGTGAGATTCATATAACATGCAATTAACTGTACTAAAGCGTCCAACCCGGTGCCATTTACTGTATTCTCAAGGTTGTGCAACCATCATCTCCCTTGAGTTTCAAAACAGTTTCATGGCCCCAGAAGAGCACCCTGCACCCTTTAAGTAATCACTCCCCAATTCCTCTCCTTTCCCATGCCCTGCGATCACTAATCTGAATGCTGTTTCTATGGGTTTGCCTATTCTGTATATTTCGTGTAAAAGGAATCTTACAGTGGGATCTTCACTGGCTGGTTACTTTCACTTAGCATCATGTTTGCAAGGTTCATCAGGTTGTAGCTTCAGTACTTCATTCCCTTTTATGGCCCAATCATGTCCCATTGTGTGGATGTCCTACAATCCCCTCAACTCTCAACTCTGTGGTTCTCAAAGGGAGGTCTCTAGACTTGCAACATCAGCATCCACAAGGAACTGATTAGAAATGCAGATTCTTAGACCCCAGCCCTTCAGACTGTGGGAAGGGGGGCGAACAATCTGCTTTTCAATGAGCTCTCCAGGTGGTTCTGGTGCATGCTCAAGTGTGAGCACCACAGCTGTACAAAGGCTCTTTATTCAGGTCTCTTCATTCGAACCACCTGGGGGAGTTCACTTTTCCTTGGGACCTTGACTTCATTCCTCTTAGCTGGGGTTGCTGAAGCTGCTCCTTGGGTGTTTGGTTCTGGTAGCATCCTGACCAGGTGACATCTCAATAGCTTCAGTTCTGGAAGTAGATATGGGTTACTGGATTTCCTCCTGCTGACAGGTATGCTTAGGGGAACCTGGGGGGCTGTGCTTGTCCAAGACTCAGCCCTTCCACACAGGCAAATAAGGAACTGGTCAGGTGTTAGCCCACGTCAGGGCCCGGAAGATCCAGCCCGAGTTGGTCATCTGACCAGAGGCTGGACTTGAGGCTCAGAGAGGGAGATGCTCATTTCAGAGACCTAAGGGAGGTCAGTGTTGGAGGATGGAGGTAGGATAATCATTTTTTGACTGATCAGAAAAACCGTCGCCCCTCCTGGAAAAACAATGTTCCCGTGCCATGGATAATAATGCACAGAAAAACAACTTCATGGGATCCATATATGTTGGGTATCTGGGGTCCCAGCTGGATCAGGGGTGAGAATAAAAGGTACTTGCAGAAGGAGGTTCCTGGACCGTCCCTCCCCTCTTTGCACTCACCTCCACTGATTTCATCGGGGTCAGGAGTCAGCTGCAAAAGAAACTGAACATGATTCACTATTTGGGGTTCATACACATCTGATGATCTCTGGGGAGGCCCCAAAGTCACTAAATGCTTGACAGGATGCCTGGGGAGAGAACCTATAGTGAGAAACGAAAGCATTTAGTCGACTTGTTGGCCTTAGCCTCAGGACAGGGGAGCGGCGCTTCCGTGAATTGACCCCTCTCACCTGTCCCACCTATGAGCATGTTTGTCTTCTGGAGAAAGAGAGGGTTCTGAGTAAAAACAAGAATACCTTAAAGGATGGTAGTCCTTAGAAATTCAAGCAACTGTGCTGTGGGATCTCTGCCCCCTCCTCTGGGAGGAGCTTGTAAAGAGAAGGAAGGTCATCCCTGCTGGCTGGAGAAGGTAGGGCACACATGAACCCCCAAACAGCAAAGAAGCCACAGTAGGTGAGCAGTGGGGCAGACGTGACCCAAGGGATGTCCCAACTAGCTGCCTGGATCAGAATGACAGTGGAGGGCTGGGTGGGCATCTAGGATGACCTGGGACCTTTTGGAGGGTATCAGAGACGGAGGAAGGAATGTCAAGAAGTGTGCATGTGTGTGCATCTGCGAGTGATGGGTGAGAGCAGTGGGATACTGGTTTCACTGGTGACCTCATCTATACCTCCCAACTGGGGAGGATTGGAGGACATTTGAATTATACACGAAATACTACGTAAGCTCACTAGTAATCAAAGAGGTTCATGATAAAGCAAGAGTGAGATGTTTGTTTATCCAATTGGTAAATACTAAAAATATAATGCACTAATTAAAATTATGCCAGCTGTTATAGTAAACACACTAAACATGTATAATGACCCAGAAATTAGGAGTGTCAGTTCTTGTTTTGGTTTGCTGAAGCTGCTGGAATGCAATATACCAGAAATGGGTTGTGCTTTTACAATGGGGATTTATTAGCTTACAAATTTACAGTCCTAAGTCTGTGAAATGTGCAAATTAAGGCATCAGCAGGACGATATCTTCTCTGAAGAAAGGCCACCGGCATTGGGATACCTCTGTCACATGGGAAGGCACGTGGCCAGCATTTGTTTGTCCTTCTTTTCCAGTTTGTCTTTCTCTTCTGGTTTCAGTGGTTTTCTCTCTCAGCAACTCGGGGGCCTTTTTTTCCTTTAACACTCCAAACCAATACCCTGGGTGTTTCTCTCTGAGCTCTCTGGCCTTTTCTGTGTCTTTTATCCTCTTGTGAGGTGCTGAATATTAAGAACCGTCATTTCCTACCAAGAGGCCTCATAAAGGATTCCAGTAAAGGATTAAGCTTCACCTTGAATGGAGTGAATCACATCTCAATGGGAACAACCTAACCAAAAGTTTCCACTCATAACAGGTCTCCCCCACAGGAAAGGATTAAAAGGACATGGCATTTTCTGGGGTCTATAACAGCTTCCAACCAGCACAACTCTCTTTCACAAAGTCCAAAATGGGCATTCCCAATTGGTGGTGAGTTCTCCTCCAAGTGATGACGACTCAGGGGACAGAGTCCTTGTGGTTCTGCCATCGTCAACTCATGCCTTCTGTGGTCACCCAGAGTTGCTTCCATTCCAGCCAGCCAGAAAGGGACATGTGTATGGAGGATAGGGCAGGAGAGAATTTTATGGGTCAGGTCTGTTCCCATTTCATTGGCTTGAATGCAAGTGTGGAGGTGCCAGGGCCATTAACACCTCCCGGGAGCAGTTGCCAACCATGGACTGAAAGTTGGTATGTAAATCCCCAGCTCCCTCACCACTCTGGCTTCCAGGGTTCCTCAGTGGGATGGACATTCTGGTTGCCCAGAATGGAAACTTTACAGCACATTCTTTATTGGATATCTTCCCTTTCATGTTTTCAGTTCTTTTACTGCTCTATTGGTTCTTCCTGGGGTCACTCTCCCCACAAAAAAGAACCTACTTGCACTAATCCTAGGGTCTGCTTCTGGGGGTCCCAACAAAGAGATCACCTAGTTGGCCATCTTGAAGGAATGTCCAGTGTGGATATAGGTGAGGGAACTTATGATTCAGTTAACACTTGTGTTGTCATGGCCTTGAACTGATCAAGGAGGAAGATCTTGAGAGCTACAGAAAGGATTGTTTTTGGAGTAATATGGGTTAACAAAGGAATTTAATCCCATTAAATAACTGTCTGCTCTCAGCTAGTGGGTGCAGGAAAGCACATGGTCCTGTTTGGGATTCACCTTGAATGTGTGTCTAACTTAGCTTGTTCTGGGTTGCTACCATAGTAACAAGAATAATTAACTTTAATTACTACATCTCTCTCTTTTTGCTCACCACCTTCCCGCACTCTAGTTCATTCTGGATTTGCCTTGAAGTATTTTGGTGATTCTCCTACTCCTTCCCACTGCATATTGACAATATCTTATTCCTGATCTTATCTGGCTGCTTGTTCCTGGGGTCTGTACCTGCATTTCTGTTCTGAAAAAGCACTTGCATATTATTGCTTAGGCTTTTAAATGGAGTTCAGCAATTCGGAAACAGAAGTTACAGCAACTGGGGCAGTGTTTGGTCCCTTTTGTCAACCAAGAACATCTGTTTGGCCGATGGGGGCATCTGGGTTTATTGCTATCATCAGGAGCTGTCAGTCAGAAGAACTGAGACCTGCATTTCCCACTGAGGTGCTGAATATTAAAAACCTTCATTTTCTACAAGTGCTCTGTTCTACTTCACTTTTTTTTTTTGTTCAAGCAAAAGAGAGTTCTCAATTTCAGTTCACAGGTGTGTGTTGAGTTCTAGGGGTCATTTAAGAATGAAAACACTGCTCTTTTTTCCATAGAAACTCCTCACCAAAATGAAACAGAAATGATGGTTGTAGCAGGTTCTGGTGATGTTTTATGCCATCTCCTGGGCACACCTCATTTCAGGATGGCTGGGGCGCTTTAGCTAGGGTCCCATTTCAAGGTTGCACTGTGGCGTCTCTCTGCTCTATTTTCTCCAAAGCTTCAGAAGGCTGCTTGGGCCTGCTCAGGCTCAGCCCAGAAGAGTAGAGAGAGTTAGCCTCCTCAGATGCAGCCCCAACCGAGGGGTATCCGAGCTGCTGGATGAAGGCAGTGACCTCCTTGTGCCACTTCTGAGGCTTGTTTTAAATGATTCCCTTTTGGGTCCCCAGAGGAACTGAACTTTAGCTGCCCACAGAGGTGGCCAACTCATTGATGTGCCCTTCATTGATTTACCCAATACCCTCACTTCTTTTTCTTGGGATTCCTTCCAAAATAAACTACCTGCACTCAAGTACTTGTCACACTGTTTGGGAGAACCCTAAGTAAGGCAAAAACAATGGTGAATCTGGCTGAAAACAAAAGCCTTTCTGCTCCTGTCCTCATTGATCTTTTTTTAAAAAATGTGATTGATGCCTGTGGCACTTGGGTTCCACGAGCAGCAGAATATGATGCAGTAGAAATTAGCATGCAGGAGATTTACTGGAGCATGCTTTGGGGATCAACCTGTGGAAGGGAAGAGAAAGAAGGATTGGCCAGAGGAAGAAGTTGGCTGTGATGTGGTGTCTCTGAGGGGGAGTCGCAACCCTCTGGCTTCTATCTCTCTTTCCACTCTCAGTGAGCACCTTGCTCTCATATTCAACAATTGTTTATGTAATTACTACTCCTGAGCAGCAGTGCCGGCTCTGCTCTCTTATCTAGAGGTCTGCTTCTTCACTCAGTAACACTGGACTGTGTGGAAGTGCCTGGAAATAAAAAGGATCAGACATGATCCCTGACCTGGAGGAGCTCACAGCCTCACTGGGGGTTGATGAAGACAGGAGAAGATCATTATAATCTCCCCTGGCAGCTTCCCGGAAAAACAGGAATTAAGGCAGGCTGGGGTGATGGACATATTTTGGGCAAAGAGCCCAGATCACAGCATATAAGTTGTATAATCAGAAAACAGATCTGAAGTGCAAAAAGATTTAGCCTCAAAGGAGAGAAATGAATTGCTTGTAGTTCACAGGACTTTTAGCATCTTAGAAACTTGGAGGTCAGCTGGTCCAACCTTAGACGGGGCTTCCTTTCCACAGCAACACTGCAAAGTAACCATTTCATCTCTGCTTGGCTCCTCTGTGCTGCATCTGGTGATGGTATGTTCCCACGCTGGGGAGTAAAGACAGGGAGAAAGTACTTTCTTTTGACCTTGGTCACTGATTTGGTTTGATCCAAGCATCTCTGCTCTTTCTCCATGTGGCAGACCTACCCATTTTGGCCGGCAATGTGCATTTTCTCCTGACTCTTCAAATAAATCAATCCTGGTCTCTTTAGTCGTTCAGCAAATGATATCATGCAGTGCTATCAATTCTTCCCCCTAGATAATCGCCTTAATTTGGCTTCTTTCGCTTCCAGAATTAATTAGCATGAAAAATAAAACAAAAAGCCAGGGAATGATGTGGTAATTAGTACTAATTACTCTATTTTGAATCCCCTACTTCTCTCACCTGGATGACTGCCGAAGTCGCCTAGCTGGCCTCTCCACTTCCATTGTGCTCCTTCCAGTTCATTCTTTACTGCAGGCAGAGTGATCTTTCCAAAATGTTAACACGCCATACCACGTCCCCGTTTAAGGTCATTCGGTGGATTCCGAGTGCTCAGAACATCAAGGACAAAATCCTTAACGTAGCCCTCGGAGTTTGCAATGTTTGGCTCTTTGCAGTCAGCTCTCCACACTCCTCCAGCAGCTGGCAGGCTTGCCTTTCAGAAAGTGTTGTAGCATCCTGATTGTGCCACCCCTCCTGGTTCCCAGTCCTCACCTGGGTAACTTCTGTTCTTTTTTTCACATGGGCAGGCTCTGGGAATCAAACCCGGGTCTCTGGCTTTGCAGACAAGAATTCTTGCCACAGAGCCACCGTCACACCTCCCATTTCTGCTCATTTTTCAGGCCTGATTTATAAATCGCTTCCTGGGGCAAGCCTCCACTGAGAGCCCACCTACTCTCCTGGCTAGGGATCTATGGTAGGGATGTTTTTCTTTTCATTGAGCTATAACTTACATATAGTGAGTTTTAAGTGTACATATGACCCATTTGAAGTGTACGGTCACACAATACAAGATGTAAAACAACCCAGGACCCCAAATGCTCCCTCACGTTTCTTTCAGTGGATACTTGAAAGTGTCATGAGCTCTATTACCACAGGTTAGGTTCCTGGCTTTTAAACTTCATGTAAATGGAATCATGCAATACTCGCTTTTTTGAATCTGGCTCCTTACATTCATCTATGAGTTGTTGCAGGTGGCAATGGCTTATTATTTTCTCTTTCCTGTGTGTTATTCTAGTCTATACTCATAGTATGAATATACCGAGATATATTTATCCATTCTCTTTTTTTTGTTTCCATTGTGTATGTTTCATAATTGAAACACATTTATTTTAAACATAAATAGGAAGGTAGCTTGTCTGTGTAAAATGCACACACGTGCATGCACTTACACCAAATACCCATTGTGTTCTTGATGGACACTTGAGCTGTTTTCAGTTTTGGGCTTTCATGAATACTGCTGCCACGGACATTAGCGTACATATCTTTTGATGAACATATGCATTCATTTTTTCCTCTGACCCTGTGACAGACTTTATCTACCCCCCCTCCCCGCCCTCCCCCAATATTTGCTGCCTCTTCTTACCGGTCCTCTCCCTTTCTGGGCCCTTGCTTGAAGAAAGACTTTATTTCCCACCAAATAGCTACCAGGACTGGCCTTGTGATTTGCTTTTCCCCCCCAATGAATGTGACAAAAAGGATGTGTGGAAATAAACAAAGACACCTAGATGAGAACAAACAAAGCCTATTTATTCAGAACTTGCTATAGCAAGGGAGTCAGGCACCATCACCTAAATTTGACAGAGACTCAAAGACTCTTTGAGGGGAGACTCCTCAAAGGGAGAGGAGTGGGGAAACTTCAGAAAAAAAGAAAGACTTCAGGGGTGCTCTGATTGGAGGCTGTGGCCATGGGGAAGTGGGAGGTGGGCTAACCAGATGTGGGGGATCCTATGTGATTGGTTGGGGCAGGCTACTTGGCTTTCTCTGGTTGAGCCTGAGTTGTAAGGAGGAGCAAAAATCAGGGAAGCTGTCAGTAATTGATCAAGTCCTTGCTATTTTGTGCTGATTGTGGTTTAGCCTCCTGAAATGGTAGACAGTGGCCAGCCTCCTGGACTGATTGCTACAGGGGATATCTTCAGTTTCTCAAATGTATGCCCCTTCTTGTTAGAACTTTTAAGATCCATTGCATGGTTCTACCATTGCTCTTTTCCCTCTGATACGAGATTTGCATGGAGGCTGGTTCTCCATCTGGGTCCGAGAATGCAGCGTTAGTGGGGCACAGCCTGATCTACTATGGACATCAGTGAGAGCAGGAACTAAACATTTATGTATTAAGCAATTGGAATCTGTTTCTTTTAATTACTAGAGCAAAACTTATTCTAAGTTGACTGATACAAAGCCTCTCTCTTGTATTCCAATAGCACCCTATACTTCTCCTGTCAAAATATTACTGATTCCAATGAGGCGTTGTAGAACTTCCTCCGTATTTTGCCCCTTTTACCACACCCAAACCTGTAAGGAGACTATACATGCCTTGATCATCATTGTAAATCCACCACCTAGGACTTTGATGGACAAATAGTAGGTTTCCCATACATATTTGTTTGATGGGAATGCCTTTGAACCTTTTATTATTAATTTTGTTGTCCAAAATGATTAGTTTTGTTGTCCATTTTCCTAGGTATCCTCTCCATCATGGGAGATGTGGAATGGTACACCTTTCTAAGTGTGGTCTGATTAGTGAAGTGAAGATAGTAACTCTCATCTCCTTTCCTGTGGACGTGCTGACTCTTAATGGTGTGGCTTGAAGTGGATTTAACCTTATTTGACAGTGACATCTCACTGTTGCTTTGGGTTGACTTCATAGTTGACAAACTCTGGAAAATTCTTTCTAAGGTGCTACTGGTAAATCACAGTTTCTCTATCCTGGGCTTGGGCAGTGTATCTATAACCCTGAGGAACTTATTGATCCCCATGACTCTCTCTCTTTACATCCATTCTCCCACCTTTCCCTGGAGCCTGAGTTTGTTTATTTTTACTATGCCTTCCTTACTGCTTTCTCATTTCCTGTATCTTGGTTGTTCAATCTCACTCTGTCCTCCGGTAATACCAAATTACTTTATTTCAAATCTTATCCCAAACCTCTTTTCACCTCTGATTGACATGGACATTTATCAGCTTCCAGCAAATTGAACTTCATTGTACTGGAGTGTAAAGGTGCTTGAGTGAGAAATAGCTTGGCTGAAAATTAGCACCTGCAATTTCCTGTATCTACCTCTTGTAACTTTTGATTTAGGGATCATATTTGAAGACTCTGAACTTTTAAATTGATTTGTAGATATTCTTCATATATTCTGGGCATTAATTTTTGATGAGGTATGTGTATCATAAACAGTCTTTTCCCCACTTTGTCTTACCTTTTCACTATGTTTACGGCATCATTTTTTTCATAGAGATTTAAAATTTGTCAGTTTTTCCTTGATGGTTTGTGCTTTTTCATCTATTGTTTGAGAAAGTCTTCCAAATTATGAGTTCATAAGGAAAGTATAGAGTTTTACTAAAATTTGTATTCACTTTAGATCTCTAATCTATCTGCAAGTTTATTGCAAATGGCATAAGGCAGGTGTATACTTTTATTTTTTTCCATGCAGAAAACAAATTGTCCCCAAACCATTGGATACCTACATGGATGTGTAATGTTCTTGAATATTTCATAGGTCTGCCCTTATGCTCTGTATGCTGTTCCAGGGACTGTGTTTTTTTTACCTGTATCAATATCACATGACCCCGGTTATTACAGCTTAATAATGTCGTTACTCTCCAATAAGGTAAACCCGACCTGCTTGGTTTTTTTTTCCTTCTTCTAGAATTGTCTTGTCTATTCTTGGAATTTTGCTCTATCATGTGAATTTTGGAAGTAGCACAAGTTCCATTAAAAGTCCTACTGAGATTTTGATTAGAATTGTACTGAATGAAAAAATTTGAAATTTGTGGAGAATCGGCATCATTTTTATGCTTTCTTCTAAGTTGCCATTTATTCATATCTTCAAATATATTTCAATAATGTTTTGTAATTTCTCCATGCTTTTTTATTTGGTTAGTTTTTTTTCCCATTTCCTTATGGTTTTTGACTAATGTGAATGCTCTCTTTTTGACATCTTATATATTTTCTAACTGGTTAAATTTAATGTGTAAAAACCTTTTTTTTAAGTAGTAAGTTTAAATTAAATAACTGAACTAAAATCTCGCAGTTCTTGTAGTTTTTTTGGGGTAACAATCACATCGTAGGCAATGACGGCAGTTTTGCCTTTTACTTTCTAATCCTTATACCACATGTTCCTCCTTCCCACCTTCTTAATTTTTTGCCTTATTGAATTGGTCAGTCTCTTTAGAACAATAGAAGGGGTAATACAAGGACTTGTGCACTATGTCTAATTTTAATGGAAATTCTCTTAAAGATTAAACACAAAGTAATAGTTTCTTATAGATTTTTTTTTTTTTTTTTAACATGGGCAGGCACCGGGAATCGAACCTGGGTCTTCTGGCATGGCAGGCAAGCATTCTTGCCTGCTGAGCCACCGTGGCCCGCCCTTCTTATAGATTTTTATCGTTATTTTAGATACTTTCTTCAGGCTGGAAAAAACCCCTCTTTCTCATTTGCTAAAATTTTACGAATGGCTGCTGAATTTTACTGCATGCATCTTATGTAACTATTGAGATAATGATATGCTTTTATCTTCTAGTATGCCAATGTGCTATGTCACATTGTCAATTGTTCCGACATTTAACCATCCTTGCATTCCTGGCATAAATTCTATTTGGGCATATTTTATAAGTTTAAAAAATTGGATCAACTGACTGTTTTGTTTAGGATATTAATATTAATAAGTGAAATTAATCTATATTTTTCTTTTCTTTATGTTATCTGTGGAAGATTGTATTTTTGTTCCCAGTTATTTAATTCTACTTTCCCTGTAAGAGGACTATGTATTCTCAGTGTGACATGTGTTGCCTCCCTGTGGGTAGAATATACTTCCTTGCCCTCTTGTCAAGTTTGAACATAGCCATACTTGGACCAATGTGTGGCAATGACCCTTTGTCGGTCCCAAGCAGAAGTTATAAAAGGCATTATAATTATTCTACTATCTATTTGGATCTTTCTCTCAGCCACAAGAATGGGCATGTTTTAAATAGGGGATATTCCTTTAGCTTCCCACCTCATCCCCCGCCCCCACACACACACCTTGTGAAAAGACATGAAATAGGAGTACAGGGTCTTAGCTGACTCTGCCCATATGTAATACATATGAGGAATAAAACCATGTTTTTGTAAGCCATTGAGATTTTTGGGTTATTAACACAGTAAAGATGACAAATAAATTAACCACATTTGTTTTTAGAATCAAGGTTAATCTAACCTCAGAAAATGAGCTGGTACTGTTCTCCCTTTCCTCTTCTCTGAAATAATTTGTATAATACAGAAATATTTTATTCTGTTCCTTGAATATTTGGTAAAACTTGATTGCAAAACTGTCTGAGTCTGGTATATATCTTTGGTGGAGAATTTTGACAAATGATTAAATTAAAAATAGTTATTGATATATTCAGGTTTTCTATGTTTTTCCTTGATTCAGTTTTGGTGATTTGTATCTTTATAGAAAAGTTTCCATTGCATCTATGTTTTATGTCAGCATAAAGTTGTTTGTAACAATATCAATTATCATTTGCTATTTTAATTATGTTGTAATGAGAATCTTTTGTTTGTGCCATCTCTATTTTTTCTTAATTAATCTTGTAATAAGTTGGTCTTTATAATTAAAATATTCAAAGAACCAGCTTTTATTCTTGTCAAAACCTCTATTTCTTTAATTTCTGCTCTTATTTTAATTTTCTTCTTTCTACTTTTTTTGTTTTGTTTCTAGCTTTCAATGTGAATGAATACTTCATTTGTCCTTAATGTTACTCTTATTAGTTGGCATTAGAGATTTGGCTGCACATGGCAGAGACCCCAAATGATAGTAGCTTAAGTAAGATGAAAGATTTTCTCATGTGAAAATTTAGAGGCAGCCAATCCAGGGCTGCATGACCGTGCTTTGAAAAGCTTTGAGGTCCCAGGGTTCTTTTATTTTGTTGTTTATAAGGTATTGTCCATGTCTACATGATGCTGGATAATTAATCTTTAAGCCTGTGTTCCAGCCAGCATGAAGGAAGAAGGGTTCCCTCCCTTGAGGGTATGGCCTGGAAGTTACTTGTACTCATATCCTACTGGCAAGAACTCAGTTCCATGGTCACACAAGAGAAGACATAATATTTAGTTTTTATTCTGAGAAACTGTATGTCCAACTAAAAATTAAGGGTTTTATTTATATGGGAGGAAAGAAAATGGATACTGGTGACACCTAGCAGTCTCTGTCACAGCCTACCCCTTTGCTGCCCAAACATCTGTGTATCACCATCTCCCCAATCATCCCTACACCAAGGGAGACAACTCAAAAGCCCCTTGCAGTTATATAAAGTCTAGGGTCTCTGGGTAATGGACAATCCCCTCCTTTAGGTATAAACGTGAGATAAGCCTCTCATATATTCAATATACTGGAAAAAACCATAAAATTTCCATTTAGAGAGAAAACATGGAACACTCAACCACCAGTCCTCCTTAATAATAATCAAATCCCATTGCCTACCCAGCACTCTGATTCTCCCTCCTGGAGGAACTCTTTAGGTCATCACCCTTTGTGTCTCCCAGTGTCTTAGTTTTCAAGGGCTGCTATAGCAAATACACAGACTGGCTGGTTTCAACAACAGGGGTTAAAAGTCTCAGAGTTTTGGAGGCTAGAAGTCCACAAGCAATGTATTAGCAGACCATGCCTTCCCTTACATCTGCAGTGTTCTTGTGGCAGCTTACCAGCAATCCACAACTCAATCTCTGTCTCTGTCACGTGGCCATCTTGTCATGGTCAGGTTCATGTGTCAACTTGGCCAGGTGGTTGTACCTGTTTGTCTGGTTGGGCAAGTGCTGGCCTGTCTGTTGCGATGAGGACATTTCATAGAATTAAATCATGATCATGTCAGCTACATCCACAGCTGATTCCATTTGTAATCAGCCAAAGGGGAGTGTCTTCTGCAATGATAATGCTTAATCTGATCACTGGAAGCCTTTTAAGGAGGATTCAGAAAAGACAGGCTCTGTCTCGGCTGGTGAGCCTCTCCTGTGGAGTTTGTCCAGACCCTCCATTGGAATCGTCAGCTTCACAGACTGTGCTGCGGATTTTGGACTCTGCATTCCCACGGTTACGTGAGACACTTTTATGAATTTTATATTTGCAAGTGTTCCTTATTGATTTTGTTTCTCTAGAGAACCCTAACTAATACACCATCTCTATTCTCCTCTGTCTCCTGCCTCTGTGCAAGTTTACTTTGCTTAAAAGAACTCTAGTTTTATTGGATTAAGTCCTACTGATTCAGTTTGACCTCACCCTGCTAATAACGTCTCAGAAGATTCTATTTGCCAATGGGTTTGAAAGGATCAGAGATTAGGACTTGAATGTGTCTTTGTGGCGCACATGATCTGATTCATAACACACAGCACTACCCTTTTGGATGTCCCTTCTTGTCCATTATTTTTCCTAGCCACATTAGGAGTGGGCTTTGTGGTACAGGCTCTCCTTGTAGTCTTAAAAGCTTTTCGATCCAATTCTTGCTGGTGCATGTCATGTCAGTTCTTTGACCAAACACCCACTGCCATCTCTATTGTTTAGAAAAAAGTTTTTGAGCCTGAAGAGAATTATTATGTTACTTTTAAAAATTAGATCCTGTGCCCTGCTCTTTACCCTGTCTCTTAGTGGCAGCTAACTCATGGTATCTGAAACAAAGACTTAGGAGGGAAAGGCAAGTCTATTACTAATCTTTTCCTCCAGGCTGGCTTCCATTTTCTGGCAAAAATCTTTTGAAAGAAACTGCTAAGTCTGCCACTACAGGGCTATCACTTATAGCAGCTGCATTTTGAGGGGATAGAAGCAACTGGCTTTGTCAACCTTGAAAAGCTCCCTGACCAGTTTCCTGGTCAACTCAGATTGTAAACCATAGCAGAATGGGCTTCAGTGCTATATTCCCTTCTATCTCTGTTAGCACACTGGCTAGTTTTATCTTGAATTTATATCGCTTCTGTAGGGTTTTGCCAAAAGCCATGAGAAGCAGCCAACAGAGACCAACATTATATATGGCCTCAGGGAACATGTGGCCTGCTTTCCAAGGTAGAACAGTGCAGTTTTGTCAGATGTTTTTACCACTGCATAACAGGATTGCTAGCTTTCCAACCTGCAACATCTGAGTCAATATTGCCTGCCAGCCAGCCAGTATCCCAATTCCACATTTATGTTTGTTGTGCTCAGCACTCCATTTTAAGGTAGCAGAATTAGATCTGTGTGTGTACAACAGAAACAGTGGCTTCCAAAAGATAAATATTTCTCATGTAAGATATTAGACGTAGGCAGTCCAGCCTTACTAGAAGGACACTCTGCCCCACAAAAATCCTTAGGGGCTCAGGATCTGCCTTTTTGCTGCACCGTTCTTAGGGTTGCCCTTGCCCTTATAACTCTAGAAGGACTTACACCTAAGGTAACCAATTGGTCCTGGGTTACCTGGGACTTTTCCGGTTTAGCACGGGATGTCTGGCATCCTGGGAAACTTCTCTGTGCTGGGCAAACTGGAAGTGTTGGTCACCCTGCTGCTAGCGTGTCTACATTCTAGGTGGCAAGAAGGAGAAAAGTGCCAAGAAAGGCATGCTTTACCTCCTTGAGGACATGATCAGAAGGTTGCACATTTTCTATCTACAATTCATTGGCTAGAACGTCATCATAAAACCATACTATCTGCTAGGGAGGCTGGGAAATAAAGTCTTAATTTTGAGCAGCCATGTGCCTTGATAGAAATCAGTGGATTTATTGTTATAGGAAAATGGGAGAATAGATATTGAAGTACAGTTACCAGTTTAAGCCACCTTTGTTTAATCATTCTTTAAGGCTATTCATTTTCTTTGTTGTCCTTTAGCGCTATCTTATAAGATCAGTGTGATGGTTAATTTCATATATCACCTGGAACACCTGGGCCAGGAGGTTATGGGCTCCTGTTGTCTGGTTAAGCAAGCACAGGCCTGATTGTTGCTGTGAGAGTATTTCCTGAATTTAAACCATCAGTCAGTTGATTGCATCTATGGCTGATTACATCTACAATCAACAAAGGAGATTGCCTTCAGCAATGAGAGAAGTCTCATCCAACCTTGAGGGCCTTACAGGGAGAACTGATGATTTCAGCAGTCAGAAAGAAGAATTTCCTTCTCTACTTCAGCCAGCCAGCTTCCCCTGAGGAATTAATTCATCACCTTCATTGGAGTTCCCAACTTGAGGCTTTTCCTGGGGAATTCAGTGTCACCACTGAGTCCCTAACCTGTGGCCTGCCGTATGGAATTTAGACTTGCCAATCCCCCCAGCCTTGTAAGCCAAATCCTGTTATACATCTCATTATTTTCATACATATATATTTGCATCCTGTTGGTTCTGTTTCTCTGGAGAACCCTAACTAATACAATCAGTATGCAGTATTTTCATTGTTTTTCAGTTCTAAATATTTTGGGATTTATTCTTGTGATTTACTCTATATCCCATGAGTCATTTAATGTTTTTGTTTTTCAGCAGGAATTTTGATTTCTAATTTAATTCTATTGTCATCACAAAATATGTTCACATGATAGCAATTTTATGGAATTTGTTAAGACTGTTTTTGTAACTTAATACATGATCAGTTTTTGTAAATTGTCAGTACAAGTTTAAAAAGAATTTGTCTCTGTTTGAAGCAAGTTTAAAGTATGAACAGTAAGAATTTTTATTGTTGTCTGATGCCACCAAGTTTTGGGGTAGTTCTTTAAGAAGCAATAGATAGCTAAGGCACATACTTGTCTATTTCCCCTCAGACTGTAAACTCTATGAGGGCAGGGCGCATGTCTCTGATTCACCACTCCCATACCTAGAACCATGCCAAGCACACAGCAGGAACTTATTGAGGGAATAAAGGAATCAGTGAAAGTGGTAGGGAAAGGATTAAAATTTTGGTGCTCACTTCACCTTCTGGCTTTTTCCCTCTGCACTGTATTGGCTTGCTTCCTTTACCGAGTTGATCCACAGCCACCCAGGGCGTGGTGGCTTTTTCTTGTCGCCTACACAGCAACTCACAGTTAATTAAACCTTCGCATAAACAAAACAAGGGAGAGTATAAAAGTAATGAGCTGACAGCCCAGTGTGTATTATGTTGGGCTGAGAAGAGAATTTAATTTAGATAAGAATTATGCACATGCAGAAGAACAGTCCATTAAAGCAAACCAACTTTCCAGGAAGAGAGAAAACAGAAATGGATTCTGCATCCTGTGGAAGAAATAGTGATGCCACACACTTGGGGTGTTTTGGAATTCTCAGAGCTGAGACCACATATTGAATGGGAGAGTGAAATGCTGGGTTATGCAAGCAGGTGGGCAGAAGGATGGCCCTCCAGTTCTTCCGTGTAGGGCTGCAAGATGCATCTCATTGGGGTTAGGTCTTGTCCTATGATTTCTTTGTTCAAAACCCACTTGTCTTTTCCCCAGAAACACACCCTGAGCCAAGGAGTTGAGTGAAAGCATTTTATGGGGAGGTACAAGGAACATGAAAAGCTGAGCAGGAAGATAATGCAGGGAAGGAAAGGCAGCCAGTAAACAATGAATTATTAAGGCAGCTACGACAGTGGGCAACAGGTGCTTAATCCTATGAGGGAAACTCTGGATGACCTACAAAACACACACATCAGATTTACCTGAGATAGGGAGTGAGGGAGTTGTTTGGAGTTACATCCAGACTAATTAGTCATTGACTGAGAGCTGCTCCAGGGGCTATTGATTTTTGAGCTCTTCTGGCCATTAGGTGGGCAAAGGGGCAAACCCTGAAGGTGGGCCTCAGACAAAGATGCTGCTATGGGCATTGGAAGCCAGGCCTGGTGTGCTCTGACGTGGTAAGGGGGGTCTGGGGCAATATGGGTAGGGCTTGAAGTAGAATCAGCTTATGCCAGTCCTGGCACCCATTACTGAAGAAATCTTCAGATTTGGCTACTGGCTCCCTGCAGATTTCAAAGTCCTCATTGACTTCTTCATTATCCACCTCCGTCCCAGTATTGAATCAATGCCCTAGTGCTGGCATTTCTCCCTCTGCCCTCTTTTACATTCTCTCCATTCTCTTTGTCTTAATTCAGGTCTGAGTCATTTATTCACTCAACAAAGGCTTATTTCCTGCACTGTACTAGATGCTGGGGACACAGAGCAAACAAACACAGACATGGAGGTCATAGACTGCATTTCAGATTCCATATTAATTTTTTAATGTGCTCCTAGAAGAAATATCTTGGAGTGTGAGATTTTCCAAAACCTCTCAATTGTGTAGGTACCCTGTCATGACCAGGTTCATGTGTCAACTTGGCCCCAAGTGGTGGTACCTGTTTGTCTGGTTGGGCAAGTGCTGGTCTGTCTGTTGCAATGAGGACATTTCATAGAATTAAATCATGATCAGGTCAGCTGCATCCACAGCTGATTCCATTTGTAATCAGCCAAGGGGAGTGTCTTCTGCAATGATTGATGCTTAATCTGATTACTGGAAGCCTTTTAAGGAGGGTTCAGGGGAGACAGGCTCTCTTCCTGCTTTGGCTGGTGAGCCTCTCCTGTGGAGTTCATCCAGACCCTCCATTGGGTGGTGCCCTGTGGATTTTGGACTCTGTACAGTCATGTGAGACACTTTTATAAATTTTATATTTGCAAGTGTTCCCTGTTAATTCTGTTTCTCTAGAAAACCCTAACTAATACAACTTGGTACCAGGAGTGGTTCTTAAAAAACAGCATCTTAAAAATGGGTTTTTATGAATGGTTTTCTACTCTGACTGGACTCAAAGGCACTAAGGACTCTGATTCCCATAATCAGAACGACACTCCCAATCCATGGAATGAGTTGGCAAAACAGATAGTCAAAATATCACCATTTGCTTCTCCTAATGCTTCGCTTTTACGAAGCCAGGCTCTGGGGGATAATGTTTTTGACACCTTTATGGAGTTTTGTGGAAATAAGAGGTATAGAGATGTTGGCTGGCTGTTAGATACATTGGATACATTGAGGAGTGTAAGGGATGGGCTAAGGCTTCAAACAAGAAGCTTAAGTGCCGTCTGACAGATGTAGAAGTTTCTATGAGTATCCTGAAGGAAAATCTTATTTCCTGTAGCTATAGACTTGAGATCTCTGAAAATCAGACTCAGACTCTTATTGTTAAAGTAGCAACTTTACAATGTAAACTGAAATCTCAGTGTTGCATGGTGTCTGCCATTAAAGTGAGGACATTGATTGGAAAGAAGTGGGACCCTGAAAAATGGGATGGTGGTATATGGATTGATAATGATGTCGGGAGTGAGGTTGAAACCCTAGGTCATGCTGAGTCTTCTCTAGATAACCCTGTAATAGTCTGCCCTGAGGATATAGCCACCCCACCTCCAGCCTGCCTTAAGGAATTGGCCACCCAACCTCCTCCTGAAGGTATTAGCCCTAGAATGATTAATCCTGTTTCATTAGATGAAACTGCAAATGAATGCCCTGAAGCAAATGGCTTGGAAGATATTTCTAATTCTTTTCATGACCCACCCCCACCACCCTTCATTTCTTCCAGACCTATAACTAGACTAAAGTCCCAACAGGCCCCTAAAGGGGAGGTACAAAGTATCACACATGAGGAGGTATGTTATACTCCAAAAGAACTGTATGAATTTTCCAATTTATATAGACAGAAATCAGGGGAATATGTGTGGCAATGGATTTTAAGGGTGTGGGATAATGGTGAGAGGAATATAAGGCTGGATCAGGCTGAATTTATTGATGTGGGCCCACTAAGCAGAGATTCTGCATTCAGTGTTATAGCTCGAGGAGTTAGAAAAGGAATTAACAAGTTTGTTTGAGTGGTTGGTTGAAACTTGGATCAAAAGGTAGCCGACATTACCTGAGGTTGAAATGCCAGAACTGTCCTGGCAGCTAAACATAGGCCCTTGGAAAGGGTGGGACTGCCTCTTTCTAAAGACGAAGGATAAATGACTTTCAGACTTTGAAATCCAATGGCGTTTGCCCTGCAGGTTTTACATTTGTGCTCTTTCCAATTTCTCCCTATGGAAATGAAAACGGATAACTTGTTTTGAGATTCATAAGTCCACAGCCAGAAGAGAATTTTCTGCACTTTCATATTGTTTAAGGTGATGTGTGTATTTGCCAAGCTGACAAGGGGTGGACATGTGGTTGTTAGATTCAGGTGTCAACTTGGCTAGTGAAGGTGCCTAGTTCTATTGCTGTGGACATGAGCCAATGACATATGAACCTCATCTGTTGTTGATTACATTTGCGGTTGGCTAGGAGGCGTGCCTGCTGCAATGAATCATGTTTGATTTAATTGGTTGGTGCTTAAATGAGAGAGCTCAATGTAGCATAGCCCAAGCAGCTCAGCATATCTCATCTCAACACTCACAGCTCAGCCCAGGCCTTTGGAGATGCAGAAAGAGATCACCCTGGGGAAAGTTGTTGGAACCCAGAGGCCTGGAGAGAAGGCCAGCAGGGATCATCCTCTGCCTTCCCATGTAAGAAAGAACCTCAGTTGAAAGTTAGCTGCCTTTCCTCTGAATAACTAGAGGAAATAATGAAATAAATTCCCTTTTATTAAAAGCCAATCCATCTCTGGTGTGTTGCATTCCAGCAGCTAGCAAACTAGAACATACCCCAAATTCATATTACAGGTATGGAAAATCCCAGGTGAGAACTAGCTCTTAAGTCTGCTGTTTTGCTCGGGGTATCATAATAGTCAAGCTTGGGGAAATCTAGTCTCTCTTATTCCCTATTCATCTGAAGCCTGAGCTTGAGTCCTCTCCATTCTCTAATGCTGAAGTATTTATGGCAAGGAGGCACCACTGAGCTATTATCCTTCCAGGAACTTCATGGGTTAGAAGTCAATTTTGTACTTTAAAATAAAGCCCAATTTATAATGATAACTGTCTTGGCAACGGCTTAAACATTTAAAAAAATCTTTGGTGGGGGCATAGAAACATCTCTGACTTATACTAACATAGTGAAAATAAGGGAAAACACTCCCAAAGGAAGAAGATGGTGTTACCTGCATCCATTCTCATTCAATGAACAAATATTTATTAAGTACCTACTAAGTGTTAACTTCCATGCTAAGTCTAGAATATTAATAATCAAAGTGAGATGGCATTTGAAAGAGCAACAGGACCATATCATACAGGCGATGGTGAGGCATTAGGATCTTATTCTATGTGAGATTTTTGTGGTTGGTTGATTGTATTAATGACCCCAGTTCCTCACCCCTCCTAGTATCTATCCATGACCAGGTAACTTGGTACTTTCTTTACATTCTGACTCTTGGCCAAGCAATGCGACTTGCTTTGGTCAATGGAATGTCAGCAAATAGGATTCATGTGACATCTGGTGATTCTGGTCCAGGATTATGCATTGCATTTAGTTGCCATGTCTGTTTGGTCTTCTTCAATCTGAAACAATCCCTCTGTGTCTTTACGTCTTCCATGATTTTGACATTTTTGAGCAATATGGACCAGATACTCCATAGAATGTTTCTCAATTTGATTTTGTCTGATGTTCACTTATGGTTAAGTTCTGGTTATACACCCATCTTTGTATTAAAAACTATGAATTCACTCTGATATGTCTAATTCCAATCTAATTCCTAGCCTCCGTCCTTTCCATGTTTGTTTCTTCCTTCTCCAACAGTGAGAAACCTGACTTCCATTATCCTCGATCTGTTCACGTCTTTTCTCAATTCCCTTGTATGTTACCAACCTCCTGATTATGCTGACCATTTCCTCCACCATCCTCTTCACACTTGTCATCTTCATGGGTCATGTCCTCCCCCATTTCACTGTTTCCTTCTTGGACAAGCTTCCTCATGGTCCCCCGCTGCAGCCCCATAGACACGGTGAACTCGGACCCCCTGCAGGCTGAGCGAGCCCCAATCCTGCTCATTGCTGGGTCTCAATGCTTTTGCTAGTAAATTTGTATTTCTTGCTCATATAATAATCCCAGAGTAAAGCGTTGTAGGGATGGTGACAGAGGTAAGCTGCCTTACTGTGTGGCTATTGAGGTCACTGAGGTCCCCTCCATCCCAGTCTGCTAGGAAAGAGCATGGGAGAGCACAGGTGGGACGTTTCTCTGTAATGCTCTGAAAGGGTTGTGCATCGCTTCTGCTCACATCCCATTGGCTAGAACTTGGTCACACAGGCACACCTAACTGCAAGGGAGGCTGGGAAACATGTCTCTAGCTGTGTGCTCAAGAAGAAGAAATGCATTTTCAGACTCCATTTAGAAGTTGAAAGGATTTGATCCATAGGCTCCCCGCATCTCTTCCTGTGTCTAGGGATTTTTCCCCTGCTCTCTGGTCCTAGTTTCTCCCCTATTTCATTCTTTTTCTCCAGGAGGTTTCGTATATAGCTTAAATTCAACATACCAAATTTCAGTTTACTTTTCTCCCTCCCCATTTTGAACTTTTGGGTCCATATTCTTATTCTGAGCAGAAAAACTCTACTTTAGTGGCTACCAGGACTTCAGGGTCAATTTTTACTGCAAACTTGGAACACATTGCCCATATCGATTATTCCTTTGACAGCAGAGGGTCTTTAATTTGAAGAATCTCCTAAACCAATGGTTATGCATCAAATGCTGCCTTTGGAATCACATTTTTAAACTCTCTCTTCCAGGTTTAGGAGGCATGGGGCAGTAGTAAACATTTGGGGTCTGGGGTGCCACAGTGCTGGGTCCAAATTCCAGCAGCACTGCTTACTGGTTGTGACCCTGGGTGAGTTACTTCTCTCTTCTGAACTTTATTTGCTTACCTATAAAAACTGTATCTATTTCATAGGGGTCTTGTGAGGGTTAGGTAACATCAAATGCATAAAGTGCTCAACGTGGCACTTGGTGCCTGCAAAGCACTCAATTAAATGGAAGCAGCTGCTATTCTCTCTCCTTTTTGGTTCACTTATTGCAGTAAGGATGCTAGAATGTTCCATCCCCACAGTAAGCATCTCAAGATGTTGCCAGGTCACAATGGATTAAAAATTATTCTAAAAGTGCTATTTCTGCCCCTCCTTGGCAGTAAGTGACCTGCCTCTCCCCAGGGACCCATGAGCATGCACTCACCTGACCCTGCACTAGGCCACCAACTGTTTTGAGCATCACAGCCGCAGGCATCACAGACTTCAGCCGCAGAGTAGAGTTCTCCCTGCCCACTATGGTGGAGCAGCCAACATCTCCAGGGCCACTGTGCATGGCCAGTCAGCATAGTGAAGGGCCTTCTAAGGCCTGAGCTTTCAGCAGTAAGGAGGTTCTCATTGCCTTCTACAGCACTGGCTGATATAAGGTAGGCCTTTGGGAATGTGTGATAGGGCTCAGGCCAGGCACTGTCCTCCTACTGGGCAGACAAATCCCACCTGTCAGGGCTGGGCTCATAAGGTTTCTGAGAAGTTGGAAAAAACCCTTCTGAACTTGGAGTTGACCCGAGGGATGACAACTCAAGCAGGTCCTCTTCTTCTGCTGCCTCCTTGGGGATGGTGCCAGTGTCTCCCTCCCTGCCTGCCTCCTCTTTAACTTGGCTGCTGAGAGATAGGACTGGCAGCATGCCAGCCCCCGTTGTCATGTGCATAGGGCATGTTGGCACTGGAAGTTTCAATGCACAGTCAAATGAGGCCCACGAGACCTCCAGAGATCAAGGGGCTGATTGTCAGACCATCCACTATTTAACTTGGCTGGCTCTTCAGGTTTGAGTGGGGTAAAAGAAAGGGCCCTGCATTTGGTCCTGGCTTAATAGCGTAGTTTGGGCTGATGACTCACCTTTCTCCCATGCTGGGGGCTTTTGTGCAGACAAAGCTGCAGACAAATTAACCCCATAGGCTGACTTGAAATTGCCTTGGCCACAGGCAGTTTCAGTGAGCTGACTGCAAGGTTGGGCCTTGTTGCCTTGTGAACCTGACAGTGTTGCCATGGAAACCAGAATTCTGCTATCCTTCTGGTTCTCTGGGGTTAGGAATGTCCCATGGTAGTGGGGTGGGGTGGCTTTAGCCCCAGAGGTTCTAGCAGGGGACGTTAGGAGAGGGTTTAGGAAAATCTCACTTCCTGCGGTGGGGACTGAATCCCCATTTTGGGTTGTGCTCAGGACTGAGTCCCTAGGAACTCTCCCTTGTGGAGTTCCAATCCCTGCATTCCACAGATGGTTGGCACCAGGATAGAGGTTGGTATTCCCTTAGCAGAATTCATCAATTTAACGTAGCGAAGGAAACTCCTGGCAGAATGGGCTCCTCGCTCACTTAGATCCTCAAATAAGCTCCTAGAGATGGAGCAGCAGAAGGACTTTTGGCTGCAAGGTAGTTCTGTCTGGAGTTATGCAAAGTTGGACCTCTCTGCATCCAGTTGCTTTGCCTTAAAAATGGGATGACGAATGATAATACTATTCCCACTTACGTTGTAGAGCTGCTGTGAGGGGAAAAGAAATAATGATATGGGAAAACCCTTGGCAAACTCAGCTGCCTTCAGACCTAGGAGAACCTCACATTCATGGTAGGGAAGTTGGTAAGCCTGCTCCCACTGTAAATCTGGGTGGCTAATCTGGGACCCAAGGCTGGCTTGATGCATCCTTAGTCCACTGTACTAAGTTTCTCCTTCCCTATGTGTCTGTGGATCAACTCCCCACCTCCAACTATATTGCGAGTGCCATCAGAATTGAGGGCCATATCTCATTCATTTTTGCAGCTCAGAATCCTTCCCCCCTCCCCCATCCTGTACCTTTTCTGGGACTAACACAGAACCTGATTCTTGGTAGGAATGCAATAATTATTACTTATATATGCAGCTTTTAAAAAATCTAAACAACTTTTATAATTATCTCAAATTTTTTTCAGGGGGAGAAAAAAGGCTGACCCTGAGACAAGGATTCAAGGACAAGTAGTTTATTTAGGAGAGGAATCTTAGAAAGCACCAGCAAGGGACTAGGGGAGTGAGATAGTAAAGGGGAGACAGCAAGTAACCATGGTGGGCAAGTGGAGCTCAGCCCTGCTGGGGAGCTTTGGGAGTCAGGACAGAACATGCCTCAGTGTTATCCTCCCCCACCCAAGGAATGAGGGAGCTGGAATATTTATCCCTCAGTGTCCATCAGGTCTAGGGCTGTAGAAGGGGACGTTAAGCCCCTGGAATGGGCTGCAATTCATAAACTTCCATAAACCTCAGCAGCACTTGGAGCTTAAGAGTGCAGATGGAAGGGCTCCAACTGGGGAGAGCTCACCAGGTAGGCCTGAGGGGGGCCTGGAAATATGCATTTCTAACATGACCTCTTCCACCCCCACAAGTGGTTATGAGGACCCTTCTTTATGGCAAGGGGATTTGTCTAGAGTTCTTTCATTTTCTCTGTCTACAGCAGGGGTTTACAAACTTTTTTCCGTAAAATAACAGATACCAAAGTGGTGCTGGTTTGAAACTATTGTGTGTCCCCCAAAAGCCATGTTCTTCTAATCCAATCTTGTTGGGGTAGACTTTTTGATTAGATTGTTTCCATGGAGATGTGATGCACCCAAGTGTGGGTGGGACCTTTTGATTAGTTTATTCCCATGGAGATGTGACCCTACCCATTCAAGGTGGGGCTCAATCCACTTCCTGGAGTCCTTTAAGAGAAGAACATTTTGGAGAGAACACAGATGTTTGGAGATGCAGAAGGAAATGTCCCAGGAGAAGCCAGAAGCTGAGAGAGCTCTTTGAAACCAGAAGCCGGAAGAAAAGGACAGCAGATGTTGCTGCGTGCCTTCCCATGTGACAGAGGAACCCCAGATGCCATCAGCCTTTCTTGAGTGAAAGTATCTTCTTGTTGATGCTTTAATTTTGACATTTTCATGGCCTTAGAATTGTGATTTATCACTTAATAAATCCCCTTTATAAAAGCTAATCCATTTCTGGTTTATTGTATTCTGGCAGCTTTAGCAAACTGAATCAGAAGTTTTTAGGCTTTGTGGGCTATTACAAGGTCTTTGACGCAGCACTCGACTCTGCCTTTGTGAACAAATGAGTATAGCTGTGCTCCAATAAAACTTAATTTATAAAAACAGGTGGGAGTCAGATTTGGCTCGTGGATCCTAGTTTGCCAACCCCTGGTCTGGATGAAAGAACATACAAGCTTCAGAATTAGACTCAAGCTTGTATCCTGGCTTTGCCACTGACCAATGGTATGATTTCTAAGTGAGTTCCCTTTGTATCTGAGCTTATGTTCCTCAATCTGGATATACCATATTGGGGTACTTCAGCTGTGACAGATTTCTCTATTCCCCCTTCTCATCCTCATTGCATGGAGGCCCATGGCAGATTTGCTCAGTGGGAAGCTGACCTGGCGAACAAGGCTGGCTTCATAAGCTTAGCCGACGGAACTCCTCATAGCTCTGCCATGCTCCAGGGCAATGTGGAGACTTCCTGAAGCAGGCATTCAGCTTGGGGTGAGTGGCAGGCAGAGAAGCTACAGGTGAAAGGGCCCTGATTGGCATCTGATGGTGCCCAGAGCCAAGCCACCATGTTCCACAGGAGTTGCAACTTCTCATTTTGGTTCTGAGCAGCCTAGACAAGTGGGAGGCAGTGTTGGTGACATGATTTACAGGGGCTGTGGAGCAAACACAAACCAACTGTTTAGGAGATTTAGGCTTTCCTGATAATCAAAACAGAAACATTTCTCAATCAAAACAGAAACATTTCTCCAGTGGATTTTCATGTTGGTTAAAGTTCTCATCAGAGCAAAGGCAATTAAAAAAAGTTCAATAAAAGCAACTCTATGAACTCTATGAAGGCCAAACAAATGTGGTCCTTTCAGTCTCTGACGCAGCTTCGTTCAAGGACAGAACTTAGAGTACCTGGAGGAATGGATGGGTGCTGTGGCCATCAGACATTCTTCCACAAAAATAGCTCTTGATGAGAATAGAGTGGTATAGTTGGTGGTCAATTTTTGGGATGCAGCTACTCTATGAAACTCACGATGGGCAGAGCTGTGTGTGTTTGATTGCCCATTAGGTTGGGGGCAGGCCTGATGGCCTCTTATGAGATAGAAGAGCCTATGAAGGACTCATGCCTGAAGACAGAGCTGCTCCACCTCCCTAATGAGGTGAGCCTAGGGCATGGCTCTGAGGGGGTTCAAGGGTCGCATATCACTCCTATAACTTTAGACTAGAAGATTTTAAAAATAGGACTTATTCAATGTCCAATCTGATCATAAAAGACTCAAAACGTCTAACTTTAAACAATATAACACTCCAGGGAAACTTCTAAGAAAAATTGGTTTTGAAGCATGTAAATATGGTAGATTATACAAATTAGATTTGCTATATAGCAAACCTTCCCAAACTTTTGTGTCTAATACAAACAACCATTTACTTAGCTCCCGATTCTGCAGGTTGGCAATCTGGGCAGAGCCCAGCTGGGTGTTTCTTCTGGTCTCTTCCCGTCTCTGACATGTGTCTGCAGTTGACTGCCAGCCTTACTGGGAGCTGGCTGGCCCAGGATGGCCAGTTGGGATGGTTTTCTTGTTTCACATGGTCTTTCATCCTACAGAAGGCTAGCCCAGGCTGGTTCACAGTGTCTGGGTAGGATTCTGAATGAGGAACTGTGCAGACTTCTTGAGGTCATGGTTTAGAATTGGCAAAACATCACTTTTTGCCATATACATATTTTTTTAATTAAACTTTTTATTTGGTAACTGTTATTTTGGATTTGCATGCAGTTGTAGGATATAATACAGAGATAAACTGTGTAGCCTTTATTTAGTTCCCCTTCACCCCATAGGAACGTCATGCAAAAGTATAGTTAATCACAGATGTAATCAGCCACAGCTGCAATCAACTGACTGATGATTTAATAAACCCAACCTCTGGTTTATCAACCAGCCACAAAATATCCTTGCAGCAATGGTCAGGCCAGTGTGTGCCTGACCAGACAACTGGGCATCATTACCTGGCCAAATTGATACCAGAACCTCACCATCACATACTGTTTTATATCATATATATCATTATAAAGACATTATAAGAGAATGTTTATCTTTTTTTTTTTCGGCCTTCTAAAACCAGTAGACACATGTCTATCTTATCCAAAGACAGATGAAAATTACTGAAATATAAATGAAAGATGGCTAGAACATATCCTGTTTTGTTCCCCACTGAGAATTGAAATCTTACCTGTCAACACTCTGTTGACCTTGACTCTCTCGTTGATATTAAAGGCTGATTCCTCATAAGCATCAATAGCAAGGGATCAATACTGACCTTATGTAGCTCATGACCAATTCCTATCTACAGAGGAAGGGGCAATAAGAACTGTAAACACTTATAGGTTGTCTTACCAGATTTCTGGACAAGGTGTAAAAGATCATAACAATGATCAGTAGTGGAATAAGCGGGCTCAGGGATTACCTTTCCTATAGAATATTGGCTTGCAAAGGTGAGAGAGACTCATACCTGCAAGGAGGACGAAAGTAAAGCTGACTGGTAAGAAAACATTCTAATCAGGGTAGTCTCAAATAGTCCTGTAGGTAAGAGAGCTTCCGTATTTTTTTTCAGAGCTGGAGATTTTAAGTACGTTTTATCTTGTGAGGGAATTTCAGGAAAAGCCAGGCCGAAAGAAGACCTGGGTTAGAAATTCAAGGCACTTCATTTTGTTTTTGAAAGAAAGCATGAACCACTATTTCAACTTCCCGATCTCCTGGCATTGAAATCCCACCTTGGGTTCTTGTGACCTCAGCGCCTCTCTGTAGCCCACAAGGATTGCAATGATCTCCTTTTCTGCTCTCCAAACTTACATCTCACCTCTTCTCTATATGCGTGCACTTCCATGAATGCTCTTATATACTTTGGAATGTTTTCCCCATTTGTCATCTCTGCTAAATCCCACTCACTCACAAGGCTCAGTTCATGAGTCATACTCTAATGAGCCCTTACTCATCCATCGTGTACTTTGTGTCCACCCACCTTGATTTCCACATTGCTCTTAGATTGTGTACTTTTCCATTTCCACATCTGTGTCCCTACTATAAAGTGAACACCTCTAGGGTAGGATGGAGTCTTCTCACATCAGGTTTCTTGACTATCCAATGCTTTCATGGCCTTGATATAATTCCCTCTGATGCAAGCCTGGATCTGCCACTATATAGGGTACAGGAACTGTTCATTAGAGTGCCCCATTCCCTCATGGACTTCATAGCCAGACTTCCTTCTGCCCCAATTCTGAGTTTGAAGAAGGGGAAGCACCTTTTAACTTGTAGCAAAACCTTTGCACACATCTTTAATTACGTATTGCAGATCATTTCCAGGAAGTAGAAATACTGATTCCAAGTGCCTGATGGGTTATACAGCTTTTGAAATGCATTGTCAAATTACCCTCTAGTAAAGTTATTCTCTCCTTCCATTTCCTTGAATACTTGTTATTGCTGAATATTATCATTAAAAAGCATTTTACAATTTGTAGGCAAAACAATGTTCTGTTATTGCTTCTTTATTCTGTCGATATAGGTTTTAATCTAGGTACTTATTTTTATGCCTTAAATTTCTATTCACAGGTCTCCCCACAGGGCCAACAAACAGTTATGCAAATGTCTTCTTTCTACGTGATTTTTTTTTGGACATCTCAGATTATCTTGGGGCAAGCCATTGGGCCTAAAAACTCCAGGTTCAGCCCATGTGTCCAGCTCTGTTTGGATCCTCCACCTAATTCTAAAGTACCTCATAATGTTGGAGGGATCTCTTCCCTGCAGTCTTCATGTGTTACTGAACACAGGAACCGGGGGTCCTTTATCCCCTACAATCGTCATGCACTGAGTCTGCTCTGGGCTGAGCCCCCTTGTCTTGTTTGGTATTAGGGAAAGATTAGAAGTGTCCTCCATAGGTGGCGAGCAGAGCAATAACTGGGAAAACAAGCAAGATCAATATCTAATCCTGTGCAGCCAGCCAACCTTTTCAAAGCCTCATCTGTATTGATTTCTGAGGGTGACACTTCCTTTTCTTGGGTAATCAGTCCCTTTGCTCAGCAGGTGAACGAGAGAGCAGTACTCACTCCTGATGTTGTAAGAGCAAAGATGACTGCATAATTCTCAGCTGATGGAGGGAAGGAGGCCTAAAGTGGTGTCCTTTGGACCAAGTCCTCTGTGCGGTGGTCTGGGTGACATGGGTATTTATCTGGTCTCATCCATATTATGGATTGAAGACTCACAAGTCCAGTGGACAAAGAGATGTGACTTAGCAGAAACATGGTGGAGAAAAAATTAGCTTAATGGAAGAGAATGAACTTTATTAAATACTTCCAGTGATGCAGGCATTATGATCTTCATTTCGTATGTGAAGAGAATGGGGTGCAGGGAAGATAAGTTATTAACCCAAGATCACACAGTTGGTAGTGTCGGAATTTGTACCCAGATCTGAAGGACTACAAAGTCACTTCATTGCACTACCATACATACATACTCCATCTGAGGGCTCGAAATCTAACGTAACAGGGCAGTGCAATGGTGGCTCAGTGGCAGAAATCTC
Organism: Tamandua tetradactyla; assembly: GCF_023851605.1. NCBI lineage: Eukaryota > Metazoa > Chordata > Mammalia > Pilosa > Myrmecophagidae > Tamandua > Tamandua tetradactyla. The sequence goes on along the minus strand of NC_135327.1, from coordinate 10,270,648 downwards.
GTCTGCCGTGCCAGAAACCTGGGTTTGATTCCCAGTGTCTGCCCATACAAAAAAAAAATCTAATGTAACATGGTCAAAAACCACTTAGATGAAAATGGTCAATCTGGAGCATTGACGAAACACCCAGAGATGCATAAGTTTGAGAAAAGGGGTCATATCATCAAATACCCAAAGGACCATAATATGAAAGAGAAGTTAGGTTTTTTTCTTTTGTTCCAAAGGGCAAATGTAGGATGAGAAAATAGAAGATATAGGAAGACAGATTATACTTTCATAGAAGGAAGGACTTTCTACGTAGATTGTCCTAAGAGCTTCCACAAACTGGAGACACATTCTTGCATAACAGTATTTCTGTGTATACGGGTCCTTTATCCTGGAGTGCCTGGTGGATTCTCATCCTTTAAAACTCAGTGCAAATGCCATCCATCCATTCACCTATCTGTCCATTCACAATTCACCCCACCCAACAGCTCATCCAGTCATCCACCCACTTCTCCCAGCCATCCATCCAAAAGTGTTTATTAGATGCTTACCATGTGCCAAGGAATGTGCTAGGAACTGGGAACCCATGATGAGCAGCACAAGCACAGTCCCTGTCTTCACGGAATTTATGTTGTGGAAGGAATCTCTTCCCTGTGATGTTGACATGGGCTTCATCAGGACCCCTCAGTTGAGTCTTCCCTATACCTCTTGGCACCTTGTTTACGTCTTTACTATGGCAATCACCATCCCATATGTCATCATCTGTTTGAGCAGACCCTGTCAGTTCCCTACACATTTCCCCTAAGGTCTCTCCTTGATCATGCTTCTTCCTGACTTCTAACTGGGCAGCTACCCCCCACTCTGCTGGCAAGCATGGCCAGGCCAGAGGTGCCAGAGAATTAGCACTCTTTGGAAGCAGACTTCAAACGGTGTCTAATTGGAGTTAGTGTATTAAATACCCCAAATCCCTCACTCTTTAGATGGAATAACTGTAAGGTGTGTGTTCTTCATGGATACCCAGACTTCCCCAGTTCGATGAAGGTCCACTTGCCTGCAGTGATAACTAGCTTGATAATGCATCCTGCATTGGCTATCTTCCTTTCCTGTCTCACTTCCCCCACTTTCCTATTGGAATTTCCTGAGATCACCTCCCAGATGAAACTCTGCCCTTGAATCCTCTCAGGGTCTGCTTCTGGGGTAACAGAAACCAAGACACTGTGAATGGGTAGTAGAGGTTAGAAGAGAAAAGAATCACATTAGAATAAAGGCATTTATAGTGTAAGAAAATGTTTGTGCATATATGGCATGCACATGATATGTGATTTTCAGAGGTGATGGGGCACTTTTATTTTAGTTTAGTCAGTAATAAAATGTGTGTGCACTGAGATGCCACCGGGGCTGAAAAGCGCACACAAGGAGATGAATTGAGGCAGAACAGGGAGTCAACATTTCCTTCTGTGTCTGTCTCACATAGGCTGTGAGCAACGTGGGGACAGTGGCCATATTTTCTTCACCGCCGTAATTCATGAACCCATGAAAGACTTTGAATCAAAATAGGCAGCAGAAAATGAGGAAGTGACTTGTAAATCCAGGTATTCTCTTTATGAGTTTCAGTTTTCACCACCTTCTTTAATAACCACAAGCACCCCTACAAAAATTTATAGGCGATTTTCCATGGCCAGGCACTTTGATTGGTACTCTATATACATTTTTTCATTTAACTCTCCCAACTTCTGTGCCACGTGGGCATTAAATCCTGCTGCAGATGCAGTGATGCCCCATCCCACCTCTGCGTGCCCCACCTGAGTTCGCCTGCAGTGGTGATTCTCATCAGAATAGGGTGCTCCATCTCGGGCACCTCTTGTTCTTCTTTGCTGGCCAGGGCTTTTATTTGCCACCGCAGGAACTGATCTATGGTACATAGAACCTCCACGTATAAATAGTTAATAACCAGCCTCAGCAGTAGCCCTCAATCAGTGGTGATGGGACAAGGAGGATAGATGGCACCAGCCTCCCTGTCCTCCTGTTGGGAGGTTCTGGGGCCCATTATACATCATTTCTCAGAGAACCCCTTCTGGAATTGAGATCCAGGGTGCGCGATTTTGGAAGGATGTATGTCCCCTAGAAAAGCCATGTTTTAATCTAAATCCCATTTTTTAAAGGCAGAATAATCTCTATTCAGTACTGTATGTTTGAAACTGTAATCAGATCATCTCCCTGGAAATGTGATTTAATCAAGAGTAGTTGTTAAACTGGAGTAGGTGATGGCATGTCTCCACCCATTGGGGTGGTTCTTGATTAGTTTCTGAAGTCCCATAAAGGAGGAAACATTTTGGAGAATGAAGGAGATTCAGAGAGAGCCAGAGAAGAATGACATAGCCACGAGAAGCAGAGAGCCCACCAGCCAGCGACCTTTGGAGATGAAGAAGGAAAATGCCTCCCGGGGGCTTCATGAAACCGGAAGCCAGGAGAGAAAGCCAGCAGATGGTGTCGTGTTCGCCATGTGCACTTCCAGATGAGAGAGAAACTCTGACTGTGTTCACCATGTGCCCTTCCACTTGAGAGAGAAACCCTGAATGTCATTGGCCTTCTTGAACCAAGGTATCTTTCCCTGGATGCCTTAGATTGGACATTTCTATAGACTTGTTTTAATTGGGACATTTTCTTAGCCTTAGAACTGTAAACTAGCAACTTTTATTACATTCCCCTTTTAGAAAGCCATTCCGTTCCTAGTATGTTGCATTCCGGCAGCTAGCAGATGAGAACACGGGGGCTTACAGCAAAAACCTGCTCATGAACACACCTTTAGCTGGCTTTTCTCCCACCTCTGTCTCACTTTCTCCACTTCTTCACTTGTCACAAAGAATCTCCTGCCCCTAAGTCCTTATTTCAAGGTCTAGTTCGAGGAACCCAAGCTACAATAACCATTGTTTTATGATAGAAAAAAATGGACATTCAGAGAGGTCAAGTGGCCAGTTAATAAATGGTTGAAAATTTGAACCCAGATCTGTCTCTTCTGAGCTTAATCATTCAGTTCTACTATGCTGCATTTCAAAATAAAGACAAAACTTGCATTCAACCGCAATGGTAGTCCATTTACATGCACCTGCTGTGTGCTGGATTCTACCTAAGGGTACTAGAAAAGGCAGTGCCCAGTTCTCAAGCATTTTAGAGTCTAGTAAGCAGGCATATTAGAAGCACTCACAAATACTGTAAATAGGAAAAAAAAAAAAGGCAACAGAGAGGAGAGCCCATTAGAAATATTCCAGTTCAGTAACTCAAGAATGTGGTGGGAAAGTCAAGGGTACGATTATTAATCACTTCTGCAAGAGCAATAACCTGATAATTATATTTTCATACATTCATTAAGCATTTAAAATTAATATTTCTACACAATGGGGTTATAACAAGGCAGTGTTAGTAGGTTTAGTTTCTATTTAGCTTCCAAAGATGTTAACTGACATTTAATAGTTTGGTCATTGATCTACGTCATCTTAAATGATTGGTACAACCTTCAGGGGAGGAAGGCAAAGTATTTCTGGAAACCTAGTGTACCTTCAATGGTTAAGCTTTGTGACTTATTAAAAGTTGGGTCATTGTAAATTTTCACCAACAGTTCACACCTACTCTAGGGGAGAATATGCACCCTCACCTCCCCATGAGATAATATTAGGAGTCTCCAGGGGTTACCTTTATCTTACGAGTGCTTCACAATGGTCCTCTTAGTTATCACATGGATCTGTCATTTCCTTCCTTTCCTGACTCAGCTCATTGTCGTATGTCCATTTCTGATGATGCCAAAAGAGCCTTGACATCACCGAACCAAAGCCCTGGGCGCCGGTACCCACTGATGTGCCCCTGATGCTCAAACCTGGGGCCATCTAGACCTCCTGCACCTTCTCCTATGGCTGTTGAAGCAGCTGACAGCTTGGGCCTGTCTCTTGAAGTCTGGGCTGGCTGCTCCTGACTGGCATGCATCCAAGGGGATGGGCGGGATTCCTGATAATGTTTTCTACTTGTAGCATGCACCCCATGTATCTCCTTATTTGTAAAGTGGGGATAGTTGTAGGATCTAACTTAAGGGCTATAGCAGACATTCTTTGCGTCCTGTACCTATCCCTGTGGCTTTTCCCATTTCTGTGCATATTGGCCTCACTTTTTGTGGTAGTTAGATTAGTTGTCAACTTGGCCAGGTGAAGGCACCTAGTTTTGTTGCTGTGGACATGAGCCAATGGTAGGTGAATCTCATCTGTTGCTAATTACATCTGCAGTTGGCTAGGAGGCGTGTCTGCTGCAATGAGTGATGTTTTGACTTAATTGGCTGGTGCTTAAATGAGAGAACGCAATGTAGCACAGCCAAGCAGCTCGGCATTCCTCATCTCAGCACTTGCAGCTCAGCCCAGGCCTTTGGAGATGCAGAAAGAAGTCACCCCAGGGAAAGTTGTTGGAACCCAGGGGCCTGGAGAGAAGACCAGCAGAGACCATCCTGTGCCTTCCACGTAAGAAAGAACCTCGGTGGAAAGTTAGCTGCCTTTCCTCTGAAGAACCAACAAAATAAATCCCCTTTTATTAAAAGCCAATCCGTCTCTGGTGTGTTGCATTCCGGCAGCTAGCAAACTAGAACACTTTTCGTGGCCAGCACCTGCATATCTTTGCCTGGGGGCCCTCTCTGGCTGCTGGAGACCATTCAGCTCACCAGCAGGGCAGCTGGAAATGCCAAGAAACGAATGTCCTCTGGGAGCAGCTTTCAAACAATGACTAGAGGCGTTTGGTGTATAAGTATTCCCACCCCCTTGATTATTGACTGGAATAACTCTGAGGTGTGTGTTCTACGCAGTACCCAGGGCTCCCCAGCAGTGTTACGCTCCCATTGCCCACGGTGATAACACAGCCTTTATTTCTTCCTTCTCTCCCATCTCCCAGCCCCCCTCCCCACCTGCTGCTCCCTGAAATCGCCTCCCAGATAAACACCTTCCACTAAAATTCTTGTCTTAGGTTCTGTTTCTGCAGGAACCCAAACAAAGACGCGGAGTTGTAAAAATTAAATAACATATGCACGTATTTCTCTTAGCACAGTGTGTATACACATTCGTCACTCAATAACTAATGTTTGGATAAATAAATGAATAAATCCGGCTCTTTGAAATCTTGTGATTTGATCTGTTATTATTGCTTTGACACCTCAGTTCTACATTTCTGTGCCTTCTAAATTCTGCTTCCTCAGGTCTGTTGGTCAGGTTCTTCAGGGAAACAGCACCAACAGGAGATAGCTGTAAATATGAGGTTTCATAAAAGTGTCTCATGCAACTGTGGGGATGCAAGAGTCCAAATTCCATGGGGCAGGCTGCAAGTCAACAGTTCTTATGAAGGTCTTCAGTGAACCCCCCAGCTTTTTTATACTGAATTTATCCAAGTGGCCAAGAAGAGTAGGAGGTGACCTGAAATTAAAGGAAAGAATAGCGAAATTAAATGTGTGGCTATAAAGCAGGGACTTAAAACAGGGTCTATTACCAGACAGGAGTAACAGGGCTGGCTGTCTGAAGTAGAGAGAGAGATTCTCTCTTTTGACTTCTCCTCTATTAAGAACAGATTCTATTGCTCTATAATTCAGAATCTACCTGCTACTTGCTTTCTTCCAATAACACTCCTCGCTATGCAGCAAGGATTTCTTCACAATTGTCATGATGGAATGCTCAGAAAAAAATAAGTTAAAAAAATATTTTGAAATGAGGCTGTTTTAGTTTGCTCAAGATGCCAGAGTGCATGCACCAGAGATGGATTGGCTTTACAAGGGATTTATTTGGCTAAAAATGTATAGTTCTTCAGAGGAAAGGCAGCTAGCTTTCATCTGAGTTTTTCTGTCCCACAGGAAGGCACATGGTGACGTCTGCTGGCCTTCTCTCCTGGCTTCTGGGTTCCAGCGGCTTTCCCCAGGACGATTCCTTCCTATAGCTCCAAATATCTGGGCTGAGCTGCTGAACTCTCATCTGACCTCTCTCTTTTAAGCCTCCAGCTAATTAAATTAAACCTCACTCACTGAGGAAGGCACTCCCCTGAGCTGACCACCGGTGAAATCAGCCATGGATGAATTTCACATGTGATGATTTAAGTACCGCAGAACAATGGGGCATCATCGCCCCATGGCCAGATTGACACCTGACCCTAACCACCACAGAGGCCATAGACTGGGTTATGGTGCGCCTTCCATCCAGTATGACTGTGTCCTTATGAGAAGAGGACACACGGAGACCCACACGCAGGGGAGGAGGCCATGTAATGGCCGAGGCAGGGATTGGAGTGACGAAGCCACAAGCCAAGGAATGCCAAGGATTGTCGGGCACTGCTGGAAGCTGGAGGAGGCAAGGACAGATTCTTCCCTGGAGCGTGGTCTCCCAGCACCTTGGTTTCAGACTGCTAGCCTCCAGAACTGTGAGAGAATAAATGTCTGTTGTCTTAGGCCACCAAGTTTTTGGTATGGCAGCCCTAGGAAACTAAAGCAGGGCCCTTTAGGAACCGGGAGCCTGGGATAAGTAGCCCTGTTACTCCTGTCTGGTAATAGACCCTGCTGTAAACCCCTGCTTTATAGTCACACATTTAATTTCACTATTCTTTCCCTTTAATTCCAGGTCACCTCCTACTCTTCTCAGCCTCTTGGATAAATTCAGTATAAAAACCTCTTTGGAAACACATATTGTTAATAAAGTAAAAAAAAAGGGAGGGGTCTGTGCGTGTGCCTGTTAGAAGATCACAGCCCCTGCTTTTTGGGTGAAAAGATGCTGTACGTCATTTTCCCCTCTGAGCAGCTGTGTGCTAAAAAATGCACAAAGGTTTGGTCTAGTCGGGAATGCTAAACACTTGTTTATCTGTCTCTTTATTCCTCTCCATCCATGGGACGGGGGGGGTGGCGAGACGAAACCATATATTCTGCTTTAGGAAATTAAAGCCTCTCAGATGAGTGTACAATTCTTTAACATCAGGTGGTCTCAATAAAGCTATCTTCTTTTAATGCATACATACACTTTTCTTTTTTTATTATTATTTTTTCTTTTTATCTATGCATTTTTAAAGCCAAACGTGACCCTAACAATTCAGTATCGACGTCCTTTAATCATAGTGCTCCGTAGCAAAAGCCATAATGTTCTGGGTGAAACTGACCAAATCCCACACGCAGATTAGGTATGCCATGCCGCTCTCTCTTAATTTTATATTCCGTGACAATTTGGCTCCCAAATCTTGAGCACACTGTCAGATTTAGTGACCTCATTTCTCATCAGTGACAGCTTTAATGACACTCAAATATATTACTCACTTTTTCCCCATTCCAGAATATACCAACATTGTATATCATCATTCACCCGACTTGACTTATAGGCTATTTTTTTTTTTATCATTCTCATTCTGTCCAGATAAGGCTGATAATTCATGTGGAACTTATATCCAGAGGACTTCAATAATTATCAGATTTGGAGGAAAAATTAGTTCCCATCTTGTTTTTTTCCTATTTTAAGGCAGTTTTTCTGAAACTCTTCTGTGATTTTTAGATTTTATTAAGATACCAGAGTTTAGACCCAATTGAACTTTCAATCTATCAGTATACTGTTAAAAGGAAATGAATGTAATTTCCAAGCTCAAATTAATTCCTAATTCATTGGAGTGTGGATTTAAAGAGTGGACAAATACGGCACTTGTAAAAACAACTATTTTCCCTTGGCCCTCTGCCAGCTCTTTAGCTTTGCGGAAGGTCCACTAATGTCACTATTCTTCACCCCAATTCCTTACTCAGTACCACATTGGCTTTCCCAGGACAGAGGGCACATAGTGAGGCCCTGCAACTGGGCACCTCTCCCGGGAGTCTTCATTTCTTCCTCAGCTTTCTCCAGAGTGTTTCTTTGCATCAAACACCTGTACCTTCTTTCTCTTTCCTGTATGGGGAATTTTTCAGTTCATTCATCTCCTTGTGAAAGGACCAAGCAATACAGAAAAATATGCATAGGGAAAAAATCAAATTCCTTTCTAACACCACCCCTCCCACTCCAAGTTTCCACTTTTCTCCCCGGAGGAGATGTGTGCATGTCTAAGAATATTCATCCTTGATCCCACAAAGCTGTTTTTAATGACAATCTTTGGCACATTGAGGTCAGACAAATTTAGTATTTAAATTACTTATTGTGCTGGTTTGAAATGACGTTATATACCCTAGAAAGGCCATGTTTTAATCCTAATCCCATTTTGTAAAGGCAGCTGTTTCTTCTAATCCCTATTCAGTATTATATGTTTGAAACTGTAATTAGATCATCTCCCTGGAGATGTGATTTAATCAAGAGTGGTTGTTAAACTGGATTAGATGGAGGTGTGTCTCCACCCATTTGGGTAGGTCTTGATTAGTTTCTGAAGTCCTAGAAAAAGAGGAAACATTTTGGAGAATGAGAGAGATTCAGAGAGAGCAGAACGACATAGCCACGAGAAGCAGAGTCCATCAGCCAGCGACCTTTGGAAATGAAGAAGGAAAACACCTCCTGGGGAGCTTCATGAAGGGAAGCCAGGAGAGAAAGCTAGCAGATGACGCCGTGTTCGCCACATCTCTTTCCAGATGAGAGAGAAACTGTGACTGTGTTTGCCATGTGCCTTCTCGGATGAGAGAGAAACCCTGAACTTCATCAGCATTCTTGAACCAAGGTACCTTTCCCTGGATGCCTTTGATTGGACATTTCTATAGACTTGTTTTAATTGGGACATTTTCTCAGCCTTAGAACTGTAAACTAGCAACTCATTAAATTCCCCTTTTAGAAAGCCATTCCGTTTCTGGTATATTGCATTCCAGCAGCTAGCAAACTAGGACACTTATATGAAAAGCACTTAGAACACTGCCTAGCACGTGGTGAATGCTTTATAAATGTGAATTCTAATAATTATTATTATTTGAATCACTTTCAAGAGTTTGCAATCTAGGGCAAATAACTTCTTTTTGTCTTAATTCCTTGTCTCTAATATGGGGATAAAATAGCTGTAGTGGTAACACGTCTGAACATTGAAGCTGCGATCAACTATTTCTCCATTGTGGGACGATAGGTTATCTTATTTTAAAACCACTGTAGACAAAGCTATGATGAATAGTGTACATAATGTGTTTCACATATTTCAGATTCTTTCCTTATCCTGGGATCTCAAAATCAGTATTATCGGGTAATAATGCATAAATATTTCCATGGCTTTTCTTACACAGAGAGGCAAAGATGTTTGTGAAAAGAAGATCACACGGTGACCTGGAATCAGAGTTGAGATTCGAACTCAGGACGTTGACTTCAGAATCTTATCCTTTCTACAACAGGGGACCATTTTGGCAGATGTTCAGTGTCTCTTACTAACATTCTAACTTTTGGAAGAACCAAGAACAGACATGCAGGGACCAGTTGCCAAGCTGGCCCTCCCTTGGCTGGAAACCTCTAGAGCCCCTTCCTGCCTGGCCGGTGAGAACATAGTGAGGAGATCAGACAGTGTCCTAAATCCACTCCGGGCTGAAGTCACCTCTAGCAAGATGCCCAAGGTCAATACCAGTATAACTGGGAGAGCAATTCCAGCCTTTGGTGTGTGTTTTATTGAGCGCTGAAATCTCTTCGTTCCTGTACTTTTTTTTTTGGGTGGTTTTGTTACCTGTGATTACCTGTGTGAAAGGTTATCTGTAATAGCAGCTCAGATTTAGCAAGGCGTCTCAGTCATTTCAGAATTAGACAGGTCTCCCAGGGCTTCTCTGCCTGTCAGTTTTGATGGGATTTTCTTTTTTCTCTACTACCAGCTCTCAGAAAACTTTCTTTTAAATTCCTGTAGCTTTCTGAAGGTGCTACAAAAGAAAGGAGTTATTATTGCTATTTTTTTTTTTTTTGGATGAATTAAAAAAAAAAAGCCAAGGAGTGGGGAGACCGTGAGAATGCATCTTTCAGATTTCTTCTTCGGGGAGTGTAACAGACCAAAGGCTCCAACTGTCCTGCTCTGTCCAGGCCACCCTCCCTAAGGGCTGTGACTAGTCAATGACCGAACACAGCAGGACTCTAATGCAGGCCCCTGGGGCTTCTCTGATGAGCAACTTTTGATCAAGGTCTTCTGTGGCAGACAGAATAGTGGCCCCCCAAAGATGTCCATGACCTAATCCCTGAAACCTGTGAATATATGACTTGCATGGGAAAAAGGAATTTAGATTATAGATGGAATTAAAATTGTGAATCATCTGACCTTGAAACAGGGAGATTATCCTGGATTCTCTAGGTGAATCCAGTTTAGCCGCATGAGTCCTTAAAAGTGGAGAACATTTCCCAGTGGTGGTCCAAGAGAGAGATGCAACGATAGAAGAAGTTTCAGATATGCAACATAAGAAAGATTAGGCTTGTTGTGGCTGGCTTTGAAGATGGCAGAAGGGGTCATGAGCCAATAAATATGGGCTGGTGTCTAGAAGATGGAAAAAGCAAGGAAATGGATTCTCCTCTAGAGCTTCTAGAAAGAAACATGGCCATGCTGACACCTTGATTTTAGCTCACGGAGACCCATGTAAACCTTATGATCTACAGATTTGTAATATAATAAATTTGCGTTGTTTGAAGTTGCTAAATTTGTGGTAATTCATTACAGCAGCAATAGAAAACAAGTACAACTCCCCCTCAGCCTGGGGGAGACTTCCTTAGAACTGCACTGTAGTATAAGGCTCCTCCTACGCAACCCGCTTTCCTGCTCTTTGTCCTTCATGGGCGTCAGACCTGTACTGCAGGTCCTTCTCCAGCTCCCTTCCTCATTTCCTTCACAAATGCTTCCCCAGTAAATCATTTGCACATCTAATTCCATTTCAGCATCTGTTTCTCTGAAGACCCCAACTAACTGAAGGAGTTACAAAGAATCGAAACAGTCTTTAAATGAGCTCTAAATCTGTGCTTCTTCATTCCATAACCACGTGTTGCTATTTGGCACTAGAAATTGGGTCAGTATGATGGAAGAACTGAATTTTTAATTTTAACTAAAGTTCAACACGTCTCAATTTGGTTACCAGAAAACTTTTAGCTGTGGTTGGAACAATTAGGGAACGTGAATTTACTTTTTAAACTGTACGTTTCATTAACTTTAAATACAGATCAAGCGTTTTTGGTGGAAATTTAGTGTCTGAATTGAGATGTGTTGGAAGTGTAAAATACACACTGAATTTCAAAGTTTAGAATGAAAAAGAATACAAGATATTTTAATAACTTTTTTATATTGATTACATGTTAAATGACAATACATAAAATATATTGGGCTAAATAAAAGATTATTAAGATTAATTTCTCTCCATCTTACTTTTAAAAAGGTGGCTACTAGAAAAGTAAAAGTATATATATTTCATAATACGACAGTGCTGTTTTAGATGTTGTAATTATTCATGAAAATAGCCAACATTTTTTGTGTTTACTATGTGCTAGATGCATTACTAAAAGGCTTTCAAGAAACGATTTCACTTGCTCTTTCAAACAGCCCTGATTTACAGATGAGGAAAGCAAAGGTTAAGTGACATGTCCGTGTCCATTCAATTATAAGTAGAGCAGGTGAAATAAAGTTTCTATCTGACATGTCCAGAGGCAGGCTGGGCACTCAGAACGAAATTATCTGGAGAAGGTGGCGTGCTTAAGCCAGGCTCATGGGAGACATGAGAAGTCTTTTAAAAATGCTTCAAAAACTGTCACGTGGGTGAGAAAATAACCTTGTTCCAAATGACTCCAGAGGGAGGAGCTTGATGACTCCCAAATCACTATTTCCTGCCAACGTTTTCCTTCTGAGCTCCAGTGTTATAAATCCAACTACCTCCTGGATTCATTCATTTGCATGTCTCACAGGCATTTCAACCTTAACATTGTCAAGTCTCATTTTGGTTTCTTTCCTTCAAAGCTTGTTCTACCATTTGGGTGTCCAGACTCCATAAATGGCAATCAACATCCAGGTCGTTTCCCAAGAGGATAGGGCACCGCCATGGAATCCTCTCCCTTCTTCAACCTAACCACATCATGGGCCATGTCTGATTGGTCTCTCCATTTCTCTGCCCGTGTTAACCGTCTATGGCTGTGTAGCAAGGTACTCCAAAGCTCAGTGGCTTAAAACAACCCTCCTTGATTAGCTCACGGTTTCTGTGGGTCAGGAGTCCAGGGGCAGTTTAGCTGGGTCATCCCACAACCCTTCACCCAAGGTGTGAGCCAGGGCTGCCGTCATCTCAGGACTCACCTGAGTTCACCTTGGGTGGTGGCCGGCAGCGTCAGTTCCCCGCTACTTCCTGGCTGAAGGACCTGCTCTTCCTTGCCATCTGGGGCTCTCACTTGGTGGCACCTGCCCTCCATCAGAGCGAGTGAGAGAGAGAGGGGGGTGAGGAAGACGGAAGAGGGATACTTTCTGTAACCTAACCTCAAAAGCGACACCCATCATTTTTGCTGTGTTTTATTTGTTGTAAACAAGTCATTAGGTCCAGCCCACTGTGTAGTGGGGAAGTCCGTGAATACCAAGTGCGTGAACACCAGATGGTAGGTTGTTGGCAGTGACCTCAAAGCTGCCTGCCCGGGAGTCCTAAGGATCATGGACCCCCACGGGCTGTTGGCGGCTCTGCTCCCTTCTTACTGCCCCGATGTCCTACAAAGCATCTGCTCCTCCAGCCCTACTGCCCCTTTGCTGGGTCATCATCATCTTTCACCTGGACAATTGCAAAAGCCTCCCAGATGGTCTTTATTGGCCTCTGTCTTCCTTCTCCCATCCGTGCCACATCTCTGGCTTTGTGTGCAGGTAAGGAATGAGTCTGGTTTCAGACCCAGTCACTCAGGTAGGGTGGGCTGGGACCCATTTGCAGAATGGTAAATAATGAGCCCCAGTGGGTTGTCCTGGGGTGATGAGTGGGAGACAGGCAGGAACAGGAGTAGCCCTAGCTACCTGGAGAAGTCTAAGAGCCTGGGCTCCTGAATCAGGGGCTTGAAATAAAGCCAAAAGCAGAAGGCAGGGCTCTGAATGTGGCTGCCGCATGGTGGGTGAGGGGCTTGGGGTGGGGCAAGTGGGGCCTTAAGCTGCATTCTCAGCTTTATGCTTTCCTGTGGCAGTGCCAGGGAGCCAGGCTTGGGCACCAGTCGTTAGGGCTGGGCCCTGCTCCTCCAGGCAGATCTTTGGGAGCCGCTGTGAGGCCACTCACTTCACTCCTGTCTCATGAGCCCTGGCATCGGCATCACTTCTGCGCTTCCCCATTGCAGAGACAGAAGGGACCCACGGAAGGCAGGGTGCCCCAAGGGCTCCTTAGGGCTATGGGAAATCTGCATTTCTGGTGGGCCATGACCTGCCAGGTTAGAACAGCCCTCTGAAACTGCAAGGAGTTGCCCTCTTTTCAGAAAGCACCAAGTTGTGAAGAGAATGCAGGTTCTGGAGCAGGCAGCTCTAAGATTGACTCCCAGATGAGTATGTGTTCTTGGGTAGTTACTTAACCTCTCTGAGCCTCATCTTCTCCATCTATAAAATGAGGATAGCAGGGCTTATCTCTTGAGAGAAATATGAGAAAATATTCATGGCTTCATATAATACAATCTCTGACCCATGCAGGAGCTCAAACCACATTGTTTGGGAGGTACAGAGAACACCTGGTGACCCCGAGGGCCCCTCCGCAGAGGTGGGTCGCTCGTCCCCACAGGTGTTGTGGATCTGGCCCAGGACCTCAGCAACGAGGAGGAGGAACCTGGCAGGGAGAGCCATTCCCCATTCTTCACCCGTGTCTTTGGAACCCACATAGCACAAATAATATAGCAGCTAATATTTATTCCAAGTATCTTGTATTAACAACCGTCACAAAAAGTCTAGGTGGTAGGAATTATTGTCCTCACACCCACTTTACTTATAAGCAAACCAAGACCCAGAGGGACTGAGTCACTTCCTCGAAGTCACTCAGCAATCAAGCAGTGCCGAAGTCTGCCTTGAACATGACATGAAACGGTTTCTCAACAACAGGACCTCTGTTCAGCTTTTGTCCCAGCGACGGCTTAGATGCTCAAAATCTCCTATTGTCTTGTAGATGCGGAGTTCAACAGTCCCTCCAGGCTTACCTGCAGCAGGTGGGCTATATCTTACATAGAACTTAGAGTGAGCACAACCAGGGACCCCATTGTCTTGGATACCATATCCCCAAACTGGCTCCTGTCTGAAGGTGTTGCATTATTCTAGCTGGATACATTGCATTGGCTAGATACTAAAAAACTGTTGCCCCAAGTAGTTAATCAATTTCATAACTGTTGATCACCTACCATGTGCTAGGTAATGGGCCAATATACTGTGGTGGGAAAACAAGGTGATTCTCAAGTTCTTAGATATGCTGAGAGTCTAGATGAAAGATTAAGGTTGCAGAAAGGCAGATTTTGATTCCACACAATGAAAAGTTTTCTCTCAGGGCTTACCTTAGACACAAGTATCTTTCCCATGGAGGGGGTGAGTTTCCTGTCCTCAGAGGTGTTCAAGCAAAGCCAGGGTGGCCACTTGGTGGAGATGTTGTAGAGGGGATAACATACCAGAGAGCTGCTTGGAGAGAAGATGGCTAAAGTCCTTCCCAATCCATAGAAATTAACATTTAAGAGAAACTTGGATGCAGCAAACATGATATAAATACAAGACAGCACCTTCTTAAAGCTTGTGGCTGCAAGTCAGTATGAGGAAAGGGGGTGGTCATTGAATTTGCAGAAGCTGGGAGTTGAAGGCACTGCTGACTTAGGCTGGAGGTGGAGCTGCCGTTCATATTTGAAGGCCCTTCCTGCAGTTACAGAAATCACTCTTTGGAATAGACAAAGGACATGTTGCAGGCATCCTGCTGTTGGCAGCCTCGCTGGGGAAATCAGCATCCCAGGAATGGTTGTTACCCGCCGCTCGGACAGGAAATGTCGCAGACAAAGCCTTGTTTTTCTGCTGCAGGAATTAAAGTTCAGAGGCAGCTGCAAGGAAATCAATACCGAGTTGCTAAACCCTTAATGAACGACAGCAAAAGGCTGATCGTGTTGCCTAAAACAGCTTTTTCAGAGCTGCTTGTCTGCGGTGAGAGTGTTAACAAGAATTGATTGAGTTCCTACAAGGTGCGGTTTCCAGGGTGCAGCTACTGGGAATAGCGAAATGTGTGTTGGATCTGGAAGCTATGGCCACAGGTTCAAATCCTGGCTGGGTGGCTGAGCCGTCTGGTTATACTGGGCTGGTGGTTAGTGGCTTGGGGGTCTTGTTGTTTCGCCTATTTACACCCCTCATTCCCTCCTGGCTCCTCTGGCAAAGGATCAATAGCCAGATGTGAACAAAGTCCCAGCTTTAAAATGACTGGGCGAGGGCGCAGGATGCCAGTTCAAAGTCCTCTGGGAGCAGCCGAGTTGGCACAAGTGGCTCTGGCTGGTAGGCTGACCTGGGCTTCTTGCTTTCTAACCCGCTTTACTTACATATGAGTTTGTTTTACCAAACAAGATCTATAACTCTAGAGAGAGGATGAAGACCTTGGAAGAAGGGGGTACAAATGGCACATCAAGATGGACCCAGAGTGAAACGTGGCCCGGTAAACGCTACACTCCGACTGACCCCCACCCCCAGCCTCTCCTTCTGAGGGGCTGAGAGTGTGGGTGGCAGTTTCTTTCTTTAAGGACTGGGCAGAAACTTGAAGAGCTGTGGGATGTTTCTTACCAAGCAACCTGACCTGTCTGAATTCCCAGTCCTTTGGAGGGAGCGATTTGGTTTACAAAGCATTTTTCCTGGTGCTGCTTCATTCGATAGAAGCACCCTATAAAATGGGCACAAAAATTCCGAGAATCAAATGAACTAACACTTGTGAAAAATGCTTGGGAAACTGAATTGCTCCCTCCAAACAAAAGTGATGGTTTTATTCTCAACCTAGAGGAGGCAGTCGGAGTGACAGAAGAAAAACTGGCTATGCTTCAGACACTAAAGAAGACTCATAGGATGTCCTTGTGTCCTCACGGCATGTGGACCGACAGATATTAACACCCTTATTTTACAAACGAGGAAACCAAAGCAGGGTGATCAGCCATGCCGATGTGCCCAGGATGGGGGTGGGAAGAGGGGGTTTCCCTGGACATGGACTTCCATTGCTAAACCCGGGAAAGTTCCAGGCAAGCAGAGGTGAATAATTGGCCACCATAAAAAAGGCCAGGAAGGTTGAGCCATTTGCTGGTTAGTGGCAGGGTCAGGTTTGGAACTTGGGTCAGGTTCCCTAGCACCCCTCTCTTTCCTGTACCCCTTTCCGTTTAAATTCTAGTTAGGCTGAGAAATGAGTGGATTGCATGCCAAGAATCAAGGCGATGGGGTTAAACCGAAGACCTCCCCCAAGAGAAAAAGCTGTGTGCCTTGCTGGGATGCCTGAGGCCTTCACCCTCAAAATCCCTTTTAAGGGTTTCCTTAAAAATGTCCGTAAGTGGGAGACTGGCATGAATAAGACCCTGCTTTATAAGCCAAGTGGCACATTCGCTGGCCCCTTTATAGGGATGTTTTATTTCTATTGGTGGCTCTTGAAACTTTACAAGCCTGGGCAGCTTATTGAAAAGGTACGTTCATGGGGCCTATCATCAGATGTCCTGACTGAATGTGTCCTAAGAGGGGTGCTGGGAACTGCGTCTGAGAGGCCCAGTTAAATCACACCATCCTGCAGGTCTCTGGAATGAGGGCCACAGCCAAACCCCTCTCAGTGGCTTCCCCTTGGCCCCCAGGGAAACTCAGTCTCTCTAGCCCGGCTGACTAGACTCCAGGATCTGTCCCCAGGCCCCTTACAGCCTCATTTCCTGCCACCCTTGGGCTCCGATTTGGACTCTGGCAGCTGCGGTCCTCTTATGCTCCCCTGGCTCCTGCCACATCTTCAGGCATTCTGCCCCACAATCCCCCACTCTTTACTCAAGATTCAGTTCAGGATACACCCCCTCTTCCAGGAAGGCCCCCTGGCTTTCTCCCCCACTCCCCACCCACTTTAAATGTCCCTCTTCAGTATTATTCAGATGACACCACAGGGTCTGCCTATCCCACCGGACTCTGAGTTCCCAGAGGGCAGGGCCTGGTTCTCTTCCCCGATCCAAGGACTCTCTATTTGCTTGTTGAAATGAACAGACCCAGGGCCGGAGCGGGTGTGTGTGTGTGTGTGTGCATGCATGTGTGCACACTGTTTACTTGGTGCTGGCCCCACGAGCTCCCATCTGCCCTGACGCCGTGATTACCAACCCTCTGGGCACTGCAGACGTGTCACGAGGAACTCAGCAATATTGCAGCCATCGGTTTCAATTGCTGTGGCGAGAAGGGATCAGGGAATAGCAAACTGACAACCTGGCTTATTCTTAGGGCTAAACTAGGAGCAAGATTGGCACGCTGCACGAGTCTGAGAGGGGGCGTATGTGAGAGGGAAGTGTGTGTGTGTGTGTGTGTGTGTGTGTGGTGTGCTGCCGAGTTAAAGCTGGAGGACTTCAGGTTTGGAAATTCACAGAGGCTCCATGCCAGGGAGGCCTGTGGGCGGTGTGGCGCCCCCTCCCAGGTTTTCAGCCCCACAAGGGTGCGCTCCAGAGGGGCCGGAGCCTGCCCGCCACCCAGCATGCTGCCTGGCACCTAGAAGCAGCACAATTAATATTTGTTGAGTGAATGAATGAACGAATGAACGGACTCTAAAAACTGCTTTCTGCCCCTCCTTCCCACAGCTGCTTCCCGTTTACTCCACCCCAGTCCTTTAAGCCAGCCTGCCTCTCTCATCCCGCATCCCCCCAGCCCAGGAAAGCGAGCCCCGGCTGGTGGGCTGGTGGCCTCCCCTCTTCCCTTTCTTTGTTTGCTCCCAACGCTTGGGCTCTGGTCCCTGCCCTGCCCGGCACTGGCCTGAGGACCTGATCCCTGCCTCTGGGAACCCGGCCAGGGCCTCCTCTCTGCATCGTTTGGTGCCCAGACCCGGGCTTGCCCACACGTGTGGGCTGCTCTGCCGCTCGGCCCCAGCACTCACTGTTACCCTGGGGCTGGTTCTGGCCCTGTGTCATCTTCCATTTTCATTGGCTTCCTGGTGGGCTCCTGGCTAGGTCAGCCCCCGCCCAGGTGAGGAAAAGCCCATGTCCCCTGCGGGGACTGACCCCGTGCCCGTTTCTGGCTGCTTCCCAGCACCCCCTTGACCAGGGCAGAGTGAGCTGCGCTCAGACCCGCTGCTGGCCCGGGACCTGATGTGCCAAAGCCCCCCATTTGTACGAAGCCTTGGATTTGGTTTTCAGAAGAGCCGCAGACTTTGCAGGGAACCATTCACCTCTGGCTGGACTGGACTAGAACTAGCCAGTTAGCCATTCTGGACGAATTGAGTGACAACGACGCTGCGTGAGTGTGCATGTGTGTGGGGTGTATCTTTTGTGCATCCACGTGTGTGGACAGCAGGATGTGTATTCCCACGAGTGGTGTGAGTATGGTGTGTGCACCGTGTGTGTACACATGTGCATTTGGTGAGTGCATGCAAGTGCTTAGGGTTTGCGATCTGCATTCACATGTGCGGTGTATATGCAGCACGTGTGTACACGTGTGTGCTGTGCCTGGGGCGTATGCACACGTGCGGTATATACATGGTGTGTGCAGAGTCCATGGTGTGTATCCATGTGTATGGAGTGCACGGTGTGGATTCACATGGGGCGTGCACATAGTGTACATGGTGTGTGTGTGTGTGCGTGTGCACACACATTTCATGCATGGGGAGTGAGGCTGCCTGACCTTGGGAGCCTCTTGAATCACTTCTGTGGGGCCACATCAGGCCTGGGTCCTGCCAGCCATGAGGGATCCGGGCAGGGGGTGGGTGGGGACAGTTGCTGCTCAGAGCCGCCTGGAGCAGGATGCGAGGTGACAGCCGTGTGTGAGCCGCGGGCCGGGGTGGAGGGTCTGCATGGGGCCTCAAAAGCAGGAGCTGGAGGTCACGTTTGAGTGCGTGGTCAGGAAAGGGGGGGCGGTTGCTGAGGAGATGGAATGGCCTAGAACAAGGCTGCAGCGCAGGGTGCGTCCCTGGCTTGAAGCGCAGCCTTGGAAGGGCACTGGTGGCGCCTTCCACGGGCCAGGAGCCCGTATTAACATTTACACAGCCACTGGGCCTGCGTGAAGTGAGAAGATACCGAGACCAACTGATATGGTTCCCTGGCTTGTAAGAAAACAATAAGTGACCCGAGATGCCAGGGGAGCCATGGTGAGGGTTGGGGTGCGCGTGTGGGGGGAAAGGCAAAAGAAAGAAAGGAGGGAGTCTTGGATGAGGAGAGAGGGAGGGAGAGAGAGAGTCCCAGGACCAGGGAACACTGAGGTCAGAGCCCCCTCTGCTTGGCTTGGGGAGGAGGAGGGAAAGCACTGAAGTTACAAGCCTGTGTGCAGTTTGTTCCCTTCCTGTTTAAAAAGCCTGTTTTGTCTTTGAGTGATTATTAAAAGAAAGTGACTCTGGAGCCTCCTACCAGCTCTGCTGCTGCCCCAACCCTCTTCCCACCCTCTTCCCCATTGTAGCTGGAGGACCCAACCCCTAAAGCTGCGCCTCTATCCTCTGTAATCCTGATATCCGGCCCAGCCCTAAATCCCAAAACTTCTGGGGGAGGTATATTAGGTCATTTGGGAGAGAGGAGCCTCCTCTCTTCTCTCCATAATTCAGTCTCTGAATTTTTGCCATGTTAGCAAATTTGATGGATGGTGGCAAATGCTTGAGGATAAAATATTGTAATCAGGAGTGTCCCCTCCCTCCTTCCCTGTCTCTGTCCCCGGGTCTGGTGCTCGCTGATTTCTGTGGAGTCAGCAGATGGATGGATGGCTTTTGCTCACACTCTGCTGGAATGATGGAATGTGTGGCAGGAATAATCCCACAGCCTCCCATGAAAAAGAGGAACAGGGAGGCGGAGGAACTAAGAGGGAGAGAGGGGCGACTGCAAATCAGAGGGACCCTGGAGACTCCTGCTGGCCCTGTCCACAGGGCTCCACCAGACATCAAGTCCTTTCTAATGCCTGGTGGTCGGGTCCCAGGCACCAGTCTGATGCCCTCTGTTCTTTCACGTAGCACTCAGTCTTGTGGTGCGTCCTGCTCTCTTACATTCCCTGGTTCTCCACTGCCCATCAAGTCCTGAACTAACTCCACGGTCTTGCATCAAAGGCTTTCCATGCCACCACTCCTTCTCTTGCCACCTCACTTTGAATACCTTTGCCATTGGCCAAAAAGATACTACTAAATGTGGCTTCCTGGAGTTCACTCGATTGTTCTCTCACCTTGGATGGTCTTTCCCTCCTATCTTCCCATCTTAGTCTGGAAATCCTGTCTGACCTCTAAGGCCCACCTCGGGTAACATCTTTGCCATGCTGGCTTCCTAAGGCCACTGCCCAGTGTATTTACATGGACCCAACCCTTCCTACTCGAGGCCCCTGAGCACTGTCCCTCATGTTCGTGTCTGCCTCCATCCTTAGTCTCTTATACAGCCTCTGCTCTCCTGGCACCCAGGCCACCCCTAACTCCCACACTGAGGTTAATTGCTTAGACTGGGAGCTCATGAAGGTTCTTTTCTCTCCATGGTGGTTTGTCCTGTTTCATGTTTCACCAATTGTTTAATCAATGTGCTGAGTTGAAATTTGTTGGATTAAAGTAATTGCTTACTTTAATCTTACTTGATAAGGCAGAGTTAATGTTGCAGAAGTTTGATGTAGAATGTAACTATGGGAAAAATTGTTATCTCGATGGAGGAGAGATGAGGATCCGTTATGTAGAGACATGTTTTTGTAGATTTTGTTGAGATACATTCACATACCTTATGGTCCATCCAATGTATATAATGTCTCACGCTATCAGCACTTAGTTGTGCAATTATCACACTTACTTCTACGCCATTTTCATTGCTCCAAAGAGGAAAATAATAAACACACAGAAGGAAAACCCCAAACACTTCCATCCCTTAATCCCTCTGTTATTGATCCCTAGTATCATTGTGATACAACTGCTACTGTTGATGAAAGAATATTAAGGTATCATTGTTAACTAGAGTTTGTAGCTTGCAATGGGTAATTTCCCCCCATATACTGCTCTGTTCTTAACTCTTCATAAAGTGTTGGACCTTTGTAGTGCTTCATGCAAAAACTTACTCAAATTTGTAGCATTAATCAGTGACATACATGATTTTAAACAACCCCTTTCAACCAAATTCAGCTACAACATGGCACAATTACCTATAATCCCAGCAAAGGGCTATCATTATCTCTATCCATCCCAAACATTTAAGTTCAATCTCATTAACAATTCTGTACGTATTGGATAACTGCTTCCCCTTTTCTAGCATCTATCTCTAAGTACCCTATAGTCTATGCTTTAAGACTCTGAGTTTACATTTTCTAGTTATTTCATATTAGTGAAATAATACAATATCTCTCCTTTTGTGTCTGACTTATTTCACTCAGCATTAATTTCTCAGGGTTCATCCATGTTGTCACGTGCTTCACGACCTCATTCCTTCTTTTTACTGCATAATATTCCACTGCGTGTGTTCTAGTCTGCTAGCTGCTGGAATGCAATATACCAGAAATGGAATGGGCTTAAAAAAGGGGAATTTAATAAGTTGCTAGTTTACAGTTCTAAGACCAAGAAAACATCCCGATTAAAACAAATCTATAGAAATGTCCAATCAAAGGCATCTGGGGAAAGATACCTTGGTTCATGAAGGCCGATGAAGTTCAGGGTTTCTCTCACAAGTGAGGAGGCACATGGTGAACACAGTCAGGGTTTCTCTCTCAGCTGGAAGGGCACAGGGCGAACACAGCGTCACCTGCTAGCTTTCTCTCCTGGCTTGCTGTTTCATGAAGTTCCCCGAGAGGCATTTTCCTTCATCTCCAAAGGTCGATAGCTGGTGGACTCTCTGCTTCTCGGGGCTATGTTGTTCCCCTCTGCTCTCTCTGAATCTCATGGCTTTCTCTCTTGTTGTTCTCTTTTATAGGATACCAGTAAACTAATCAAGACCCATCTGGAATGGTTGGAGACATTGTCTCCACCTAATCCAGTTTAACAACCACTCTTGATTGAGTTATATCTCCAGGGAGATGATCTAGTTAAAGTTTCAAACATGCAGTACTGAATAGGGATTAGAAGAAATGGCTGCTGTTATAAAATGGATTAGGATTAAAACACGGTTTTTCTAGGGTACATATATCCTTTCAAACTGATACAGCATGTAGGTACCACATTTTGTTTATCCACTCATCTGTTGATGGACACTTGGGTTGTTTTCATCTTTTGGCAATTGTGAATAATACTGCTATGAACATCAGTGTGCAAATGTCTGTTTGTGTCCCTGTTTTCAGAGCTTCTGGGTATATACTGAGTTCTAGAATTCCTGAGTAATAGGGCGACTCAATATTTAGTTTTCAGAGAAACCGCCAAACTATCTTCCACAGCGACTGTACCATTTTGCATTCCACCCGCAGTGCAAATGTTCCTATTTCTCCATATCCTCTCCAACATTTTAGTTTCCTATTTTAATAGTGGCCATTTTTAGAGGTGTGAGATGATATATTATTGTGGTTTTGACTTGCATTTCCCTAATAGCTAGTGAAGGTGAACATATTTCCATATGCTTTTTAGCCATATGTATTTCCTCTTTGGAAAAATGTCTATTCACCTATTTTGCCCATTTTGTAATGAGGTTGTTGGTTCTTTTATTATTGAGTTGTGGTGTTTCTTTATATCAAACCCTTGTCAGATATATGATATGCTGGTTTGAAACTGTTATGTACCACAGAAAAGCCATGTTCTTTAATCCTGATTCAATATTGTTGGGTGAGATATTTTTGATTAAGTTGTTTCCATGGGGATGTGACTCACCCAGTTGTAGGTGGGACCTTTTGATTAGGTGGTTTCCATGGAGATATGTCTCCATCCATTCAAGGTAGTTTGTTTACTGGAGTCCTTTAAGAAGGAACCATTTTGGAAAAAGGTTCAGAGCTGATACAGAGATCTTTGGAAATGCAGAAGGAAAATGCCCCCGCGGAAGCCTTTTGAAATGAGAGGCCGGGAGAGAACGCTAGCAGAAATGGTCATGTAACTTCCCAGTTGACAGAGAAACCCCAAATGTCATCAGTCCTTTTGTGAGTCACGATATCTTTCTCTGGATGTCTTTTGGACATTTTTATGGCCTTAGAATTATAAACTTGCAACTTAATAAATTCCCTTTATAAAAGCCAACCCATTTCTGATATATTGCATTCTGGCAGCATTAACAAACCAAAACATATTATTATCAAATATTGTCTACCATTGAATTGGCTGCCTCTTTACCTTTTTGACAAAGTCCTTTGAAGCATAGGAGTGTTCAGTCTTGAAGAGTTCCCATTTATCTATTTTTTTCTTTAGTTCCCTGTGCTTTTCTAAGGTCTAAAAAGCTCCTCCTGTCTCTAGGTCTTGAAGATGTTTCCACATATTTTCTTCTAGGAGTTTTATGGAATTGGCTCCTATATTTGGGGCTTTGATCCATTTTGAGTTAATTTTTGTATAGGGTATGAGGTAGGGGTCTTCTTTCTTTCATTTGGATATGGATATTCAGCTATGTAGAGAATTTTTAACCACATTTTCTGAAGGCCTTTCTGTCACTGGTGGTATATCAGTCAGTTTATGCTGTGTAACAACTCATCTCATCGGCATATAAAACAAACATCAGTTTTCTTGCTTGTTGATCTGCTGGCCAGCTAATCTTGACTCCAGGCTATGGTTGGGTTCAGGACCATGTCTCTACTTTCTCCTTAGACTAGTGGTTACCTGGGGCATATCCTTCGCATGGTAGATCCCAGGAGTTCCAGAGGCCAAGCCAAACCATATAAACACATGTGTAGCTTCTGTTTGTGTTGTCTCTGCAACCCCATT
This sequence comes from Tamandua tetradactyla, assembly GCF_023851605.1. Taxonomy (NCBI): domain Eukaryota; kingdom Metazoa; phylum Chordata; class Mammalia; order Pilosa; family Myrmecophagidae; genus Tamandua; species Tamandua tetradactyla. Next base: position 10,246,803 of record NC_135327.1, on the reverse strand, counting down.
GGCCAAAGCAAGTCACCCAAGTCACATGGCCAAGCCCAACTTCCGTGGGCTGAGGAGATACTCTCTGCCTCTGTAGTGGTGGCCAGTGCAGCCATAAGGCACAAGGCCTGAAGGTGCAATTTTAGTATAAGGAGGAGTGAAAGATTGGAGGTAACAATCCAATCTACCTGAGATGGGAAAGCTTTGGAGGATAAAATACCCCACAGAACAGGGCCTGGAGCATACGCTATAAGGATAAGAGGCAGATTTAGGGTCAACAGTACTTGATTTGGAATGAAAAAATCTATTCACATCCTTGACCAGACTAGAACTTCTTAGTCATGTGCTTGTGATTAAACCCCTTAATCTCTTGGAACTTAATTTCCCTCAGTCACAAAATGGAGACAAAAGTCCAAATATTTACTGGGAGGACCTGTTGCAACTGAGCAGATAGAAAACTCTATTGGCTGAAACGTGAGACCTGACCAAGAGCTACATCCTGTGAGAAGCCCATGGGAGCAGCTGCTCCTTGTGGTCAGGTCAGCAAGGCAAGGAACATGAGAGAAGACTGGAGCAGAATGCAGGTGCCTCTGACCCATTCAAGCCCCAGCCAGCCTGGGCTCAGCCCTAAGATACACAGCCTCACTCACGCTTCTGAGTCCTGCCCCACCAAGGCAGCAGACCCTGGCTCAGATTCTTGACATCACCCCCATCCACGTGGCCCAGTGGGCCTGAGACCTCGCAGTGTGGCTGTGAGATTCTGTGCTAGAAAGCAATACACGATGCCAGGCACATAACATGGAGCTGATATGTGTTGATAGCACCAAAGCACAAAATAAAATGTTTACCAAATGCACACATCTGTTTCAGAGAGGTTTCCTCGCTCAATAGAATTTACAGAAATGCAATCTGTTCATCTCTTGCAGGCATCTACCAGGATGTGGAAATTGCTTAGGTTAACTTGTTCAATCCATCAAAATGGTCTTTATTAAAATGGGATTTTTGTGTGTTGATCACATGAATATTCATAAATGCTTGGCAGTGCCCAGGCACGCACCATTGCTTCTACTTGCCCACTACGTAGCCAGGAGAAGACACGTGACAATAAAACGGAGCTCGTGCTGTTTGCCTGACGGTGTGCTCGGACACCTTGAAGCAGGGCTCTGCCAAGGAAGGGCTTTCTTAACACACAGCACGTGGGTGGCTCTGCTTCCCTCTCCATCCTCTGCAGAGCGAGCTCATGGCCTGTTTTCCTGCCATTCCAAAGCACAGTGCTGGCTTTATCTGTCAAAATCCTGTCCTTTTTCAGGAGAAAGCAATCAATTGAAATTGATTTGAAAATGTCAAACCTTATCAACAGCCCACTGTCACTCCCAGACAGATATTTTGTGGATGGTGTAGATGTTCAGTCTTATCAAGGCCCTTTTGGCTCTGACAGTTGTGGTGTCACCAGTCAATCCAGTCTAGTCTCTGGAGGCCCAGCAGAGGGAGGTAGAGTGGCCTCAGGCCTGCGTGTGCAGGCTTGGGAGCCCGGCCACCTGCATTTGAATCCTGGTTCCATTACTGAATTGCTGGGTGGCCTTGGGAAAGTATTTCACTTCTCTGAGTCTCAGAGCCCTCTTTCCACAGGTTAGGATAATAAGAGGATGTATTTCATAGGATTGTGAGAGCTAAATGATAACCTGGGTAGGTCACTTATAAAATGTGGAGACTATTGTAAATGCACAATAAATATTAAGCACCATTATTCACCTGCCTCTTTGCTAGATATTGACACTTATAAATAAGGCTAGTCGAAGAGGCAAGGCGCACATGGACAAATGGAGATGCTGATACATGGAAAGATAATGGGGGACGGCATCTGAAGACCTGGATCTGATGCAGCCAGGGCATTCATGAGCGCCACAATTTTGAGCAATTCTCCTGGAAATCAGTCTCACCTTCTCTCAAATGGGGAAGAAGCCCCAGTGACGGATAAGCAGGCTTGTCATGTGTTTTTAGTTATGAAACTACTTTGAAACTAGGAATGCACAGTGCATGGGTTAGTAATTTTATTACACATGCCCATTAAAAGGTCATTCTGTGATGCTGAGTAGTAAATGCCAAATGTGTAGAACAGAGAAAGGCTCCTCGTTGAGAGAGACACTTTGGACGGGGACTGTCATAAAAGGCCCACAGAAAAGATGGGATGGAACTGGGCTCTGTGAAGCACGGGCTCTGAAGACTGCCTGGTCTTCATTTATAGCAAACAGAGGTATAAGCTTACTAGAGGCCTGGTTAGAGTAAAGAGAATGCTACTGTGCACACTTGGGGAAGAATCTAGTTTTAGCAGGCAGGTGTGTGCCCTGACCTGAATGTTAGGAGCTACTTGTCATGAGTCATGGCGGGTAAAAGAAGACGAAGAGGGAAGGCAAGGTGGGGGCTTGTATAGCTGGTGAGATGAGAAATGGCAGTTACTTGGGCTGGGGTGTTAGCAATGTCAGTGGAGAAAAGTGGACAGATGCAGGGTCTTTTGAGGAAGGAATACTGTCAGGATTTACTGATTTGTTCGTTCAGTTCATGAATTCAACTGTTCTAGGCTTTGGGGATGTAGCAGGAAAGAAAACAAGGACAGTGGTGCTTCAGGAGCTTAAGGACTAGTGAGAGATGAAATGCAGGGGCCGGAGAGGGCATGAGAGGCTGATTTTCAGGCTCCCCCCTGCGGGGACAGTGTGCTGTGCACTCGGTGAAGGGATTTGGAAGCCCTTAAATTGCAAAGGTGCATCTTCCTGCCTTGCCTAGCTCCATCCCTCTTCTACTTTGCGAAGCTCTGGATCTTTTTCTGGGCTGTCTAATGTATTCTGTGGTCCACTGTCTGCATTCTAGGGCCTGGGACTTTGGGACTCATGGGAGTGAATTCTCAGTTTCTGTGCATAAAGTTATTTCCGTACAGTGTCTTTATCTCCTCCACCTTCAGAGCTCCAGGCCGCCTGGTGCTGGCCTTTCAGAAGGTTTCTTCTCTGTCGTGACACTCTGCAAGGTGCTGATCATGACTGCATAAGCTCCTTGCTCATTTGCAGCAGAGGGAGGTCTCCTACCCTGCTCTGCCTTTCACAGCATGCGGAGCTCCCTGGTTGAGTTCCTACAAGAGGTCCCAGTCAGGCACGTGCCCAGCTTCCAGTGCACTGCCTGCATACCATAATCAAAACACTTCTTCCTCCTTTTCCTCTATAACCACGTTTTGCTGACCAAGCAGCATTGGGCGAATTGAACTGAGAGGGATGAAATTCTTGAGGGGAGGTACAGGAGAGATGGAGGGCAGAGGCAGGAAATTGCTGGCAGACTTTGGGGCCAAACTGATGGGGACAGGCCACCAAACGTTTGTGCTCTGGCATGCCCTCGGGCGATGACCAGTGCTCTTTAAAGTGTCTGACACCAGCTGGTGAGCCACCTTCACCTCCCTGCTGGAAGAATAGGTGGACGAGCGGGTCTCAGAAGTATAAACGATTCCAGTGAACATAATTTCTGCAATTACCGATGTTCGGTTAATGATGCTAATGCTGATTCACAAAGGGCTGTTATTTTCTCAGCATGTTCTGTGCACATTATCTCTTCACCTGACTAGCAGTGTTTTCTCACTGCAGTTATGGTTTGCTTGTCAAGTTAAGTGATGTTTGCATCGTTGAGCTTGTCAAGACACTAGGATTAGAGCTGAAGTTCCGTTCCCACCCCTATTCCAAGATTTTCTTGTAGGTCTCTTGGTGAGAAGGGAAGGAAGCGGGGGAAGAAGTAAAAGGGAAGCTGAAAAGGGAGCCTATGGACTGATGGGGGAATTATAGTTCAAAGAGATTAAGCAAATGGCACAGGGAGGGGGAGAGCTAGGATTTGCTCTCTTATCTTTCTGATTCCAATTACGGTCTCTGGTCATGTTAGCAAGGTGGAGAACCTCCTGGCTCTCCTCCATCTGTAGCACAACAGTGCTGTTTGGCTTGATGTGGCATTGTCTAGTGCCATTTGCAACTAGACAAGCGTTGCAAGAGTGCTTGGAGATCATCTAGGCCAGTGGTTCTCCCGCAGAGTCTTCCAGACCAGCAGCAGCTGCACCTGGGAATTGTTAGCTATGCAAATTCTTGGCCCAACCCCAGACCTAGGAATCCGAAATCTTTGGGTTGAGCCCCAGCAATCTGCGGTTTAACAAGGCCTCAGGTGATTCTGCTGCACACTCAAGTTTGAGCATCACATTCCAGGCCCCTGGTAGCATAAAGTGGTCCACGGCCCAGCAGCGGCAGCCTCACCTGGGTGCTTGTTACCAAGGCAGCATCTCAGGCCATACCTAGACCCTCTAAATCAGAGTCCACATGTTAACAAGATCCCCAGGTGATCTTCATGTGTGCTCAAGTTTGAGCAGCACTTACTCTAGTTCAGCTGTTTCCATTTACTGCTGACGAGTGGCAAAATGACTCGGTGAATGTCCCGCTAGTTATGACCAACGCAGATTGCACTGCTATTGTCATCTCTAAGTTTAATAGCTAACATCGTGGTGGGCTTGCTGGGGCCACTCAGAGCTGGTGCCGCCATTGTCGCACTGAAATATGCTTTATAGGGGGCTGACAAAGTGCTCAGCACTGGCCCCTTGATTTTCCCTTTTAATTCTCACCATTCCATTTGAGGTAAGTAAAGAAGTCCTTTTATCTAGAACAGGTAGTTGGTCTCATAATCGAAAAATTCAATAAAGGTAGGAAATCATGCAAAATATACACATACTGTAAACATTTAATTTTAACCTAGACGTATAAATGTGTGTATATGTGCCAATTTTCTGATGTGGCGGTTGTTCTAGTTTGCTAGCTGCTGGAGTGCAATATACCAGAAACAGAATGGCTTTTAAAATGGGGAATTTAATCAGCTGCTAGTTTACAGTTCCAAGGCTGAGAAAATGTCCCAATTAAAACAAGTCTGTAGAAATGTTTAATCTAAGGCATCCAGGGAAACATACCTTGATTCAAGAAGGCTGATGGCATTCAGGGTTTCTCTCTCAAGTAGAAAGGCACATGGTGAACATGGTCAGGGTTTCTCTCTCATCTGGAAAGGCACCTGGTGAACACAGTACCATCTGCTAGCTTCTTTTCCTGGCTTCCTGTTTCATGAAGCTCCCCGGGAGGCATTTTCCTTCTTCATCTCCAAAGGTCGCTGACTGGTGAACTCTGCTTCTCGTGGCTATGTCGTTCTGCTCTGCTCTCTCTGAATCTCTCATTCTCCAAAATGTCTCCTCTTTTATAGGACTTCAAAAACTAATCAAGACCCGCTCAAATGGTTGGAGACATGCCTCTACCTAATCCAGTTTAACAACCACTCTTGATTAAATCACATCTCCGGGGAGATGATCTAATTATAGTTTCAGGCATACAATGTAAGGCCACCTTTACAAAATGGGATTAGGATTAAAACATGGCTTTTATACATTGTGTCTGATGCTCCTTTTATCTACCTTGTCAATGGATGAGTAGAACATATGGAATAAAAATAAATAATAGGGGGAACAAATGTTAAAACAATTTAGTTTGAAATGCTAGTGATCAATGAAAGAGAGAGGTAAGGGGTATGGTATGTATAATTTTTTTTTCTGTTTTCGTTTTATTTTTCTGTTGTCTTTATTTCTTTTTCTGAATTGATGCGAATGTTCTAAGAAATGATCATGATGATGACTATTCAACTATGTGATGCTATTGTGAATTATTGATTATGTATGTAGAATGGAATGATCATATGTTAAGAATGTTTGTGTTTCTTTCTTGTAATTTTTTTCTAAAATTTAAAAATTAATAATAAAAAAAACATGGCTTTTCTGGGGTCCATACATCATTTCAAACCAGCACAGTGGTCAATATCTTTTCCTTGAGTATCTATCTTTCTTGCTTTAAATTCCCACGTATTTTATGATTCATAGTTTGTGGAATCATAAAATCTTCAAAGTGGGCAAGAATCCAAGGTGTAAAGAAATCTGAGGACAGAATTGTTATAGTTTGCTAGCTGCCAGAATGCGATATACCAGAAACGGAATGACTTTTAAATAGGGGGATTTAATCAGATGCTAGTTTACAGCTCTAAGGCCAAGAAAATGTCCCAGTGAAAACAAGTCTATAGAAATGTCCAATCAAAGGCATCCAGGGAGAGATACCTTGTTTCAAGAAGGCGGATGAAGTTCAGGGTCCCTCTGTCAAGTGGAAGGGCACATGGCCAACACAGTCAGGCTTCTTCTCTCAGCTGGAAGGGCACATGGCGAACACAGCGTCATCTGCTAGATTCTTTTCCTGGCTTCCTGTTTCATGAAGCTCCCCGGGAGGCATTTTTCTTCTTCATCTCCAAAGGCTGCTGGCTGGTGGACTCTGCTTCTCGTGGCTATGTCATTCTTCTCCGCTCTCTCTGAATCTCCCATTCTCCAAAATGTTTCCTTTTATAGAACTCCAATAAACCAGTCAAGACCCACCCAAATGGGTGGAGACATGTTGTCACCTAATCCAGTTTAACAACCACTCCTGACTAAATCACATCTCCAAGGAGATGATCTGATTACAGTTTCAAACATACAGTATTGAATAGGGATTATTCTACTTTTATGAAATGGAATTTTGATTAAAACGTGGATTTTCTAGAGGGCATACTTCCTTTCAAACCAGCACAAGAATCTTCCTAGAATTTAATTTTTCTCAAATTCTTAATTCTATAGAATTTTAAAAAGTGGTTTGTCTTGTTCAGTCTTTCCAAGGTATTCAACTCAGTTTTCATAAATACACTCACTCCTATATTAATATTTAACTGAATCCTAAGATTAAAGTAAGAAGTGCAACAGGCTTGGAAGCAAGGTACAAACAACCCAAGTATGAGAAGCAGAAGTGAACGGGTGTGTGAAAGAGCCTACTATGTCTGAACATTTGTGTGCCATTAGCACGTAGCACAGAGATGTGCCCATTGGCACATCTTTCGGCGAGATGGAGAATGTTGGTTAAATGGCAAACAGCTGGGATCTTAATCCACGTTATTATTACCACCTTGAAGTTCAGAGAGGTTAAAGGCGCTTCCAAATGTCACGTGGCGGGGAAGCGGCAAGCCGGGGTGCAGACCCAGGCAGTCGGAATCCGAGCTCCTGCCACATGCCCTGAGCATTTTCTCAGGTCAAAAATAATTCAATCAGTCCTTTTCTCTTGACAAATTATAAATGCATCTCCACTCTTCTCTTCCTGCACTCTCCCCCCTTTTGTGCTTTAGCAGGAGAACTTGGTGTTCCTGACATGAAGCCATTGAAATGGATGCATTAATTGATCTCAATGTCCAGGAGTCAATATTCTCCAACAAAGCACCGTCAGTGCCCTGTCTCACGATGGAGGACCAGTCAGTGGAGAAAATAACTGCGGAAGGGGGAATCAATTAACCCAAAGGCTTGGTTGGACCCCTGGAATAAGCATCCTTGGGTAGTATGTATTCCCTTCCCCCGCCGTGTCCCCTCCCCCCCCCCAGAGACCCCTTCCTATGTAAAGGTTTGCATATTCAGTGACATACTTGGCCCTGTGGACCTGGTTCTGGAGCTCTGTTTCCCTCCTCTCTTCCTGTGTGACTTGTGCAAGGTGCCAAACCTCCGCGCCCTCCCTGTGCAGTGAGGATGATAACAGCGCCATCTCCCGGTCAGGGCTGGAGGGCATGGGAAATCCTCAGCCTAGTCCCCGCCACTCTGTAGTGCCTGATAAATGGCAGCGATGGTCACTGTGGCTGCTGTGTGCTTCCAGTGCCTCCTCCCTGGGGAAGAGAGGAAGGCTCAGTCCCATGCCGCTAAGGGAAAGCATTCTGTTGCAGCTCTGTAGGCCTCCTTTTTTTGGTATGCTATGTGGCGGGGTCACATTTCATTATTTTTCCATGTAAGTTCCATTATTGCAGCACCGTTTGTTGAATTTTCGTTTGTTTGTTTTTCTTGGGGTGGTGGTGGTGGTGGGAAGTGCATGGACATGGAATCAAGCCTTTGTCTCCCACAGGGCAGGAGAGAATTCTAACACTGAACTACCCTCGCAGCCCCTCTAGACCTCCTTTATTATCCTAGCCAGCACGCGGAACACTGTGTGGGTTCCATACGTATTTGTGGAACGTCGAATGCATGAATCTTAGGTGAGTGTTTTTCATCCGCCTGCTTCAGCGTCTCCTACGAGGTCTGTCCTAAGCATTGTTTCCCTGTATCAGAAACGTCCATAGTTTCAAAGAATTCTGTCTCTCTACCTGCAATTGTTTACAGACCTCATCATCAAGTCCTGACTTCTTCCGAGCTGCCATCTAAAGGGGATCTTGCGTTGCTCTAGTATCAGGGGCAAGACGCCTGCTGACAATTGCTTATAGAAACCGCAAATGGCTGTTTAGTTCCTTGGATCCAAGCGCTCTGTGATCTGAGGCTTGTGTCTCTCAGCCGAGTCCCACTGTGGTTTTGTAGCCCCTGGCTTTTGGACAGACACAGTAACTTTCTAGATTTGTCCTGAACTGAACAAGTGCCGGCTCTCTCTGCAGGAGTCTCGGTGCAGCAGTAGTAGCTGGGGGAGGTGATGGCTGAGAGCGCGACAGGGTGCGGGGCAGATGGCGGGCACGCGCGGTGCTCCTGCAAAGCAGTCCTGGGCAGTAAAGGAATCTGAGCCCCAGGAGCCTACGCCTTGTGAGGGTGCCCCTGGGTCTTGACGGAGTTTAGACCTGGAGTTGGCTGTGACGATGGAAACCAGGCTGGGAAAACACCCCTGTGGGCCTGTAGCTTTTTTTTTTTCATCTTACCTATTTGTTCTAAATGTCTTCCCATTGCCACCTCCCTCCCCTAACTCCACCCCAGGCCCCTCCTCGACATTCTCCACCTTGCTCTTTCCCCTGGAGGCTGATTCTTGTGCCTCACATCAGCAGGCCCTGTGCCCTCTGGCTTCAGCTAAAGAGGGGAGGCCCAGCCAATGGGGACCCAAGCAGAGTTTGGTTAGGATATTTTTTTCCCTAAGGTAACGCTGGCTGAGTTTTCAATTGAAGGTCAGTGTTCCTTTCAAGGGGACCTCCTCTCGGCGATTATTTCCTTCCAGTTCAGCTACCTGTCCCCCTTCCCTCCCCTCTTTTTTGCCTAGAGAGGGTGATGACTGCGCCATTACCTTTCCTGGGGAACAGGGCTGTCCCTTGTGATTTCCCTACAACCTGCCCATGTAAATGGGCCTTTATTAAACCCTCTAGGGATGATCTCAGCAGGAGTGTGTCTGCCACCTCATGCTAGGGCCCTGCCTGTCACAGCCTCAGGCTGCCCGGCTTCTCTGGGAGAGGGAGGTGTCTGCGAGGGAAGAGTCCACAAGAGATACAGCAGTGCAACTGGGCATGTGAGGGAGGGAGTTTCAGCCACGAGCAACAGAAAACAATCCTGGCTCTTCTAGTTTGCTAGCTGCTGGAATGCAATATACCAGACATGGAACGGCTTTTAAAAAGGGGAATTTACTAAGTTACAAGTTTACAGTTCTAAGGCCGTGAAAATGTCCCAATTAAAGCAAGTCTATAGAAATGTCCAATCTAAGGCATCCAGGAAAAGATACCTTGATTCAAGAAGGCTGATGGCATTCAGGATTTCTCTCTCAAGTAGAAAGGCACATGGTGAACATAGCATCATCTGCTAGCTTCCTTTCCAGGCCTCTTGTTCCATGAAGCTCCCTGGGAGGTGTTTTCTTTCTTCATCCCAAATGTCTCTGGCTGGTAGACCCTCTGCTTCTCATGGCTATGTCATTCTCTGCTCTCTCAGAATCTCCTCATTCTCCAAAATGTTTCCTCTTTTATAGGATTCTAAACTAATCAAGACCCATCTGAATGGGTGGAGACATATCTCCACCTAATCCAGTTTAACAACCACTCTTGATTGAGTCACATCTCCAGGGAGATGATCTGATTACAGTTTCAAACATACAATACTGAATAGGGGTTATAAGAAACATCTACCTTTATGAAATGAAATTAAGATTAAAACATGGCTGTTCTAGGGTATATACGTCCTTTAAACCAGCACACTGGCTAACGTAATCAGAAAAGCACTTTACTGATAGGATACTGGATAGCTCATGGAAAGAACTTGGAAGGCTGAGAAGCAGGCAGAAGGTTGGGTGGCAGGGACCCCACAGCATTCTGCTTAGGACTTGGCTGCTGGCTACTGAGACCCCTCTGCTGGGGGGCGGGGGGGCATTATCAGCAGCATCTGCATATTTGCATCACTTCTTTGGGGTTCAGAATTCCTCCTGCTTGGCTGATGCTAGGTCATATGGCGCACCCTAATTGTTGGAGGGGGAGGGAAAGTTAAAAGCGTCTCTCTTCTCCCATCTGGTTCCTGTTTCAGACTAGAAATCTGTAGCGGATGAGAGGTCATTGGTTGACTTCTCTCCTCCCTCTCTTGCCCCCAGTGGCTGCTTCTGGCATCTCCAGGGCTGGGTTTTGGGGCCGGGGGGGGCGGGGAGAGGAAAGGTATGGTGCAGGAATGGGCTTACTTGGTCGGAACTAACTTGACCTGCTGATACTGTTCTCTGGCTGATGTCCAAAGCTGAATCTTGCTCTCCTTCACTGAATATTCCACTTTTCCAACTGCCCAGCTGTATCCCATCACTTCTGTGGGGTCCCAACTCCCTTACATCATCCTCTTGGGAAAATCCAAAATGGCCCCAGTCTAGCATCCTTATTCTTTTTCTCTTGGCATTTGTAGCAAGCCAAAAAAGGGTTTAATTTTAACAATCTCATACGGTTCTGGTCACTCATCGTGGAGGTAAGTCAGCTGGTTTAAAGGTGCAGGGTGACTGGGGAGCCATTTTTGATGAACACCTAGAGGTTTTGCCTTGTGGGCACCAACTATACAGTGGCTGGACTTGGTTTCACGAAGCCGGCAGCGCCCCTACTCCCCGCCAGCCCTCCAAGCTCCTGCACAGGTGCCAGGGTGGAGAGAGCCCACAAGAAGACAGGGTTCTTTTGGGACAGGATTTCTCCCAGAAAGGATTTGCAGACGATGCGGAGCTCCTGTTAAATTCCTGTATGTTCCTAGCTTTTCGCAGAAAAAGAAGAGAACCACCTCCTGATATTTAGCACTTCTAAATTTCTACTCCACCAAGTGCAATTGAACCTTGATTTGGCTAAATTGACCATGTTTTATTTGACGGTCTGTGAGTTTTATTCTATTTCAGAGGTCTCATTTGCCATTTTGAATACACAATTTTTCCTTTGCCCTGTGTCAGCCCAGGTAATTAGAACTGCTAGTTTCAAGTCTTTTTCTCACTAAGAAACCCAGGAAAATGTAAATAAGTAGAAATCCTACAGTTCAGAGCTCAGCTACACCTAATCAGAGCTACAGACTCTCACCTGCTGTGAAGATGGGGCGACAACCCTAGGCCACGTGATTTTTTTTTTTCTTCTTTCTCTCCTGAGCTGTAAAAGGATAAGATACAAGGTGTGGGAGAAGGACAGAGGCAAGAAGCCTTCACTATATCATTTCCATCCTCTCAAAGAAACAGAGACACACTCTCATGTCTCTGGGATGCCCAACTTTTGGAGATTTCTAAGATGACAAAGGAGGCTGAAGCGGTGAAATACTAATTTTCTGATGCACGTGCTTATGGCATGGACCTTTGACTCATGTTAGTCTTAGAAACCTTTGTGGCCTCTGCTTATGGAGCAGGGCTTTTCATTTTTCATTTATGCATTTGGGGTCTCAGATTATGTATAGAAGGCAAAGCAAATTCCTTTAATTTGGAGCAAAGTTTGCATTTCATCTAAAATTCTTATTTTTTTCACCATCGTTATGATCTTCATCCATAATCTCTTCATAAGTTTTTACGCACATCCTTGTTATTTTCTTTGCATAGACTCTTAGAGGCAAAATGACTTGAAGGATATGAACTTAGTACTTGCTTTGTCAGCACATATACTAAAATTAGAATGACACAGAAAAGATTAGCATAGCCCCTGCACAAAGGTGACACAAATTTATGAAGGGTGCCGTATATTTTTTTTCTGTAAATCTACACCTCCTCTAATTAAAAAAAGAGAAACAAACAAAAAGCCTGGCTTGTGCAATAGTAGCGGGAAAATTTAACAGAGTCCACCCTGGCAACAATATTGCATGGGTAAAAATGAAACAAAGATAAAGGGGGTGAGAAAAAAAGGATAAGCATTTAAAAGATGTTTAATGAAAAATTTCAAATGCATTACAAAATTAGAGAGAACTGGATTTAAAAAATTTCGATTTGCACTCATGAACAGTGTTTGAGATTACCCATATCTGACTATCTAGACAATACTGGACTTAAAACATCTTTTTTGGTCAATTCAGTGGCTGAAGAATGGTGTCACAATATTGTTTTAATTTTCAAAGATTCGATGACAAGGGAAGGTAATATCTTTTCATAAATTTATTGCCATTTGTCTCATTTCATGAATTTTCTATTCATTTACTTCATTCAATTTTCTACTGCCCCATTCCTCTTTTTCTTGCCAATTTGTAAGAGGACTCTAAATATTAAGGCTATTAACCCTTTGTCTGGCATGTGCATTGCAATTCTTTTTCTCATTTGTCATTTGGCTTCCAATTTTCTTCACAGTGTTTCTTGACATATTGAAATATTTAACTTTGATAAAGTTAGATCAATTTTTTACTCACAGTTTTTCCTCCTTTTGTATTTTGCCTAGAACTCAAGCTTATATAAAATTTTATCTATATTTTGTTTTAACAAGTAGCTTCATTTCCTAACTTGAATCTTTAATATGTCTGGAATTTTTTTATTGTGTTCATTGAACTTCCTGTCAAATATTGTGCAGTACCCAAGTGGTTTTATAATTAAAACTTTATATAATGTTTTACTTTTTGGCAATTTCTTCTGCAACAACTCATCCAGTCATTATTTCTCTTTTTCACAACTTCTTTCAGATATTATTCTAGCAGAAAAACTTTAGCATATTTTTTTGAAATTTATAATTGCTTGAAATTTATAATTGATTTGGAATAATTGATATTTTGATATGATTGAGTCTTGCCTCTGTGGGGGGAGGGGTCTTACCATAAAGCATCACTAAAGTTTTGATGTTTTCTTCACTTTTTTTTATTTGGCATAGGCAGGCACCGGGAATTGAACCTGAGTCTCCGGCATGGCAGGCGAGAACTCTGCCTGCTGAGCCACCGTGGCCCGCCCTCTTCACATGTTTTAATTAAATTTATTCTTAGGTATTTCATATTTGTATTGCAATTGTGAACAGGATTGTTTGCTCTCTATTTTCTTGTTGGTTATGGCTTATAAATGGGAAATTACTTTTTAAAAAATATTTGCTTTGTAACCACTAAATTTAATGAACTGTTTTATTAGTTCTCATACTCGACAGTGATTGTCTTGGGTTCTCTAAGTAGAAACTGGCATCATCTGCAATAATTATAATCTTGCGTATTTTTTCAATATTCTGTTCTTCCTTCCTCCCTCCCTCTCTTCATCCTGCTCTTCTCTCTTCTTCTCTTTATCTCATCCTCCCCCTCTTTTGTTCCTTCCATTAACAGCACATCTAGAACAGCATTAAGCAACAGCGAACAGCTTTGCTGCGTCTAGTTTTTAAATTTAAATTATAGTAAATGATTGTGGTGGTTGGTCTCACATGTCAGCCTGGTTAGACTGTATTATCAGTGGGTCAGACCCTAGTCTGGAGGTTGCTGTGAAGGTATTTTGTAGATGTGGTTGATTTCTACCATCACGTAAAGGAATCTGCCTTCGATAAGGTGCGTGGGCCCCAGGCAATCAATTGCAAACTTTAAGAACAAAAGCAGTTTTCTGGAGAAGAAAGTCTGCTTTAAGGCCGCAGCATAAAATCCTGCCTGAGTTTCCAGCCTGACCTGTGGTTTTCCTTTTTTTTGGTATTAAGTTCTGCTATTTCTGTAATATGTCTTTTTTGGTGTTAAGTTTTGCTAACTTGGAAAAATAGAGAGATGGTCTTTTACAATATTTCTCCTATGCTCTTGGAAGAGGATATTAAGGTAATGTCTACTCTGAATATTTAAGAGAACCCACATGTTAAACTGCTTGTATCCTGCTTCTTTCTTTACTAAGAAGGACCCCAGTACACACCGGTGGGCCACTGACCGTATATATTCAACGGGAACTGCTCACGGGGCTGTAGCTGATTGAGTTTTTTTCTATGATATTTTAATTAGGACCGAGGGGCATAGGGGAAGACCCCTTCTTATTGGGAGACCCATGGGACGAGGAATCAGGAATTACAGCTGAGTCAAATTCTTGCCCTGTGAAGGAGAGAATGAAATCCATTCTACTGTGGGAAACAGGCCAACTCTGGGGAGAACACAGGTGGGGACATCTGGTTCCAGCTACTCCCAACTCTCAGCTCTCGTGAGTTTTCTCATCCCCATAGTTACGCAGGATGCCCTTTGTGCCAAGGTGGCTTTGAATTGGGTTTCTGATATTTCTGATCAGATCTCTTTCTTTTTGTTTTATATTTTTACTGCCAAAACAGTATACGAACACAAACATTCTTAACATGTGAACATTCCATACTTGGTGTACATTCAATGGCTCACAATATCATCACATATATGTATAGTCATCACCATGGTCATTTCTTGGAACATTTGCCTGATCATATTTCTTCTATGAGTCATGCTTGGCAGGAGTTTTCCCATTTCTCAGATATCCTTTAGGAAAATACAGGCATACCTTGGAGATATTGCGGGTTGGGTTCCAGATGGTTGCAATAAAGCAAGTATTTTAACAAAGCAAGTCACACAAATTTTTTATTTCCCAGGACACTTAAAGTTATGTTTACGTTATACTGTAGTCTATTTGGTGTGCAATGGCTTTATGTCTAAGACAACAATGCACATACCTTAAATTAAAATTTAACACAAAGACCCAAAGGGGCACGTGTTCTTTGGGAAAATGGCACCAATAGATTTGCTTGACACAGCATTGCTACAAACCTTCAATTTGTAAAATAATGCAATATCTGCAAAGCATAATAAAATGAGGTATGCCTGTATAAATTACCAAAATTTATTTCATTGAGATTTTCAAATTTATTAGCCTAGAATTATACCAAATATGTTCTTATGAGTAAAAGAAGCTCACCCATTATTGTGGAAAAATTTCTTAGACTTTTTCCCACTCTCTTCTCATAGACTATTCTGGTATAAAACAATCATACTGTTAGAAACACTGCATTTTGAAGATTATTTTATGAAAACAATTGTTTCAATGGGACCAAAGGGTTGAGGGTCAGACCCACAATAAGTATTTTTCCAACAGAAATGTCAATAATAAAACTTTATTTACTTTTATTTCTGCAGGTATATTTTGTTACTGCAAACCAAAAATGAAAAATTGATTTATCAAAACCGACAGAAACAACCCCAAATATCCCTTTATTCGCTGTTATATTCTCATAAGTAGGAACCACCCGTTCTCAAATCCCATTTGAACTTGACATTATGCTTTTGCTTGCAGCACAGTTTTCAAGGGCCAACAATATAAAACACAACAAAACAAAAAACAGAGGCTGTGAGGACAAAGAAAAGTACATATTCCTACGACAATATTCCCCTACTCAAACAAGGCTGCTAAGCCTTCCTATTTCCAGATTCTAACTTGTCTAATTCCGAACTAATTGTGATACTCATTAACGGGTATCAGTTTTTGCTGCATAAGAAACCAGTTGAAAATATGGTGCCTTAAAGTGTCAACTATTTAACTGACTAATTTGTGGTTTGGCATTCTGGTTGGGTTCAGCTGGACAATTCTTCTGGCCTTGGCTACCCGGAAATCAGCTAGTGAAATTGGCTGGGGGTTGGTTGATTAAGGTGGGGGTAGGGGGGCGCTCAGGTAGGGTTGCTTAGCTCCCCTTCCCTGGTTGCTCCCCCTTTAGCAGCCAGCGTGAGCTTGCTTACTTGATGAAGATGGTCTTCTAAGAGAACTAGAGGGAGGCTTTTTGAGACCTAGCCTTGAACTGTCCAAAGTCACCTCTGCACATCCTGTTGGCCAAAGCAAGAGAAATTAGACTTAATCTTTTATGAGGGGAGCTGAAAAGGCACATTGCAGAGGGGACAGTTTACAACGAAGGATGGAGAATTCTGGGCATATTTTAATTCCTACACAGTGCAAATTATATTCTACAGTTGATCACCAGGTCCCATCCTCTATGGGATGGGAAACCCACCCTGTAAGAGAAATTACACATATTTTCATTTTCTTTATTAAGCTAATGAGAAGTATGTAGTGTTGGTTTTATATGATCATTGCTCAGTTCTATGTTTTCTGTTTTCTAAATCATTATTTTTGTTTATTAGTTTAATTTCATTAGATTATATGTGCTGAGGATATAGTAGATATTCAAGAGATATATGTTTGGTAAGTTATCACCTGATTTCTCTGATTTTCTGTTTTTCTTTATAGTTAAGGTTAGAGTTTTAAGTTTAGAGAATATTTTATGTTTCTTAATGTTTAATAGTAAGACATTGAATTATATGAATTTCTCCTTGAGTATAGCTTTGTCCTTATCCCATAAGAACTTTTTTTTTTTCAGGGGCAGGCACTGGGAATTGAACCCGGGTCTCTGGTATAGCAGCGAGAACTCTGCCATTAAGCCACCGTGGCCTGCCTCCCATAAGAATTTTTTAAAATTTATTTTTATTTCTAATTTTTATTGTTATAGTTTGATGATTTACCAAGAAACAAGCATCTGAATATATACCACCTAAATCAAGAAGTAGATAGTTGATGGCATTCCAGAAATTGCAGTTGTGTCCCTACCCAATTACTACTGTTCTTTTCCTCATAAAAATAACCACTGTTCTGATTTCTATTTTTTCTTCTGAATTTTACGACCAATGTGTAGGTAAAGTTCTATGGTTATATTTTGCCTGTTTTTAATGTTTTAATTTATTTTTATTTTATATTGATATATATTATGTATTCACATACCATGTAATTATTCAAAGTGTACAGTCATTGAATACAATATCATCATATAGCCGTGCATTTATCATCACAATTGCCTTTTTTTTTTTTTTTTTTGGTGAAAAATGGCATATATACAAAAAAGCAGTAAATTCCAGGGCATGTAGTTGCAGAATAGATTTTGGAGTTTGGTATGGGTTACGGTTCTACAATTCTAGGATTTTACTTCTAGCTGCTCTAAGACACTGGAGACTAAAAGAAATATTACTATAATAATTCAGCAGTCATACTTATGTTAAACCTTACCTTCTTTGTATAACTCCACCATCACCTTTGATCTTTCTCCCCCTCTTTAGGGGTATTTGGGCTACAGCTTTCCAAACTTTTTCATGTTGGAAGGGGCTGTCGATAATATGGGATAGGGGGATGGAACTAACTGATTGTCTGCCCCATGCCTGTTTTTTGAACTTGATGTAAATGGAATAATACAGTATCACTCTTGTCCATCTGGCTTATTTGGCTTCACAGTATGTTTGTGAGATTTGTTTATGACATGTAGCTGTAGCTCACTTATTTTAATTGCTCTTTGTTTCACTGTATGAATATACTGCAATTTATTTATTCTATTGCATGAATATACCAAAATTTATTTATTCATTATAGTACTAATGGTTTATTTTGGTTAATGGGTCTCTCCAGCTTTAGAGTTAATGAACTGAAAATGGATAAATAATGGTTAAATAGTATTAAGTGGTTTGTTTCCAGTTTTTGGCTTATATGAATAAGGCTGCTGTGAACATGCTTATGCATGTTTTTTGATGCATATGTGCATGCATTGCTAGGAATGAAATTGCTAGAAATTGCTAGATATGTGTCTTTAACTTCAGTGATATGGTGTCAAACTTCCTGAAGTGTACCTATGTACTTCCACCAGCAGTGTGGGAGAATTTCAAATCCATCCTTGCCAACACCTTGTATGGCCAGTCTTTCTATTTTTAATCATCCTGGAGATTGTATAATGTTGTCTTGTTGTTGGAATTTGCATTTCCCTGATGGTTAATAAGATGAGCATCTTTTTACTTTCTTTTTTTTTTTTCCCCCTACTTGGGTTTTTTTAGGAAAGTTCCAGTTTCAGTCTCTTACCCATTTTTCTATTGGGTTGACTGTCTTTTTCTCGTAGATTTGTAGGAGTTCTTTAAGTATTCTCAATGTGAGCTCTTTGTGGGTTACATGTTTTGCTGTAACCTCTTCTCTGGACCTCCCTTTTCATGATCTTAATGGTATTTTTAATGATTATATTTCATAATTATAATGTAATCTTTTTTTTTCATGTTTGGTTTGCAGTTTCCATGTACAGTTTAAGAATTTTTCCCTATCTTGAAGGCCTGTATTTTACTATTCAGCTTCAATAATTTCTGCTCTTAACAGTCTTATATTTTTCCTTGCACTTTCAAGTTCAGTTTGCTACTCCTTTTCCAAATGCTCAGTTCATTGATTTTCAGCTTGCGTTTTTTTCTACTATATGCACAGCTTTAGTTATAGCCTGAAATTTTGATCTGTTTTATTGTCATTATGATTCAAATAAAAATATTTTCTCATTTACTTAGTGATTTCTTCTTTGACCCATGGGTTGTTTAGAAATGTTTTTCTTTCTGTTTTTTAATTTCCAAATGCATGGGATTTCCTTGCTATTATTTGGTCCTGGTTTCTAGTTTAATTCTACTGTTGTCTGAGACCTTACTTTGCATATTTTAAATCCCTTGAAATTTGCTGACACTTGCTTTAGTCCAAACATGGTCAATTTTTGTAATTAATGTTATGTCCCTTCACATAAGCCTTTTTCTCATGTTCTTCTGGGAGAGCACATGGCTGTTGAATCTTCACAATGAAACTCAGATTTTATCAATATGAAACAACCTTTAGTGTCCCACTCGATATTTATTCTTGAATTTATATCTGATATGAATGTTGTACTTATGCCTTTAATTTGCATTTGCCTATAATTTGCCCTTTTTTGACATAAAAAGACATTCCATTTGTATCTCTTAAAAGCTATAATTGGATTTTGTCTTTGACTTAATTTGAGAAATTTTGCCTTTTAACTGGAATTTAACACATTTGCATTTACTATTAAAATCATTGGATATTACTTCTTTGGTTCTGTTTTATGCTTTTTAGTTTTATGCCTTGTCTTTCTTTGTATTATTTCACTATATAACTATATTTACTTTGCACTTTTAAAATGCTATTCTGGGTGATATGTTTCAATTGGAATAGTGTTCTATTTATTAAGGCTTTCAAAAGCATTCTTTAACTGCTGGTTTTGAAGTTTTATAACTAAATACGAAATTGTAATTTTGAGTTTTTCTATTTAATATACAGAGTGAGCTTGTTTTTATTCTCTTATCTTCAACTTCAATTTTATTAACATAACCTAGTGTTATTTTTTTTTAAGAATAATTTTTGGTAGTAGTTTTATAAACAGATTTGGGATTGTTGCTAATCCCAAATAATAAATAATAAATAAAGTATTGTAGGAGGTGAGGGATAATAAACAAAGTATTGCAGGAGGTGAGGGAGTTGGCCTCAGGTGGAAAATTTTCTAATGTTGAAGGCATTTCCTTGTTTGTACCCTTCGAAGCAACAGCAGGACTCACCTGGAAAGAAGAAACAGGGGGAGACCCAGCCAGAATAGTCCCAATATGCCCCATAATGGGGTCTGTTGAGATTCTGACAAAAGAGGCACTAAAAACCAGGGTGACGAGTCCTTAAGCATCTATTAGGGGAACTTGCAGAGAACTGCAGCTACGTTGCAATGACAGCGAGGCAGCGAGAAGTTCACTCCAGTATGCCTGCACTTACGACAACTGCTCTTTAGGTTCTCTAGGACAGGGGACAAGGGTGGCTGATGCCAGAGGCTTGTGCGTAAGTTTCAGGAAGACATCTAGATATGTGTTTTTTCTCAAAACTAGATGCAGTCAGGGCAGGTGGCCTTCAAGCTTATAGCAACTAAAGGTTGGCATGCTTCCAGGAAGTTACCTGGAGGGATGCCTGATTTGGGGTCAGGGGCAAGGCCAGTCCTCAGTCTGGTAGGAGATGCTGTTGGTATCATGGATTCCTCTGAGGTTGTATTTTATTGGTCTTGTCGATAGGACTTTGGGGACAGGCAAGGTAGATGGGATATTATATACCTGCACTGGTGACAGCCTCATGCCTGGAGGTTTCAGTTCTTCCTGGCACACCTCCACAGCTGGCTCTGCAAGGGAGCCCTTGCCATGCTGGGCTCGGAGGGACGAGGAGCTGGGCCTGGAAGAGAGTGACAGTGGCTGAGAGCCGGACCTTCGGTGAGGCCTGGAGGTTGCTGGGCTTGAATCAGCAACGGTCTGGATTGGGAGTGTGGGGGGGACACATGGGCAGGGAAACCCAGGTCGGAGGCTGAGTGACAAGAGCAGGGGTGGAATTTGGATTCTGTTATACTTGTAGGAGGTAGAGGTGGAGGCGTGGGGTGCGGGTGGGAAGCTGGCTGCAGTGGCAACTGAAGGGACTAGAGAGGAGAGCGACGGGAATTGATTCTATGACACGGAAACTTCTTGCACTGGCTGACCCCTCCAAGAAGCTTCCGTGATGATATCCTGTCATCTTATGTCCCTGTTACTTTTCTTTCATTACCCTCATCACAGTGATAATGCTGACCGTATTTGCAGGATGATTTATAGAGTGTCCATTTCCCCACTGGACTGTAAGCGCCCTGCGGGCAGCCACTGCCTGTCTCACTCCCAACTGCCCCTCCGATGTTTATCTGGGGACTAGCACATATAGGGCTTATAACAGGCCAGGCATGTTGTGGTGTCGTTTACTGAGAATGAATGAGTGAATGTGCATAGTTTAAGCTGTTCTGATCTAGAATGGGGACAATATATTTAAAGGTCTTTGCACACTGGAGCACACCTGTGTTCTCTATAAAAGGCAGCATTTTTTTTACATTATCAACTTTCTTTGCTGAGTTTGACGGCACTGTCTAAAGAACTATCGGAGACTCTGTGTAGCGGAAGAAATTGCCTACTGCTGCTATTGTGATTCTGAGTGAAAGGGGGCAAGGTCAGTTTAGCCTCTTCTGGGTGTTTCATTCTGCGGTTTGCTCTGGTTTGCTCTGACCCATAGCACCATCTGATAGAAGATTCTTGGGGCCTGATCATTTTCAAATGTTTATTTGCCTCTCTGCTCACTATGCTGTTCATGCCTATTTATCACCCGAACTAAAAAACGGGGCTGGCTTGCCAGTAAATAGCTGACAGATGAGCTTGTGTAATGAGAAAATTAGAACTTCACGGCTCCTGTGCAAGCTTAGGGTCTGCCGTAATAGCTTGGAGCTTGCAGGAACTTGTGAGTGGAAGGGAGACCTGATTCCAAGAAGAAATATGATAATTGGAGGCCTGGGGGAGGCCAGACGGCTTTGGCCAAATAGCAAATTACCTTCGGTTGCTCCGTTACTGTAATTCTGCAAACTCCAATTACCACAAGGTGATAAAGCATTTGACTGTGTTGTGTAACACCCTGTCTTGTACATGTCCAAATCCATTAAATAAGCTTTAATGAAATCATTATCCTTGTGATGCCTAATTATGGTTGATATTACTCCCATGATCAGTGTAGGTCTAGTAAAATAGGAGGAATAAAAAATCCTAGGCCCATTAATACAATCTGTGAAAACCCTCCACCCTGCTACAGGCTTAGGGCGAGGACTGGGCATTCCAAGGGACAGATAGAAGCATAAATCAGAAAGCGTCTTCTCCAGAAGGGGAAGACAGAGCAGGGGTATCTAGACTCGGGAGCTGATCGTTGCTCATGCAATAAATCTGCTTCTAAGCTTTCTGGTTGCCATGGCAGATAAAGGAACAAAAAGGTATGGGGTGCTCATCTCTTGACAATAGGCAATACACAAATTCATCCACCCAAATGACATTTTTCCTGCAACCTAATTCAAATTGGAATTTATCACTTGGATTCCGGTAGCTTGTTCCTTCTTTCTTTCCTTTACCCTCTCTTCTCCTCACCAATCTTTCTCTTCTCCTCCTTCCTCCTTTTTTTTTTTTCATATTTAAATGCAATGTAGCTGTGTTTTTATTTATTTAGATTTTTTTCTTTATTAGAAAAGTCACGGGTGAATAGAACAATCATACATAAAATACAGGGTTTCTGTATACCACCCCACCAGCAACATCTTGCATTTGTGTGGTGTATTTGTTTTAATTGATGGTAGCACATTTAATTATTATACTAATAATATAATTATTATTATAAATATAAACATATAATTTAATTATTATACTAATAATTTATATTATTATAAACAATATATAATTTATAAAATAATATATTAAATTTATATTAAATATAATATTTAATAATTTAATAACAATATATTATTTATGATATTATTAAATTATTATATAATATAAATATAATAATATTAAAATATTATAAATATAAAATTTAATTATTATACTAATAATTAAAGTCCATGGTTGAACTCAGGATTCACTGCATAGTGTAGTCACATGGATTTTTGTTAAATTTTTTTGGGGTGCATAGTTTATGCACTCTAAAAATTCCCCTTTCAAGCACATTCACACATATATATTTTAGTGCTGTTCACTGCATTCTCAGTATTGTACGACCAGTGCCACCATCAGTTACCAAAACATTTCCATCATTTCAGATAGGAACCCTGTACATTTTAATCCTTAACTTCCCCTGGTAACCTAGATTCTAGGTTATGACTCTGAGTTTGCTTAGTATAATTTTCCTAATTAGTGAGATTATACAGTATTTGTCCTGCATAAATGTTTTTAGTAAATCCTTTCTATCAGGTTTAGCACATTCCCATCTATTCTTAGTTTGCTGATAGTTTTCATCATTTATAGGTATTGAGTTCTGTCAATGCTTTTTCTTCTCCTCCTTCTTCCTTTTTAATCCATAAAATGGGGTTCGGGTGAAAACGGGTTTGGCATCAGTGAAAACGCTTTCAGTTTCCCTCCGAGCCTCAGTTTTCCTATCTGTAAAACGGGGGTGGTGTTATTTCTCTAGTAGGGCAGCTTACGTAATAAGTAATGCGTATTTGGTGACCTCTCTGCAGAACTGTGCTTCTGTAAAGGATGTTGAGTGTGATATGACATAGGTACCCTCAACTGTTTGTTATAGGAAGGCTGAAGCTTTTTGTTCTTTAAATAAATACCTCTTGCTAACTGCCTTTACTTTTTTTTTTTTTAACAGGCCAGCTTCTTTAAATCAGCTGATGTCCTAGGCAGTGTCAGAGCTGATGCTGCCAAGGACAGGCATCATATCACGTTGCATCTTAGTAAACACTTTGTCGTGCATTGCCATATTGAGGAGCATCTGTGAGGCAGGCTTCATCATCTCCATCTCACACATGAGAAAACTGAGGCTTTGAGAGGTTAATTGCCAGTGAATCTGCATTATCAATGGCCTACAGGAAGTTAAGAATCTCCCTGTTTTCTTAAACTGGGGAGATTAACATGATTTTCATAACTATTATATAATTATAGGGACATATTGCTGGTTCCTGATATTAAATTTGGATTATATGCATTTCTTAACCCCTCTGATTAATATCAGTTTAATTACAAAGTAAGTAGCTCATGCTTATGTGAAAAAAATCAAACCATTACAAAATCTATATGAAAGTGCAAAAGTGGAAGCCCCTTCTCCTGTCCCTCTCTGCACCCCACACACCGGAGGTGATCACTGCTCAGGGTTTGATGTGTCTCTTTTCAGATCATTTCGTAGGCTCAACAGTGAGTCTCTCGTTTCTTTGCACATCTTTCTGGGAACAGTTGAACACCTTAGGCAGGCTGGAGAGTCTACTAGGATTGTTAAAACCATTCGATAGCATCATGAACCCAGAAGTGCCAATCACCTCTCGTGACCTGATGGGCTTCCGAGGGAGTTGTGTGGTCGCTGCAGTCAATTAATGGGAAATCACAACTTCCTCATTTCAAGTGGAGAAAGTGACTAGTTCCTACCGACTCACAGCTGTGGTTGTAGCTCACGTGGAAGCAGGAAGCAGCGAATCCTGCACCGTACACGTTTTAACACAGCCACTCTGCCCATTGGCACCCATGTCTTAGGTGTTGATTAGTTAAATTGGTGACACCTCCTGCCTTTGGGGGAGCTAGGGAGGAGGTGGCAAGGAGAGGAAAGGGCTTGTGGCATCTTCTTCCCCTGGGATCCTGTGAACCAGGCTGGGTGTGGGGATGTGTCACTTCCTCGCCTTGTCCCCCAAGCCCCTTCTCCACATCCATGCAGCTTTCTCTTGCCTGAAAACCCTGGAAATCCTAACCAGTGCAGCACAAGCTCCAGCATCCAATCTCCCTGCTTGTCTGCACAGCTTCCCTCCAGCCCCATGCCCTGAGTGGGGCTGGGCTCACACCCTTTAAAGACCCAGGGGCCCAGGATGGAGGGGGGCTTGTGGCATCATGCCTTTTCTTGGCCTCCACTTTCTCCACAGGGCTGGGACTGGAAGCTCCTGGCTTTGCTGCTGGAAGGAGTCCTGTGCTCTCCAGCAGGAGAGGCAGAGGGTCGTTTTGAGCTGGCTCAAATGGATCGGCCATACGTTGTTACAAAAGCTGTTTGGATCTGTTTGTGCAGTCATTCTCTGTAAGCTATCTTTTAGTATCTCCATGGATGCCGGGCCTGCGTGTGTGCAAGTGTGCATGTGTGTGTGCGTGTGTGTGTGTATGTGGGGTGGGTGTTTGCAGATAGGAGGTGGGGTTTTTCCTCCCCCTCATATTCATCTCATTCCTTTGGTATCTACTGAGCATGTTCTATGTGCCAAGAGCTGTGTGGCAAGGCGCTGGGATGTAGTAGTGAAAAGTATACACTCTCTTGTGGTTTGTACCCTCGATTGGGGGATACAGTCCCCTCCCCCAAAAAGCTAGCATGCAAAATGATAAAATAAAGATTTTCATGCCTTTATGCTCTAGATAACAAGGTATTTCTGCTTATGAAGTTTTACCTGCCTTTCTTAAGGCGATGTGGTACATGAACAGGTCACCCATTTTAAACTTTATTTTTCTCTATTGTAAATTGGAGATCCTAGCTTGAGCTGCCTTGAAAGAGGGCAATCCCTGTGGAGGTTTGTTTCTAAAGTCTAGTCAAACCCTCCCCCTTGAAAAATCCCAGCTCTCTTAAATCACCCACAAAGTCCAATATATATAGTTTCCTGTTTCATCATAATAAGTTCATAACAGACAATAACGTGAGTATATGAATTACTAAGCAAAATATAATTTCAGCGTACTACATTGTAAATGTTCTTCTTTTAATGGTTAAACTATGTGAAATTGCCAGCATGTGGATATTTTTGACCTATAAAGTGGCAATTTCATGTGGTTGGTCTAATAAATTACTATTTTTATCTTTTGCTTTGATACAGCTCTAAGTTAATATTATTATGTGTAGAACTCTAATCTCAAAGGATTACTCTGGAGATATCTTTTTGGGAGTGATAGAAATATTCTAAAACTGGATTGTGGTGGTGTTTGCACAGCTCTGTAAACTTGCTAAAAATCATTAATTGATGCTCTTAAAATGAGTGCATTTTATGGTATGTAAATTATACCTTCATAAAGCTGCTTAGAAAAGAAAGGAAGGCACTGGCTCAGGACCAGGCACATGGCAGGGATTTGGGATATGGTATTCCCTACCATCCCTGTGGATGAGTATCCTACAGCATCTCTTGTGGGTAAGAAAGCCAGGTCTAGTCCTGTCTGTAAGGCCTGAGGCTCAGAGAGGTGAGGTGACTGGGCTGAGGTCACACAGCGAGCACATGGCTGAGTTGGCTTGTGCCATTTCACCCCAGCACCCCCTGCCAGGCTCCCTCCCCCTTCTCGTGGCTCCATGTGTTCTGACAGGGCTTGCTCCAAAGCACATTTTGGGGGCTGAGCGGACTGGGAGTGGGAAGCCCATGGAAAATGGATTTGCACACCTGCCTCCCCGAGCAGACCACTTTGGAAATCATTTGTGACCTGTAATTGACCATGACGATTCAAAAATTGGAACCTGAAAATCACAAACATGCTGGATTATTAGATGAAATTGCAGTTTCCCGTCAGCCCGCTGCTTCCTGACTTCTCATTGAGCTTGATGGGCTGGAGCTCAGCTAATCTCCACAACACACTCCATTCCCTTGCTGTGGTGGGCTCTGCTTAGCCGGTTCCTCCACTGGGGGGGATCTTGGCAAGAGCCCCGGTCCCCAGTTGGGTGAGTGCACAAGGGGCGGAGAGAGAAGCCCCCATTTCTCCCAGCAGGTTCCTCTGCTTCCCCGGGAAACTGTACATCTGACCTGAATTGGTCTCAGGAGCCCCCACCCCCTCAGCCTTGCAGGGTTCTCCTCGGCCCTACTCCACTTGGCCCCAGATCTCTGTCCCATCTCATCACCCTCCCTCTGACCTCATGCTCTTACTCACTCATGTCCCAGCTCATCTGACCTCAGTCTACTGCTCGAACATACCGGGCTCCCTCCTGCCCCTACGCCTCTGCTCCGGCTGTCCCCACTTCCTGGAACATCCCCAGCCATCCATGAAGCCAATTCCTTCAAGCCTTTGCCCAAATGGCACTTTTTCAAGGAGGCCTACCCTGGCCACCGCATTTAAGCTCCCAGCCCTCCCAGCCACGCCCGGCTCCTGACCTCCCTGCCCTGCTTTACCTTCCGCCCCCACAGCACTGATTGCCTGACAACCCCAGACTGCGTGACTCATTTTCTCACATTCATTGTGTATTGTCCCTTCTCCTCACTAGAATGGAAATTCTAAGAGTGCAGTGATATTTTCTAACTGTTTCTTTGATACACCCTAACTTCCAGGAAGAGGGCAAATCAACTCCATAGAACTTTGTTATATATATATTTTCTTTTTTTGTTATTGTTATATATATCTTAAACAGCTTTATTGATATGTAATTTACCCACCACACAATTCATTCAAAGTGTTAGTTCACTGGTTTTAGTATACTTACAGAGTTGTGCAGTCATCTTCACAATCAATTTTAGAGCATTTCTATCACCCCCAAAGAAACCTCTTATCTAGTATCATTTCCCTCCAACCTCCTCCCCTAAGCCCGAGGCAACCAGTAATCTACTTTCTTCCCGTATAGATTTGTCTATTCTCGACATTTCTTATAAATAGAATCATACAATATGTAGTCATTTGTGACACTTAGAGTGTTTTCAAGTATCATCCATGTTGTAGCATGCACTGGTACTGCATTCCTTTTGTGGCCAAATAATATTCCATTATATTGCTCTACCACTTTTTATTTATTCATTAATCAGTCGATAAACAGTTGGATTGTTCCCACCTTGCGGCTATTATGAAAAATGCTGCTGTGAACATTCATACGAGAGGTCTGTGTGAACACGTTTCCGTTTCTCTTTGGGCATGTGCCCAGGCATGGAATTGCTGGGTCAAAGGGTAACTTGAACCTTTAGAGTAGCTACCACACTGTTTTCTAAGATGGATCCATTTTATCATCCCACCAGCAATGTATGATGGTCACGTTAAGGTGCCATGCTCAGATCCCACCCCTCCAGCCCACCCTGTGGACAGTTCTAGAACATGGTGGCAGCACTCTCTGGTCATAGAAGGGCATTTAGTCCTGTTCATGGGGCAGCCAGAATTTCTGTGGACCCCAGGAGCAACTCAACCAGTGGGGATGGGAGCTGTGGTAAGCACCCCAGCTTGCTTTACCCTCAGGGAGAGCATCCTGGGTGTGATCACCGCCTCTCAGAGCCCCACTGGACTGCGCCCCGGCTGCCAGTGGCGACCTGCAGTCTTTGCTGATTTCCTTCCTCTCCCCATCTCCCTTCCCCACCCCCTTCTGCTGCTTCTGGGATCCGGTTGCAAATACACTACTTGCACCTGAACCCTTGGGTGGCCGCTGAATTAGGTACCCCAGAAAAACATGTCCTTGACCTTAATCCTTCCCTGTGAGTGTGAAGCAGTTGTAAATAGGACCTCTGAAGATGTCTGAAGTCAAGGTTTGGCCAACTGAATCAGGACGGGTCTGGATCTATCACTGGAGACACTGGAAGGGGAAAGGCACAAAGAAGCAAGAAGCTGGAAGTCACCGGATCCAGAAGAGAAAGGAGAAGTCGCTGCCATGTGTATTACCACGCAATGGAAAAACCAGAGATCCAAGGATTGCCAGCAGCCGGCCTAGAATGCCATAGCATCACCTCGCTGGCATCTCAGTTTTGGACTTCTTGTAGCCTTCATACTGTGAGCTGATGAATCCCATTGTTTGAGCCAACCCATTGTATGGTGTTGTTTTAGCAGCTGGGATACTAAAACACCTTGTCTCAGTG
Source organism: Tamandua tetradactyla (assembly GCF_023851605.1). NCBI lineage: Eukaryota > Metazoa > Chordata > Mammalia > Pilosa > Myrmecophagidae > Tamandua > Tamandua tetradactyla. The sequence continues at coordinate 10,218,501 of NC_135327.1, read as the reverse complement.
TCTGCTCCGGGAGGAGCGCTTGGGAGTTCACAGCTGGCAGCAGGAGCAGCTTGTGGAAGGTGGCATTTCTCCCGGGCACCAGGCAGAGAGTGACAGTTTGAATTGGCACCTCGGAGATTTGGATTGGGGTGGATCATCTTTGACTGGTGTTTCTAGGAAGCAGAAGGCAGAGGGCAGATGGGTAGGGCGATCCCGAGTGCTGGTCAGGAGGCGAAACACTGTGCAGGAGAAGGAGCAGTGAAATCTCTAGATTTTTAAATAAAGAGCACTTAACACCAAGAGTCACATGGTGTGCCTCCGGCCAGGACAGTAGAGCCGAGCTGTGGCCACTCCGATCAGAGGAAGGTGCAGGCATGTGAGCTGTGGCTCCCCCACGTCATCCCTGTGCAAGGCTGCCTAGCTAATTAGTGGGGTCAGTGCCAAATGAAAATGCAAGGCCCCCGGGAGAAAAATTATTATAAATTTCAAGGCAGTGGCAGCCAAGCAGTCAACCAAAGTGCAGCATCCTTCTGCACACGGGGTCCCACAAGCCTGTACAGATGCCATGCCTGTGATGCCGGCCCTCCCAGATGCCTTGTTCCCCTTCAAGGTCACGTCTGTGTTGCAGTTGTTCGCTTCAGAAACACCCACGTAATCTGTGCTCTCCCAGCCCCACCTGCCCCACTGGACTGTCTGCCCATCAACTCTGCCTGCACACTCTGCTCAGAGGGATAGAGGGGTGGCTGCAAAACATGGCTGTGCTCACTTCCCCCTGCCCCCCCCCACCCCGGGCTCAGATAATCCCCGCCCTCCCCACTGTGCCTGTGGTTTTTAAATCATGACCAGCCAGACCCCCCCAGGGGCTGTGGATGTGCAGCCGAGGGTGGGAGGGGCTGAGGCCCCCTCCTTTCCTCCCCATTTCAAACACAGCAAACCCGTTTTTATCTGTTTTGCATATATATTGAGCTTCCACCAGAAGATTTCATTCGAGGAGAAGTTTCTACTCCTGAAGAAAAAAGAAAATACTTCTGGAAACGACAAGTAACAGAATTGAATGCAAACCCCTTGGCTCAGCACTCAGTGTTCGCAAAGCTGTATAGCCCATAGGCAAAATCCAGCTGACCATTCAGAACGGGTTTTATAGTTTTAGATGGTTACATAAGTACCTCTATAAATGCCTTCAGTTTTGCCTCTTGGCCTGCAAAATCTGAAACATTTACTATCTGGCCTTTGAAGAGAATGTTTCTTAATCCCTGATTCTGCTCCAACTTTCCTTCCCAGGCTTACCTCCCAACCCACTTATCTAACAGACTTTGTTCATAAAGAGAAGCTCATCAGATATAAAACTAGGGCGCCCACCCTTTGGTGTCCTAACATTGTGATAGAGCCCTTTTTACTTTCCCCAGGTGCCTTGTTTGGGCAGTAGATAATATTGCCATCCTATATATAACTAACAAATAAATTGAGTGGACAAAACCACCTGCAAGTTTTGCAGAGTTATATTATCTTTGATACTAAAGGCATTCCGAAAAGCGGTTCCAAGCTTCTAGCTGTTTGAGCTAATACTAAAAAATGACAAGCATTACAAAAATAGAATGGCCTTAAAAATAATTACGGTGCTTCTATTATGGATTTGATCGGTTCCTAGAACTAATGGCATCTTTGCTTGCTTAATTTTCTTAAAAGGATTTAACCAATCTATCTGATTTTTAAAAGCAGCATGAGGTATGTTAACGGAAACCCATGTTGGGACACAAATGTAATTTCATGCTCTGTAGTGAATATTTTGTTTAGAGAAAAGCTATATTTAGGGGGTGGGGGAGGAGCTGTCCTTTCATCTGATATTCTAGGAAATGAACCATTTTGCCACTTTCTGTGCCTGGGGCCCAGCATGTGTGTTGATCTGAAACGGCTCCAACTTTTAGAAGATGCTGGCCCCAAATGACCTGGATATTATCCAAATAAGTACTTTTAATTCCCAGTAATAACTAACCAGCCATGAAGAATAACTCAATTTTGGATGGATCTAATTTTATTTATGAACAGGCACCTACAGCTATCCTGAAGCTTAATATCATTTTAAAAGTTGAGGTAAAGAAACATACTTTTTAATGATCTTCCTGCCATCCTGTTTTTAAAATTCATTACGCCAAGAAGCGTTTTTTTTTTTTTTTTTGTGGAGCATACATGCTTCTACGCTCTGGGCTGGACAACATGGAGGGTACCCATTCTCTACCCTCCAGGGACCTAGTACGCATCTTAGAGCCATTCGGTGTCCTTGGTGTTGTGGTAGCGGCCCCACCCACCAAGCTGAGGGCCTCTGAAATCTTGGAATTGGCTTATTGTATATTATTGTGAGCAACACCTTGAAGAAAAATAAAGCAGGGCCAAGGAATAGAGGATGATGGAGATGATGTTTTTATATGAGGTAGTCCAGGAAGGCTTCTCTGGGGGAGGTGGCATCTAAGCAGAGACTTGAGGGAAGTGAGTCTATAAAGTATACTACTTTTCATTCTCACGCTTGATTGTGTCAATGTATTTGGCATAGGGTTCTTGAACTCCCTCAAGGAATCTCAGGTCTCCCAGGATTAGAAGAAAACAAGTTTTCTCTCAAGGCCCAAAGTAAAAAAATCCAAGAACTGCACGAGAAGTTTCAGGCTGTATTGTTGGCTGCCTTAGGTTAAATTTATAGAGTCCTCTCATATGGGTAAATGAGGACGAGGGGCTGGGGAACCTCAGCCAGACGGGAGAGGGGCAGAGAAACACCAAGAACAGACCTGGAAATGTTGAGAGCAGCCTCTGTGTCCCCACTGACACTTGTTGAGTATTTGACCTGTGTCAGGCACTGTGTTAAGACCCTTTCATGCATTAGCTCAGTGAATCCTCCCAAGGTCCCTAGAAGGGAGGGAGAGGTCAGATGGCAACTGAGCAGAGCCTTGTGGGGTTTAGAAGGCAGAGATGGCCTGTAAGCTGCACCAGAGGAGTGATTGTAATCTGTCTTGCTCGGGATTTAGCACAGTGCTTAGATGGTTTCAGTGCACAATAAGTGTTTGTTGAATGAACAAATGAATGAATAGCCCAAATGAAAGCACAGATGCAGGAAACCAGGCATGTGTACTTTCCATCTATCTGGAGGTTGCAGTCTGATTCTCCCTTCCCTAGTGGGGATAGCAGAGTGGAGCCTGGGCAATGTAAGTGAATGAGGAAGTATATAGTATGAGACCAAGTTGCAAAGGCACATTGGGACCTGGAGTGGCGACAATACCACGAGTACAGTTTATTTTCCCTGGGTATGTAAGAAGGTGTTACACCAGCCTCCCTTTGGCCTGGTTTGGGGCCATGCGACCATTCTGACCCACGGACTGAGTGGCGACGGCTTCTAGGCTGAGGCAATGGAGAACACACATGCTTCCTCCAAGTCTACCCTCTGCTGCAGTGACCCTGGAGGCCACATGATGGAAATAGCCCGAGTCCCCGAGTCACTGCATGGAGTGGGGGCCCACCTACCAGGACCGGACTCCTTGTGAGGGTGGATGAATATTTATTATGGGAAGTCACTGAGATTTGGGGATTTATAAGCTACTGTATGCATACACTCTATATGCTACCCTATCCTGACTAATACAGGGCCAGGTTGCTGAGGGCCTTGAAAGCCAAACTAAGAAAGTTTAAGAGCTTCCTGCACTTAAAGAGAAGAGTCTCTGTGCTGCCACCAGCCGGTCTCCCATCTCAGGTAGAGGAGACCCATGGGTGTGTGGGTGCCTGATCTTATCCCTGCAGTTGTGGCAGGTGCCAAGAGACCGTGAATCTCTATGTCCATTCAAAAGACATGAACCAGGCGATTCCTGCTGAGAAAGCCTTCCTTTCTTCTCTCTGATCAATTGGTCTTTCTGGTGGTCCAAGCATATTAGCTGGGCGGCAGCAGAGGTCTTGGCAAGAAGGCCTGGTCAGAGAGACTAAAATATTATCCTGGGGCTGGCTGTGAAATTTATTTTGGGATGTTCAAAGTGGCCCAAACTGCACAGACAATGTGATTGCTGATGAAGAGGCATGCCTTACCTATTAAGATGCTGAGGATGGTGAAAATAAACGGAGGTTTCAATTTAATCTCCAAATAGTGACTTTAAAAAGCAGGATCATACTTTATTCTGTGCCCTGCTTTTTGGCACTCAAAAAATCTATCATGGACCTCCTTTCACTTCCTTCCGCCTCATTCTCTTGAGTGGATGCTTAGACGTGCATAGACTGAGTACACCATCCTTTCCCAAGGCATTCCCCTATTGATGAACCATTTTGTTTGACTCTATTTTTCCAGTATTACAAATAAGGCTGCAATGAACACCCTTTCACACATTCCTTTGAACACATGTCCAGGTGTTTCTGTGGTGAAATTTCTGAGCCTTTTTCGTTTTGATATGTACTGCCAAATTGTTTCCCTACAGCACAGTGATAATTTACACTCCAAAGGATGGTGATTTTTAATGGATTGGGTCTCCTGAGAAATTCAGCCACTGCCTCGTGTTTGGGTATGGGGCGGAGCTGCAGATCTTTGGAACATGTGTTTGGCTTGATTCCTTCCATTTAGTCTGTGGCTCAGGTCCTTTGCAGGAATCCCAGCCAACCCACAGGTGCTTCCCCTTCCCCAAAGCTCACATTTAAGCCCTGAAAAATGGGAGGACTTAATCCAGTCTCTATCAGATCTAAATCAGAACATTTTTTTCCCCTTTTGCCATTTTAAATTACCTCTCAGCTCAGCCCCAGACTGAGTAATTCAGAGTTAATGGGAAATGAAACCATGGTCCGTGGCATGATTGCGGGTATGTAGCCAGAAGCAAGCAAGATTTATTCTCTTGGAACCCAACTGGGTTGAAAAGGGTGATAAATCAACAGGGCTGTTGCTAGCTCCCCTTCTGCTGCAAGATTCATTCCAGTTTATCAGAATAATCATCTTAGGCCCCGAGACTGGAGATAAACAGCCAAATCCAGACCCCCACTAACTGGTAAGAGGGAGAGACGTCTTTCTGAAATTTCCTATCCTAGATGTGTTTGAACATATCTCCCTGTCACCTTCTAACTGAACTCCAGTGAAGAACACCAATCTATGCTTGCTGAAAATTTAGGCTGGAATTCTGGGCCCGTGGACATTAACAGCCCGAGATGTCTGGGAGGTGTGGGGTGGTTGTGGGGAAAGGGTCTTTCATGTCCCATGCTGATTCATGTAGTCCTGTGAACTGAATCCAGAGACACGCGTCTCCCCAACTTGGTCCTTCTGTCCACTGCTCTAGCTCTCGGCTCTTCTTTGGTTGTCCTTGCACTCATCTCTGGTGGCCATTCTCCCTGAGAACATGGTGCTGCTGTGGTCATACTCTAGACTTTCCTTGACCTTGTGACTGACCCCATTCGTGACCACCATATGACATAGGGCTCAAGGAGCAAAAATCACAGACAGGTGAGCATCAGTAAAGTGTTAAGAGGTCACAGTGTAAGCCCATCACTCAGAACCACCTTCAATGATGACCCAAAATATCAAGGGCTGACATTGACCAAAAACTCACTCGGGCTTAAACTAAGCTGCTTATAAGCATTGCCTCATTCGATCCCCCAAACCATTTTGTGAATTTGACTTCACCATTTACCCAGTTTTGCCAATGAGGAAACTGAGGCTTGCATGGGTTATGACTTGTATGAGATCATAGAACTAGTAAGTAGCAATGCCTAGTAAGCGACCACAGAGCTCATGTTTGCTTCTTCCATGCAACGTGCAACAGACATTCATTCACACAAACACACGTGCATAGAGATATGCACATGCAAAAACGTTTAAATTTACACACACACTGAGTTAGGGAGAATGTTCAGCAAAGAACAAGTGACTTAGGCTTGTGATTGCTATTGAGAATAAAAGCCTGGATTCCTAGCCCCCTCCTCGAAGCCCCCTCACATTGCTTACTGTAGAAATTTTAATAGAGACAAAGGCATGGCCAGGACTTTTTGAATCTGGGGTATTGCCTGGGGAAGTCTGGAAGGTTGCGTCCTAGGAAGCCCCACAGGATAAGCTTTAGTTTGGGGTATGGACTTAGGCCATGCAGCATTGGATGCCTGGTTTATTTCAGTGAGAATAGTCGGACTGTCCCAGGGACAGGTTTACATTAATTGAGGTTAGGACGCTGAGCTGCGATCCTGATGTAAAATAAAGAAAGAAAATAAATCACCATTAAAGGAATTTTCTCTGTGGGCTCAGATTCACATGGGAGTGCACAGGTCTCAGAACAGGAGAGACAGTCCTGGGCTGTTATAAGGCTCCACACTGAGCTGTGTCCATTTTACAGTAGGGCTGGCTGACAGATGGGACAGCAAGTCCCCCGGCCATGGGCCCCTCTCCCTGGACAGGGCTGAGACAGGTCAACTCAAGGCCTGCCTCTGGGACACCTTGGTTTGTGCTTTTGCAGCTGTCCAGTGCCTCTTCCAGTATGCATCGACTTCTTTAGAGATCTAAGCACATCTGAAACGGCTCTAGCCCTGACCCTCAGGTCTGGACACCATCCTCTTCTGTTCGCTTGCTTCTGCTCAGGTCTTCTCAATCAGTTCTTGCTAATTTTCTGGATTTGAGTCATGCAGGGAGATCTTATTTCCTTAGTCTTGAACTTCCTAAGGTAAGCTTTGCCCTAGTCCCCAAGTATTGAACACAGTCATTGCAGGAGAGGCTGTTGACACCCCAACCCTCCCGGCTGACGCTGGAGATCACCTGCGGAAAACTCCCATTCACGCCAAAGGCTCCCAGCAATTTCTCTGCCTGCAGGTGTTCTCTGGCCAAGGGAATATGCTTAGTTCTCAAACAGGGCAAACCAGAAAGTGTTATGCCTGGAAAGAGCCCTCAACCCACAGGAGTATAAATGCTCCAGCGTCACTGCTCCTTGGTGTGATGGTTTGGTGGGCATGCTCCACGCAGTCCCTCCACGGGGCCCTGAGGGGACTGAGCTCCGGCTGCCCACAGTGGTAGCCTGCACCCTTTATTGGCTTCCTTCCCTTCTCTGGCTCACTCCCCCAATCCCTTTTGGGGTTACCCAAATAAACTACTTTCACCCAAATCCTTGTCTCAAGCTCTTCTTACAGGAGAGCCCTGGCTGAACAGCTACACTCAGCCTTTCCCCGGAACAGTTGTTCACTGATGCTGTTTCATCACATCACCCCACCTCGCCTTCCTCTTTGCATAGCCTCCAGGAAGCACTGGACCTCAGTGGTAAGGGCCCAGGCATTGAAGTCAGGCCCACGTGAGGTCGATTCCTGACGAGGCCACTTATTGACTATATGACCTTGGGCAAATTGCTCTCTGAACCTCATTAATCTTTTCAACAATGCAGATAATGGTATGTGACTTTAAGAGTTGTCAGGAAGGATCAATGAGAAAATGTACGTGAAGGGCTCATTGCCTTGCTTGGCAATTAGTAGGTGCTCAATAAAGGTTAGACAGACTTTTACCTCTCTCCAAACTGAGGTTGGTTTCTTTGCATCAGGGTCAAGCAGAGGTTGCCCCTCCTCCTCCTCCTCCTCCTCCCAAGGCAGCCCACCCAACCAGAGATGAGTCCTGTTGAAGGGAGGAGGAGGAGGAGGTGTCCTGGCCAAGGGAGGCATGAAAACTATGGGGTTCACCTGCAGCCTTCCAGAGTCTTTCGCTTCTTTGTTCTGCCTTTTAATAAACATAAAATATCTGTTCACTGGTGGGGTGGGAGGGGAGGTAGAAAATTAAGAAAAGCAAAAAGAAGGGAAAAAAATCACCCATAATTTCACAACCCTAAATTAACCACTGTTGTCAGCTTGACATAGGTCTCCATGCATGCCTAATGTATACAATGCATAATGCACACACACATTCTAGACACTGGCCTAGTCACCGTATACGTAGGTATATACATATACACACACATATACACAATTTACACAAGCATAGATATATAATATACATGAGTATATATAAGTATGTATATGAATGGGATATAATGTATAGTATGCATAGGTATATATAATATGCATATATCGATATATATCTGCACACACTGATATATACATAAACTTATCAGGTCTATATGTATAGTGTTCATTAGTTTATAAATATAAACATTATTATACATAGTCACTGTGTAGAACTACATATAATAAACATAGGTATGTAAGTATAATATATTAAGTGCATATACTATACATAGATAATACATTTATCCTACATAGACATTTTATATACATAGATATATAATATACAACAAGAATATAATCTAATACATATATGTATGTATTGTTAACCTAGGTGTATATGTTACATACATAGAAGTTTGTATATATAAGTATATATCACATATAGATAACATATAGGGTATATACAATGCCTATATATAGCGTATGTATGTGTATTTTTTATTCTTTTTCTCATGGGCAGGCACTGGGAATCGAACCTGGTCTCCAGCATGGCAAGCGAGAACTCTGCCACTGAGCCACCATTGCACCACCCATGTGTGTGTATTTAAAAGTAGAGTCGGAGCAGGCCACGGTGGCTCAGTGGCAGAGTTCTTGCATGCCATGCGGGAGACCCGGGTTCGGTTCCCAGTGTTGCCCGTGCAAAAAAAATTATAATAATAATAAATAAATTAAAAAAAAATAGAATTGTCTTGGTTTCTGAGCACACACTCTCCCCTTCACAGCCCGCTCGGAGTGGTTTTATGAGCACACCAGTCAGATCGTGCACTACCACCCCCCCCCACCCCCACCCCCCGCATTTGGGATAAAGAACAAAATCCTTCAGCTCTTCTGCTCAGATCTGCCTTTCTGGTCGACCTCTCCATGCCGACTCCTTCCACCTCGTCGGACAGCACCACTTCAACCTTTGCTCATCCTTCTTTGGCCCCAGCCCCTGCCAGTCCTTCTCCCCACACCCGGTGCCAAGGTAAGGTTTGCTCGTAAATGCTACTTACTAGAAAAAGCTTCACATGACATTCAGTCCTCAGCAGGCTGCGGTTTACTGCCAGAACACTCAACCTCGTGGGTATCTTTTTTTCCCTGCCACACAGTAAGCCCCCCGAGCAGGCAGGCCGGCTGGTTTGTTTGCCTCTGGATCTCTGCCCCCTACACCGTGTCTGGCCAGCAGTTTATAAACATTTGTTAGGTCGCTGATTGCTAGTCTATGTTTTATTTTAAAAGTCACCTAGTGCACTGTAGACATCTTTCCGTGTCAGAAAATGCACATCTGCATTATTATCTGTGATTAGATCATAGTATTCCACTGTGGGCTGTATCATAATTAATTTAACTAACCTAGTGTTGGACAAAATGTTGCTTCCAAATGTATTGTTATAAACAATGTTGGAACTGACATTCATGCACAAGCTTGCAACTAAAGTTCCTGACAAAAAGGTTGTACCAATTTATGCTTCCATCAGTAATGCTCGAGTGTCTTTTTTTTTTTCCACATCTACCTCTATAGAAAAATGATTTTTTGCCAGTGTGATAGTCACAGCTCAAAGCTGCCTTTCTCTAATAACCAGGGAGAGTAATTCATTCATTCTTTCATCGTGCAGATACTTTATTGAGAACCCACCACATTTTATTGGCAACATGAATATATTCTAAGGCCAGTACCCAGATTTTTTTTTTTTTTATCGTGGCTCAACCATACATTTAAAATATTGTAGGGCAAATCTCCTCTCATTTTTCTTTAAAACAGCTTCTCAGTTATGGGCACACATTTATTATTCTAGATACACATTGAATACCTTTTGAAAAACCCTTATTTTGATTAGAAATGCATGAAATTTATAGATTTGAAAAGAAATATTTGTCATATTAAGTCCTCCCACCCAAAAGCATGTCATGGCTTTCCTTTTGTTTTTTCTTTTTAAATGTCTCTTTAAAATAAGTCTCAAATCCAACCACTCAAAGATACGCATTGTTTAACATTTGGCTAAACATCTTATTGGATATTTTAGGCATACACATTGATATAAATACATAATTATTCTTCAGCGGGATGCAAAGGAAATTTTGTATGCTTGGAGAAAAAAGCCTCAATAACATATTGTGGTCATCTTTCCTTTTTACACGGGCAGGCAACGGGAATTGAACCGGGGTCACTGGCATGGCAGGCGAGAACCCTGCCTGCTGAGCCACCTTGGCCCGCCTTCATCTTTCCATTTTAATAAGAAAATGATACATCACTTATAAATGACTGCAGTCGTATTCCATCATGTGGAAGTATCATCATTCAAATAGGCCCTTGTTCATGGATGTTCAGTGTATTTCCAAATTTTAATAATCATAACAATGTTTTTGGTCATCTGTTTAGAATCAATTCCTTAATTTAAAAAACCTGATTCCTAAAGCACGGGTATTTTTTATATTAATACATATGACCAGATTGGACTCCAGAAAGGTTGTATCGAATATACTGCTACCTGCAGCATTTAAGAATGCTCATACGCCATATGCCTTTGTGACCTTCTGGGCATGTGACCTTCAAATCTTTTTTAAAATTGAGATGTGACTAGGTGTCCTTTTTATTTGCATGTCTTTCATTCCCGTTGAGGGTGAAGGTCTTTTCATATGTTGCTTGCCTCATGAATTGTGTTGATGAGTTGCCTTGTTCAGTTTGCTCTTCTTGATTTAATTTCAGATATTGAACCTAACTTCAGGAATGTCCCCCCAACCTTCGTGATGTCCGAGATTTGGAAGATTCCTTCAGAAAATTTTTGTCGTGACTGGGGTCCTAGAAAAATGTCATGCAGAATAATTGATTGGAGTTGACATCTCACACTACTCTAATACACCAGCCCATGTGGTACAGACTTTGAGCTTCTGCCTCTCATGGGATCTTTGTGTTTTCAGCCAGATTCCTGTGTAGACGCAACTTTCCTAGCCCTTCCCAGAGCAGGGGGCAGAGCTGGTCTTGTCCGGTTTCTTTGAGGGATCCTTTCTAGGGTCCTGATTTGATGCAGGGTCTCAGTTCCATACTCTGTTAGCATGGAGGCAAGGCTGGCTCTCCTGTCCCAAGGTTGGCGTGAAAACCCCAGCCCCTAGCCAGGCTGTGTACCCTGCTCCCGGGCAGCAGTGGCTTCCCTCCAGCTTTGATTTCTTCTGTCATTTTCAGTCTAGAGATTTCCCTGTCTGTAGAGTGAATCTATACATTTTAAGTGTAATTCTAAAAGTTCTTCTTCTCATGGATTTTTAGTGGTTGAGAGGGACCTCTATGTCAGCTCAGTCAACCAAATTGTTAATACAAAATTTATTTTTTATATTGAGGCTCTTAACCCTGGATTGCACATATTGTAAATATTTTGTCAGTTTTTAATTTATTATTTTGAAGTTATATTTAGGGTAGATTATCATAAGGAGGTTTTATGTTTTTACGTAGCCACATCTTTTCACCTCCATACGTTGTTTCTAGTTTTGGGATTATGTTTAAAAAAGCTGTTTCCTCCCCAAGATTTAAAAACAAAACAAAAACAACCACTAAATCATATTTTCTTCTAGTGCTTTTATTGTTTCTGTTTTAACATTAAAATTGTGGATTCATTTATCACCTTTCCCCATGGCTAGTCTGTGTCAGATATTCCTGAAAAGCCCATCATTTAACTATCTTCATGTATGTTTTGTCTTATTTATGGATTCTCATTGATCTGTTACTAAGTCAGTAATAGACTGTCTCAATTATAATGCTTTGGAAAAACATTTTAGTACAACTAAATTACCCTTGTCGCTGCCTCTCTCTCACGTTTTTTAAAGAAAATTTCTGACTATTCTCATACCTCCCTGAAGATTAAATCCAGAATCATTTAAATAAAAACTTATGTAAATATCATTGGGGTTTTCCACAAATTTATAGATGGCTAGAGACAGTCTGCTTCATTTTCTCTAATCATTTATTGCCTGCTCAGAGGAGATCTTGTCAAGTTTGGCAAATATGGGAGTGCAGGCCCAGTGTGGGGGTGACTTCTGAGAATGGTACTGCTTGAAGGCAAGATGCAAACATTAGCTGCAAACACTAATGCTGGGTTCCGACCTTCCAACCTCTTTCGAGCCCATCCCTTTATTCAGACTGGGCCTGCTCAGAGCGCATTCTGACTATGCCCTTGACCTGACCTCGCCCTCACCTCGTCAGACACCTGGGGTGGGGGGAAGTGGAGGGGAGGTGCATTCTCACTTCACTGGGACCCCCCCCGCCTCCTGCTATCTGACTGTTCATGCAGCCCTGTGGGTTCTGTCTCCTAGGAGGGTCTCCAGGGCCCCTCCTCTCCATCCCCACTGCCGCTGCCCTGGCTCTGGCCTCATCCTCCACCACATGGACGGTCCGCAGCCTCTTCCCTGGCACCTCCGCCTCCACTCTCCCAGGCAGCCGTACAGCCATGTGTTCTGAAACACTGGTCCAGGTTCTTCCCCAGCTGAAAACTCTTCTGCGGCTCCTTCACAGAGCTCACAGTCCAGGGAAGCAACATTCATTTACCCATTCAAGAATGATTTATCATTAAGCAGCTCCTTATGCCAGGTCCTTAGGTCCTGGAGATATGGCTGTGAACAAAGATAAAAGAATGTCTGCCCATAGTCTGGGGTTGAGAGGAGACAAAGATAAGCAAGATAAACAAGTGATATTTAAAGGCGAAAATACAGCAGGAAAGGGGGCTAAGCCATTCCAGAGGTGAGGAGCTGGTGGCATTTTTAATGGCTGGGCAGAGGCAGACTCCCTGCCGAGGTGGCGTTAGAACAGAGATCCCTGGGAGGTGCGGGGGAACTCACGAGGCTCTCTGGTAGGTGGCCCTGCTCTAGGCACAGGGACAGCGTGCAAAGCCCCCAGGCAGGAGGGGAGCAAAGGGGAGGGAGGGAGCAGGAGGCAATTGTGGCATGATGGTGCGGGCCTCACGGGCTGATGTTACACCCGCTTTTGGGAAAAGGGAGGCCTGCTGAGGCTTCCGCTGGCTTAGTGATCTCAGCTTAGGTTTTAGCAGGGAGGCTGTGATGGAGAATGGAACACAGATGACCATATACGGGATGATTTATTGCCAGTGTGATAAGAGCTAGGAGCCAGAGTCCGGGCTGCTTTTGGAGGGTTAACAGGAGACCTTGACTCAATGTGGGAGCTGGGGGCGGGGCTGAGGTGGGGCTGAGGTGGGGCTCAGGTAGCATCTGGGCCTTGAGGCAAATGGGAGCCATTGCAGGGTTTGAGCAGGGGCTTGAGCAGCTCAGCCCTGCCTGTTAGCAGATCAGATTTTTGCTCCCAGTTGATCACATTCCTGGCCAGGGGAAGCTTCTGGAGGTTCCCTTGGGTGGGGTGGCCTGAGGTATTCACCTGTCTTCAGGCCTCGGTGGAGAGGGCTCATGGTGCTTGCCCGGAGGGCTGGGGCCATCACTGTGAGATGTGTCAGGCACTTGCGGTCCCCCACAGCTCGAAGTGAAATCCTCTGTCACTGATACATCAAGGGAGAGACAGCTCTGCCCCTACATGAAGCAGTAGATGGACGCTTGCCAGCATCTGGTGGCAAATGATCCGGCAGTGTCGTAGCTCCCTGACACCCTCCTCTGCCTCCTGGATCTTCTGGCCAGGCCGGGCCTCCAGGAGAGTCCATGCCACGCGTGCACCTGCTCGCGGCCTCTCCGTGCTGTCGGAGTCAGCCCAGACAGAGGGCGCACTCCAAATAGGCCATCCGGGAGGAACCAGTAAAAGGGCTATTTAAGAAGGCGGGGGTAAGGTGTGGGGGAACCACAAAGGATAGTGCAGTTCCTGGGGCAATGACAGGGGCACGTGCCCAGGTCCCCCGGGAGGGGCAGGCGCTGGGCCCTGACGCAGGAGCGCGAGTCCCGGAGAGAGGGCCGGCCCAGGAGCCCGCCCAGCAGCCTTGCGGAGGTGTCGCCTGATTGACTGGGCTGCAGTGCGATGTACCCTCCATCCCACCAAAGCATGACCTGTGCTTGGGTGACTTGGCCATCTGTCCTGCACTTCTGAGTGGCCATGGGGCAATCATGCTCCAGATACCTGCTGTCCCTCCAAAATGAGAGACGCATGGACCAGACCTGTACTCTATCCACAGCCTGAAACAGCCCTGCCCCTGCTGAATTATGTGCTGTGAGTGAGAAATAAATGGTAAACCTCTGAGATTTGGGGGTTGTCATTCTGTATCATCACAGCAATAGCGGACTAACAGGAAAGTCAGTTGAGTACCACCAGTAGTCACATTTCCCGCTGGTGAAACTGAAATACAGAAAGGTCATAGATGCTACGTGACAGAGTCTGCGTTGGGACTAAGGAACTCACTTTTAGCCATTGTCTCCAGAAAAGCACATGCACTAATGCCTCACAGGTGCAAAAGGGGTTCCAGCATCCCAGCACAGCCCCTGGCCCAGGCACCTTTGGGAACTGCAGTTCCGGCAGGAGCTGAGACGAAAAGAAATCAATAGCCGGTGAAGACCTGTTTCCCAGTGTCTAAAGCCTCAACCTGGAAACTCAGCTCTGCAGTCTACTATTCTCCGCGGAGCACAGAGGAGGCATCTAGGTGCTCGGAAGTATATGAAGCCGTTCCGCAGCCCAAGCACGCGAGGAGGCCAGGCAGCTGGGCAGCTCCCGCCTTATTCTTTCTTCTTCCTTCTCTGACCACAGAGCTGGCGTGGCTTTCACGGTGTTATGAGCTTATGCACATTTTTATGCATTCAAAGTTGGGGCAAAATCTATATAAGTGTTCATCACTCTGTGTGTGTGTGAGAGAGAGAGAGAGAAAGAGAGAGAGAGAGAAAACAAGAGAGAGAGGGAGAGAGAGAGGTGGGGTGGAGGGAGGCACCACGACGGAACATAGCTGGGGGATATTGTGGCCTACAGAGGTTCAGATGCTGGGCTTTAGGATCAGAAGGTTCTGGGTTTAAATATGGGGGGGGGTGTTAACACCCCCATTGTGTGACCCTGACAAGTTTTGCATCTGAGTATTGGTTCCCTCATCTGAAAAACAGGGGAGGCAGTAGTACCTGAGTAAGAAATAGGATTGGCCTGAGTGACATAACTTGTATAAGACACCTACCAGCCTGTAGGGGCGGAAACTTAGCCTCTTATCATCCCTTTTAGACAGTGACTGCAAATGACAGATCAACCCATTTGAGGAATTCCTGTGAACTCGGCTGGCATGTGGGAAGCTGTCCCACTCAGGGGACCCAGGGGACTGACGCAGGAAAGCGCTTCAGTGTTGATTTGAGCCGGGTTCCATAGTGCTGCCTGTTCAGGGGTCCAGCCTTGGCCTCAGAACCAAAGGGCACTTGGAATACAGAAAAAAGTGCTTAAAACTAGGAGATATTTGGACCTGAGTATAAACCTGCCTTTAGTAGTTACTAGCTCTATGACTTGGATACTTTCTTAGACTTTCTAAGCCTTGTTTATCTTTCCTTCTGTAAAATGGGTCTAATACTTGTATCCTGTTTACCATGTATTATCAGTCCTCCGCATGGCGCTTGCCCGCACAACCCATGAATAACTAACTGCCCAGCACATAGTCAGTACATGGCTGCCACTTGTCTGTCCCTCAGTGGGACTCTTGGAATGAAGGTAGAACTGGGGGCTCCATAAAGGATAACTAAATGTTAGTTATTAGTGTAGTAGTACATTCCCAGACACTTTTTAGTGATCGTTCATTATTTTTTGAAGAAGCTTGAGGTCCAGTGTCAATAAATTGGTATAACTGCCGAGTTCGGCTTTGTTAGCCTAGAGAGACCTGACTAGCATCTGAGCACCTCCTATCCTGCCTGTCTGCCTCCCTACCTTCCACCTGGGGACCTTTGCATTTTCTATGGTTTGTGCTGTGGGTGCAAAGGACATCCTCATCATCCTCCTCATCTTCATTGCAATCATCGTCAATGCCGTTACCATAGTCATCCCCACCGCCCCCCCATCACCATCCTAATGACCGTGAGACTCATCGCCACAACCACCCCCGTTAGCATCACTGCAGTCCTTACCTCCAGCGTGACTGCACCACCCTGTGTTCCACCACGCACTGTCCCAGCCTCTGTGAAATGCTTTGCCTTATGAAATTCTTATAAAAAGTCTGTAAGGAAAATACAATTACTATCTCCATCTTACAGACAAGACAATCGAAGCATGTAAGTGTGAAACAGCCCCAAATTAACCTCTGGTGGGGTGGTGATTCAAATCCAAGTAGTATCCATCCTAGGCCACTCCCTTGACCTTGGAATTGCTTCTTTTCACCACCCTTTACCTAGTTAATCCGTCCTTCAAATGCTTCACCTTCAGTTCTAAGCTAAATGTCGCATCCTTGGAAGTCTTTCTTGACTGCCTTTAACATCATTGTAAAAACCTTTTTCATTTTTCTTCATGGTACACATCACAATGTGTAATTTTACCTTCATTTTTTTGCATGCCATCTTATGACCTGGGCCCAGCATGAGGTTGGCTCAGAGTAAGTGGTCCACAATATTGCTGGATGAAAGGATGGGCCCTGCCGCTCTCACTAGCCTGGCTAGGGTCCCACCCCTCAGTCCTCTGGTCTTTGAAGGTCAGCTTCCTTTTTACTTCATCTTTTGGTAGGCCCTGTGGGTTCCAGATGAAGCAAATGTCACCTTCCCTGGATCCCCATTAAGTAGGTAAGACTCTCCACAAATGGCTCAGGAGCAGGGAGTTACTGACAGTGGGAAGGCTGGAGAGAGGAGAATCAGGAGGCAGGGAGATAAGGTAAGAGCTGTTACAGTAATGAAGGCTCGGCAAAGAGGCCATGGATGGATGGCCCTCAGTGGCAGTGGTGGCAGTGGGGACAAGGGTCAGGGACAAAGCTGAAAAAATACCATGAAGCAGAAATGGCTGGACTTGGTGTCTGGATGCAGAGAGCATACAAGGGTGTGGTGCTGTCAACAGTTCTAAGGGTTCAACTTTGGAGGAGGAATAAAGGATGTTGACTTCTATAGCCTTGGGGGCATCCTGGTCTCACCTTCTGCACAGGATGGGCTCTTTTGTGCACCTTTTTACAGATGCTGATCCCTCTGTTTGGAATACCCATTCCTTCCATTCTCCACCTGGCAAACTCCTACTCAGCCTTTGAGACACAGCTCAAAGGACTTGTCTGCTCTCCTTCTCTCCATCCTGGCTCTGGGCTGCCACCACATTTTGATCAAACTTTCTACAAGCATGAGCCATATTGAGTCGTCTGCACGGTTATGCCTCCTTCTGCCCCATCAGCTGTGAGCTTCTGGGGATCAGGCTTTGCAATGCCCCTCTCCTTCCCCACTTCCTCCCCTTTAGACAGGATCCCTTCCCTTCCCCTCCCCTCCCCTCCTGTCTTATTCCTTCCCCTCCCCTCAACATTTATACAACTCCTGTAATGCTATAATGCGACATGTACTCTTTTAACTACCAGAACTACAGCCATGAGAGACAGAAGGGATGGGGGATTAGGGCGGCCGGGCTTTGTCTTGTCTGAAGACATCTTTAGCTGAGATCAGAGCCCTGCAGGAAGAGAAGCCTGTGGTCCTCACGAGAGCAAACACCCCTCCTGTTTGCTTTAGCCTGTAGCTTGTTATGAGCCCCTTGCTTTCCTGACGCACTGGAGTTCACTCTCAGTTTGGATTCATGTCACTGTATTACTCTTAGGGAGTAAGCAGACCAGAAAGTGGGTTTAAGGATAAAAGCCCACCTCCCCCCACTACATATGGGTTTCTCTTTCTTAGCCGTGATATTTATAGCCAAGATGAGAGCCCAAATGTGCTGCTGGCCTCCCACTCACCGCTTCCTGAGTGGGGGAGCTGCGGGGAGCTGCGTGCCAAACACCCTCATCCGATGACATCGTCATCAGGACTCTCCAGCCTTGACCTTGGGGACGAAGGTGTGGTCCTGCACACAATCTGGAGAACACTGCCGGGCGCTGCCAACTTCAACCCTGGGTTCTGGGACCATCGTGCCTCTTGGAACCCTGCGCTGGACCTGGCCACCCTCTACCCAGCTCTTCTTATAGTTCACGTGTGCTCCTCTCCATGTTTCAGCTCCCTCACTGTAAAATGAGAATATCGTAATTAACACCCATACAGGATTGTGGTCTTCCATGACATAATATATCTAAATTACTTAGAACATTGCCTATCACGTGAGAAGCAGTACATGATGTTAATATTAGTATTCTACTGTTATTATTGTTGTCATTTTAATTTTTTGTTTTTTTTTTAAATCAGGCCTTGACATTGTTCTTCCAATCAGCCAGATCTCGGCAAGCCTGGCGTCATCTCTTTACCCAAGTCTCAGCTCTGACGTCACATTCTCAGAGAGGTTTTCCACAATCCCCAAACCCATAGTGGTTATGCTTCCCTGCCACCCCTGAAGCTCTCTATCCATGATCCTAGAGCATGCACCAAACCTTGTGTGCTTACTTATTGTCTTTCTCCCAGACCGGAATGGAAGCTTCAGGAGGGCAGGCACTGCCTCCTTTCCCACTGGCTCCCCAGTGCTCAGTGCGGTACCTGCTCCTGGAAGGGTCTCAATAATTATTTGTTGCCTATCTTCATTCTATAACTTCTTCCTTGTCCTCACCCTCTCTCAGCTTGGTATCAACAATCAGGTGGCAAATTTCTCTTTTCTAAACCTAACTGCTACTTTCCACTTCTTCCAGAAGACGAAAGTTTTGCCCCTGCAGAAGGTAGAAATTGAGACTGGGTGAAATTAAATTGTTTTTTGATGTTCCCTGCACTGCTTCCCTTCCACCCCCTGGTGGAGCCCTTGGTTTACCTTTCTAGTGCATCCAGTTGCCTTTGCTTTTTCAGGACTGGGCTGGAAATATATCATACTAAAATGTGAATGATTGATATGTACTTAACGTATGGCCTTCTTTCAAGAGATCAAAACCTGATCTTATTCTGCTTGTCCTCCTTACAGGGAAAGCTGTGCAGATGGTTGAAAGGGTGAGAGGGTGAGGGTGCTGATTCCAATTCTAATGAGTTGTGAGAGCCTTTAAATGCTCTGAAACGCGTTGTTTCCCACGTGGTGGTGGTGTGAGTGTCGAGTGCACCCATTGCTCCTGCAAAGGCGTTGTCTTTTACAAAGTGCTTTCTGTGGGAGCGCTGTCACTGTTTACCATCACGGGAAATAAGGAGAGTGACTGAAGTGAGTGACAAGCTGGATCTGAACCAGCAATGTTCCTCTGGGGACCCCCTATCTCCTGTCTCTTTATGCACCACTCACATTCTTGGACTGCCTGAGCGATGGCCACAGGGATTCCACATTCCCTCGTCTCCTCTCCTCCCCTGGGCCCTCACTCTTAGTAAGGCTTTAGACAAGGAGCTCCAGGTCCTGCCAATTATATGAAGGTGATTTGCTGAGATCAGCCGTGTAAAGTCCCAAGCCAAGTCTCTCTTTAGTTCTGAGGGCTCTTTCTAGCCACTGGAGGCCACTCAGCCTTTTTCTTAAGCACATCACCCCTCCCTGGATCCCTGAAAAGCCTGGATGCCTTTTCGAGCTCTTCCTCCTGCTCCCAGCTTAGCTACCCTAGTCTGAGCTCCTGTCCCCCATCCACCAGCAACTCCTCTCAATGACGTTGGTTCCACCTCTAGGCATCCCCTCTCCCACCCCATGTCTAAAGCCTCTTCCATTCACGGGCGTCCACTAGACCCTCAGAAAGGGCTGCAGGACACGGGAGGGACACATACACTCAGGATACACTCTCTGTGGCGAAGGCAAGCTAATGTGTGAGTAGGAGAGTGTGGCTGGCGCCTGCCTGCCCGGGTCCTCTACAGGTCACTCTACCTCCTTGAGTCACAGTTTATTCATTTACAGAAAGAGGATAATCGCTGAGCCCACGACAAAGGTTGTTTGGTGTTTTTTTTTTTTGGAATGGGCCGGCTCTGGGAATTGAACCTGGGTCTCCAGCATGGCAGGCGAGAATTCTGTCACCGAGTCACTGTTGCACCGCCTGACAAAGGTGTTTTAATGAGGATTAAATGGATTTTTTCATGCAAAGCATCTAGAATGGTGCCAAGAAGAGAGTAAATAGTCAGTGAATGTTGGCTTTCTTATCCTTAATAGTGAGTCACTCCTCCCTTATTTGCAAACTTCAGTCAAGGGCAGGCTCAAATTTGAGGTGGACGTCCCAGGTAAGGCCCTTTTCTCTCTAGACCATGCTTTGACTCCTCAGGGTGTTTCCAAGAGACAGGTGTGAATAAGGAAAATTCAGCCTCATTCTTCACCCCTTCCTGTATCCTTACCCTTTGCCTGACAGCTTTGCACTTGCTCCTGCTAAAGGCAGATGCACATCTCTGCCCTTTGATTTGGGGCTTAGCCATGTGACTTATTGTGGCCCAAGGGAGGGTGGGCAGACCCATCAATGTGCCAGTTCTGAATCTATGTTGTAAAATGTCTTGGGGTGTTTTTGCTTTCCTTCTCATGCTTCTGCCATTACCATTAAAAAAAACCATGCCCTGGCTAGCCAGCTGTCCAGGGAAGATGAGTGGCACTGGAGACACTGGAGCAGGCTTGTCCTTAACCTTCCTCCCAGAGATACTCAGCCAAGCACATCCAAGCCCAGCCAAGTCCAACCAAGATCAGTAGAACCACTCCAACCAACCCACAAATGCATGAGCAAAATACACGTGCTTTGCTGTATGTGATTGAGATTTGTGGCTGGTTGGTAGGCAACAATAGCTGGCTGATGTATCTGGTGAGTTGTGGAGAATTGCCATTTTATTCTTGACTGGGCTTGGGCCCTGAATCCAAAACAGGAGTGGCTGAAGAACTGAGATGTTATATGTGGAACACCCTCTTTCACTAAACTAGACTTAAGTAGGCTGTCACTATTGTCCTTTCTTACCAATCACTTCTCACTCTCCACCTGTCTTGTTTCATGCTGGGACATGAACTTTAGATTTTACTACACTAGAGTTGCATGTATGAAGCAGACATTAACCAGGAGCCCTATTATTTTACTCAAAAGTTGTTCCAGTACTTGACATGTTGAGGTCTGGACCTTCCTGCCCATCTGCACCCCTGGACTCTACTTTGTATGGTTTCACACCTGGACTAGTCTATAGTGATGATCTGATTTGGATCCAGCTCCCAGCTGGTCCTATTCTTAGCACCTCTGTTCCCAGCTGGGATCCAGAACATGGTCCCACCCATCTTATTTGTCTGATAGGGAGATTGCCCACTTTCTTATGGCAGGACCATGGATAAATTGATTACAGAGATACCGCGCCTCTGTGATAACGGTTCTTCTAGTTTAGCCTCTTCAAGGTCTTCATCAACTTTTTAAAAAATTGCTTTAGCTCATTCTGTTCCCATTTGTTCCTGCAGTGATTCAAGCAAATGCAGCAGGCAACTTCTATGCAAATGGGATTCTGCTAACACAGTTTGCAAAAATGTCTCTGTGAAATGTCCAGGAATGCTTTCCCATTCCTTGGGAAGGGCTGCCTGGTTCCAGGGCACAAAAAAAGTGCAACAGTTCCAGACAGATTGTGAGCTGAAATCTAGGGCTGTTGCTTATGTCCTATTGACATTTCCTCAGCTGCAAAAGCCAAGAGAGGCTGAGAATCCATCCTTTGCTGTTTGACTCTTCCAAGTTCACATGCATGTGAGTTAGACTTCATAGCTGCCTTTAATTTACTATTCTCAGCCTCTGGTTTTTGTTTGATTTATAGCTGGAGCCCTCAAGCCCTTCCTCAGAGGTACCTTGTACTCTCCTGTTATCATAACTCCCTACATGTGGTGAAGGTCACTGGTGGATCCTTACCTGGGCACATAGAAGCTCCTGAGTTCAGCAGGCAATTCTCCTTCCAGCTCATGGCATGTGAAGCTCAATAAATACTGATGAGGGAGAATGATAATTATGATAATTGCTAATAATTTTTGAGCTCTCAGTATGTGCCATAACACTCATTTTTCACAGCAGCATGGAAGGGAGGTGCTATTCTTATGCCCATCTTACTAATGAAGAAACTGAGGCAGGGAGAGCTTCAGTAATTTACTGAGGATAAGACAGCTGATGAAAGGTAGGGTCAGGATTTGAATCTAAGCCAAAAGCTCTGCTCAAAACCACTATCTTCTCAGAAGGCAGAAGGCAGTGATGATGGCAGGAGAACTGAAACTTCTTGACAGTTGAAACCATAGCTGCAGAGTGAAAGGGGCATCACAGCCCATGGATCTCATCTCAAGAGGCTTCCCAGTTCCCACATCTGCTCCCATCAGTCTGACCCTGGATCTCTCTATGGGTTTGGGCTCTCCATGAACCCGGCAGGGTGCATTTCTTTCGGTTGCCCTTCTGTATCCACTCTCCATACTTTCCCACCCAGCTCTGTGCCTGGGTGCCTGACCTACTCAGACAGCATCACTGGGCTCCTTCCCCTCTGGCTTCCAGCCTGCTAGGACTAGCAGGAGCTTCAAGGGAAGTTGGGACCTTTACTCCCTTGCCTCGCTCCCAGACTTTCCACAGGGTCACTTCTACATAGCTGTCCCGGGTCACTTCTACATAGCACTCTCTCTCCAGGTTCCAGGAACTGCTCTTTTCCCTACAGCTCCTTCTGGGCTAGGTTGGATATCCGTGGCCTCCACTTAATAGCCCTGAGGTTCTACATTACCCTCTGTAAATCATCTTTGTTAACATGTCCTCAAATTACCCAACTTGAGCATGTGATCTCATTTTTATCAGAATGCTGACTGCTATCCCTGGACTTGAGTTTTAGCCATTTTTGATCATTATGTAACAAGTCTTTCCCACATACCTTGACTTACCCCACCCCCACTGTTCCATTTTGGGGCTCCTTCCTTATTCTTGGGGCTGCATTGCGCTGTGGAAATAACATTGGTTTTCAGGTCAGTCTTGGGATCAGATCCTTGCTCTGACAGTTTACTCTATGAGCAAATTACTTATCTTGCCCATGACTCAGCTTTCTCCTCTGGGATATGGGGTAATGTTACTTCACGACATATACTTCACAGTTTCATGAAAATCAAATGGTGTAATGTATGTAAAGTCTTTAACCCAGTGTCTGGTACATAAACATTAGTTTCTCTTATTTTTGCCCTTTATCTCTGACTCTCTGGACCATCCATCCATTGCATTGGGTTCAGTTGCTTGTTCTTTTGTTGGGCAGCCCATCTTGGTCCTGCCCCCAAGGCATGACAGACAGAACTACTGAGAGGAAGGGGCCAACTCCCGGCTCTCCTGGGAAGAGGGGGTGTGGACCTCAGAGGAGAGCATAAAAGGCAATTCAAGGGGTTGCTACAATGACACATGGAGGAGGGTAAATGACTGCCAAAGGGGAGCACAGGGAGGTGATCTAATATTGGTCTTCACATTCAGCTCACATATTATCAGCCAGAAATGATAAAAACCAATATTTCTGAAGTCCCCAGCTAGAGAAATTTCCAACCAAATATCCCGGTCTAACTCCAGATGCCCATGGCTCCCACTAAAATGGATAAAGGCAGCTTCCTTTACTTCCCTCTTGGCTTTCCATGGCATGCAGCAGAGCTCTGATTCCATGGTGAGAAGACACCCCCCATCTGGGAGTTAGAAGATTGGGTTAAAATTTGAATCCATCTACTCGTAGCTTGTGGGATCTTGGGAGGGTTTTGACCACTCCAAGCGTCAATGTCCTTATTCTTAAAATGGGGATAATTAGAATTCTCTACCAATCTGGCTGGACTGATGGCTGAGCCAGGATCAGCCTGAGCCTGTGAATGATTGTTCTCAGGTTGGCCTGAGAACCAACCACGGCAGTTCTCCATCTTTCCTATACCCTCATAGCTGTGCAGGCAGGGGAGGCACAGACATTTACTGTCTTGAATCTTTTAAAATGCCTAAGCAACCTCTTGATTTTTATCCTTCTTCAGCTTTAGAGTGATATGCCTCCACCCCTTCTCCTCTCTAGTTAGGAAGAACATTTTTTTGTCACTTTTAAGGATGCTCTTGGGTTCCTTTTCCCACTCAGCCATGCACTCTGAGGTCGGATGTCTGGGTGAGAGGAGGGAGGTCTGGAGGGTGGGTGTTCTAGGACCTCATGAGGACCTCTATTTTATTTTATGCATCTTCTCATGGACCTCCTGTGACTGAGAAATCAGGATTTCAGGGATGGTTTTGATGACTGAATCATTATATAGACATTCCATTTTTGCTTTTTGGTATAGTGGAGTAGACAGAGGGAAATTCCTGAAATCTCTCCTTTGTAATCCAGTTGCCTTGATCTCTGATAATGATTGTATAGCCCTTATCTTCTGCCCCTGTGATTGTAAAGCCCTCCTAACTGACCTTCATTTGTACCCACTTATCCAGTTTTTCAACTTGAGAATTTTATAATACTAAAAACAGCCTCTAATGTTTATTAATGAAGGGTCTTAGGTCAGCCCAGAACGAACCGACCTCAAGTCTAAACTTGTCTTGATAACTGAGACTGGATCTAACCACAGTGGGCCCGGCTGATGTGTAGTAGCTTAGACTTTAACCTAGAGGTCACCTATACCTCGTTCTGCCATTTCTCATACATGTTCTGTGACTAAGCATGTCATCCATCTGCGCATGCTCAATTATCAGATCACCTCTAATTACATCATCTGGGGCCACTGTGCTCATTATCCTAAACCCTGCCCATCCTTTTCTGTAATAAAACTATCAGAATTGCTGTGGTTCAGGGAGACAGATTTTGGGCTGCTAGGCCATCTGCTCTCCTACTACCTGCCTAGTGACAAACTCTGTTTCTCTTTGAAACCCTGGGGTCTCAGGAATTGGTAATCGAGCATGCCAGCCACAAGAATCCACGGCCTTCATCTGGTAACAATTCTGTCTTAGACTTTCTACTTGATCTGAAGACAGAATTGATTTTAGAGAGAGAGAACTAGAGATAATGAAGGGGAAGACCCCTTGAGAGGGCTGAGATTAATTTTTATCTCCAACTTTTACTATTCACCACTTATTTTCCTTAATTCAGAATGTGAGAGGAAAACGGTCTTTCACATATCTGGACATTCACATTTTTCATAGTGACACATTACTTCATGGGTATATGGCCCTATGTGTTCTTTTTTTGTAGGCAGAGTGGTGGGAGAAGCTTTAAGTTTTCCCTTGGGTCTTGGGCATCCCTCAGTAAGATTTCCCTCTGGCCATCTATCTTTCATACTCTCTCAGCTTCATGATATAATTGTATTAGAATTAAGCTTTCAAAGCTCAAAAATACAATGAGAATCATTCCTTTTTGATTACAATGACCCAAGCCCACCAAAGTGATTCTTGGCCATTCCAAGGGTCAGTGTTCCCAGGCCTGCTGATTATTAGAATTATCTACAGAGCTCTGAAAAAAACACAGATGCCGGGATCCCACTCCCACAGATTTTTAAAAATTAATTAATTAAAAAAAAATTACAGGAAAGAAACGCAAACATTCTTAATATGTGATCATTCCATTCTACATACATAATCAGTAATTCACAATATCATCACATAGTTGTGTATTCATCATCATGATCATTTCTTAGAACATTTGCATCAATTCAGAAAAAGAAATAAAAAGATAACAGAAAACTAAAACGAAAAAAGAAAAAAAAAATCATACACACCATGCCCCTTACTCCTCCCTTTCACTGATCACTAGCATTTCAAACTAAATTTATTTTAACATTTGTTCCCCCTATTATTTATTTTTATTCCATATGTTCTACTCATCTGTTGACAAGGTAGATAAAAGGAGCATAAGACACAAGGTTTTCACAATCACACAGTCACATTGTGAAAGCTATATCATTATACAATCGTCATCAAGAAACATGGCTCTACATTTTCAGGCAGTTCCCTCCAGCCTCTCCATTTCCTCTTGGATAACAAGATGATACATACTTAATGCGTAAGAATAACCTCCAGGATAACCTCTTGACTCTGTTTGGAATCTCTCAGTCATTGACACTTTGTCTCATTTCACGCTTCCCCCTTTTGGTCAAGAAGTTTTTCTCAATCCCTTGATGCTGAGTCTCAGCTCATTCTCGGATTTCTGTCCCACGTTGCCAGGAAGGTCCACACCCCTGGGAGTCATGTCCCACGTACACAGGGGGAGGGTGCTGAGTTTGCCTGTTGTGTTGGTTGGAGAGAGAGGCCACATCTGAGCAACAAAAGAGGCTCTCCTGGGGGTAACTCTTAGGCCTAATTTTAAGTAGGCTTAGACTATCCTTTGTGCCACTCCCAGAGATTTTGACTCACTTGCTCTCTGGTGGGGCCCAGGAAACAGAATGTTTGTAAAGTGCCACTAGAGATTCTGATAAGCAGCCAGCATTGAAAACAAGAGAGTGGGATGATGGAGGGGTGAGGTGGATTAGTTACTCCTCTCCAACAGTTTCACTGATACTCCCTATGGACTAGTTTTTATTTAACAAGACAATAATGTAAGCCACAGTCAGCACTGCATTTATCCAGAGGCTGAATATGGGCGTCTATAATAGAGGGGACAACAGTTAACAGGGTACAAGCACCTGTTTCTTGCCCCAAATTAGTGTGAGCTTGGGCAAGTCACTTTCCTTCTCTGACCTCAGGTTCCCAATCTGTAAAGTGCAAAGATTGGCTGAAACATTTCCTATGTGTCTTCCAGTGCTGACATTCATCACTGCTGAGTCTCTACTGAGAAGACATTTCATTGTTTGGTAAGAGAAGCTCTGCTCCCTCCTTCCACACTAAGGGTCACCAAAAGGAGGGGATAGGTGGCCTAGGGAGGCAGAGGGAACTGGGCTTCAGAGTTAGCCCTGGAGTGACTCCAGAATTCACAACAGGCTCTCAAATTTAAGTGCTTATTGCCTTTCGTTGCGCCTCAAGTGTCATCGAGGACACGTGATCCTTCAAGATGACAGCACTTGGAATTCCACATGTCGGCAGACAGACCTGTCCTGGAAGATGAGGGTCCTCTTTGCTTAGAGTAGACGCCCACACACAGGAACTAGTAGAGGACAGAGGGTCTGGAGCCCTGAGAGCTAAACTATCATGTTGTGATAAGTAGGAATTATTAAATACCCAACACTGCGGGGTTAACTGGTTTGAACTTCACCTCCAGCTCTGCCACTACCTGGCTTTGTGAACTCAGCCAAGCCAAGCTCCCTCTCTGAGTCACGCTTACATTTGAAAAGCAAGAGGGTGGAATTACACAATCACCCAAGGACTCCTCTTGCCTCGATACGATAAATGTGATCAAAACTTTTAGATTAATGGTTGAATAATTCATACTCCGAGGCTCCCCTTTCAAAAGAACAAGGCCAGCTGGAAAATGGCATAATTAAAACAGGAAAAGAAAACTCTCTCTCAAGAGGCTTATATTTCACACACACAAAAAGCCGGCGTGTCTGTGATTTTCCAGGCAGCATATTACGACGACAGGGAAACACAGTAGATGTGCTGAGTGATGAGCAGCGAGTGGTAAGTGGAGGTGTTTGAAATAGAAAAGTCTATTTTAAAAGACAACTAATAAAACTGGAGGAGGCAGCCTACACTGAAACACTCCGAGACAGCATCACGCTGCCAAGACTAGTCCTTGCTGCGGGGACCTGGATCCTGGAACAATTCTTGGTTCCAACAGGTGAGTAAGAAGGAAGGAAGCAAAGATTGGCAGCAGAGGCAGGCTTCTGGGTGAGGAGAGGGGTGCGTGGGGAGGGGCGCAGGGAAGGATGGAGCTGCCTGGGGCTCGGGCAGAAGGGCTTGGCCTGAGCAGCAGATGCACTGGTGCTGGGAGGCAGCGAAACTGCAGTAAAGAGCAGGGACGCTGGAACTTACCTGCTTGAGTTTGAACTCCAGTGTCACCACCAACTGCCTGTGTGAGCTTAAGCAAACTGCTCAACGCCTCTGTGTTTCATTTCCCTTATCTGTGAACTTGAATTGTATTAGCTAATCCTAGGGTTGCGGTAAGGAGATGAGTTAATATTTGTGAAGCACTTAGAACAGCACCTGGACGTATGTTGGATATATCTGCACCTCTACCTCTACCTATCTTTATGTCTCTGTCTCTAGCATCTCTCACTATCTTTATCATCTCTATCTTGAGCTCTCTCTTAATCTCTCATTTCTCTTTATGTATCTCTATCTCTATCATCTCTCTATCTACCTATCTCTCTATGTTGATATACAGAGATAAATAAAATGTGGCCTATCAGATGGGTCCCAACTACTTCTTGGGTTGAGGCTCAAGGCTGATCATTGCCCTTGGTTTTCAATTAAATAATGACACTGGGAAAGCTAGTCTGTGCTAATGCCGCCTGGGCCGCAGTAACCTCTCCTTGGCGTCTCAGCATCAGGCCAGCTTGGAGGGAGAAGCCCCCTCAAGCAGCCCCACACCGCAGCCTGCCCCTGCCTGCCCCTGCCTGCCACTGCTCTCCAAGCCTCTCCCTGAGCCCCAAGCTCATGCACATAACCACCTGATGAGCATCTCCACTGGGATGTCCCACAGTAACTCTACTCATCATGCTCCCGAGTTAACTGGTGACCCTCACCCTCCAATTTCAAGGAAAGTGAAGACCTTTCCTTGGTTTCCTGTCTCAGTGAATGCCTCCTAGGAAGGAAGGCAGGCAGGCAGGCCTTCACCTCCTCTCTCTTGCCCTGGACCTCATTCCTTGACAACTCCCAGTCATCTTTACCTTGTCCACCTGAGTATCTCCAGCAGTCTGGGATATCATTGCCCATCATTTTCTGGAAAATTGAACAGATGAATGAATGAATAAATGTAGGCTGCTATCCGAGTATAATAATATATATGGCCAAGCATTTATTGAGTGCCTATTATGCTCCAGACACTGCTCCAAGCACTAGACCTATGTTGACTCATCTAATCCTTTTAGTAGGTGCTTGCTGAATATTTGTCGAAGGAACCAAAAGCATGTATACATGAGGAAATCAGGTCCTGGCCCAGCAGCTGGTTGTGCATCAATCCCCAGAGGAAGTTATGTTTTCCAGTACATTTGAGACATTGGGTTAGAGCTTCTTCATCCCTTTAAGTCAACAGTATTTCCTAACCTTCAAAGCCATCTCAGAGCCAAGTCTTACTGTGCTGTGTCTGGGCTGGCACTGTTCAGTTTCAGGGCTCTTTCTTCCCCCCTGCCAGGAAGATGTAGAAGCAGCCTTATTTTCCCTGCCACCCTGGGGGCTCTTGCTCACCATGAGCTCACTCCTGTGCAGCTCCACACAACAACACTGTAAAAGGAAAATGATAATTAGAGGGAATGCTTGAGCAGGGGAACTTGGGTGGAAAAATACTTTAGTTAAACGAAGCAGTAAAGATTGCTTTAAACTGGAAGTGTTAGACTCACATGCCCATCAAGCCATTCTCCTTTTCAGAAGAGAAGAGGAGATACACAAGGTGTGTTCCTGCATCTGAGGATATCATGTCCCTAGGGCCTGGGGTCAGGCTGATCCGTGGGGGCCAAATCGGAGTGGTTGATGAGACTGAGTTGGAGCTCTGTCCCCTTCAGATCTCAACAGCCTGGGACCAAAGGCCCACCCCAGCTGGAAGGAATGCAGCAGTATTTCTTCCATTTGAGGACTTCCATGTGTACCCAAGACACCTGTGCAGGGAGAGTGGGGGGAGGCACAGGGTGGCAGTCCATGCACGGGCATCGCATCTCCTGCCTGCTTCTTTCATGGTATTTACTATCATCAAAGCTGTGTTTTTGTTTGTTTGTTTATTGCTTTATCCTCAACCAAGTCCCTGAGGTTCTTGTGTGTCTGGTTCACCTCTGTACCATTGCCATGCACAGAGCTGGGCACATAGCAGACCTTCTAGAATATTCCATGAGGGAAGAGACTTTGCTCGTTGCAGGGCCTCCTAGCAGGGCCTCTAGAATTCAAACTCTAAGAAACCAGGGACTTTGTCTCTTTGTGACTGTGTCTCCAATATCAAGCATGCTCTAGAATAGGATTCACAATTTTTTTTCGATAAAAGGCCAGAATAGCAAATATTTTCAGCTTTGCAGGCAATATGGTCACTGTCACAAATACTAAATTCTGCTGTCGTAGCATGAAAGCAGATGTCGATAATAAGTCAACAGATATATGGGTGTGGCTATGTTTCAATGAAACCTTATTTACAAAAACAGACTGGCCTGTAGACCATAGTTTGGTTACTCCTACTCTAGAATATAAGCTCTATAAAAGCAAGGATTTTTCTTTTGAAATCTATGGCTGTATAGTTAATATATAGAACAGTGCCTGGCTCATGGTAAGTATGCAATAAATATATGTTGAATGAATGAATGAGCGACTGAAAGTGGTTTTAGTCAATATCACCCTCTAGATGATGCTGGTTTAGGGATGTGACAGGTGTTGGTATCTTGGGCTACCGGACAGGGTACACTACTGGAAGGCTCACTTGCTCTGTTCTGATTGAATCATACCTAGAATAATGGTGCCAAACCTGGGAGTCTATAGAAAATGAAGAGGACAGAGCTTGGAATGGGACAAGGACTAGCATCTTTGCCACATGGAGAATGGTGGAAGGAACTGGAGAGATTGAGAAGATGTTCCAGGGAGAAGACATACTTCTATGTAGAAGGACTTTCATATGGGAGAAAAATTAGATTTAAGAAAACAGGTGGATATTTCTAAAACTTTTTAATAGAACTGGCTAATATGAGCAGGTAAGAGATTGAACTCTCAGTCTACTGGGGAACATCCAAGTAGAAATGGGAATGTTATGGGAGGGATTCAAACATTGGATGGGGGCAGGATTAGACAGTGTTCAGATTCCCTCTGGCCCTAAGAACCACTCTCTGGTAGCTGTCTGCTGTACTCTTCCATGGGCAACAGATGGCGATTGCCCTTCAAATGAAATCAGACTTCTCAGCCAGTACAGGAGTCCCCTCAGAACTTCCCCCAGCCAACTTCTTTCAGTTCTTCTCTTCTCACCTCCCATATTCTGTTCTCCCTTCACCAAACACCATTTGGTGTTCTCCAAACTCAACATGTTTCCCTTCTCCAGGCCTTTACACATACAGGTCTGTCTAAGTTTAGGTTCCCCCAGAAGTAGACACTGAGGTGAAGATTCAAGTACAAGTAGTTTGTTTGGGAGTTGATTCCAGGCAGCATTGGTAGGGTTTGGGGAATGAGAGAAGAGCCAACAATAAAAGGTGCATTTTGAAAGCTGTTATCATGTGGTGACTGGAGCTTAACCCACTGGGGAGTTTCTGGGTGCCAACATGGTACACATCTCACATTTACCTCTAGCCCTCAACTCCTATTTATTGTTGGTTGAGGACCACTGGGTGGGGATAGGGGCAACATTAATTCCTAGCACTTCCTGGCCTGCCACATAGGTAGAAAAAGTGAACTTTGGCAGGAGGAGAAAGCCCTCAGGCAAAGAAGTACTGTGCTGGCGGTTGGAAGTCCTGGGCTGAGGACTTAGGGTGAGGGACTGTGGCAGGGCACCAGTAACATTTGCTAAAACTTCCTTCTGCCAGGAACTTCTCAGCACTCTTGCCTGCTCTGATTTTGAATACATCTCATGGTCACAGGAGCTGTTATTTGGGAATCCAGAGTGGTATGATGAGTCAAGAATTGATTTAGTTCTAGCTAAGGGTCAAATATGCTCTTGGCTGGGCTAAAGGTCAGTTCACACGGGTGTAATATAAATTTCTGGTCCAGAGAAGTGGATCAGGGTCACTTGTTTGGGTGAAGATGGGTTATATATGCCATGATGGATGCCCATCACACAGATAGTCTCTGTGTGTAGTAAGCATTGACATGGGCTTATCTGACCATTGAACCACCTGGTCCCAGCCATTGCTACCAGGAGATCTGCCTACTCTGGGACCATCAACTCGGAACCTCATTGAGAGATTGCTCACAGCCTCCTTCAGACTGCATGATTTTGGCTGATGACCTGTGATGGGGGCTAGAGCTTATGATTGGTTTAGCTCCCAAGCTTCACTCTTCCCTACTTCCCAGCTTCCTCCACTCTGAGTGGTAGCGTAAAGAGACAAGTTGGAAAGGGGATCCACTCTTTCCATTGCATCATTCATTCATTCGCTCACTCATTTATTCATTCACTCATTCACTCAAGCAATAAATATTCCCCAGAAAGCCTACTGGGAAGTAAATGAGAACCAAACAGATACCACCTCTGTCCTCATGGAGTGGAGAAGATGGATTTTAATCAAATAACCACACGCATATATAATTACAAACTGAAGTCAGTGTGGAGATCTGTAGACTGCTTGCTTTTTAATATTTCCCTCAGGAAAAGGACCTGTGGAGAAGACACTCTAAGTCTTTTGCAAATTCTGTGCAGCTTCAGGGTGGAAAGCAGTGTATGATAGAGAGCAAAGGAGCCTGGTGGGTGTGCTGTTCTTGGGTGGCCTGGTAATTATAGCTGGTGCATTATTAATAAGCAAACACTCCATCTCTTCCTCCCAGTTATGAGCTGCAGCTTGGGTTGAATGTTGTTAAGCCTGGACCATGAGCCCTGGATGGGATGCTTTGTCTTTCTATTTAATGAAAGTTTTTATGAAATAGAAACCTCTTATCAGGGGCATGCAATTATTTCTGAAATCAAGAGGGCCCAACAGATCTTAGAAGGATGCCTGATAGGCGGGTGGAGACACAGCTCAGCTGCAGATACAGCTGCAGATATTTGAGGACAGCCAGAAGGGTGCGGAAAAGGAAATAGCCATGCTGTTTACCCTGTTTTAGGAAGCCTGACTGAAAACATGAAGGAAGGAGCTGCCCCACTTATTTCTTTACATGGTGTTTTTTTCTTCCTTGTTGCTGTGAATTGCTTGCTATTTCTCAAGAGTACAATACAGTATCAAACACCTCTATAGGTGCTTTTTCCTTGGGAGGAGGTGAGCGCATTAGGAGGAGGCAGCACAAACCTTGAGGTCCATGATGCCCCAGGGGGAACTTCCCCACAGCACCATCACTAGAGGTGGCATCTACACACAATGACACCTGGACAGAGCTCTGCCTTTGATTAGATATGGGAATGACTTTGGCAAATGCCAAAACCATTTGAGTCCATTTGCAGACAAACTTTGGCTTGGGAGGAGCAGAATTAAAAATAAAAATAAAACAGAAATCTTATATTTAAGTGAGAGAAAGTAAGGGTGACATTGAAAAGTGAAAATTTCATGGGTTTTACGGTCAATGTGCAACCCTGGATTTAGGCTATCAGTGTGACTGAGAGTAAGTTTCTTAACATCTCTGAGCCTTTGATTTCTCATAGGTAAGTGTTCTAGTCAACAAATATTTAGGCTGAGCTACAGCTTTACGGGATGTGGACAGCTATAGTTTTAAGCATCAGGTGGAAGTATGGGGGATGGGAATAGTTAGAAGAAAGATGCATTGTGCTTGATAAAGAAAGATGGTGAAAGAAAGCTCTGTTCTAAGTAGGTCAAGCATGCTGGTCCCCATGGAAGGAGGTTGAAAGACGCAAACTTGAGAACAGCACTGCAAAAGTCTGACTAGATGCTTCAGTTCTTGGTCTTAGGGCAGGAAAGGGAAGGAGAAGGAGAAGGAGAAGGAACTAACTCCCTTTTCTTGAGCACATACTAGGTGCTAGGAAACACATCATTAACATAAATGTATCACAGTGAGTCTCCCTGAACTATCTGGGTAGAGATTATTGCTCTCATTTTATACAGATAAGGAAATGGAGGCTCTGAGAGGTGATTTAGCATGGTTGAAGTCAAATGCCAGTAGGTGGCAGAGCTTAGGTTCAAACCCACCATTGTTGTTTCCACCAAGGTGACACTTAAGCCCTCTCCAGATCTCCAGCTCCACAGAGCCTCCATTAGTTTAGGTCTGGTTGGGGAGGATGTGTGCAAAGAGTAGACTGCTACAGGGGCTTGAGACAGGACAGGCACGGAGGTGTGCAAGCATGCACGTTACCACCTACACAGCTCTGGTGTTTTCTCCATTCTCCCCTGGACAACCCCAGTCACATTTACTACTACCCTACCTACAGGCAATCTCTAAATTTCAGCCCTTAGCACAGACCTCTCTGTTAAGCTTCAGCTCAAATATCCAAATGCCTATTGGACATCTGCAATTGGATGACTCACAGGTACCCCAAATCCAGCGTGTCCACACCCAAGTTCATCACTGCCTTTCTTCCTTACCACCTGCTCTTCCTTCATTATTCTCCAACTCAGTGGATGCCATCTGCTCAAGCTGGTGCTTTTTATAACCACTTGATCAACAAGCCCAAGAAGACCTTTGCTGTAATTTCTCAGTCATCTGGCTACCCTGACTGCTTCCTCCTGCCATCTCTCGGGGGGGCATGACCACCTCATGCTAGGATACTTTTGAGTATCCTCTCCCCGAAGCCCAAAGGATTTCTTTTAACCCAGCCTCTGCATTCTCTAACCCATACTTTAACGTACTTTCAGTGCCATGGTGGAAATTGTAGCGTAAAGTTGGGCAGTGAAAAGTGAGTGAGTAGGACTTTGTCAGTTAGAATTTGGGAACTGGGAGTGTTGGCTAGACCCTTACTACTCAAAGTGCGGGCCACAGACCAGCAGCATCAGCATTGTTTGGGAGCTTGTTAGAAATGCGGACTCTCAGGATGCACCTAATGAATCAGAACCTGAGTTTTAATGAGATATATAGGTAATTCACATGTCATATTAAAGTTC
Source organism: Tamandua tetradactyla (assembly GCF_023851605.1). Lineage (NCBI taxonomy): Eukaryota > Metazoa > Chordata > Mammalia > Pilosa > Myrmecophagidae > Tamandua > Tamandua tetradactyla. Next base: position 10,183,940 of record NC_135327.1, on the reverse strand, counting down.
GAGAAACACCAAGATAAAGTGAACAGCATAGAGAAGTGCAAAGATGAGAAGGAACTGAATGTTTTCAGAGAAATATGAAGAGAATTTTCCAACCAGAAAGGGACAGAAAGTAAACAAAAATTTGACAGCTGGAACTCCTTTAAAGTCTAGGTTGTTATTTTGTGCATGGTAACTTTTCACAGTAACTGTAGGAGGAGTTATAATTCCTGAGGGGCTAGAAGCACTGGGAAAGGTATTCATTATTGTGTGCATTTGAAGATATGAAAACTGAGACTTACACAGTTAAATCATTTGTTCAAGTTCTTAACACTAGTGAATAGTAGGGTTAGGAGTCAGACTGAGACCTCTGAATGCCACTGCTCCAGCCACCTGAGTTTAAGGGAGCTAGCCTCTCTCCCTATCACCAAGCTTCTATAGAGTTGTGGTTCTAACACTTGAGCATGCACAAGAATCACTGGGAGAGCTGGGTGATCACCAGGATTTCTGATTCAGTAGGTCCTGTGTGAGGCCTGAAAATCTGCATTTCCAACAGAATCTGCATTTTCAACAGGTTCCCAGGCATTGCTGATGCTGGTTTGGGGACCACACTTTAAGAACCATTGGTGTAGAGAGCTTCCCTTCCTGCTGCATGAATTCAGCAAAGACGTCTTCTGCAGCTAAGACCTCTTTTGTAGCTAAGACCTCTTTGCAATTGGATGTCTCACAGGCATCCTAAATCCAGCATGTCCACACCCAAGGTCATTACCATCTTCCTTCTCTACTCACCTGTTGTCCCTCCATTATTCTCTGACTCAGTGGTTGTCATCTGCTCAAGCTGGTGCTCTCCATAACCCATTGGAGAACAAGCCCAAGAAGATCTTAGCTCTAATTTCTCAATCATCTGGCTGCTTTTTGCAGAGGATTGGGGCATGGGGCTGGGTGGGAAGGCTGACTCTAAGGAGGCTGTGATTAGCACTGATATCTGCAGCCAGCAATTAATATGGATGCCATAAATGGAATGAAGGTTTCACTCGACTTCCATTCTAAGTCATTACCTGTAGTTCCAGGTAATGACTTAGACAAAAACATCAACCCAGAGTCAAGAGCTTCAGGTATGGGAATTCAAGGCCAAGAACTGGACAGAGTTTCTTGCAAAGACCTTGGCTATTGCCTGGTGTCAATGAATCCCCAGGAGGCCCCGGGTCTCTGCAGGGCAATATTTATCAGAAGGGAGGGTCTTTTTCTTTCATGTGGCCCTTTGCTATAGAATGTACATACAGGAAGGTGATTTCAGTGGAACAGTTCTTCAAACCACTTCTTCCTAGTATGACAATGTATCGGAGCTTGTCGGTAATGTTTCATTGGATTTGTGACTCCTATGCCTATGTCATGATGCACCATAGACTCTAGAACCACAGTACGTTAGTGAAGGAGGAGAAATAAAATAAACATTTGTTGAATGCTTTATTATCTGCCATTGGCCTTTTACAACTCTTCTTAATTAATTCTCATAAATTTTCAATGTAAACAGTATCACCTTCCTTTTACACAGGTACAACTTGGGCTAGCAAGGGTGTGTGATATTTATGGGGTCACATAACCCCCAGGACTAGAAGGCAGATCCATGCAAACCCATGTACAGCCTGAGCCCTATATGATGTACTTACTGTCTCAAACTGGGAGGTTCTTGAGGAGCCTCCCACTCGTTTTCAGTTAACAGATGGGGAAACTGAGGCCTGGGGACAAAGGTGAAGCTACTTGGAGTTATGCAGTGAGGTGGAAGTGGAGCCAGCTGAAGAATCCTCTGTCCTGACTCTGGGGCCAACAGTTGTCTACCACATAAGCTGTTATGGACCTTGGGATTTCCAAATATTTAGGAAGGACCATTTCTCGTGAGTTCAAAAAAATTTCAAAGCCAAAATATTAATGTAACAGACCATAACAATAAGAGCCAACTATTGAGTTGACACAGAGACCTTTGCAAATGCACAAAGAAATGCTCCTGGGGGAGCCATTTGAAATGCTAAGAGAAAGTTAGCAGACGTCACCATTTGCCTTCAATCATCATTTGACGTTCAGAAACCCTGAACGGCATCGGCCTTTTCTTGAGCCAAGAGTTGATAAAAGTGTAAGTCCAATATCCTGGAAGAATTCCCATCAAGAATTCAAGTTCAAAATGAATATTCTCATACCAAGAATTAGGTGGTCCTGTGTTTCAAGGGAAGCCAGGCATCTCGGGAGTATCACTGTCTGAGTCTTGATTTCTTCAGGAGGAGCATGATCATTCTATTGCCTGTTAGTGATTTGCTTAGGCATAGATGTGTGAGGTGGTGAGTCTGCTGGGATTCCTGGGGGAAGATTTTTCCTGTGCAAGAAAAAAAAGTCTTAGGGAAAGAACATTTTCTCTTCAGATGTTTGGACTCTTATTGTCACCATTTTACTACCATGAGGACGAATGCCAACAGCTGAAGCCTCGTGTCTTTGATGATGTGATTGATTTGAGGCATAGATCAACTCTGATCTCTACTGTGGTGCTACCCTACCTCTGTACTTCTTTTCTTGTGAAATAATAAATTACCTTATCATTATGAAAAAAAAGAGACAACTATTACCACATACTTACTACATCTAGTGACTTGGATTGGCCCATTTCATCCTTGCAGCGATGCTCTGAGGATTGTGCTACACTTAACCACATGAGATGGATTTAGGGATAAGCTAGGGTCACTGGCCTTCCAGGGGGAGACTGAGCCTGGTGGGGGAGACAAGCAAGCACTCAGAAAACTCTCTCTCTATATTTAAATGATTACAGTAGTACAACTTTGGTGAGAGTTTGCTACATGGCAGGCATTCTACCAAGGTCCAAGCTTAGAAACCTGGCATGACTTGCAAATGGAGCTGAGTCAGGCCATTCTGATTCCGGAGCTAAGTAACAGTGCCACGTTGTGTGTGAGCGGGTGTGCCCCTGCTGCACAAGCAGGAGCATCACCCTTGGCTGATGGAGAAAATAAGGAGGCAGGAAAACGATTCCTGCAGCCGGAGAGCAGTGGTTTTTGAAGAACATGGCTGCAAAAGAAGCAAAGTCCAGCCTTCGATGGGCCACACCTGATGTACTAATTATACATTAGTTCTTATCTGCTCATTAAAGCCAGACCTGCTTTAGGCAAACCTTGGTTAAATCTGTTCCACTTCCTTTATGCCTTTGGAAGTAGCATTGGCAGCATTTCTTTTAGAAAAGCATCCTGTAAGCTTCCTCTGAAGGCTGGCACTTTGCTGATTGTTCCCCTCAACGCCTCATCATATCCCAGATACCCCTTGGTCTTCTCATCTTTTCCTGAGGTCCCTAAGTGGGAACAGTTCTCTCCTCAATCAGTGATTTCCTCCAGCTGGACCCTGTGTCCTAAGCACTAAAGGTTTGATTAAATGAGATAATGCATCCGGCCTTGCTTTAAAACCATAAAGGGGCGCACAGATGTGAAGCGTTATTATTATGAGCCTTTCCTGTTAATGAGTATTAACGAGTTAAGGCAGCAGACTCCTAATGGTACAGGGACCTAATATTAACCAGATGGTGCCCTAATATTCAAAGAGGATTAGACTAAATGGGGAGAAGTGGCAGGAAAAAATATTTGGATTTGAGTCCCTTCCTTTTTGTCAGTATCTTGAAGGCAATCTGCACGAAGCCAGATGGACATGTGTTTATATAAGGGTGTGCCTTCGTTCTTAGCCAATTGCATTCGAATACCTGCCCACATGATCATTCACTTTTGTGTCCTCTCAGTAGGGACCTCAGTGTTTCTCTGTGTGTTAAGTAGCACCTCTAATTTGGGCTGTGGGATGCATGGATGCTGGACTGAGAGGCTATATCAGTATGAAAATACTGCAAATTTCTGGAAGTCAAGGAGTGATGGGAGACCCCTGCGACCTGGATACCTCACCGAGCTGAGATTTGAGATATCCACAGAGATATTGCACAGCTTGGCACAAAAGCCTGCAGCTAGATATAGTATTGTTATTATCCAAGTTGAGTCCCTAACAGATGTGCAGGCAGATTTCCAAATCACAATGAGCTTTGAAGTACATGTTATAAGTTTAGGTCTCGTTCTCTAGAAAGTAAGGAGCCAATCGAGTTTTAGGAGTGGTTTTAGTTCTGGCAGCTGAGGTTGGAAGAGGTATGTACTGCAATTAGAGCTAGAAGAATTAGGCTGGAAGTTGTTCCAATAAGGTAAGAGAGGCTTGATGAGGGCTCGGAACTGGACAGGGGCAGTGGGGGTGGGGAAGAGGGATTTTATATGGTTACAGTGGACAGGACTTGGTGACTGATCAGCAGTGGGGCCTGAGGGGGAGGGATGAGTCTGAGTCTAGGTGATGCCCGGGTTTCTGGTTTTGGTTTTTGGGTGGTTGGAGCCAACCAAGATGGAAGAAGGAAGAGCCATTTTAAGGGAGAAGAAGATGAGTTATAAATCTGGAGGCACAGTCCTCATTCCATTGGTAGGCATGGCTAGGGGGTCCAGGACTTATTTCAAGATAATTCCCCTTGTAAATAATTGGAACTACTTGTGCCCCAGAGACCCAGAACCTGACAAAACAAAATGCAATTTTAAAATTGAAAGGACCTCGAGAGGTCGATTAATCCAACCCCTTCATTCTACAGTTGAGGAAACTGAGGCTCAGGGAGGGAAGTGATTTAGTGAATTTATCATGGAACTAGAGCTGGCATCCGATGCCCTCCTTCCCCGCTATCATCCCTCACACCTGGCCTTCTTGCCACCACAGCCAAGAGGAAAAGGACAGAATCTCTTTCAGTCCAAGTGCTTTTCCAGAAAGCACTTGGGCTCTGCCAAACTCCAACTGGGGAACTTTCCAAGCTTTGAGTATATCTTATTACCTTTTTAAGGAGTCCCATTTTGTAGACATATTAGTGCATAAACATAGGCACCCAGAGAGAAACGAGACCATGTTGATGAGGTTGGGGGAATCAAGCAGAGAGCATGGCATCTAGGGGGAAGAGAAAAAGAGGTGTTAATAGGAAAAGATTGAGCTCTGGATCCAGCCTCTCTGCGAGGTGGTGAGAAAGGGGATTCGGAGTGGGGAAAGAGAAAACAAGGCAGGATGGGAGCAGCTGGGCAGAGGGTCCTGATGGAGGGGGGCCAGGCAAGGCCATACGATCTATGACCAAAGACCTCGGAGCCAGACTCAGCCAGGGCTCCAGGAGAACCCCCGCCCCACGACGGTGTCACACTAAGGCTCATGCTTGGATAGCCTCAGCGACGGGGAACTCACTTCCCTTATCTCTCTGTTATGTGAAACTCATTCTCTGACTGTCTGGTTGAAAGGTATTCCTAAGGATGAGAGGAACCCTCTCTTACTCTGTCTGAGTTCATTTTAATTTTTTGCCATTTGCATATGTTCCTAGGCTGATTATATCTTTCTGCGAGCCACCAACGATAGTTTGGGACAGGGTAAGGCCAAAGCAGGGTTGCACGCCATCAGGGTCAGCTACAGAACTGGCAGTGCTGGCTTCAGGTGCTGCGGAATTCTATCTCCTCCCCACAAGGCGCTTTGCACCAGCCCGCCGCGACGGGCAGTCCCCAAGGGTTTGTGATATTGGTGCCCGGGACTCGCTTGGTGCCTTGATCCGGGATGTGAGAGACCCCTGCCGATTTGCTTGCAGTGGTGCTGCTAGCCTGTGGCAGGGACAGCTGCAGCCTTGCTTCACCTGGGACGACACTGGGTGTGCACCCCCACGAGGAGCAGGCTAGGTGGTAGGATGCCGGCCTCCCCAGCTAATGTGACCTGGTCACTCCCGGGTGGAGGGTGGCAGTGGTGGTGGGGTGGGGAGGCGGAGGTCAAGCCAGGGCACCAAGCCAGGCCAGGGGTTGAGGAACTGGTGGCCTAGAACCTGTCCAGGGGTGGTGGACCCCTTGTGCACTGTCCTTGTTCCATCAGGCAAAAACACAAATTCAAAGTTAAAATTATTCAGTATTCAAGATGGTGACCACAGAGGATAAATGTGGGGTTTTGAGCACCCAGCCTTGTGCAAATGCCTTGGAGGCCATCCTGGAACCTGCCCTGCACACCATTAGGAGCTTCCCTAATTGCTCTTATATTAAGGCCATATTTTTCCATATTACTTATTCAACATGCACAGAAAGAGTAAAGTAGAATGGTGAGCATATTCCTGTGTGATGTGAGAGAGACAACCTAAATTTTCTGATTTACTATGCCTGCTTCACGTTTGTAAACTACAGGCTAAGGACCTCCTCAAAGAAGGGAATGCACGCGTCTGATTTGTCTCAGTCTTTGCAGCACATGGCGACAATTAACCAGACTTCCAGCAATCTTAACGTGGGTTGATGGTGGGCCCCTAGGTTAGGCTCTCAGAGTGTCTTCCCCACATCAGCATTATGAAAAGTCCTCAGGCCCTAGCCCAGACCTACTAAGTCAGAGACTCTGCAGTGGGGCCCGATAATTTGTGTTTTTAACAAGCCCTCCAGATGATTCCAATCGGCTGAAGTTTGAGCATCACTGGGCTAGTGGTTTGTAGAAAGGCGTTTTTAGCCTTGAAAATAAAAATTATACGGAACAACATAGAGTGAAGACCTACTCTGTCCAGACTTTGTTTCCAAAGCTCCATCACTTTAGCTGGCTGAGCATTTGGGCCAGGGCAGGGTGCTGGGTGGGACCTGGGGTCCTTGGGTGCTGCTTCCCTTGCCCACCAGCACCTCCATTTCCTGGAAGGGGGGGTCACATATGTCCCACTCTGATCCCCCTGAGCACTCTTGACCGGGACCCTGGCATTCTACTTTTTCTATGTCACGCATCAAGATTGCCCCATCAGCCCTGTATCAGTCCAGTCCCAGCTGGAAACAGGAGGAACATCAAATTGGTAATTGAAGAGAGTTTAATGAAGGGACTATTTTAAAGGGACAGGCTGAATTAGGGGGAAATGACAATACATGGTGAAGCATTAAGGGTCTTTAGCCACAGTGGGGAACTGTTATCACTTCTAGGATTGATGGGTAAGGAGTGGGAACAGTTACTGGTACCCAAAAGAGAGCTGTAGCTTTGGGAGAGAGATATCTGATAGGAGCTGTGGCCTTGGGTAGGGGGACACAGACATGACTAGCTGTGGTCCAAGAGGAAGGGAGCTAGGAAACAAATACCTCATCTTTTCTCCACCTTTCTATCTGCAGCCTCTATTTCTCATTGGCCAAATTCATTCAAAAGTCAAAAAACAAAGAAGTTTGGTGATAGAACCCATAGAGGTAATTGTCCTGGGGTACACAGTAGAGTAGAGAAGGGTAGAAAGTGGGGGCAAAGGTGGGTGAATGGAGAAAATGCAACACAAGACCCAAGGACCAACCTTGCCCTTTGCTTGATCTTCTTTGCTCTTCTAAACTGAACCATGAAAGCCTATCTTGTTCTGAACAGTTTTTGCACCCCAGGCTCTTTGAAGTTTTAGTCTCCCCATCCATTAAAAAAATTGAGATATAATTCACATACCATAGAATACATGCTTTCAAAATGTACAGTTCAGTGGTTTTTTGGGTTATTCACAAGATTGTGCAACCCTCACCATTATCTAATTTTGGAACATTTTCATTACCCCTAAAAGAAATTCCATACCCATTCGCAGTCACTCCCAATTCTCCTCTCCTCCTAGTCCTGTCAACCACTGGTCTACTTTCTGTCTCCATGGATTTGCCTATTCTGGACATTTCCTCTAAATGGAATCATGCCATATGTGCCTTTTGCATCAGACTTCTTTCACTCAGCATAATGTTTTCAAGGTTCATCTGTGTTGAAGCATTCTTCAGAACTTCACTCCTGTTTTATCCCATTGTATGGATTTACCACAATTTGTTTACACATTCATCAGCTGATTGACATTCGGGTTAACTCTATTTGGCTATTACGGGTAATGCTGCTATCCATGTCCATTTTTGATAGTATCACTTTCATACCAACCAACCTTGGTGATATGCCGAGTTCCCATCTTTGTGGGCTTCTAAATCCACCCCACCTCACTCCTCCCGGGGAGATTCCTATCCTTTCTCCTAGTGCCACAAATGGTCAGAGTAGGGGCTTTGAGTGCTGCTCCAAATCATCATCTTTGTCACCGCTTTGTACCAATCTTTATCTGGACTTTCTGAAAGCTTCTTTAGGTTTCAGGGTGTGTGTCCAACCTTTTCTTGGCTATTAGGAACTCTGAGCTGATGTGGTCACTTTCCCTCAAGGTTCCTGTCACTTACATTTTGCCAGCCACTTCCTCCTTGCTGGTCATAATTAGGGCCAGAGAAGCAGGCCCCACTGGGAGTTGAAGTCGTGAGGGAGAGAAGACAAGAACTTTTCAGATTCTTTGTCTTTAATTAAATGGGACTTGTGGTAAGGTTGGAGCAAGGTAAGGTCCTACCACTTCTGGAATCGGACTGTACCAGGCCCCCTACCTGCACCCCTTGCAGTCCCTGCAGTTCTGTCCTTATTTTAGCCCCAAACCCCAAGTTTCAGCCCAGAGCCTTGACTCTGTTCTCTAACTTCCCTGAGAGCTACCACAGCCTGCCCAGCCACGTGCCCAAATGCTGGCAGCTCCAAATATTTCCTCTTTGCAATCCCCAGCTATTGTGTGTGCCCAACCCAACTCCAAATACTAACCATCTCTCTACGTGTATCACCACCTCTGCCCTTTAATCATTTTCTTTAGGTTTGTTAATCCCTTGTGTGATCAACAGAATACTCTGCATCATTCCCACCTCAAGAGGTCTGTGCCCTAATCCCTGGAACCAGTGACTATGTTATCTTATAGGTAGAGGGGCTTTGCAGATGTGATTAAGTTAAGGGTCCTCACATGGGAAGTTTATCTTGACTTATATTTGTGGGGGTCAATGTAAACATGAGGGCCCTTATAAGAGAGGGTCAGAGTTAGAGTCAGAGCTGTGATGATGGAAGAGAAGTTGGAGTGATGTTGTTGGAAGAGGGTCATAAGCAAGGGAATTTAGGTTGCCTTTAGCAGTTGGAAAAGGCAAAGAATGGATCTCCCCTAGAGCCTCTGGAAGGAATGCAACCTTGCCAACACCTTGTTTATGATATATAAGACCCATTTTCTGACTTCAGACCTCCAGAACTATAGGATAGTAAATATGTGTTGATTGGAGCCTCTAAATGTGTGATGATGTGTTACAGCAGAAATAGGAAACTAATACACTCATCCAAGTGTGGCCTGTGGCATCACCATCACCTGGGAGCTCCTTGGAAACAAAGATTCTCAGACCCTGCCCCATATCTACTGAATCTGGATATATGCATTTTGACACTATTTCCAGGCAACTTGCATGTACATTTATCTGTATGTTTTAATTGACTCTCAGTGGGGGTGGGGGTGGGGGTGGGTGGCCCACCTGCAAATCTAGCTTCAATTTGAACCAATCCAGATTAGGAATTCAGGTCACAAAGGACTCAGCCCAAGGGAAGGAAATAGGTTTGCTATGGGATGGAAAAAAATGGTCCCCTGTATGACTTTCTTTCCCCCAATGGGCAGACACTAGGAATTGAACCTGGGTCTCTGGCATGGCAGGTGAGAACTCTGCCTGCTGAGCCACCATGGCCTGCCCTCCCAGATAACTTTTATTTAAGTCTGGCCAATAGAGGACCTGACATATTTTAAAAATTTACCCCTCTAATGCCTTATTATTTTTTCCTGGTGTTATCTTAGGGTAAAGTAAATCTTTGATTCTGAAACTATTGCCGTCAGTTGATTATTGACCTACCCCAACACATTTTTTAGGAATCTAATTGTATTACCAGCTCTGACTAACCAATGGCAAGAGGCAGGACATTCTATAGGAATGATGAAGCAGGATGTGTCACAACTGTCTTTAGCATTTCTGTGGAAATTAGATCTGCACGCTGCCCAGCAGCACCACTGTGGACTCTGACCCCTGCTCTGGGTATGAGCTGGGCAGGTGGATGGATCTAGATTCATCAATGTCTATGAGACAAGAGGAAAATAAAGCTCCCATCATGCACAGCGGCACTAACAACCAGGTCAGTAGGCACACCTAGCGTGTGTGCTGTCAGAGTACATCCTCTGTGAAATATGACAAATTTCTTTCTCTCAAGACAAGAAGGTTGCTATGTTTATTAATTATTATTATTATTATTTGCAAGTACAAGAAGCAATCATTCCACGCAATCCAGAAGGGAGAGTGTGACTTTTGAATAGACACCTCTCAAGTGGACAGTGGTTTGAAGTGCCCTACCTCCTGCCCCATCTGGTTCTAAACCCAGCCTTTTGAATTTGGAACTCCTGTTCCAGAATTAACAGAACATCCTTAATTCTTCACCAAGTACTCTTAAGAGGACAATAATAAAGCTCTCTGGCGAGCCATGATTTCTCTTCTCCCCAAGATCTTGTCCCAGCGAGAGGGCTCTGCTGACTGCTAGACAGGATGCCTCTGGTTACCTCTGGAGCCCACGTAGGAAGGAGAGCTTCAGTGCTTTAAGAATGTCTCTAGGTTGAAACGGGATTCCATGATCATTAACACCAAATGAGCACACAGGCACAGCTTGTCTTCCAAATTTGAAACTCACATTAGCTAATTAATTCTAAGGAGAGGCTGACAGTTCCAGGTGGTACCGTGAGCATGTAATAGGTGGTCTTTCTCCTTTGTGTCCTGACAATTAATGAAAATGGGCCTGAGGACTTCTTTCCTTGGAAAAAGTGTGGCGGTGTGGGAAGGGGTATATCTTATGTGATGGCTCCATTGGAAACCCATCCATTGACAAGAATGTCTTTATGCATTCCACATTATGCACTCTGCCAACATGTAGTGAGGACCTCCTGTGGCTAAGAATTGTGCTACATGCTGAAGGTGGCACCATCCCAGCCCTTCAGGATCCCAAAGTCTCGTGGGGGAGGCACAAATAAGCTGACAGAATGCAATGGCATCCTAGCCAAAGCAGTAGGACAAGATTAAACATTATAAGTATTAGAAAGGACGTTTCACAACGTCATGATTTGTATAATTTCACTTATGTGACCTCCTGGAAAAAGCAACTACAGTACAGAGAGCAGATCAGTGGTTGCCAGAAGTTGGGGATGGAAATAGTGTTGCCTGCAAAGGGACAGGACAAAGGAATTGTTTGGAATTGTTCTGTCTCCTGACTGTGATGGTAGTCATATGAATCTATATATGTGTTCAAATTCATAGACCTGAAATGAAAAAGGAATCAGTTTTCCTGTATGATATTTTAAGAATTAAAAGCAAAGGAAAAAATAGACTGCAGTTATAGATATCAACATCAATGCATCTCATCTTTTTCTTTTTGTCTTACACCGAAATGGAAAGTTTTATTTGCCAGATTTTCTCATTGAACAGACTCAATGGTAACTATCTTTCAAGTAAAGAATTTACACTGGAAAAATTAATTAAATTCTGATAACATTTTCACAAACATGAAAAATGACAATATAATTCTTTTTTACATGCTGTAAATTTTCTTTTAATGCAGATGTCACCCTCAAATATTGATTCAAGAATGGGACCCACTGAGTATCTGGCTTTTTCTGTAATATAAAATGATAGGATGTCTTGTTATCTATCTATCTACATTTAAATTGGCATTGCTGAAATAAGTAAAGACCATGACACACTGATCCAGTATATTTTTCACCATCTAGAGAATATCAAACTGTGACATGGATGATTTATTAGTTGCTTATTATCACCAACAAGGCGAGCCACAATTAGATATATAGAAATGGTCTTTCTTTTACAGTATGCCGAGCCCAGCTTGAGGTACAAACTACTTTCAAAAGAGCTTAAGAATTTTACATGTGCTTAAATCCAAATCCTATTTCTCTTAATGGAATTTAGATTCAGGAATATCTCTGGTTCAACTATAACACATCAAAATTCTTTTTAATCTCGTTACATGCAAACTTAAGAACTCAACATGGTTTTGAGTCAAAAAAACAAATTTGTTGTAGAATGTTTAAATTTACAGACTACTTTTTAAAACAACTAACAAAAACAATCCTTAGTTAAAAATGTGTATATATATTTGTGTGTTTATAACATGAAATATTTCTGAAATAATGTACAAAATAGTTGGAGTAAGGATTGTAAACTTTAATAATACCAAAACAAACAAATTAACATAAGAAAGCTAAATTTAAAGTAACGGGGAGAGCAGGAGAGACAAAATCCTCATGGCATTTGACTGACTCAGCCCGTTTCTGAGGATCCTGGGTTTTGGGAACTGTCTCAATATCCTTATGATAAATTTGCCATGTGTGTTTAAACTAAAAAAAAAAAAAAAAAGAAAAGATTTATAGCCGAGATGGTGTTCTATCTAGAAAATTCAAGAGACTTGGCTAAAAGTGGTTGATACTAATAAGAGAGTCCAATAAGGTAACTGGATATAGGGTGAACATAAAGCAATAGTGTTTCCACTGATTAGGAATATGTAATTAGAGAGTGTAATATACAAAAGGATTCCATTCACAATGGCAGTGACCCCAATAAAAAAGACGAAATCCCTAGGAATTACCTAGAAATATGCCAGATTTCTATGAAGACAATTATAAACTTTACTGACCAACTCAAACTACATGGAGAGGCATATTGGATGGGAAGAGTCAATCTATGGCTTAAAGATGTCAGTCCTTCCCAGATTAATACATAAACTCAATGCAATCTCAATCAAAATCTGCATGAACTAAAACATGGGCCTGTGAAAGTGTGTTCCTTGGGATGTGAGCCAGGTGGGTGCTCAGGTGAGGAGTCGTGGGTCGTTACTGGGATTAGATGGTGGAAAAGCTACACGAGCGCCTTCACACGCCAAGGAGCTTGATGCAACATCTGGCGGCCAGTAAGAAGCTACCGAAGATTTTAATTTCATCCCTAACAAGGTCAGATTTATGTTTGCGACACCTGTCTTGGCTGACATGGAGGATAGGAGAGGAAAGTAAGGCCCAAGGCAGGGAGCCGGGTTGGGAGGCTGCTTCGTGGCATGGTCTCAAAAGCCTTGCATCTTGCCTGATCGGAGAGAGCTGCACTGTGATTGTTTGTGCCCTTTCTTTTCCTTCCACCTGCCTCCCCTACCCCGAAGCAAAAGTTCAGAGCAGAGTTGAGCTCGAGCAGTTGTCCTGAGAGTGGGTTGCTATTTTCCGCAGATCTGGCATTCTAGCACCTTACGGTGGTGAGTGCGGAGAGGGTTCTTAAGGAAGATACAAGGTTTGGAGTCTGGGCCCGAGTGGATGAGAGTGACAATGAATGGCACCTTTTACTGAGCATTTACTGCATGGGTTGGGGCTACTTATATTTATTCTCACCTCCACTCTGTGAGACAGGAACTGGCATTATCTCCATTTTTTTGTTTTTTTCAGAGAAGGCAACTGAGGCTCAGAGATGTTAAGATTAGAACTAACCTATGTCTCTGTCTCCCATCAATGGCATATTGGTACCTGGCACAGAGTTTAGCAAATGTTTGCTGTATCAAGTCAAATGATCCGATGTTGTGTCTCTGGGAATTTACTCACTGTGGGTTTGGGCTGTTGCCTTATCTTTATCAGTAAATCCTCTCCCCTCCTATAAATACCTCTCCATTTGGCAAGGAAGGGCAGAGAAGGGTCTGGTAGGAAGGTTGGGGAGATGGGAGCAGGAAGGAAGGGGCTGAATAATGGAACTTGAAGGGTTTCGATAAATTAAGAACCACCCAGCTTGCCACTGACCCAGGCATCTTCATCAATCTGCTCCTCCACGCCCTGCCAGCCCAGTGCAATAAAGCTTCCTGTCCATTTCAGACCTAATCGCACAGAACGTAAATCCCTCAGCAGAGGGGCACCTGGGAGGGATGGGTTCCATGCACAGGACCATTCATTTTCATTTCTGGCACATAATGAAATTAAGAATGCATGCCGTCCACCGGAGCTGCTTTCCTCCACATTGTTAAATAAGCATCCCTGCTTCACCCTTCGTTAGACTCATGAGGTCTCCCAAAGAAGGGGGAGGGAAACAAGCAATTATTAATGTTTCCCATGTGCTAGATTGTTTCCATGCAACTCAATCCTCTAACGAACCCTGTGACCTGGGTTCCATTATCCTCTTGTTACAGGCGAGGCACCTGAGCTCAGGGAGGGAAGTGACCTGAGATCACACTCAGAGGTGGGAGGGTGAGTCTTGGAATGGTGTTTCAGACTCGTTTCAAATCCTACTCACCAAGCTATTTTTTTTCAATTATTAAATATAGGAACTTCATACACCTTTTCTGTAACTTTTTGGGATGTCTGGTAGAGGGTTGAGGGAATTGAAGGTTAGATTACCCTCCCTAATGGATTTTGGTTGTGTCAATTCAGTAACCATTACTCGAGGGTCTAATTCACTTCTGCTCTGGCTTTGTTTATTTGTTTATTTTATTTGTTTTGCATGGGTAGGTACCGGGAATCGAACCCAGGTCTCCACCATGGCAGGCGAGAACTCTACCTGCTGAGTCACCGTGGCCCGCCCTGGCTTTGTTTTTTAAAGCATAACTTGTCTGTCCATAAGAGTCCTGTCTAGTTCTTGCTCCTTCCCTCTCCTTCTTCTTGGTTCTGAGATACCTTAGTTTATATTGTAGTTCATAATGATCTCATTCTTGTTTTGGAAACCACACTTAACTCTTGTTCTTTGATTGCACCTCATCCTACTCACCCATTTCTGAAGTTACCCACCTGTCCTGTTTAGGGACACCTGCATTGCCAGGTTAGTGACATACCTGTTGGCTTTGACTTACCAGGACCCATCTAATCAGATTAGCTCCCCCTTCTCCTGGGGAGGACAGAGATGGAAGGGTGAACTGTAGCTTTAGAGACGGCTGGCATATTCTTGCCCTGAATTAACATGGAGCCTGGTGAGAGATGAACATACACTCAAGTCACTGAAACATAAGTCATAATTAAATAAGTGTGAGTGTGAATTTACAATCCTAGGAGGTTGTGGTGAACTGGGGGTGGGGGTAAAAATAATTTATTATTCCTTAGGTCATAACAAATGACAAAATTTCTGTTCACATTCATTTCCTCCATTCCTCTTGTGAACTCTTAGTTCCTGACAAATGAATTAGTTGAAATGGGAACACTATTTCAAAAATCTTATTTTCTTTTATTATCTTATTTTATGCAACTTGGGCCAGCATCACAGAATGTGGGATCAGCAGTCAGCTTCACATTAACCTTCCTGAGTAGAGGTGGCGTGTTGGGAGAACGTGGGATCCCAGGACAGGACGTGGGTTTGCCACCCACCTCCACTTGTAAAGGAATAAAGGGCTAGGCTGGGAGACTGGGCAGTGGGGCGAGGCTGGAGTCAGGCTTTCAGACCGGGGTGGGGTGGGGGGGTTCAGCACTGACGTCTTCTGAGGCCGCGGTATAGATGGGATAGGTCTTGTCATCCCCTCTGGCCAGGGGCATATGGATCAAGGAGGAAAGCCTGGAAAGGGAGAAGGAAGTGGCTTTCAAAGATCGAGACGTCAGGATGGCATCTCACTATGGCATTTGGTTTGCCTCTCCCCTCACTAACTTCCTCTGGCAATACTTGTGAAAAAACAGAAAACATTGCCCTTTTCAATAGCATGGATTCCAGACTTTGGGAGGAAGTTCACTTAGCAAACAAAGGATGACACTGTTGGGCAAGAGAGCAGCAGGCAGATGAGAGGATATTAAACTTCCATTAATGCCTACATCTACCTCCTACCTTAAAGACACGGGTCTTCTCTGAACAAGAGGTGGGACATGCCACATGTAATACAACACTCCATATTATTGCCTCTATTTATTCATGCATTGTGGGACCACAGTTCCTAAGAAATTAAAACGTAGGAGGGGATCATGGCAAAAATGATAGGATATGGCTCTTGGAGTACGGGGCTCTGAGGTCAGGAGAATGAAGGAATGGAGATGCACGGAGAGAGCTGAGGGGGCTGCACTCTGGTGATTGTAGCTGGTGATGCATTGCTTTTCACAAAGAAAGAGGAGCAGGCTGCAGAAGCTTACCCCAGAATCAATCCCCCTTCACGTGTTAAGGAGGTCAGGCAGCAGAGCCAGAGAGCCTGTATGGTCTGGGACAGACGCAAGGACCCCTCCACTGCGAATCTGACCAGAGCCTGCACTTTTGAATCCACCCTCAGCTGAAGGTCTAGAGGTAGATTCTGACAGTAAACATGTAGTTAATAACAAAGACCGAGGAAGAGCTAGCCAGAGCATTTCCTGGCAACATGAGAATAGATCTCTCATTTTCAAAGGATGAATAATAAGAAAAACAAACAAAGGATCTCTGAAGTTTTTTTTCTGGAACATAAAAAGGCGAATCGTGAATTCAGAAGAGAAGCAAACCCTTGAAAAAAAATACGGAACAGTAAATAAAATCTTTCACTAGGACGAGTCTTCTTTGTCTTCTCAGTAAATATGGCATTTGTGAAATAAGAAACAGCAGAAGAAATGGTATGGTTGAAAGGCTGGCTGAAGTAAAGATCATTAAGAAATATAAAATGCAATAGCATAATAAAACTCGTACTTGCATTAGAAGCAGTAAAGAAAAGAAATAACATGCAGAAAGTTGCATTGGCGTCTTGGGACACAAGTCAGGAAGCTTGCCTGGGGTGCACAGGAAAGGCCCAGAGAAGGAGGACAATTAGAAGAGGGAAAGGTAGATGGAGAATAGAGACCAGAGATGCTGGGCTGTAGGGACAGACAGGGGGGCTGTAACTGAGCCCAGGGATGGGGCCACTGAGTGGAAACTGGAACCTCAAAGGGCCCGCCCAGCAGGAGATGGAGCTGCAGAAGGTGGAGAGGAGAACGCTAGAAATACCCCCGTTCCTCCTCCTTCACACCTGCCAATCTTCTGCCAGTGTCTCCCACTGGCCAAATCTTGTCTGAAGCCAGCCGAGAGAGAACCTGGGGGCTGAGCCTGCAGGGCCAGTCCCTTGGTGATGAAAGTGAAGCAGGGGAAGGAATCTGTAAGAGGGCAAACCCATCCAACTTAGAGGAAACATTTTGCAACAGAAAGTGTTAAGTCGAGTAGATCCTCCATATATGTGAGAGCCACACATCAGCAATGACAAGCAATGGGACTTTATTAAATTCCCCTGTTAAAAGAAAATTAGCTTCAGATTTGGTTTAAAACACACTAAAAGCCAATTATCGTTATTTACCAAAGCCTCACCTGCAAAACGGACAGAAAAACATTAAAAAGAAAAACTGAGACTAGGAATGACAATATCAGCAAAAGGAATGATGCAAGGTAAAAGTAATCATTAAAATACAGTGAGTCATTTTATGTCATAAAAAGCAAAATTCACACGGATGCCATGCCAAAAGTTGACCGTTAGTTTAGTGATTCTCAACCAGGATGGTACAAAACACCCAAAATGTCCTACTAAGTCTCCACATCTCCTTACATTCAGGGGTGGAAAGCTAATCCTGTTTCCACACAATCGAGAATCACTGTTTATTCTCGGGGCATATATTGTATCCTTCAGATATGTGAGGGCAACAAACAAAACAAAGAAAAAAAACAAAAGAAAGACAAAACCAAAATCATCGCAAAGGTTTTCACAAAAGATAGAAAATAATATAAATGATTACCAATATCAACAAATCTGATTTAATAGATTTAGATTAAATTTTGTGTTTGAAAAATGGAGGAAAAACTGTTCCTGATGGGACATGGGGCATCTATCCCAATTAACTGTACTAGTCTACAAAGAGAACTGATAGTCAAACTCATGTCAGAAATGGTTCTAGTTACATTCTCTGATAAGAATGAAATAACATTAAAATTAATATAAAATATTAATGAAAATGTCCAAACCCTTGAAGAAATCAAATAAATATCTTCCATATCTTTTAAGTCCAAGAAGACTTCAAAACTACATTGATGCATTATTTGAAAATTAGGATAAAGAGAACCCTGAATTTAAACTTACAGAAAGGGACCAAAGGTGTATTCAGAGGAAATTATAGCATTTGTTATTTTCTGTTTAAACAAGGAAGGAAGCCTTAAAATAAAGAAATTCAGAACTAATCCAAATAAGTCAGGATGAAGGAAATAATAAAGATAAAATCAGAAATTAATTAGAAAACAGGAAAAAAAATGAAAATCGATAAACACAAGAGTTGGTTTTAAAAAATGACAAAATTAATTAATAAGTTTCTGGCAATTATAAATTAGAAAAAGAGAGAGCACAAATGCATAAAGTTAGGACTGAGAAGAAAGGAATTCAGCATAGATACTGCGGAGATTTTATACTCTAAGAAAATGTTATAGACAACTTAATTCTAATATTTTGAAATCGTGTGTGAAGTACACGACTTTAAGAGCAAATGTGAATTATTAGAAATGAACGAAGAATTAAATCAATTGAGAGTTCTTCATTCATTCCCCCATTAGTAATGCAAATATAGAACTTTAACTTTTGTATAGGAGGCACATGGAGAAAACAGTAGTAATCAGTTGGAAGATATAAACTAAGGCTTGAATCAAGGGGGAAACATACCATTTAACTGGTTTAAGAACAATGTTGTAAAGATGCCATTTCTTCTCAAATCAGTTTATAGGTTTGACTTAATTTTATTCTAAATTTTGTCCATGGGATAGAGGGGATGGTTTTAGAATCCAATGAGGTGATTTAAAAATTCATGTGAATGAATAAAAAACATATATTTAATTAACAGGATTTCAGGGGAGTGGAATGGATGAAAAACATTCATTAAATGTATGAACTGATTCTACAACTTTCAGGAACATTAAACTGGGTGTCTTCTAATGGAGCTCATAATGATAAGTTCAAATCCTTCATGATTAAGACTTTTACTACAACATATACTTTCCCCCCATAAAATGCAGTGAAATTTAACTGAAAAAATACATGCTTTCTCCACAGAGAATGATTCTATAAATACACAGCTAAAGAGATGTTTAAAGAAATTGGCTTTTTAAACTGGGAAACAGCTCTCAGCACATCGTAAGAGCTGCTGCAAGGGTTTCTGGGTGGGGTGCCAGTGACATTTATTGCAATTGTGGACCCTCAGTGTACCTTGTGAGTAGTCTAAACCATGAATGATAAAATGACCTATGCCACCTATATACAATAGAGACAAAGAAGGAGCAACTGGAAGAGAACACACCAAAATTTCGATATCAATTATTTCTTGGCGATGGTGATTTTTAGCTTGTCCTTAGGCTTTAATCTGATGTCCACATGTTAAAAAAATATATGCAATCATATAAAAAAATAGCAACCACTTTGGGCAGTGGATTTGACCAGAAGGACTTGTGGGTTGGGTTCTTTGTCCCTTTCTAACATGTGAACTTGTGACCTTAATCTCTTGGAGCCTCAGCCTTCTCTTGTGTAAAATGGGACACACAGATGTGACACACAATTGTAGTTGTCGTCTGCCCAGAATCTGGCTCTCCTCCTGCCCCGTTTTTCTGATGTGGCGTCCCAACTACTCCTTTCTCATTTTATGTGGTTCTGATGGGAATCACAGTACTCTCCACTCCCCAGTCTACGAGTGGTGGGTGTATAACTCTGCAGTGTAATGCCACCTTGGCTGGTCTTTGTCCCCAGTTCCTGGGACGCAATCCCTGAGTCTCTGGAATTTGCTGTGATAGAAGTGTCTTCTGTTCTTTGTGGTTAGCGCTGGGAGCATCCCGGGTATTTACAGAATGGGTTAGCCAAACTTGCAGCCACAGGTGGGGGCTGGCCAGGCCGGGAAGACCAACTTGGTGGCTAGGGAGGGGGGCTTTGAGCCACATCCCATCAGCCCACTTCCCTGACCTTGGGGAGGGGAGGGAGGTGGGGGAATGGAGACTATGTTCAGCCACGTGGGGTTTGATTCCATTGACTGTGCGTGCACAATGGAGCCCCATATAAACCCGGGGCCATTGAAGTTCCAGCTGGTTTGAGCTAAGTTTCTGTGACTCGGAACCCAGAGCCCAGCTAGTGTTGTGTATTGCTAGGATAATTGCTCATGTTGTTTTCCTCCTCTGGAATACCTGCTTCCCACCAGATCTTCCTTCTCCAGTCCTTAGAGAGCCTCCTTTCTTTCTCACTCCCATACTTTCCACCACGCCATCTAGCCCTGGCTTCTCTGTATGTCACAGGCTGTTGGTTCACACCTAAGCATCTCTGTGGTGCCCCATATCACATACAACAGCATACAGCTCATAGTAGGTGCTCCAGAAATTGTAAAGATTAGAATTTAAAGGGACCTTGGAAATCACCAAGTCATAGGAAGAAAGAAAAAGAGAGGGAAGGAGAGGGAGGGAAAGGGAGAAGGAAATGGAGAGGGAGAAGCTGAGGTTCAGGCTTATGTAGCTTCTCCTCCATGTTGGAAGCAAGAGTAGAAGCCAAGCTCTTCCCTTCCAGGCCAGCACTCTTCTCTGCACGGCCTGGACACTGAATACTGAGGCAGAAATGAAAACCACACCCACAGGAGGATTATTTATGTCTCAGTTGAGTTTTAAAGTTGGGTGACAAGATAGAAGATGAAGGAGAATTTCCTGTTGCTGCTGTTTCTTTCTTCTTTTTTTTTTTTACTTTTAGTTTTCTAATTTCAGCCCCAATTTCCTTCCTAATGGTGCAATTAGAATCACTGGAGCTTAAGTGGAAACGAACGCATCTAGTTCTACAAAACTGAAAATCAAAGAGAGGCAAAGGAGAGCCTTGGCTGACCTGTAACTCTGATTATTGAAGCTGAACAGCTTTTACCTTTGAATTAAACAAAAGGCAAAGTCCTTTTGCCTTTATGAGCTGAGAGCCCATGAAACATAGCATTGTTTCCAAAATGGGCTCTTGCCAAGGAGAGGACTGAGTGCTGGAGCCTTCTGCTTGCCATTTGGGAAGTAAGGAGACCTCAGCTGGGGCCCAAGGACATCTGTTCCTCCCAGAGTGGCCACTCTACAGGTCTGCTGAGACTCCATTCTTCCTTCCCTGTGCGATCCCTCAGGTGTGTCCAGGCCTGAGTTTGTTGACTCACTCCCTTGGTGGTTGCAATGCCTCATGCTTTCTTTCTTTCTAAATCATGCTTTAATCTGGCCACAGGGGGGAAAGATGAAAAACAATAAAGCTTTCCACAGCCGTGTTCAAACTGCTAGGGATCTGTCGGAGAAATTAGGCAACTTGCAAGAGGCTTATGTGAACTCTGAGAGGTGGGTGGTGTGGGGGAAGGAGCAAAGGCTTAGGAATCAGACAGAGCGGGGATACTGAGAGTCCCTCCCCGTGACCTCAAGAAAGCCGCTAGTCCTCTCTGAGTCTCTTTGTTCTGTTAAAATAGGAGGAATAATGTTACAGGGAGCGGCATGTTGTGCAAATGGATGACTCGTCACAACGTGGCGACATCAACAGCTATTGAAAACCTCTCCCCAGGACAATTCTCACTTGCTCAGAACCCCGGAGGAAGGTATGGACTGGAGAAGGATCCCACAACGCTGAAATGAAGAAAGAGACAGATATCAGGTGGGAGACTTCTATCCCAGACCACTGGGTCCCAAGCAACTGGGGAGCCCTCCAGCCTCCCACCAAGACACAGGCGATAGCATTTCTCCCAGCAGTGAGACAGATCCCCACGCATATCCGGACACACAGAACCAACCACACAGGGACCCACAGCAGGACTTACGCTGCAGGGGAAGGTGGAGGATAAAAAGGCAATAGGGAGGAGTTTCCAAAATGGAGGCTGAGGGAGGGAAGGGCAGAATTTTTTCCACAAAGCAGCAAGCAGCCAGGTAAAAGTATCTGAATCAAATGTTTCGGGACCTAGGGGACAGGGGAGAAATTGCAAGGCCCAGGTAAGTGAGGGACGAAGAATCTGAGAAAATATGGGCAGAGCTTGTGTTTCCAGCCAGGGGCCCATCCCTCGCCCTTGAGGGAAACAGCAGCAGGTAGCCCAACTGGGGGTGGGTGGGGGCGGCTGCAGACTGGGACAGCTGTGGGAATCCTCTGCCACAAGTAAAGTGGGGACGCTGCCCCATTGAGCCTGAGTTTGGCTAGCGAAGCAAGGACACAGGATCCCTGCGGTTTCAGTCTCGCCTGATCAGAGGTTTACCTCCCGGAGGTAAACAGCCTCTGAGGACCCTCAAGTCATTGAACAGCACCCCCTGATGGGCAGGCTGGAAAGTGCAGGAGAAAATTGCAGGGCTTTCAGAACACTCCATACCCTATCCCATGCTCATCGGGGCTGATTTATACCCTCTGAATAGGCACCTGGCCCTGTTTTGGCTGAGAAATACTGACAACCCAACAGGTAAAGCAATGCCCTAATAGAAACCCAAGTCTTATCTAAATCCTAGACAAAAGAGAGAAACAGACCTTTTAGATCAGACCCATCATGATAATCAGATGACCAAACATTATCAAAAACCGCCTACGACATTCTAAAACTCAAGAAGAAATGGCCCAGTTGAAGGAACACATCAAAAAGTCAGAGAAGGTAGTAGAATGATTGCCTTTCATGCAGAGACCTAGGTTGGATTCCTGAACCATGCAACTTCCCCCCACTGCCCCCCGAAAAGAAAGACAGAGGAGACACAGAACTTGGAACAACTAATCAAAGATATGCAAGCAAATCTCCTGAATCAATTTAGAGCAATACCTAGGTTGGATTCCTGAACCATGCAACTTTCCCCCACTGCCCCCCAAAAAGAAAGACAGAGGAGACACAGAACTTGGAACAACTAATCAAAGATATGCAAGCAAATCTCCTGAATCAATTTAGAGCAATACCTAGGTTGGATTCCTGAACCATGCAACTTCCCCCCCGACCCCCCCCAAAAAAGTCAGAGGAGACATAGAACTTGGAACAATTAATCGAAGATGTGCAAACAAATCTCCTGAATCAATTTAGAGCAATGAAGGAAAATGTATACACAGAGATGAAAGATATTAAGAAGACTAAGAAGACACTAGAGGAGAATAAAGAAGACTTTGAAAGAATCCATAGAAAAATAACAGACATTATGGAAATAAAAGACACTGTAGATGATATTAAAAATATACTGGAGGGCAGGCCACAGTGACTCAGCAGGCAGGAAACCTGGGTTTGTTTTCCTGTGCCTGCCCATGCAAAAAAAAAAGAAATGTATATATATATATTGGAGAGACATAACAGGAGATTTGAAGAGGTAGGTAGAAGAAAGATTCAGCAAGCTAGAAGACAGATAAAATGAATTTGAACAGACAAAGGAACAAATGGAGGGAAAAAGAGGAAAAATTAGAGCAGAGTCTCAAGGAACTGATTGACAAAACAAAAAGCACAGACATATGCATCATGGGTGTCCCAGAAGGAGAAGAGAAGGGAAATTGGCCAGGAAGAATATTTGAAGAAGTAATGGGTAAAAATTTCCCAACCCTTATAAATGACATAAGTATGCAAATCCAAGAGGCCTAGCATACTCCAAACAGAATAAATCTGAATAGACTAACTATAAGACATTTACAAAATTAGATTGTCAAATGCCAAAGAGAAGGAGAAAATTCTGAAAGCAGCAAGAGAAAAGTGACTCACCACATACATGGGAAGCTAAATAAGAGTAAGTGCTGATTTCTCATCAGACACCATGGAGGCGAGAAGACAGTTGTACAACATATTTAAGATACTGAAAGAGAAAAATTGTCAGCCAACAATTCTCTATCCAGCAAAGCTGTCCTTCAAAAATGAGAGTGAGTTAAAAATATTCACAGATAAACAGACTCTGAGAGAGTTCCTTAATAAGAGACCCACCCTATGAGAACTACTAAAGGGAGTGCTGCTGGCTGAAAATAAAGGATAGGAGAGAGACGTCTGGAGGAGGGTATGGAATTGAAGTGTATTACAGTAATGTAAGGGATAAAAAGAGAGAGAGAGGAAAAATAGATCTGACAAATAAAGACCAAATGATAATATGGTAATAACTTTGTTAATGGGTTAAACTATCCAATCAAAGGATACCAATTGGGGGAATGGGTTTAAAAATATGATCCATCTATATGCTGCTTACAAGAGACTCATCTTAGACCCAAAGACATAAATAGGTTGAAAGTGAAAGGATGGAAAAAGATATTCAATGCAAGTAGTAACCAAAAAAGAATTGGAATAGCTAAACTAATATCAGACAAAATAGATTTTAAATGCAAAAATTTTATATGAGATAAAGAAGGGCACTATCATATTAATAAAAGGGACAATTCACCAAGAAGAAATAATAATCATAAATATCTATGCTCCTAATCAAGGAGCCCCAAAATACATGAAGCAAACAATGGTAAAACCAAAGTGAATAAAATACACTCCACCATAATTGTGGGAGATTTCAACACACCACTCTCTCCAGTGGCTAGAGCATCTAAACAGAGGATCAATAAAGAAACAGAGACTCTAAATAATATGATAGTGATAGACCTAACAGGCATATATAGAACACTGCACCCCGAAAGAGCTGGATATACATTCTTCTCTAGTGCTCATGGAACATTCCCCAGGATAGACCAAAAGCTGGGGCACAGAACAGGTCTTAGTAAATTTTAAAAGACTGAACTTATACAAAGCACTTTCTCTGACCATAATGAAAAGAAGCCAGAAATCAACAACAATTGGAGAACTGGAAAATGCACAAATATATGGAGGTTAAACAACACACCCTTAAACAATAAGTGGATCAAAGAAGTAAATATCTTGAGACAAATGAAAATGAGGACTTAACATATCAAAATTTATGGGATGCAGTGAAGGTAGTGCTGAGAGGGAAATGTATAGCCCTAAAATGCTTTCATTAAAAAGGAAGAAAGAGCTAAAATCAATAACCTAACTGAACAATTGGAGAAACTGGGGAAAGAATATCAAACTAATCCTGAGGTAGGCAGAAGGAGAGAAATAACAAAAATTAGAGCAGAAATGAGATGGGGAATAAAAAAGAATAGAATCAATAAAACCAAATGTTAGTTATTTGAGAAGATCAATAAAAGTTGACAAACCCATAGGTAGGCTGACAAAGGTGAAAAGAGAGAATCTGCAAATAAGGAAAATCAGAAACAAGGTGGGGCTGGTCGGGTGTTACCATGAACCCTGAAGAAATAAAAAAGATCCTAAGAGGTTACTATGAACAACTGTACGCCATAAGTTAGACAACTTGGATGAAACGGACAACTTCCTAGAAACACACAAACAACCTACACTGACTTGAAAAGAAATGGAAACCTCAAACTCTCCCCCAAAACTGAAGAAGTAGGAACACTACCTAACTCATTCTATGAAGCCAGCATTACCCTAATAGCAAAACCAGATAAAGATACTACAAGAAACGAAAACTTCAGACCAATCTCTTTAATGAATATAGAGGCAAAAATCCTCAACAAAATACTTGCAAATCAAATTCATAGCATATTAAAAGAATTATACACTATGACCAAGTGGGTTTTATCCCAGGTGTGCCAGTGGTTCAACGCTAGAAAATCAACAAATGGAATATATCACATTAACAAATCAGAAAGGAAAAACCACGTGATCATCTTGATTGATGCAGAAAAGGTATTTGACAACATTTAGCATCCTTCCAAGACAAAAAAACAAACAAACAAACAAAAAAAAAACACAAAAAAACAAAACCCAAGAAACAAAAACACTTCACGGAGTAGGAATTGAAGGAAGCTTCCTCAGCATGATAAAAAGGCATATGTGAAAACACACAGCTAACTTCATACTCAATTTTGAGAGATTGAAAGCTTTCCCTCTAAGATTTAGACTAAGACAAGGATATCCATTGTCACAACTGTTATTCAACATTGTGCTAGAAGT
This sequence comes from Tamandua tetradactyla, assembly GCF_023851605.1. Classification (NCBI taxonomy): domain Eukaryota; kingdom Metazoa; phylum Chordata; class Mammalia; order Pilosa; family Myrmecophagidae; genus Tamandua; species Tamandua tetradactyla. The sequence continues at coordinate 10,158,154 of NC_135327.1, read as the reverse complement.
TCTAGCTAGAGGAGTTAAGCAAGGAAAAGAAGTAAAAGGCAAACAAATTGGAAAGGAAGAAGTAAAACTGTCACTATTTGCAGATGATATGATCCTATATTTAGAAAATCCTGAAAATTGACAAAATTAGCTACTTGAGCTAATGAACGAGTTCAGTAAAGTGGTAGGATATAAGATCAACATGCAAAAATTAATGGTGTTTCTATAAACTGGTAAAGAGATATCTGAGGAGGTAATAAAGAAAAAAATTCCATTTACAAAAGTAAATAAAAGAATTAAATATCAAGGAATAAACCTAAACAAGAATGTAAAGGGCTTGTACACAGAAAACTGCAAAATATTGCTTAAAGAAATCAAAGAAGATCTGAATAAATGGAAAGACATCCCTTATTCATGGATTGGAAGGCTAAATGTCATTAAGATGTTAATTCTACCCAAATTGATCTACAGATTCTGTGCAACCCCAATCAAAATTCCAATGGACTATTTTGCAGAAATGGAAAGTTAATTATCAAATTTATTTGGAAGGGTAAGGGGCCTCATCACACTAAAAACATCTTGAAAAAGATGAATTGAGTGGGATGTATCCTGCTTCCTGGCTTTAAAGCATATTATAAAGCCACAGTGGTTAAAACCGTATGGTACTGGCATAAAGAAAGATGTATTGATCAATGGAATCAAACTGAGAGTCCAGAAATAGATCCTCAGATCTATAGTCAATTTTTTTTTTCCTGGACAGGCACCAGGAAACGAACCTGGGTCTCTGGCATGGCAGGTGAGAACTCTGCCTGCTGAGCCACCATGGCCTGCCCAGTCAATTGGTTTTTTTTTTTTTTATTAATTAACAGAAAAAAAGAAATTAACCCAACATTTAGAAATCATACCATTCTACATATGCAATCAGTAATTCTTAACATCATCACATAGATGCATGATCATCGTTTCTTAGTACATTTGCATCGGTTTAGAAGAACTAGCAACACAACAGAAAAAGATATAGAATGTTAATATAGAGAAAAGAAATAAAAGTAATAATAATAGTAAAAAACAAACAAACAAACAAAAAAATCCTATAGCTCAGATGCAGCTTCATTCAGTGTTTTAACATGATTACTTTACAATTAGGTATTATTGGGCTGCCCATTTTTGAGTTTTTGTATCTAGTCCTGTTGCACAGTCTGTATCCCTTCAGCTCCAATTACCCATTATCTTACCCTGTTTCTAACTCCTGCTGGACTCTGTTACCAATGACATATTCCAAGTTTATTCTCGAATGTCCGTTCACATCAGTGGGACCATACAGTATTTGTCCTTTAGTTTTTGGCTGGACTCACTCAGCATAATGTTCTCTAGGTCCATCCATGTTATTACATGCTTCATAAGTTTATCCTGTCTTAAAGCTGCATAATATTCCATCGTATGTATATACCACAGTTTGTTTAGCCATTCTTCTGTTGATGGACATTTTGGCTGTTTCCATCTCTTTGCAATTGTAAATAACGCTGCTATAAACATTGGTGTGCAAATGCCCGTTTGTGTCTTTGCCCTTAAGTCCTTTGAGTAGATACCCAGCAATGGTATTGCTGGGTTGTATGGCAATTCTATATTCAGCTTTTTGAGGAACCGCCAAACTGCCTTCCACAGTGGTTGCACCATTTGACATTCCCACCAACAGTGGATAAGTGTGCCTCTTTCTCCGCATCCTCTCCAGCACTTGTCATTTTCTGTTTTGTTGATAATGGCCATTCTGGTGGGTGTGAGATGATATCTCATTGTGGTTTTGATTTGCATTTCTCTAATGGCCAGGGACATTGAGCATCTCTTCATGTGCCTTTTGGCCATTTGTATTTCCTCTTCTGGTAGGTGTCTGTTCAAGTCTCTTTTTCCCATTTTGTAATTGGGTTGGCTGTCTTTTTGCTGTTGAGTTGAACAATCTCTTTATAAATTCTGGATACTAGACCTTTATCTGATATGTCATTTCCAAATATTATCTCCCATTGTGTAGGCTGTCTTTCTACTTTCTTGATGAAGTTCTTTGATGCACAAAAGTGTTTAATTTTGAGGAGTTCCCATTTATTTATTTCCTTCTTCAGTGCTCTTGCTTTAGGTTTAAGGTCCATAAAACCGCCTCCAATTGTAAGTTTCATAAGATATCTCCCTACATTTTCCTCTAACTGTTTTATGGTCTTAGACCTAATGTTTAGATCTTTGATCCATTTTGAGTTAACTTTTGTATAGGGTGTGAGGTATGGGTCTTCTTTCATTCTTTTGCATATGGATATCCAGTTCTCTAGGCACCATTTATTGAAGAGACTGTTCTGTCCCAGGTGAGTTGGCTTGACTGCCTTATCAAAGATCAAATGTCCGTAGATGAGAGGGTCTATATCTGAGCACTCTATTCGATTCCATTGGTCGATATATCTATCTTTATGCCAATACCATGCTGTTTTGACCACTGTGGCTTCATAATATGCCTTAAAGTCTGGCAGCGCGAGACTTCCAGCTTCGTTTTTTTTCCTCAAGATGTTTTTAGCAATTCGGGGCACCCTGCCCTTCCAGATAAATTTGCTTATTGGTTTTTCTATTTCTGAAAAATAAGTTGTTGGGATTTTGATTGGTATTGCATTGAATCTGTAAATCAATTTAGGTAGGATTGACATCTTAACTATATTTAGTCTTCCAATCCATGAACACGGTATGCCCTTCCATCTATTTAGGTCTTCTGTGATTTCTTTTAGCAGTTTTTTGTAGTTTTCTTTATATAGGTTTTTTGTCTCTTTAGTTAAATTTATTCCTAGGTATTTTATTCTTTTAGTTGCAATTGTAAATGGGATTTGTTTCTTGATTTCCCCCTCAGCATGTTCATTACTAGTGTATAGAAATGCTACAGATTTTTGAATGTTGATCTTGTAACCTGCTACTTTGCTGTACTCATTTATTAGCTCTAGTAGTTTTGTTGTGGATTTTTCCGGGTTTTTGACGTATAGTATCATATCGTCTGCAAACAGTGATAGTTTTACTTCTTCCTTTCCAATTTTGATGCCTTGTATTTCTTTTTCTTGTCTAATTGCTCTGGCTAGAACCTCCAACACAATGTTGAATAATAGTGGTGATAGTGGACATCCTTGTCTTGTTCCTGATCTTAGGGGGAAAGTTTTCAATTTTTCCCCATTGAGGATGATATTAGCTGTGGGTTTTTCATATATTCCCTCTATCATTTTATGGAAGTTCCCTTGTATTCCTATCTTTTGAAGTGTTTTCAACAGGAAAGGATGTTGAATCTTGTCAAATGCCTTCTCTGCATCAATTGAGATGATCATGTGATTTTTATGCTTTGATTTGTTGATATGGTGTATTACATTAATTGATTTTCTTATGTTGAACCATCCTTGCATACCTGGGATAAATCCTACTTGGTCATGATGTATAATTCTTTTAATGTGTTGTTGGATACGATTTGCTAGAATTTTATTGAGGATTTTTGCATCTATATTTATTAGAGAGATTGGTCTGTAGTTTTCTTTTTTTGTAATATCTTTACCTGGTTTTGGTATGAGGGTGATGTTGGCTTCGTGGAATGAATTAGGTAGTTTTCCCTCCACTTCAATTTTTTTGAAGAGTTTGAGGAGAGTTGGTACTAATTCTTTCTGGAATGTTTGATAGAATTCACATGTGAAGCCATCTGGTCCTGGACTTTTCTTTTTAGGAAGCTTTTGAATGACTAATTCAATCTCTTTATTTGTGATTGGCTTGTTGAGGTCATCTATTTCTTCTTGAGTCAAAGTTGGCTGTTCATTTCTTTCCAGGAACCCGTCCATTTCATCTAAATTGTTGTATTTATTAGCGTAAAGTTGTTCATAGTATCCTGTTATTACCTCCTTTATTTCTGTGAGGTCAGTAGTTATGTCTCCTCTTCCATTTCTGATCTTATTTATTTGCATCCTCTCTTCTTCTTTTTGTCAATCTTGCTAAGGGCCCATCAATCTTATTGATTTTCTCATAGAACCAACTTTTGGTCTTATTGATTTTCTCTATTGTTTTCATGTTTTCAATTTCATTTATTTCTGCTCTAATCTTTGTTATTTCTTTCCTTTTGCTTGCTTTGGGGTTAGTTTGCTGTTCTTTCTCCAGTTCTTCCAAGTGGACAGTTAATTCCTGCATTTTTGCCTTTTCTTCTTTTCTGATAAAGGCATTTAGGGCAATAAATTTCCCTCTTAGTACTGCCTTTGCTGCGTCCCATAAGTTTTGATATGTTGTGTTTTCATTTTCATTTGCCTCAAGGTATTTACTAATTTCTCTTGCAATTTCTTCTTTGACCCACTTGTTGTTTAAGAGTGTGTTGTTGAGCCTCCACATATTTGTGAATTTTCTGGCACTCTGCCTATTATTGATTTCCAACTTCATTCCTTTATGATCCGAGAAAGTGTTGTGTATGATTTCAATCTTTTTAAATTTGTTAAGACTTGCTTTGTGATACAACATATGGTCTATCTTTGAGAATGATCCATGAGCAGTTGAGAAAAAGGTGCATCCTGCTGTTGTGGGATGTAATGTCCTATAGATGTCTGTTAAGTCTAGCTCATTTATAGTAATATTCAGATTCTCTATTTCTTTATTGATCCTCTGTCTAGATGTTCTGTCCATTGATGAGAGTGGGGAATTGAAGTCTCCAACTATTATGGTATATGTGTCTATTTCCCTTTTCAGTGTTTGCAGTGTATTCCTCACGTATTTTGGGGCATTCTGGTTTGGTGCGTAAATATTTATGATTGTTATGTCTTCTTGTTTAATTGTTCCTTTTATTAGTAGATAGTGTCCTTCTTTGTCTCTTTTAACTGTTTTACATTTGAAGTCTAATTTGTTGGATATTAGTGTAGCCACTCCTGCTCTTTTCTGGTTGTTATTTGCATGGAATATCTTTTCCCAACCTTTCACTTTCAACCTATGTTTATCTTTGGGTCTAAGATGTGTTTCCTGTAGACAGCATATAGAAGGATCCTGTTTTTTAATCCATTCTACCAATCTATGTCTTTTGATTGGGGAATTCAGTCCATTAACATTTAGTGTTATTACTGTTTGGATAATATTTTCCTCTACCATTTTGCCTTTTGTATTATATATATCATATCTGACTTTCCTTCTTTCTATACTCTTCTCCATACCTCTCTCTTCTGTCTTTTTGTATCTGACTCTAGTGCTCCCTTTAGTATTTCTTGCAGAGCTGGTCTCTTGGTCACAAATTCTCTCAGTGACTTTTTGTCTGAGAATGTTTTAATTTCTCCCTCATTTTTGAAGGACAATTTTGCTGGATATAGGAGTCTTGGTTGGCAGTTTTTCTCTTGTAGTAATTTAAATATATCATCCCACTGTCTTCTAGCTTCCATGGTTTCTGCTGAGAAATCTACACATAGTCTTATTGGGTTTCCCTTGTAGTGATGGATTGTTTTTCTCTTGCTGCTTTCAAGATCTCTTACTCTTTGACCTCTGACATTCTAACTAGTAAGTGTCTTGGAGAACGCCTATTTGGGTCTAATCTCTTTGGGGTGTGCTGCACTTCTTGGATCTGTAATTTTAGGTCTTTCATAAGAGTTGGGAAATTTTCAGTGATAATTTCTTCCATTAGTTTTTCTCCTCCTTTTCCCTTCTCTTCTCCTTCTGGGACACCCACAACACATATATTTGTGTGGTTCATATTGTCCTTGAGTTCCCTGATACCCTGTTCAAATTTTTCCATTCTTTTCCTGATAGTTTCTGTTTCTTTTTGGAATTCAGATGTTCCATCCTCCAAATCACTAATTCTATCTTCTGTCTCTTTAAATCTATCATTGTAGGTATCCATTGTTTTTTCCATCTTTTCTACTTTATCCTTCACTTCCATAAGTTCTGTGATTTGTTTTTTCAGTTTTTCTATTTCTTCTTTTTGTTCAGCCCGTGTCTTCTTCATGTCCTCCCTCAATTTATCAATTTCGTTTTTGAAGAGGTTTTCCATTTCTGTTCGTATATTCAGCATTAGTTGTTTCAGTTCCTGTATCTCATTTGAACTATTGGTTTGTTCCTTTGACTGGGCCATATTTTCAATTTTCTGAGCGTGATCCATTATCTTCTGCTGGCGTCTGGGCATTTAGTCAGATTTCCCTGGGTGTTGGACCCAACAGGTTGAAAGATTTTTCTGTGAAATCTCTGGGTTCTGTTTTTCTTATCCTGCCCAGTAGGTGGTGCTCGTGGCACACGTTTGTCTGCGGGTTCCACCAGTAAAAGGTGGTGTGGGTCCTTTAACTTTGGAACACTCTCGCCGTGGGGGAGGTTCGCCAGCCGAAGCGGCTTGGAAGAGTGCCAGCTGGCCCGGGGGTCTGACCGCGGGGAGGGTCGCCGGCCGCCGCAGCCCGGGAGAGCGCCTGACTGAATTTCCTAGTCGGCCCGGGGCGCCAAGCGTGGCGGGAGGGCGCCAGCTGTCGCAGCCCGGGAGAGTGCACTGTTCCCAGCCGGACCGGGGAGTCACGTGTTTGGAAGGGACCTCCCCGGTCACCGTTCTCCATGGTCTGGGGATTTCTGACCCAACCCTCTCAGTTGTTCCGGGGGGCCTCGCGTAGTGGGGGCGCCAGCCGCCGTGACCTGAGGGGACCACCTGCCCAATTCTGCCAGCTGGCCTGGGAAGGAGGAAGGGAGGGACTTCGGCCACTTGCCGTCCCACCCGGGAAAGCCCGCGCCCCTCAGCGATATCACTGGATCTGGTTCTCCCAGACAGTCAGCCGTTCCAGGATGGGGTACGCCGTCCCTTTGATCTCCGTCGTGGCTCTGGGAGCTGCTCTGTATCGTCTCCACTCCCCCAGTAGCTGTTCTGGAGGAGGAAAGGTGAGGGTGGCAAGGCTGTCGAGGCCAGTGGCGGAGGAGCCGGTGAAGGCGGAAGAGGGCACAGTGGTGGTTGGAGAGCCGCCGGAGCAGGAGGAGAAAGGGAAGGATAAGATGGCGGATGGAGCGCCTCCGGAGCAGAAGGGGAAAGAGGAGGGCAAGATCAGTCAATTGGTTTTTGATAAGACTCAATGGGGCAGAACAGTCTCTTTTACAAATGGTATTGGGAAAACTGTAAGTCCATAACCAAAAGAATGACAGAGGACTCCTATCTCACACCCTATACAAAAAGAATCAAAGACCTAAATGTAAGAACCAATACCATAAAACCCCTAGAAGAAAATGATGGGAAATATCTTCAAGATCTAGTGAAAGGTGGTAATTTCTTAAACTTTGTACCCAAAGCACAAGCAACAAAAGAAAAAACAGATAGATGGGAACTCCTCAAAATCAAATACTTAAGTGCTTCATAGGACGTTGTCAAAGGATTGAAAAGGTAACTGACTCAATAGGAGAAAATATTTGGAAATTTCATATCTAATAAGGGTTTGATATGCAGAATATATAAAGAAATCCTACAATTCAACAACAAAAGACAAACAGCCCAATTGATAAAAATGGACAAAAGACATGGAAAGATATTTTTCTGAAGGGGAAATACAGATGGCTAAAAAGCACATGAAAAGATGTTCAGCTTCACTAGCGATTAGGGAAATGCAAATTAAAACCATAATGAGATATCATCTCACATGTATTAAAATGGCCACTATTAAACAAACAGGAAGCTACAAGTGTTACAGAGGATGGAGAGACATTGGAACATTTATTCGCTGCTGGTGGGAATGTAAAATGGTACAGCAGCTGTTGGGGATGTTTTGTTGGTTCCTTAGGAAGCTAAGTGTAGAGTTGCCTTACGACCTTGCTGTCCCACTGCTTCGGATATACCCAGAGGATCTGGAAGCAGGGAAGCAAACAGACATCTGCACACAGTGGCATTATTTACAATCACCAAAAGATGGAAACAATCCAAGTGATCACTAACAGATGAATGGATCAACAAAATATGGTATATACATACGATAGAATATTACTCAGCAGTAATATAAAGAATGAAATCCTGAAGCATATGACAACATGGATGAAACCTGAGGACATTATGTTAAATAAGTCAGACACAAAAGGACAAATATTGGATGATCTCACTGATACGAGCTACTTATATTATGTAAACTCATAGACATAAAATATAGAGTATAGTTTACCAGGATATAGCATAAGGCTAAAGATTGGGGAGCAGTTGCTTAATATGTGCAGATTGTTTAACTAGATTGAACTTAAACATTTGTAAATGGATAGAGGTGATGGTAGCTCATTATTGTGAGAATAATTAGCAGTGCCAAATGGTGTGTGAACGTAGTAGAAAAGGGAAATTTAGAGTCATGTATATCACTAGAAGGGAAGTTGGAGGTTAAAACGTGGGAATGTTGCACAAATATAAAAAGTTCTTTCATGAATTAGAACAAATGTATGACACTGTTAGAAGGAGTTAATAATAGAGGGGGTTAAAACCATTTGTGCCAATCCTAAAGAATACCTAGGGCGTTAGATTGTACAAAGGTTTCAGGCACTGGGGTGACTTTCCAGAAACCTACAACCCCTAGATGGGTCCCTGGACCAGTAAGTCCTGAAATGCAGAGGGGCCAGCCTCTCTAGAACATCAGCTAGTTCCATCCTTCTCTCCCATATTATCAACAGCCCCTTCCAACATGAAAAAGTTAGAATGGGCATCGCCCAAATACTCTGAAGGAGTGGGAGAAAGATCAAAGGTGATGGTGGAGTTATACAGAGAAGATAGGGTTTAACAAACGAGTACGATCATGGAATCATTATACTGATATTTCTTTTAGTCTTCAGTATCTTAGAGCAGTTAGAAGTAAAAACCCCAAATTGTAGAATTGTAACCCATTCCAAACTCTGAAATCTGTTCTATAGCTGATTGTTCTGATTGTGCTTTGAAATTTATTGCTTTATTGCATATATGTTATTTTTCAGAAAAAGTTGGTTGTGATGATAAAAAAAAACACCAGAAAAAATAAACAGCTAACAAAAACAAAAGCAAAAAATGGAAAAACAGGAAGTAACGACCCATGTGTCCTTTCATCTTTAATGTTTGATCTCGATTTCTTCATTCCAAAACTGGAAGGAAATACATCAAAATCTTAGCAGTAATTATTTCAAGTTGCTGTGATGATGGATGATTTTTATTTTCTTCATTAAACTTTCCTGTATTTTTTTTATTTTGCAGAATTTGTAGACTTTGTTGAATATAAGCATATATGTATGTGTACATACATATATATATACCTATATAGCTAAAGAGTGCTGTTTTGAAAAGGAAAAAATAATAGAGGGGTTTATGGGGAAAATGTATCGATTGCAAACTATGGACTGTAGTTAACAGTATTATTTTAATACTCTTTCATCGACAGTAGTAAATGTACTATACCAATACTATGGGTCAATAATAGGGGGAGATAAGGGGTATGAGGGGATTTGGGTTTTCTTTTTTGTTTTTATTTCTTTTCTGCTGGGAGCAAGACTCAGATAAAAACAACTGAGTTCAGCCCCAAATCATAGCAACCAAAGAGGGGTGCAGACAATCAGGGCCATCTCTCCAAAGACAGCTGCCCTTCAGCTTTTCTTTTGGAGTACTTCCAATACCCTCTCACCCTTTAAGAGAAATCAGCCCTTGCCCTAACATCTACCTACGCCCTCTGCTTGCTTGTCCTGTGATCTTTCTTTGAATCTGGCAGCCACAGAGCCTTTCACTGATGTTCCTTAAGTACCTGCCAATTTCTTTCCTTTTTCCTCTGCCCTTCGCCTCGCCCTTTTTTCCTTAATGCCTTTTCAAGGTGCAAATGCTTTGTTTTTAGCTGTTAAGACACATTCTAAATATACGCACAAAAAGCAAAGAAAACAACAAACATCTCTGTCCTCATCACCCAGGTAAAAGAGTCTTGCACATTTTTCATATTTATTTTCTGAACCTTTTTTTTGAGAACTAGAACATGCAGCTGCAGCCCCCCCCATCCCTTCCCCTGCCCACCCTCCTCAGAAGTAACCAGAACCCTGAAGTTACTCTGTTTCATTTTCTCCCATGTGTTGTATTTCTATCCATATGTATGCATCCATTAATAATGTACACTATTGTCATTTGTGTTCCCCAAATTTACATATTTGGTACGTACTATACATGTCGATTACAGCTTTTCTTTTTTTCACCCAACATTGTTTCCAGATATATCAATTTTGATTCATTTAAGTTTGCTTTTTTTCTTTAAATGTTGTATGAACAATATTCAGGTTATTTCCATTCTTCTCTATTCTGTAGGCAATGAACACTGAATGTGCAAGTAGTAGCTCCAGGCTAGACACCTAAAAGTAGAATCGCTGTATTGCCTGGTATGTAAATCTACAATTGTACTAAGTGATCCTGGACTGTTCTCCAAAGGGATGGTTCCATCAGCAGAGTCACAGAGTTCACCTTTGCTACAGCTTCAACAATACCTGCTGTTATCAAACTTAAAAAATTTACAAATCTAATGGGTATCAAATTATGCTTTTTTTCTGTTTTAAATTTGCATTCCTCTGTTTACTGGTAAGGTTGAGTTTCTTTTTATGGTTTCTACTCCCATGACTGGTTATACATATTCTTTGTCTAGACTTGAATTATTTGTTTGTCTTTTTCTTATTAATTCTGGAGTTTAGTTATCAGCTATATGGGTTACAGATATATCTTCCCAAGCATTTAACTTTATTCATAGTGCCTTTTTGCCTCTTATTTTAGAATGATTTTTTTGTGGAATTTTTCTTTTTATTTTATATGACCTTTTATATTCTTAATAATTACTTTAAAAAGTACATCATCTGAATTCATATAACCACACCAGCTTTCTTTTCCTTTGCATTTACTCGGAGTATCTTTTTCAATCCCTTATTTTCAACTTTTGTGTCTTTGTGCTTTAGATTTATCACTTACAAATACTTTATGATTGCATTAGTTTTAAAAATCCAGTTAGAAAGTCTTTGATTTTGAACCATTCTGATTTGTCTGGGAACCCTCGTTGTCCTTACTGAAATGTTTGTGTTTATTATTACCTGTTAGTTCCTCCAATTTACTGTGCAGCATCTTTGCTTTTCTCCTTTCTCTCTCTTAGAACAAGTTGTCTTTATTACTTTTTCCCATTCGTACTAGCTGTCCTTCCTTAAGTGCTTACACTTAGGCTCTGATCATCCCTCCAGTCTTAGAATATTAGTGCCATTTTTTAATACCTTCAAATTGCATCATCACCATGCTTTTTATTTCATGCTCCCATTGTATAGGTTTATCATGTTGCTACCAATTTCTTATTGTTCGAATTTCTCTTTTATTTGTCTTTTGTTAGTTCCTTTACTGAAACATTCCATCGTGAGCCTTAAGGCCCGAGTTCCCTGCGTCCAGGCTGTGTGTCATTGCCTCTGCCCCCGTCCCATCCACTTCTGGGTGGCTCAGTGCCCTTGCTCGCTCTTCCCACTCTGGTTTGTAGCTCCTCCTTCAATTCTGACAGCTGAAGAGCTTCCCTTCTTTCCTTTGAGCTCAGTTGCCATTTTATTTTTTGAAATATTTTACTTTTTGAAATATTTTTATTGAGAAATCTTCATACACATACAGTCCATACATGGTGTAAGATTAGTGGCTCACAATATCATCACATAGTTGTGTATTTATCACCATGATCATTTTTAGCATATTTGCATCACTCCAGAAAAAGAAACAAAAAGAAAAAAGAAAAGAACCTCATGCATCCCATACCCCTGACCCCTCCCTCTTATTGACTGCGAGTATTTCAATCTACCCATTTTTTTTTACCCTTTATCCTCCCTATTATTTATTTATTTTTTACATATCAGTCCATACCCTCAATAAAAGGAGCATCAGACATAAGGTTTTCATAATCTCATGGTCACATTGTAAAAGCTATATTGCCTTCAGAAATCAAGAACACAGCTCAACAGTTTTAGGTAATTCCCTCCAGCCACTCCAATACACCATAAACTAAAAAGAGATATCTATATAATGCATAAGAATAACCTCCAGGATAACCTCTCGGCTCTGTTTGAAATCTCTCAGCCACTGAGAGTTTATTTTGTCTCATTTTTCTCTTCCCCTTTTGGTCAAGAAGGCTCTTTTATTCTCATGTTGCCGGGTCCTGGCAAATCCTGGGAGCCCTGTCCCACATGGGCTCAGGTGTCTTTTTTTTTTTAATTTATTTTTTATTATCAAACCAAAACAATATACAAGCATGAACATTCTTAGCATACGAACATTCTGTGCATGGTGTACAATCAATGGCTCATACCATCATCACATATTAGTATATTCATCACCATGATCATTTTTGAACATTTGCATCACTCCAGAAAAAGAAATAAAAAGGAAAAAGAAAAAACTCATATGTACCATATCCCTTACCCCTTCACTCATTGACCACTAGTATTTCCATCTACTCAATAGATTTTAACCTTTGTTCCACCTGTTTTTTCTATACCCCTTACTTCTCCCCTTGATTGTTCACTAGTATCTCAATCTACTCAATTTATTTTAACATTTGTTCCCCCTATTATTTATTTATTTTTAATCCATATTTTTTACATCTGTCAATATCGTAGTTAAAAGGAGCATCAGATACAAGGTTTTCACAATCACACAGTCACATTGTGAAAGCTATATCATTATATATTCATCTCCAAGAAACATGGCTACTGGAACACAGCTCTACAGTTTCAGGCACTTCCCTCTAGCCTCTCTAATACACCTTAAACTAAAGAGGGGATATCTACAAAATGCATAAGAATAACCTCCAGGATAACCTCATGACGCTGTTTGGAATCTCTCAGCCACTGACAATTTATTTTGTCTCATTTCTCTCTTTCCCCTTTCAGTCAAGAAGGTTTTCTCAATCCCCTTGGTGCCGAGTCCCAGTTCATTCTAGGATTTCTGTCCCACATTGCCAGGGAGGTCCACACCCCTGGGAGTCATGTTCCACGTAGAGAGGGGGAGAGCAGTGAGTTTGCTTGCTGTGTTGGTTGAGAGAGAGATAGGTCACATCTGAGCAATGAAATAGGTTCTTGGTGATTCAGGCCTAATTTTAAGTAGACTTATTCTATCCTTTGCAGGGGTAAGTCTCATATGAAGAAATCCCAAGATTGAAAGCTCAGCCTATTGATTTGGTTGTCCCCACTGCTTGTGATAATATCAGGAATTCTCCAACTGGGGAAGTTGAATTTTTCCCCTTTCTCACTGCTCCCCTAAGGGGACTTTGCATTGTCTTTTAAAGATAGTTATATGTTATCACTTTTCAAGGGGAGAGGAGAGTTTAATAGACTCAGTAGGACAGTTCTGGGAAAATTAAATATACCTTTAGAGTCTTTAGATTAGAAGAAACAGAAATACAAATATATATATATAGAATAACTCCATTTCACATTTATAGAACGTATCAATGACTTTCTCCCAATATTTGTCATCGTAAAATGTACATTAAGTTTTTAATTCTTAGTTTTTTACTGCTTGTGATTTATATATCAATCTATTCAATTTTCTTTATTTTGAGTTTTTCAGATTACAGAACACATACTGGCTTTACAAAGGAGAAACTAATTATATTCCTGCCATTCTCCAAGTCTCTGCCCCCTGCCAAGATAACCCACTTTGCCAGCCTGGTGAATATCCCTTCTTGCTGTTTTCCTTTTGAAAAAAACATATATATACACAAAAACAGTAAGTTTTTTTTGTTTAATCAACATAGAATCTGCAACTTGCTTTATTCAGTTAAGACTATTTCATTATCTAGAATTCCTAAGCATTATTAGCTTGGGCATTGTCACAGTATCTTAGCCCACCTTTTTGCAGAACCCTAAGTCATCTGTTTTCTTCCATCTATATGCATTCCAGTCTCGTGGTGACTGTCCTGTCTCTGTTACCTTTTGAACTTGAACTTGAGTGCCTTCGTCCAGGTTAGTCTTTTTCCATGACCTGCCAAAATGCAGGGTCAAACACCCACCACCACATGAACAGGACAAGGGAGAGCTCATTAACATCTACTCTCATAGTAAAGGTCTGAGGCTCTTGTTGGCCTCTGCAGGGTCAGTAGGCGGCAAGGTCACACCAGGCCTGGAAAAAGTATGTAATTTTGAAACCTGGCATATTTGGCTAAACTATCTGTGAATGCAGTAGGTAAAGACTGACCCAGGACTTATTTGTTCAAGAACCAATCTAGAACAGTGTGCTCACCTCTGGGTGAACATCAAAACTACTTGGAAAACCTTAAAAAACTCCATTTCTAGCCCTAATCCTTAGCAATTCTGATTCGATTTGTCTGAATTGGAGTCTGGGCATTAGTATGAATTGATGTTTAGCCAGCATGGAGACAGGACGAGATTAAGTATGGCTTTCGACTGGGGACCATCCCTTTGGGGACACTGGCTCACAATCCAACCCTTAGAGACATCTAGATTTAACCACAGTATGGTGGAAAGAGCTCTGGATTGGAGCTAGAATATCTGGGGTCCAGACCCAATTTGTCATGACTTTAAACAAACATTTCCCTCTCTGAATCTCTGTTTTCTCATCTGTAAACTTGAGAAAACAATTTATGCTTCATATAGTGATTGCTGGGATCAAAAGATACAATGTTCTTGCAAATATTTTTTTGGAAGTTGTAAGTTTCTACAGAAATGATGAGCACAAGGTCTCTTCCAGGTCTAAGATTTGTTGGTTCTCTAAATAAGCCATTGACCTTTTCCATCATGTGGATCTGTGAATCTGGTTAAAAAAAAAAAAATTAAATATTATTCTGAGTGTTTTGATTTTCTTGAACTGCCTCTTTCAAAAGCTCCCAAAAGCCGGTATGTTAGATCAGGTTTAGCAAAGTGACTTAAATAATGAAGATAATTATTCAGGTAAGTCTGTTTCCTAGATTATTTTCTCTAGAAATATCTAAATAATCTAATTCAAGAGCAATTTTGAATTAAAATGATCTCCATTGATGATACAAGCCCTCATTTTCTCTCTTCTAATATAAATGAGGAGTTTCTAGTGAGAGTTCAGACCTTTGAGTGAAGGTCTGCGCAAAGGGCTTTAAAGGCTGTG
The DNA here is from genome assembly GCF_023851605.1 of Tamandua tetradactyla. NCBI lineage: Eukaryota > Metazoa > Chordata > Mammalia > Pilosa > Myrmecophagidae > Tamandua > Tamandua tetradactyla. The sequence continues at coordinate 10,143,114 of NC_135327.1, read as the reverse complement.
TGAGTTAACTTGCCTTTTAAAATGGTTTTGTCTTTAATCGATCTATTTAAATATTACGAAAGAGTGTACAAACCCATAAACATTTAAATATCATTATGAGAATGCTGTACTTTGACATACCGTATCATTTTAACACACCAAATATTTTTTAGAGTAACAATTATATTCTCCACTGAGGCATAACATCACCTGTGTGTGTGCGTGGATATTTCTCGAGAGCTTATAATCCTTTCCAAACTGGACTTCATCCAGTGTTATCAGCAACTTCTCAACTGGGAGGAAATTAATTACCAAACATGAAGTCTGATACTTTTTCTGTTCTTTGTAAAGAGATTTCATCTTTGGCTCTTATTACCTACGTATATTTCTTTCATCATCCCTTTAAAAAAAATAAAAATAACTCAACAGAAAATAAATGGTTTATTTGTCCTCTTTTACAAATTGAGCCATGATTGTAAATTAGCCTTAAGATAAGGGGACAAAGCTACCAGCTCATCCTTGTCTTAAGAGACAGGTTTGTGAGATCAAGGACTCCTTCTCCTGCTCCATTCCCTCGTCAAAACCATGGCTCTGAAATGGGTGAGTGTTGAGAAGACTTCATTTTGGCCAGGAAGTTTAGATGTGGCCTTGTTATATCCTTAGCCAAACTGGAAAGACATCAAAGAATGGCAGCTCTGCCCTCTGTGTGTCATCTGGAATGCCTCAGAAAGGATTTCCCTTTTCTTTCTCTCTCTTATTTGCGTATGTGCCACCAGCCAAGGAGGAAATACGCATTCGTTTAAGCTCCTGCTATGTGCCTCTGCCATGTTGTGTCACGGGCTTACATAGCTCATCTCTGTTAGTCTTCCCACACTCTCTGTGAGGTAAATGTTGCCAGGCTCACTTTTCTGATGAGGGACTGAGGTTTAGCGATGTTCACGGCGTGGCTAAAGTCATCTGGCTGGGAACTCAAGGAGTGGGGAATGTGTGACGCCATCACCTGTGTTTGGCCTCCTCCATGAGGTAAGAGAAGTGTGCTTCTGAGCCAAAGCTACAGGTGCTAGATTTGCATTAGGCAAAAAGGGTACAAAATATTTGTAATTAGGGTTTTCCTAGCAATCCAGGAAGTAGATGAGGTGTGATTCTGCCCTGGCTTCATTTCTTAGTCCTGGGCTCTCTCTGTTGCTCTTGCAGGGTCTAAGATGGGTGCCCCCTGCAAGCTCAGGGCAAATTTGATGGCAAAGGTGAATGTTAGTGGGAACACTTGAATAAAAGAGCAGGCAACGAGGCAATGACATGCCCTTTTCCATCTGGCGACTATGGTTGCCATAAATTCAAACTTGATTGCTATCATTGATTATTTCATTCCAGTAACATTTAGCAAGCCCCTACCATAAATCATATACACTGAAGGTGCTAGGAAGAGAGTAATGGACAAGACAGAAATCTTTGCATGGATAAAGTATAAGACCTGGGACAGACACCATGAGGATAAAAACACATTATTTGCCCTCAAAGATTTTACAGTCAAGTTGAAGAATCAAACATGTGATCAGCTAACTTGAGCTGTAGGTATGAAACTAAGTGCTAGAGGCCCAGGCAAATAGCTGGGGAGCACAGAACAGAAAGGGAAAAGGTGGCAGTTAATTTTCTTAGAGGAGGTTCAGAAAATTGATTGGAGCTCTGATATTTTAACTACGTCCTAAACCTTGGGAAAGGAGAGAGGGAAGGTGTTACAGAAGCTGCTACAGAAGCCTGGAACCTCCTTAATGTAGTTCAAAGTATAATCCTAATATCTTACAGTTTCAAGTGGACTGGCCTTCCATGATTCCATATTCCCCAGAACAATCCAGCAAAGAAAGATTAGTGATCAGTGTTTCAAGTCTATAGTTAGTCTTTTTTTGGCTTGGGCAGGCATGGGGAATCGAGCTTGGGTCTCCGGCATGGCAGGTGAGAACTTTGCCTGCTGAGCCACCGTGGCCCGCCCTATGCTTAGTCTTTTAAGGAAGTGCCAAAGATGAAAGATGCTATTATTGCAGAGAAACCATTATACAAATTCCTTTTTCCAGAAGACTGCCTTTACTACTCCCTTCCACCCAGAAGGCAGCCGCTCCTGCCAAACTCCCATTCTTGTATTCATCTCTTAATTCTTAAACTCTCGCTGAGATCCAGCTCATGACAGCTTCTCTGTTTCTCTTCCCAACTTTCCAGCCATACCAGCCAGGGACACTGAGTGGAGTTCTGTGTGTTTTAGCCTCTCTGAACTTCTATTAATATTCTCTCTTGCTGGTCCCTTATTCGGATTCCCCACAAGGAGGATGGGCTTTGGGATCTTCTCCGAAAGCAAGAATCGTATTTTTTTAGCATCCAGAGGGAGGATGGACCATTGCGAATAGTTACATATGAATATAACTTGTGTCCTTATTATATGGACACTGTGCAGCTTACTTTGTTCGTGGTCATTTTTCAACAGATTCCCAGGTACCAGGGAGTTTACGCCTAGTTGCCTCCAAGGAAATCTGGCTCTGAGGGAAGAGGCCTTCAATGCTGGGGTTTTGCAGCTATCCTAGGCAAAGAGGCGCAGCTCACGCGAGTTCTCTAGTGTCCATTCTGGGGGTGTAGATGGGTCCCTCAGCCCTTGACTTCCATTCACTCTGGACCTCAGTGAGCGCCCGAATAAAGTCACTTTCCATTTTAGTGTGGGTGACACTAGCTGTCAACAGAATAAAAAAATGACAATTACATAATAAATAATTACCATGGCTTAGCACCGTAAAAGTTTGTTTCTCCCTCCCAAGTCAGTGTCCCTGGCTGGCAGGTGTCTTTCTTCCATGTGGTAATTCAGGGGTGCAGGAGGCTCTGCCATCCTGTCCGTGCCTTCCAAGGTCACGCCCTGGCCCGCGTGGAGGGGCACACAGGCTATGGGCAAGGCTGGGAAGTGGCATCTCCGCTCATGTTCCTTTGGCTCGGTCTCAGATACACAGTGGCTTTGGCTGGGTTTTCCAGAAGCAGGTGAGGGTGAATGGGCAGTGACTTATTTAGGGGATGCTCCCAGGAGCAACCAGGAAGAATGCAGGCAGGTCTGGGAAGGGAAAAGGAAGATGGAAAGCAAGGTCATCATTCCAGACGAAGTCCCAGAGTTGACCTGACCCTGTGGGGAGCTCTGGGGGGTAAATTACACCTTAGAGTAGGTCCCACCCCGAGGTAAGAGGTCTAGGATTTCATACTCTGGCTTCAGGCTGCCCCAGGGGAGGCAAACTCCTGGGCATTTCTGGCTTTAGGTACGTGCAGATATCCATTAGCTAAGGGTGATACGTGTAAGAGAGTTTCAGTTGCCAGCTCTTGGAATCAAAGCCCTTTGGAAAAGGAGGCTGGACGCAGAGAAATAGCAAATGGAAGCCAAACATGGATCGTGTCCACTACACAAGGTTACCCACACTCACAAAGGAGACTGGGAAACGTGATCTAGCTGACTGCATGTGAAGGGGAGGCAGGGGGTGGGTGTGGCTGGGGAGGCTGGATGCCTCCATGTCTTGTGAGTGAAATAAGAATCGTGCTAACTTAGCTCCTGTCTATAGCAACAGCAACTTCCAGAATAAATACTACCATCACTTAATGCTTTTGTTTTAGTCTGCCACCGGAAGTCTGCTAATGAGGTGAACTTAGAGAGCTTCCTGGGCCTGGGAGCAAGGGACAGGGCAGAGCCCAGTGCCCTGTTCTGGGTCTTGCTGAGCTCCTTGGCTTCGCCTCCTACCGACTCTCTTGCACACTCAATATTCCGTTCTTTGCTGAGCACCCCTGTGGCTCCTGTTTTAAGGACATCCTCCCTTCCAATTGGAAAGCCAGGCCCCTGCCTCGTGCCCAGGAGAACTTCTCTTCATCCTTCAGAGCCCAGCTCAGATGTCACTTTCTTTAACGACACTTTTCCCAAGCCTGCACAGATAACCAGACTTTATGGGTGTTTTGTAAGCAGAAATAGTCATAATGGTTACTATGTAATGAGCATGTACTCTTCACTTTATATAAATGAGCTTACTCTTTCACACTAACCTGGAAAAGGAATTATTGTTATCCCCATTTCACCTATGAGGAAACAGGCTGGTGGGGGAGAGACTGCTCAGGAGTGGTTGCTTAAATAATCCAGAATATGCTCATTTTTATTTTTAGGATATCATCAGAATGAAAATGCTATATGTATATGTATATGCATCTGTACACATACATACATATATAAGCATCCATGTATTCATATACATATGCATATACATCTGTATGGAGAGAGAAAGAGAAAAATTAAGGACCCTCAAATGGGTACAGACTTGAAAAACACTTTCCTGGCACATTATCTTCCTCTCTTTCACCAGCTTTCTGAACCTCTGCCCCTCCTGGCCTTTTGTCCCTCTCTCTCTGCTGCTTCTCTGCTTCTCTCACTCTTCCACCTGCTCCTTCTCTCTCCCTTTCTTCTGTGGTCACAAAGCCTGCATGAACCTCTGACCAAACCACAGCTATGCCACTGACTGTAGTTTCTGCAGAGAAACAGCTTGTTTAAATCTCTAGCTGGACTCTGCCCCTCCGTGGGCTGGGGTGATGGATGGAGGCAATTTTGTCCAGTGTCTCAGGTGCTGGCAGCCCCTCTGGGGGGCTCTTAACGGGGAGGTGGGTGGGTGGCCCAACAATGGGGAAAGCCTGGCCCCTGCCCGGAGGTAGATCCCGGCAGCAGGCCTAAGTTGCCTGGGTCCAGCACCATTCCAGGGGGGCTTGTTTGGCCTGGGCCCTACCCGTTCAGGGGACTTCACATCCACGTCAGGGCACCCACAAGCTGCAAGCACCTTTCTTACGATCAGGAATTTGAGCTCTGGAGCCAGATTGCCTGGCCCCAGCTCCTGGGTCTGCCATTTGCTAGCTGGGTGAACTCAGGCAAGGACTCTCCCTGTGTACTTCAGTTTCCTCACCTGCAAAATGGGGACAATAATGACGCCTGCCTCGTGGGGGTGCTGTAAGGGTAAAATGCTATTATTCAGGAAAAATACTTAGCCCCCGGCCTGGTCCATAGAAGGGCTCAATGTTACCATGTGTGCCGGGCATATCACCTGAGCCAATCCTCCCACTAGACCTGTGAGCTGGAGGGATTCAGTCCATTTCACGATGAGGAAAGAGGCTCCTGCACCTGGGCTTGGCAGAGCTGGAGAGGAGGGGCTCCAGGGCTGGGGCTGAAGGTCCCAGCCTTTGAGATGAGGGCCCCTCTGCAGTCCTCAGCTGGCTTCTTATGGCCACCCTTCCCTTGGCCTCAGGGTGCTAAGATTGCCACTCTGTCTCCTTAGCCACTGAACTTTGGCTCCTGCCCACTCCATGCAGGGCATCGAATCCCATCGCTGGGGCAGTGAATTGGGGGGTCCGAGGCCACAGCCCCGCTGGTGTGGGGTTCTGTGCCAGGCAGTCGGAGCCTCCATCCAGCTCCACTGCTAACCTCCTGTGTGGCCTTGACCTCCCCTCTCTGGGCGCCCCCGTTCCCTGTGTGGGAAACCGCCTTTCCAGACATCTGTTTATCCTGCGGAAATACTCAAGCACTTGCATAGAGATAAATGCGCTATGAGTGTTTGATGCCACCTTGCTTGCAATAATGAAAAATTGGAAACAATCTAACTATCTATCAAACGTTAGCAAATAACGATAATGAAGGGGAACCGTGGGCACTGAAGCGGGAATGTGAGCTGAATGCCAAAAGCAAGAGGCAGAATTGTATGTATTACAGGCTCCTATTTATCTAAACAAAACGATCCCTAAATGCTAGATATGTCTTTATATATCTAGGGTAATGCATAAGAAAAGATCTAGAAGACTACCGACCAGACTGTTAGTCACAGTTATTTCTGGGGAGAAGAAAAAATGGGGGTGATGGTGAATGGGGAACTTTTACTTTTTATTTTCTGTATTTTGGCATAGCTTTAATTTTTGTGATAATTGCATTAATATAGTGCTTGTTCAATTAATTTTCCTGTTTTTGGTAGCAAGGAAGGGGCAGAGCCTAAGGGTCCTTGCAGCTTTGACCACAACCCTAAATGATGGTGGTTGTGGGGTTCCTACCAGGTCCTCCCTGTCCAGGCTCAGGGAGAGTCTTGGGCACTAAGTAGGCTCCTGGCCCCTCTTCCGAGGGCCCCCAGCTGCACTTGATTGGCTGCTGTGGGTCTTGGGAGACGAGTCTGAGGTGCAGGAAGGACAGGGGGACTGTCGGGCATGCATGCCCCAGCCCCTTGAGTTTGGTGGACTTAGCACCGGTTCTGGCTGAGCCTGGAGGTATCAAGCCAGGTTTGTTTCGCTCCCCTGGTCTCCTGCAGTGCTCCTGAGTGCACTTCAAAGAGGGCTGCAGGAGCCCGAGCTCCGGGAGGGAAAATGCCTAAAGAGGAACACAGAGGAGGGAGTGGCTCTACCAGCCAGCCGTGCCGGGTGATATCAGTTCGCAGGGAAACACGGCTGGATTTCAGAAAGACCCATCGATTTCTGCTCTGTTTCACTTTGGCCTCCTTCTTTACCAAATGTTATCAAAGTTGATTTCAACATTGTAGAGCTTAAAAGTGTCTCTGGAGAAATGGTTATGGATTCGGTCTTCAGGAGTGTCTTGAAAATGTGGTGGAATGATTCTCTAAGCCCCCACTCCCCAAATTAGTGAACGGATGACATTGTGGCCCTTTCTTTTATTTCATCCGGTCTCATTTGTCCCAAGAATAGTTTCCCTTGCTGTAGGGTGTGGTGGTGTGTCAGGAAGAGAGAAGTAGAAGAACTGGGAAGGATGGCTCCCTGGAACTCAGCATGTGAAAGGGAGGAGGGAGAAAATGGAGACTTCAAATTTTGTTCTCTTTGAGTTCCAAAGAAAATTACAACCCAAACAACAGCAAGTTGTAATCCAAGATGCTTTCTGTATGGGACTCTTGCCTAATTTTTTTAAAGGGTGGTGGCAGCAGGGGCCCTTGATGAAGAGAGTTCCTATAACCTCTGGGAATTACAGTTTTAATTTTGACTCTGGTTTTAAATCTTGATTAATGGTTATATATCGATGGTATTGCAGAAATGTAATTAAGAGGAACTGCATTTGTAGATCTGTGTCCATTCCCTCTTTTACAGCCCAACAGCTCGTTCTCTTTTCCTTTCAGAAAGACAGAATTGGACCAAGAGCTAGGAAATACAGGGTTGATCCCTACATCGGCCATTTACTACTCGTGTGACTCTGGACTTTTCAACCTCACTGAGGCTCAGTTTCCTTTATCAATAAAGCTACTTTGCAGGCTTGTGATGGTGAAGTAAGGAAAGTTGTATGAAAATGCATGACTCATCCTAGGAATTTAATGAATGTAAGTTAATTGTCTTTCTTTCAAGTTCCTCCGTGCATCTCTCATTCCGTCTGGACATGTAGAAGGGACTAAACGGGATTCTGGGGACTCTTGAGATCAGGAGTCAGGGGAAATAGAAAAGACTAAAACTCAGACCATCCTGCAAAATTCAGCCAAGAGTCAGCTCCTTCTGGAAGGCGGTTTGGCTGGGTCTCCTTCCCCTGCCCTGGCCTTACCCCGACTTGCTTTTCTGTGCCCTCCTGTGCCTGTTTGAAATGATATATGTACCCTAGAAAAGCCATGTTTTAATCCTAATCCCATTTTGTAAAGGCAGCTGTTTCTTCTAATCCCTAGTCGGTACTGTATGTTTGAAACTTTAATTAGATCATTTCCCTGGAGATGTGATTCAATCAAGAGCGGCTGTTAAGCTGGATTAGGTGGAGACCACCCATTCTAGGTGGGGTCTTGATTACTTTACTCAAATTCTATAAAAAGAGGAAACATTTTGGAGAGAGGAGGAGATGCTGAGAGAGCAGAACAACGCGGCCATGAGAAGCAGAGTCCACCAGCCAGCGACCTTTGGAAATGAAGAAGGAAAATGCCTCCTGGGGAGCTTCATGAAACAAGAAACCAGGAGAGAAAGCTAGCAAATGATGCCATGTATCCCATGTGCCTTTCCAGATGAGAGAGAAACCCTGATCATGTTCGCCATGTGCCTTCTCACTTGAGAGAGAATCCCTGAGCTTCATCCCCCCTCCTGAACCAAGGTATCTTTGGATGCCTTAGATTGGACATTTCTATAGACTCACTTTAATTGGGACACTTTCTTGGCTTTAGAACTGTAAACTAGCAATTTATTAAATTCCCCATTTTAGAAGCCATTCTGTTTCTGGTATATTGAATTCTGGCAGCTAGCAAACTAGGACACCTCCCCAGGCATGGATCATGTCTCATTCATTCCTGCATCCTCAATGCAGAGCAGAACCCACTGGAAGCCCAAGGGAGACATGGAATATGCACTTATTAAGCCTGGTGCTGTGTTGAACACTTTACACCTTTACATACACCATCTCCTCGCAACCTTATAACTGTGTGAGGTGGCCACCATAATTCTCACATCATAGACAAGGAAACTGAGTCTCATAGGGGTTCAGCCATTTGCCTAATGTCAAACACTTGGAAATAGGCAGAGACAGGTTTTGAACCCAGATTTTCTACCTCCAGGGCTCATGTGTGTCACCGCTATGTTATGGAGCAGAGAAAGTGAGCGAGTGAATGAACAGATGAACAAACTAATGAGCGTGTGGCTGGCAGAACTTAGTGATATAATTAACTTGAGTTTGAACTCATAGTGAAGTTGTGCTGGCCTGAGAGACCAAATCCTCAACACTTTCCTCTTCTCTAATAAGAGATTTGAATACCCTAAAATCCCTTACCTGTCTTGATAAATACAAATACAAAGAAATAAATAATGCAATAGTTTCTTTCCCTTGCAATCGAAGCTTTGCAGTCATAATTCTGCACCACAGCCAGCAAGTTCTGGGGGGAGGAGGGGTGAAGTGGTTTTTTAAATAGTCGGAAATAAATTTCCCAGGATAATTACCGACCAGAGTAAATTCCATAAATTTGATTTAATTGGCACCAGGCAAATGAAATAGAGAAGGAAACCATTCTTCTGAAAGTCTTTGGGGGTGTCTCAGAGGTAGACGCTGGGAATATCAGTGTAATGGAGAAGCCAGCAGCAGCCACCAGACAAACCTAATGCTCAAGGTGGGAGAACCCATTTACTGAGATTCTCCTATGTGCCAGATGCTGTGCTGAAGCTTCCACGTATCATCAAATGCAATTTGTATGACAGACTTGAGGGGTAGGTATTATCGGCTATTGTATCTACTGCTGGGCGGCAAACCACTCCATGGCTCAGTATCTTAAAACGATAGTTTATTAGCACTTACATATCTGCGGATTAGCTGGGGTTTGACTGTCCCAGTTGGATGGGTCTGGGACAGCCCTGCTTCTCGGTGCAAGTCTCTGTGTTGGCTGGTAAGGCTCTGGGCCACATCTCTTCCTACTATTTCCAGAATCGGTTTGTTCCAGGTTGGTGGCACTTCTGTTCGTATATGATTGGCCAAGCAAGCTTCCCGGCCAATCAAAAACAAAGGACAAGTAGGTATATTCTACCCACGATGAGGCATTGGCAAAGGTGTGGGTGCAGGAAGGGGTGACGAATGGAGAGCAGTGATTCAATGTTACCATAGATAATAACTGTACCGCGTAGACAGGAGTTATGGGTTCAGAGAGGGTCTACAGTTTTCACCAATCACACAGTTAGTAGGTACAGAGGAGAGCTTCAAATCCAAGATTCTTGGGTATCAAAGGCCATCCTTTCCCTCTACAAGTGCCTGCTTTCTGATTATTTGAAAGAACCCTCTGAATCTCAACTTCAGGAGGCCGTTAAGAGCCTTCCCTGACACTAATCCATGTGCTCCAGTGCCCCGAAATTCATCTCTCAGATGAGTGAAAAGCTGACAAAATTTGATATCCATGTGTCTATTTAGATCTTCCACCCTTCCAACCTTTTTTTTCTTTCCTAGATTCTTTGCTTGTAAAACCAAAGTCAGAAACCATTTCTGCTGTTCTTACTCTATTGAAACTTCTACTGAGAGATCCCACCAAGAGTCTTCCCTCTGGATTGCCTCCCACACAGGATGGTGATGCCTCCCAGGATCTGTTCTGGCTGGCTGTGGTTCCCAGAGCGGTCCCGCATCCTGAGAGGGACTTAGTGAAGCCAGCTGTAGGCAATTAAAGACTCACATGTGTCAGTGTGATAGGCCTCATTTGGTTCCAGCAGCTTCTGTTCTGGCTTCCTGCCCCAAGTACATTAGGGAACATGCAAAGCATGGGGAACTTTTAGTATCTGTGAGTAAACTGTCAGGGCTTAAAGGCATTTTGCTGTTTGCCATGTTGACAACCAGGGATTGGTGTGGCAATTTACAAAAACTCGCCAGGGAATTCTCTTAAGACTTTTGGATGGTGCTTTGCAGTTTATAAGGCCCTTTCACACACCCCATCTGCTCCATGGGACTCAGGCAGGATTATTGTGCTCATTCTACAGATGGAGAAACCGAGGCTCAGAAGGCATTTCCCATTTCACAGTCATAGAATAGCACTAAAAGAGGACTGTGGGCTTCTGAATTATCAATTTTCTTCTTTTAGTTGTTCTTCTAACAAAAACATTTGATTTTGATTAATTTAAAGTTCTTGGGGACACAGAGAGGAAACGACATGGTTATGCCGTTGCCATCATGTATGTGAGAATGTGTTTGGTGTGGACAAAATGAGTACATGAATAAGGATGATGCAAGAAGTACTAGCTTTTCCATCCATATATCCAGCCATTAAAAAATATATATATTAAAGTGCCTGCTATGTGCCAGGCACTCCGCTTGGTACGAGGTATATAAGAGTAAAGCAGATATGGTTCCTGTCCTATCCAGAACATAAGAGAGTCATTAAAGAAGTGAAGGAGCAATGAAACCCAGAATTACAAATTGTAACAACAGCTATTAATCAGCAAATGAACAAAAAAATTGACGTAGAATAATGAGCTTCGGTAAGGTGATTAGAAAAGACTTCTCTAGATGTGACATTTAAGCTAAGACCTGATCGCTGAGCAATCAACTGGCTAACAGGATGGAATAAGGGTGTTTGGGCAGTGGAAATAGAGTGTGCAAAGGGCCTGAGGCCAGAAAGAGCTTGGAACACTGGAGGAACTGCAAAAGGGCTCAGGTGGCTGAAGACAAGTGATTGAGGGGAGAGCGACTGGAGGTGAGACCAGAAAGGTAGGAGAAGCCAGATTCTACTGGGCTTTGCAGACCAAGTAGCGCGTCCTTCTTTGCACACTTTCAGGTGCTTGGCAGAGAACCTGGCACAAAGTAGGTGGCCATAGGAGGAGGTCATAGTTACATACCCCAGAAGCAGACCTTGAGTCAGGGTTGTGAGTTCATGCATTTAATGTGGGTGGGAATCCCAGGAAGAACCAGTACACGAGTGGGGGGAAAAGACAAGGAAGAAAGGAAGCCAATAAAGGGCAAAGTATTGAGCCAGTGACTGCTGTGGGCAGCTTGGGCTCCATCCTTCAGGAAACCCCTAAGGAGACAGTGCAGGACACTCTGCAGGGTTATTCTAACTGAGAGGCAAAGGAGCTGGGGCCATTTATCCATCAATTGATACGTTGTGGGGCCAAGGACATCCTGTTTCAGGGGTGTCCCACATTTGGCAGTTGAACCTTCACCTCTCTCCCCTAGACATATCTTTTGCCTCTAAGCAGCCACCAAAGTCTAGGAAGGGGACTGGAGGGAGCCCACATTCTAAGGAAATTGATGGGATGGAGGACCAGGAATGTTGCGGATGCTTTCAGAAGCACATTCAAAATAAGAACTGGTGTTCTTTACAGGTTTCTAGGTAATTGGTGAGGAAAACCACACCACAGCCTCTCAGCTACATAGGGAATGAACTCAGTAGTACTGAATGTATTTTCATGGCTCACAAAAGGCTAGCTTATAAATGATACCATTCGTTCTCTACAGTGACCCAGCGAGGAAAGTAATACTTAGTCCCATTTGACAGACGAAGGAGCTGAGGCTCAGGAAAAGCTATGTGCCTTGCCCCAAAGCACAGGAGTGGAGAGCAGCAGACCCTCTGTAAGGGCTTTTCTTCTGTTGAAAGAGTCAGCTCTTTACCTTAGGTCTCGCCTCAGTATTGTAAATTTGAAAATGGCATCCCATTCACTACACTGCTGTTTCTAATGGGGATATTGGCACATACCTATCTGTATAATAATAGGGGGTCAATGGCAAGGAGCCAATACATCTGAGAACACTGAGATTTATGAACATAAGTGGGCAAACGTCTAGAAAGCGGTGCACACCATTGTCCTGTATGTTGGGGTTGGCGAGCGTGTTCTGTAAAGGGCCAGACTGGAAATATTTTAGATTTTGCAGGCCATACCGTTTCTGTCACAACGACTCAACTCGACCATTGAAACGCAAGAATAGCCATAGACAATTTGTAAGCAAGTAGATGTGGCTGTGTTCCAATAAAGCTTTATTTACAAAATCAGGGGGGAGGGCCAGGTTTGTTGGCCAGGTGGCAGCCGGCTCATCTCTGCGCAGCGAAGGCATTGTAGAGCCTGCAGTACCACTCTCGCCACTAGATGGCGCTCCGCCACTCGAGAGGCGAAGGCGGCATGGCGGGTGCCCGGGTGTGGAATCCGGAGGAGGGAGATATGGTGGCAATTTCTGCAGGAGGGTGGGAACAGAGAAGAGTCTGAGGATAATTCAAATCACGGAGAGAACACACACACACACAAACAGTTCAAGACAGTGATGTGCTGTTAGATGTCTAACAGTGGACCCTCCCCAAGCAAAATACACCCTGGTTTTAGCATTTGTCGATTTCCTCTGTGAAATACTCACACCATGACTGATTTCATGTGCCTAATGTGACATCAACCTGCTTGCAAAGTTCCTAATATCGTATAAGGGAGTCTTATGAGTCGGTTCACCTGGTGAGATTGGTGAAAAATAACAGCAACAATAATAATTACTAACATTTATCAAATAATTACACCATGTAGGCACTCTGCTAAGTGCTTTACACACGGCGTCTCATTCTCCAATCCTCCCTACTACGGGGCAGGTACAACGATGAACAAATTGAGGCTTAGAGAAGCTGGGTAATTGGCTGTAGGTCAGGCGACCGCTAGGTGCTATCACCAGGATTCGGCTCTTGCAGTTTTACTCCCAAGGTCAGACATTTAACCGGACCACAGTGCTTGCCTCTGCTGGGGAGGGGCGGCGCGCATGACTGCTGGGAGACAGGTTCAAAGCGGTGGGATGACTCACCTACCCGTCAGATGGCTGGTTGCTGGTCCATGTTTTTTTTCCCCAAGCGCTAAGGAGCTGGAGTGTTAGTTTGAGGTTAGCAGCTATTCCCAGAGAAGACGATTTGGAGGAGAGATTTAATGGAGGAGAGGAGCCAGGATGAACAGAGAAGAGGGAGGCATGTATTGTTACCGAGGTGGATGCAGCTCCTCAGGTATAGGGATAAGGAGAAGTGATCCGAGGGATTATGAGTAGGTTTTCTTGATTGGTCCAGAAAGAGTGAGTTGAAATGATGGAAAGCGTGAGAAAGCTAGGTAGAACAGGGTCTGGATTTGAATAGCTAATTTACAGGAGACATGTGATATGCTTCCAAATACAAGCAGGCAGGGCACCGTGGGGGAGCTGCGGCCAGGGAAGCTAATGGGGAGCCAAGTCAGACGTGACCACTAGAAATGCACTGAGGCATGAGAGCCAGCGTCTGGCCTGGAATGAAGTGATGATGGAGTGGCAAATGCTCCCTTCCTATCCAGTCTGCTTTCACTTGGGTGATGGGACTTTCAGGCTACTTAGGGTATTGCATGTAAAGGAAAGGGCATGGACTTGCAATGGGAAATGTGGACTCTAGCTTCAGTTCTTCTGCCCATTACAGTTTGTCTGATCTTGGGCAACTCTCCTAATCTCTGTAGTCTCACATTTCCTCCTCTGTAAAATCCAACTCATATCTGCCACGAAGATACTATATGTAAGCAATGAGTGTGGAAATGTCTAGCCTGGTGCCTGGCACACAGCTGGGGCTCTAGCAGTCTTTAGTCATTCATTTATTTCCAAACACTGATGTATTAGAAGGAAGACCCAACAGTGTTTCCATGGTCTTTGTGATAAGCCTAAGCCTTTGGGATGTTCAGAGTGTTGGTCCAGGCCATGCCTGTCACTGAACTCTTTCCACCCAGGGGTTGGCTGAGCATAAACTAGGAAGAGGACTGAAGCCCAGCAGATCTTACCTTCAAGCTTTGAACCTGGTAAAAAGAAGCATAAGAAATATGCCAGTTATGTAGGCATACTTTTCATCTGAGGGCTAGTAAATCATGAACATAAATATCAGAAAAGTTGACATCACATCAACCTGCCAATTATTCTGTTGAAGGTTGGGAGCCCATAGTTCTCTGGGACTAAATTGTCCATCATGTTGAGATCATCTAGGACCTCACTCATTCTGAAGCCACTTGCTCAGTAACTTTGGTTATCTAGAACACATCTCAGAATCAGGAAAGGACCAAGTTACTTCCCTCCTCCTCACACCACCACACATCTACACAATGAGGTTTGTATGTGTTTGACATACACAAAAATTGGTATCACCAAATACATGGACTCTCAATGCATCAATGAACTTCCTCATAGAAAAGGACCTCAGTTCATTTGGAGCATACTTAGTCATGATTAAATAAAATTTTGAGAATGGTTATCAGGTATTCCACCCCAGAGGAGATTAGAAGCAACGAATTAGAAGGGGTAGTGGGTACAAATTCCATATAAGCAAATTCCCTGAAAGCCACAAGAAGGATCTTATGCTGAATAGTGGAGGGAGCAGATGGCAGGGCAACGTCAGAAGTGGAATATTTGGAGACATTTGGTGTAGGAGCAAATAGCCCTCCACACCTTCTTGGATCTGTGGGTATTTTACTCTCTCTGAACCTCACATTCAAGCTCAGAGCAAACACATCCAAGTCAAGGGGAAAAGTTTAAATGGTGCTTAAGAAGGCATGGTATTAATTCATTTTAGAAAGACTTCTCTCCAGTGTGCTTCATTCATTTTTTTAGTTGTCCCAGAAAGAGTTACTTACTGTCATATGGAAATTTTATATTCATGGAAGAATTCCTGTCAGGTAGGTTTGGACGTCTGGGGCATTTCTGTAGCGTTTTCAGCTCGTTTTGATTAGCCATTAAAGGTGACAACCCACAGTGTAAAGCAGGCCTTTATTTCATCTACTTTAAAACTCTCTGTCCTTGTTCCTTGGTTGTGGAATTTGATGCTCAAATTCATTTCCACTACCTCTTCTCCCTTTATGAATGTGTGGACTTTGATTTCAGGCTACATCTTCATAGACTGAGGTGGTTTGATTCTAAAAAATCGATTCTTTCCCATAAGGCCATTCACGTGCTCACCCACCTGCGGCCACCCCGTTCCAGCTAGGAGGCCACTGCAGTCTGACCCGTTGTCATGTCCTTTCTGAAGATTTCTCTAACTTTCTCTTCTCTGCTACATGTGTCCCTTCTCATATTTTTATCATTGTCTGTGATCTTCTCCCTTTAAGAGAGAGAAAGTTCTTCAAAAGAAATGCCGTATCTTATCCAGATTGGTCCTTCTGGACTCCAGCCAGCAGTGTGTCTGTGGCAGCCGTGTAGATATGTCTCTCCCTTCAGGAAAGCCTGTGAAGGGGACTTGCAGCTTCCAGCTTGGCATCTTTGGATCCTTCCTGAAGTTCAGGCTGAGACGGAGCTGGCCCTGGACTGCTATTAGCCCAAGACTGAGCACTGTGGGGTCACCAGCCATGCCATCCCCACCTGACGCTCCTCTGATGGGCAACCTTTGCCTGGGGCTCTCCAATGGCCTGGCGGAGACGCTGTCAGAATTGCATTGTGGTCTGAACTCTGCCGTCCCTGTCCTTCCTTCCCTCTCTCACAGGTGTCAGTCCTGCCTCTCTGTCTGAGGGCTCTCCCCACCCACCCTTGCTCCCTTTATCCTTTGTAGGCATTTCCCCCAGTACTGCCCTGGACATCCAATCCCGCCTTGGCATCGGCTTCTCGGAGAACCTGTGTCCACATGGTGGCTGACACAGAGCAGGTCCCTAAAATGTCATGAATTGAATTGATATAGACTGGTTTGGTTACTAGATTCAGGCTCAAGTGGGTCATCTCTTCCATATGGGGATTCTGTAGTTAGCTTGGATCATCACGCAATAACAGCCAGCGCCTCCCTAAAGGAGGCTGAGCTGCCTCTGGGTGACTCAAGACTCTCACTGTGAGCACTGCTGACTGTGTAGGGGGCACAGAGACCCTCAAGAGCTACTGAGGTGTTTGAGCTTGTTTGCACCTGGCTGAGTGGCTCCAGGTAGCTGCGCTGTTTGTTACTGTGTCTTGTTCATTTTTATATTTTTTGTGGTCCGTGTTCTTAAATGCTGGAATGGGGAGGGACTTTAAAGGCGATTCATCAGCAGACTGCCACAGAGCACATGCCCACCAGGCATGGGAGGTGCTGGGAATGCAGGTTAGATAGGACGTAGGCCTTCCCTTCAGAGTGGGAGCAAGTTTCAGCATCTTATTTTACAGTTGACAAGCCAATTTGGCAACATTTCTTAGCAGAGCCATCATGAAAAGGAAAAGGCAAGAAGCTAATACATAATGGCAGTAAAGGGTTCCTCAGGATGGGCAGGTGTGGGTCCAACATGATTCTTTTTTTTTTCCCTTTGAATCTCCAGGTAGAAGAATTATTGACGTGCAACTCAAGCCAACATGATTCTTTATAGCACCTTCTGGGCCTCAGGTCTGAGCCCATTTGTGATGGTGCAGAATCACCTGCAAACCCAACCCTTCCAGGTAGTCCAAGACTTCTGTGACGAATCGACATTCTCAAAAAGATGTTCCTGTGAGCTGACTCCATCAGCTTGGGCCTCCTACAGTGAGAACATGCTAATTCATGTTAATTGCTGATTTACCCTTATGAGGGAATAGGAAATATAGTAACTTGAGAATGATGTCAGGCAGCAGCTTGGAGGAGTATCCATCCTTTTGCCTGGCACAGAGGATTTGGTCCGGAGACGTGGGCTGACTCCCAGCTCTGTCACTTGTGACCCTGGATAGGAAAAATAACCTCCTTAAATCTCAGTTGTCTGCAAAATTGGATAAAGATGAATACAACCTCACTGTGGTGGTGTTAGGAATAAATGAGACCCTTTATGAAAGCATTTTGTAAACAATTCAGCGCCATCTAAAGGTGTACTGGATGGTAATTATTAATTTCATTCTGCCACATCCCTTTGATATGATTCTTAATTAATTATTAATCCGTCCATCCATCCATTAATTTTTGCTTTCTTTCCACAAGCATCTTTATAGCACTATGTATCAGGCACTGGTCTAAGTACATTAAAACTCTCCACAATAACACTCTGAAATATGTATGCTATTATTACAACAATTTTACAGATGATAAAAGTGAGGTAAGAGAATTTCTCTAACTTTCCCAATGCCCCTTGTCTACTAAATGGCAGCCCTGGGGCTGTCAACCCATGCAACCTGGCAGCTTAGACCAGGTGATTGAACGCTACGCTAAGGGACAGAATTTGACTAGAATTTGCATCAATGAAGTAAGGTTGGAAGAAGAGAAAGGAAAAGAGGGAACCAAAATAAAGAGTTGTAACTCAGGAGGCAAGAGAAAAGAATGAGGAAGGGTAGGGTCTTCACAGGAGCAAGCACAAAGGGAGGGAAAAGCAGGGAGGCCAGGAAAGCAGTGGTCTCCTGAAACATGGCTGGGAAGGGAACTTCCTTCTAGAAGACAGCCCCTGAATTTGGTGAGCTGGGAGAGAATGCAAAGAGAGCTCTTGGTCAAACAAGCCTGTTCCAAAGAGACAGCGTAAGTGAAAGGTTTAGGAGGAGAAAGGGTGAGAAAGAAGGATGGTAGACCGGAAAATTTAAAGCAGGTGGGTTTATTTCTGCACTCCCAGGTGGAGCTCACTACAACCAATCTGGAGGGAGGTGAGTCATTGCCTAGGTGATGGCGCGGGTGGTTTTCAAGCAAGGGGGTCAGGTGACGTCCGGAAAGGGCGGTTCTCCGAAAGTCAAGTGGTCGGAAGCGGCCACTCTCCGGAAGTCAGATGTCCGGAAGGGGCGGTTCCAGAAGCCATGTTGGGAGGGGTGATACAGCCTCCGCAGCTCACGTTGCAGTGCCCTTCCCGTTCCCCTGACTTAACAGTAAGTGCGTTCTTCTCCGGGCCTCCAGGCTGGGTCAGGTCATTAGAAAGCTGCTCCCGGAGCAGGAAAGGGCTTTTCCAAAGGGCTCAGCCACTTATTCTCTGTTGACTGAGCACCTCGCACCTGCTAGGCCCTGGGAAACTGTATAGAAGGACGTTGTCCTGTCCTCAAGATATTCACAGTCTGGTGAGGGAGGAAGACAGACAAAAAGTGTACTGTCTTAATTGTGAGAAGGGACTGTGTGGCAGACAAGCTTTAAGATTGTTCCCGGTGATTCCCCAACTGGGTCTCATGCTTGTGCAACCCCCTCCTTCCGGTCTTACAGACTTGCTTTTAAGGGATAAAACATGGCAGAAGTGACAGATGTCACTTCCAAGATTAGGTTTTTAAAAGACTGTGCACTCAGTCTTGGTTTTCCCCTCCCTGCCCCACCTTTGTCTGGATCACTGGTGTTGGGGAAAGGAAGCTGCCGTATGTGCATGGACCTGTGCCCCGAGGAGTGGGGAGGAGCTGAGGAAATGAAGCCCGTCACCCCCTCGTGAGCAGACTTGGCTTAACTCAAGCGTGGAGAAGACTGCAGAACTGCCCATAGCTTGACTACAATTTCAGGAAAGACCTTGAGCCAGAAGCTAAGCTCCTCTTACAGAAGTTGTAAGATAATAAATATCTGTTATTTTAAGATGCTGAGTTTGGAGTAATTTGTTACACAGCGATATATAACAAATACATGGCAGCACACAAGCTTTTCCAGAATAACTTTATGGAGGAATTTAGAGTGGGGAAATGTATTAAAAGCAGTGGAGCAGGCATAGAGGGCAGATGGACGAGTCCAAGTCTGACCTGGCAGGCATACAGGGGAGGCCTGTGTGGGTGGTTAGGGCAGAGGTGGTAGCTGAGGCCGAGGTAGGTAGGAGCTAGATTGTGAATAATTGCATATAATGGGCTCAGGTGCTTTTTACTATAAAATCAGATCTCTCCCTTTAAAATCATTGTCGAGAGATACGGTGGGATATCTGAATGAGAAGATGCAAGAAGGCTAATCTGAAAAACTCCTGGAACATTGGACCCTTTAAGCTTATAAATTTAGCCGTCACTGCAATTGATTTCAAGGCTACAGTTCTCTGTGCTTCAGGGGTTTTTATTTTCTTCTTCTAATCATCCTTTATTGTCATTATTGATGTAATAAAATGCAGTACATGTAGCGTATTGCATGATTGTAGGGCTCACTGAAGGCTTATTGGACACTGTGCTCCACCCACTGACTCAGACATAGACCTGGAAGGGTCCTGGTGGCGCTGCCGTGCTTTTCACCCCAGTGTGGATGGTGGGGTCTGAGTGGACCCTTGCTCTTGCTCTCACAGCCTGTAAAAGTCCCCAGTCCCACTTGCCCCCTGGTTAGGGTTATAAGGCAGTGGTTAAGAGGGCAGATTCTGGAGTCAGAGAGCCTGGGTTCAAATCCTGGCTCTCAGCGCTATCTGGATGAGCTCGGAAAGATGACTTAACCTCCCTGGGGCTCAGTTTCTTCATCTATAAAACTGGATGGGAGCATTGATACAGAGGTTGTGGTGTGGACTGCATGAGGTGCCGTGGTTAGGAGATGTAATGCAGGCCAGGGACACCGGTTAACATAAATGCGTGCTGCTTCAGAGGGTTCTTCCCATTTCAAATTCATTTTCTCTGTCTCACCTTTTTCCTTTTGCTAACTCTAGAGTGATTGTGTGCATTAAAATGACTCTCAATCCCAGTCATGGTCCCAGAACCTTATGTATACCAACCCCTAAGAGCTACTCTGTCCACATATTATCAGAATCATTAACATACTAGATCTAATTGTCTATTGCTGCATAACAAATTATCCCAAAACTTAGTGGTTTAGGACAACATGCATGTCTTATCTCACAGTTTCTGTGGGTCAGAAATCAGGGTACAATGTAGCTGACCCTCCTCTTCAAAGCCTCTCACAGGGCTTAAAAGTCTTGGCTGAGGCTGTGGTCACAGCTGAACGTTCACCAGGAGGGATCTCCTTCTAAGTTAAGTCATGCAGTTGTTGGCAGGATTCATTTCTCCAGTCTCTTGGTTTGAAGGCCTTAGCTCCTTGCTGGCTGTGGCCTGGAGGCCACCCTCAGTTCCTTGCCACCTGGGCCCCTCCAGCTTGCTTTCTTGGAACAAGCCAACAAGAGCCAGAGAGAGAGCACCAGTGAGAGAGAGGGAGTCACCATATTTTGTAACCTAATCTCAGAAGCGACATCCACCACTTTTTCCATATTACTCTCATTAAAAGAAAGTCATTAGACCCAATCTGTTCTCAAGGGGATGCACTGGCACAAAAAATGTAAATATAAATATAAAAACAATGACAACCAAAGATCACTGGGGCCATGTCAGATCTGCCAACACAACAGAGTTACCTGTCTGCACATATGTAAAACCTATAGCCAGCCGGGTGGGGGTACAGTTGGCCCAGACACCAATGCCAACATATTGGGGTTCGCTAAGGATAAAAACCCACAGGTCAATGGCTCTTGGGGCTGTGGCAGGGGCCTATTGCTGTCTGTCAATGTCACAGTTGGCATAGAGAGTTGGAGAATGAGTGTCTGGTCAGAGGCTCTGCCCCTCATTGTGACAAGTGTCCCCAGGCAGGGTCTTATCCAATGGCGTAGAGGTCAGCCAGGGAGAGAGACCAGCAGACCATCCTCCTGAGGGTGGAGCTTTATGGCCTTCTTCTCCATCTACCTCCTGCCCAATTGTGCGGATGCCGTGTGTACTAATGGGAGAGGTCACTTTAGATAGATTAGAAAGCTTTATATGGGGTGATCTTTCGTTGTGTTGAAAAATTCAATGAGAAGTTTAAATTGCTTGAAAAAGGTATGTTGGGTTGTTTTCCACTTCCTATATTGAAGCAAGTCTAGTCTAGTGAGTCCCTAGAATGGGTCTTTGACACTGACCATTCCCTCCATTGAGGATCTAGGGTCACACACCTGCCTAGTCTGTAGCCCATCACTGGTTCCTTGAGTCCAAGCCCAATTAGAGCTTTAGGATGCTGGTGGGGAAGGGCCTGGAGTTGGCTCAGGGTTGGGAGTTCACTGAGAGGGAGTGAGCTTGGATTACAAGACAGAGTTGGGAGGGCAAGTGGAGTCCTCATTCCCCAGAGCCATAGCAAGTGTGCAGCCCAAGTGTGGCTCTCAAGAACTCTGTGCTTGGGCGGCCATGGTGGCTCAGTGACAGAGTTCTCGCCTG
Organism: Tamandua tetradactyla; assembly: GCF_023851605.1. Lineage (NCBI taxonomy): Eukaryota > Metazoa > Chordata > Mammalia > Pilosa > Myrmecophagidae > Tamandua > Tamandua tetradactyla. The sequence goes on along the minus strand of NC_135327.1, from coordinate 10,121,717 downwards.
CCATGCCAGAGACCCAGGTTCAGTTCTGCTGCCTGCTCATGTAAAAAAAAAAAAAAAAAAAGAAAGTCTGTGCTCTGTCATGAGAGGTCAGTTAAGTGCACATTTAAGTTTTCAGTCAGCCCCTGCTCCTCACTCCTCTGGGGTAAGACGAAGGAACATGAGCAGCTCATCAATAGCATCTGCTAAACCTCCTTGTTTGGGCAGCAAGCTCTTTAATAGGACTCTTAGCTGAGATGTGTTGAGCAGTAGCTATGTGTCAGGCAACCCATATGATCTCATCCCGTTTTTCACGACTGCAGGGGTAATTACTGTCAATCCCATTCGACAGATGGGGAATGGAGGCTCAGAGAAGTTACATAACTTGTCCCGGCTGGTGAGCGGCAGAGTCGGCGTCTTTCCTGGGTGTGTCTGACTTCACAGCCGGGGCTCATTCCACTTTGTTGCACCTTAACAGTGCTTAGCAAATAAGATGATGACTGTGTTTAAAAGTCAATAGCAGCAGGAATCCTGGAGACAACTGAAAAGAGCAGCACTAGAAGATAAAGGCTTGGAAAAGCCAGGCTGGGTGAGAATTAAAAGGCAAGAAAGCAGGAGAATAGGAAGTCCAGGTGGCAGGTCCAAAGGGACTGCAGGCCGGGCCAGCCCCTTTGACCCAGTGAGTTGCTATAGCCTCAGATAAGTCCAGACGTACTTACAAGGCAGCAGAAAGAGTTTTCAAAGGAAAATCCATCAAGTGGAAGAGGCAATAAAGAATCAGCAGGACTCCAACATCTCCAGCTTGAACAACTTATTTGGCTAGGGGTGGCAGACATGTGGAATTGCAGTTAGGGGACCCCATGCCCAAGCTGAAAGGACCTCCCTTACTTGCCACCTGCACCTCCACCAAAAGGAAGCGTTTCTCATCTAAGACCCCTGTTGACCCTGTACAAACCATACCTGTGGACGTGAAGCAGTGCCCCTGATTTGTGACAACACTCAACAGCATTATAGAGAGGTTGAGATGACCACCCCAGGACCCTGGGCTGGCAGCAGCATGAGGTCAGAAACCGGCAAGATGCAGCCATGACTGCTGGGAAAATCAGACTAGAGAGGATGCCCTGTCTGTGTACCCCCCAGGGGAGTTCCTTGATGTCTCTATTCTGCTATTCCCCACTTGTGAGATGCACAGTGGAGTGAGATGGCTAAATGTTCTGATTTCAGGACTCTGTGATGTGTCTATAGATGATGGAAGGACACTGGATATTATCTAATCCTGCATCAAGCAAAATCTTTCCTGTTCTGTTTGTGAAAAGGATGGAGGTACATGGTTCAGAGGAGTGTTGAAATTTGGGTGTTTATGGTTTGACTGAGCTCATCTGAGCACATCAGGCCTGATATCAGACAAGAGGTGAGGGAGGCATGGGCGCTGTTTCCAGGAGGGGAGTGGGGCTGCTGACATTTATGGAGCATTTGCTTTATGCCAGGGCTGTTCTAAGCACTCTACCTGTGTTAGCTAACAAAATCAACATAACACCTCATGCGGTAGACATATTCTCATTTCATTTTAAAAGCAGGAAATTCAGGCACAGAAAGGCTTGTCTGAGATCACGCAACTAAAAAGTTGTAGAACTAGGTACTGAATCCAGATAATCTACATTATAGAACTTTGGAGAATGTCCTCATAAACCCTTTTGCATAATACTTCAATGATATTCATAGAGTGATTATTGTGAGCCAGGCACTGTGCTATGTAAGTTATAAATGTGATCTTTAATCTGCTTTCACCACCTTCCCCTGCCCCAGCAACTTGGGAGGTAGATATTATCTTCATTTTCTAAATAAAGAGACAGGCTCAGAGAGGTCAAGTGTTTTTTCCAAGGTCACAAAGCTCATGTGAGGGAGACTCTGGATGGAATACAGGTTGTGCTTACAAATGCAGGAGAAGGAAAGAGCTCAAAGTATACCCCAGACTGTTCAGGATTCCAACAGTCTGCATCCAAATGGGATGCAGAAATGCAAGGGATCGAAGTCAACCTGGGGACTGTGGGAGGGAACTGTGGTGCATTGGGGTTTGACGAGAGCTTGGAAGGGTCTGTAGAGTGGAATGGGGCCAAGGGCATCCAAGTGGGGGCCAGCCCATGGAAGCAGGCGCGGGAGACAGCAGGACAAGTGGGAGCAGGAAGGTCCGCACACTGAGGCAGAGGAATGGAGAGCCTGGGGCTCGGGGACTGATGTGGTCCCCCTTTGACTCAGTGAACATGGGGGAGTGCTGGCCAGGGAGGGCTGCGGGAGTCCCTCTCCCCCCACCCTGCTGTCTAGTCCGGCCTCGTTTGCAGGGTGCAGTGTAGGATTGTTGTATTATTATTGTTTTTAATTGCCGGAGACTTGGTTTGCCTGGAAACAGTCTGTCTAGTGGTTTCCTTTGCTTCTCAGAACAAAGTTTCTGGGAGATTGCTGGCCGCTAGGTAGAGTTTAAAGCACTTCATTCTTTAAGGGAAAAGACACCACAAGAGCCGCCTTCAAACCTAGCCAGGAGCCCCAGGGATGGGGCTGTCCTGGGTGGCCCAGATTCAGGAGGAGGTCAGTAGATCGCTGGGGTCTTTCCTGGGTGGGTCTGGCGGGTTTGGGATCTGCTTCTCTGGACTTGTTTATAGTTGATTAAGTCCTGTCCCCCCTATGTGGGACATGACATTCAGGAGTGACAGTCTCCCTGGCAAAGTGGGGCATGACTCCCAGGGATGAGCCTGGCCCTGGCACTGTGGGATCAACAATGCCTTCCTGACCAAAAGGGGGACAAGAAGTGCAAGAAATAAGGTTTCAGTGTCTGAGAGAGTTCAAGTTGGGTCAAGAGGCTGCACTGGAGGCTGCTCTTAGGCTAGTGTCAATTAGATATTGCTGATTGCCACAGAATGCCAAACCTCACCAACAACATTCCTGAAAACCCTGGACTCTATCTGAGGCTTTGTAAAAGTTTCACCAAGTTTATTTTTCAGAAATCTAAAACTTCCGGATGGTTCCTAGGCCAGATAAACCCTGAAGCCCAGAGGGGCTGGCCTCTCCAAAAGCAGCACCCTGCTGCATCCTTTTCCCATAAGGCTGACACCCCTTTGCAACATGAAGAAGTTAGAATGGGCACAACCCAAATATCCGTAAAGATTGGGAGAAGGATTAAAGGAGGAGGAGTAAGAACAGAGAATAGAATTCAACAAATGTGTGTGGCTGCTGAGTCAAACTGATATATCTTTTAGTCTGCAGTGTCTTAGGGCAGCAAGAAGGAAACACCTGAAATGGTAGAACTGTAACCTGTGCCATACTTTGAAGTTTGTTCTACAACTACTTGTTAAATGTGCTTTGAAATTTATCGCTTTTTAAATTTATGTTATATATCACATTAAAAAATGTTTTTTTTTTTTTTTTAAAGTTGCTCGAGTCCTCTCCCCGCTTCCTCTCTGGTTGCTGACATCCACTGGCAGCCCCCCGAGAGGATCCTATCTGTAAGGTGACTCTGGGGTCTGGGTGACCGCAAAGTGTGCCTGAGAATGTTGTTGTATCCTGTCTGGACTGGGAGGGAAAGCAGTCAGGGCTAGTTGTATGGTTCACGGTGGGATGTCACCAAGATATTTTAAGAAATGAGTGCAAATGTGTACATTGAGAGCTCGGTTTCTCAGCAATAACCTGCATTTAGTGTGTTTGGAAGGAAACTGTCTAAAATGTGGCAAAGTGTGATGATCAAAATCTGACATGAATATATCAACAAAGACCAAATGCAGGCACAGAAACCAGAAGAGGTTTCTCCCATGCAGCAGGGGATGTCGCGTGCTGCCTTTTGCTGGTGGAGCTGTGGGGACACATCCTGGGGCCCCAGTGGGCCTCTTCTCAGCTATGCTGCAGGCAGAGCCTCAGTGGCTCTGATCTTTGGGTCTGGAGTCGTCGCTGAGCCTTTCCGCCTGGGCTTGACCCTACTTGAACTCTCTCAGACACTGAAACCTTATTTATTGCATTTCTTTTCCCCCTTTTGGTCAGGAAGACATTGTCAACCCCACAGTGCCAGGACCAGGCTCATCGCTGGGAGTCATGCCCCACTTTGCCAGGGAGACTGTCACCCCTGAATGTCATGTCCCACGTAGGGGGGAGGGGACTTAATCAATTATAAACAAGTCCAGACAAGCACATGGGATGGCACAGGGGGTCAGAGAGGGGCTGGTTGCTGAGCTTTCTGGCTGTGCTCAACCCTTCATCCTCTTGGCATCTCCTGGTGACCTCGGCTTAGGCTGGGTTAGTTTTCTCCCTTCTGCTCCTCTAATCAACGCTGTCTGCTGTTCACGGATGCCCAGTCCTGGATAAACCAGCATAAAGGATGGACCCTTCACGCCTCAGCTCGGTGACTTTCTGGGTATAAACAACTTTTTATCTGGTTTGGAGCAATTCCTGAGCATTAACTGTGATCTGCCCAAGAGAAATACCCGGAAAGCAATTGTTATTGTGAAACAGGTTCATGATGCTGGACAAGGTGAATGTTTTCTGTCCACCCGAGAAAGGTCACAGGTTAAGTGGGAACATCTGCAAGTTGCAATTTTCTCTACCTCCCAGAAAATCCTCAATTGTTGGGCTAGTTTTTTTTCCCCTTTCTTCTCTTTTAATATCTCTTGTCTAGACTTCCAGGAGCCTAAGGATACATTGCATTGTTCAGCATTTTGAAATTTATTTGCTAAAGCACTTTCACATATATTAGAGGGCAGTGGTTAAGAACACAATGGGGGGGGGATGCAAAAGTAATTCAGTGGTAGAATTCTTGCCTGCCATGCGGGAGGCATGGGTTCAACTCCTAGTCCATGCACTTCCCCCAAACAAGCGAAAACAAACAAAAACCAAACTAACAAAAAATTAAACAAATGGTGCTGCAATAATGGGATACTCACATGGAAAAATAATGAAATGTGACCCCGCAGCACAGCATAAAGAATACAACTTGGAAGGCTCGCTGTCTAAATTCAAATTGTGGTTCTGCCCTCTCAGGTTGCACAAATGTGAGCAACTCACTCCCTCTTCCTGGGCCCAGTTTTCTTATAAAATGGGGGCAATAATATTCCTATTTCCTAGGGTTGTTTGCATATGTAAAGTGCTTAGAATGAGGCCGAGTACAATAGTAGTCCTTTATGTGTTAGCTATTAATTTATCCTCATGGCCCGCTGTTTAGGTTGGTGATACAATCAGAATTACCCTGGCTCCCCGTTCCTTTCTGCTCCAAGCCCTGCAAGGTCACCCCCAGGCACTTGGAGAATCACCTGCCTTTAGCGTCCAGTCCAGCCCCTCGGTAAGCACACTGTCCTTGGAGGCGTGCGCTTCTGCTGGTGACCGATGCCACTCAGTCCCGCCAGGCCCTGGGGTGCTGCCGTGTGGCTGCTCTGGGTGTCATTACCCCTTCCTCAGCTCACCCAGGTCCACAAGGCCTTCCAAGACCACTGCGTGGGGTGGGGGCAGAGCCTCTGAGCTGCGCAGTGAGCCAGAGCGGAGAGGGGAGAACGGCTCACCACCCCTTGCTTTCCACTCTTGTCACGGGACTCTGCCCTTCTGCACATGCCCTCTGCAGTAGTTAGATTCAGTTGTCAACTTGGCCAGGTGAAGGCACCTAGTTCTGTTGCCGTGGACAGGAGGCAATGGCATGTGAAGCTCACCTGTCACTGATTGACTCTGCAGTCGGCTAGGAGGCATGCCTGCTGCAATGAATGATGTTTGATTTAATTGGCTGGATGCTTAAATGAGAGAACTCAATGTAGCACAGCCCAAGCAGCTCAGCATACCTCATCTCAGCACTCACAGCTCAGCCCAGGCCTTTGGAGATGCAGAAAGAGATCACCCTGGGGAAAGTTGTTGGAACCCAGAGTGCCAGTAGAGATCTCCCTGTGCCTTCCCATGTAAGAAAGAACCTCGGTTGAAAGCTGCCTTTCCTCTGAAGAACTATATGTTAACTAAATAAACCCCCTTTTATTGAAAGCTAATCCATCTCTGGTGTGTTGCATTCCAGCAGCTAGTAAATTAGAATACCTCCCAAAGAGAACTCACTTTGCCAAAATTAGTTTGCAACAGGCTTGACTGAAGATTGGACCAAGGAGGTTTCATTATGTAGAGTCAGCAAAGCACCTCAGACATTAAACACTTAAGCATACGAGGACCCTCTTCCCCTTTGCCCTTCCCTCAGGCATCCCTCAGCCCTGATCCTCCTTCCTCTTCTTTACTCTTCAGAATCATCTCTCCCTTTCACAGGATTCCTGGAATCCTGCTCACTTCAGCCCCAGCGTACTCCTTGGAGCTGCTCTCCAGCCAGTAGGTCGCTTCCTGTGAATGAGTTCTCCTACGAGCTGCTTAGAAGTTCAGGGTTTCTTCATATATTACGTGTACCATGGCTACCCGTCCTTTTGGGTCACTTTTCCCGTCACCTACCAGCCCTACAGCATGAGTGTTTTCAGCTTTATTTGATTCTGGCTACGCTTCCAACTCACAAGAACTTGTGCTGCAGAGACACCCATGGTGTGGTGCTAGGTGCCTCCTGGGAAGGGGCTAACCCCCACACTGCGTAGTCTCTATGATAGATCTGCCATGCTTTGAGCTGCAGTGACCCATTCAGAATATCCTGCACTGACAGCACAGTTACCTCCTTTAAGTCCAGCCCATTCAATGTGTACTTTCCAGAATGTTACCCAAACTTACTACCTTTAAGAGAGATCCGTGGGGAGGCACAGCCCCCAGAGAGGACACAGGGTCCAATATCATGTGGCACTACACTGGGTGTGGGTAGAATTGGCTTGTTTGGCTGGATTCAGTTACTAGACATTGTTTTTCTGAGTCTACTCCACAGACCACCTGCACCTGAATCACCTGGGGAACATGTGAAAAATAGAGATGCCCGAGCTCTTCTAAGGCCTTCTAAGGCCTACGGAGTCAGAACCTCAAGAGGCAGGGATGGGGATTTGAATTTTTAACGAAGGCCGTAGGTAATACTTCTAAGGTTTGAGATCCACTGCTCTAGACTGTAAGTTTCATTTGGGTAAGAACCTTAGTTAGATTACTCAAGCAGGCCGTGAACACGTACACATTTAATGAATAAATGCAAGCAACCCAAGCTGTGGTGGACATCATTGGTTCTCGCCAATACCTGGTTCCCCTCTTCCTCCTGCTGGACAGCACTGGAAGAATTCACTTCCCAATTCCCTTGTAGATAGGTGAGCCTATGCAATCATTTCTGGTGAATGGACTGTACATGGAAATAAATTGTATTATTTCTGGGCCAGAGAATGGAAGGATAGGGATTGATCCTCCATGTGGTTCTCTCCCCTTTCCGTCACGACCAAGGACGCTGCCTGCTCCAGACGATATAGCTCTGATGGTGGAAGCTCCATCCTCCACACATCCGACCGTGTGGAGTCCTTTGCTGAGCCACTGAGGACATGGAATATGAGGGACAAATAAACCTTTGCTATGTTAAAGTCACTAAGATTTTAGGATTCATTTGTTATCCCACAATAACTTCACATTAATCTTACTAATATGCAAGCAAAATTCATCTTTCCATGATATTGGACAATTGATTTATTTCTTCTTAAGAAGTTTAATGAGAAGGTTGACTTAAAACCCTACTAACAATGTTGCTGGTAAAGCAAGATCTGACTGCAGTGGATTGGACTTGGGCTAGGGGGAGGCAAGCCAGGCTTCCAGGGTGCAGAATTTAAGGTGGCGCTCACTCTCAGGTTCATGCAAGCACAGCCCAATCCCATTATCTAAGCATTGCTGTGGAGAACTCTTACTTTTTAAAGGAACAAATCAAAAGAATTTGTAATTTCGCTCCTTCTTGATGCAACAAAGACCTGCTAAGGCCTGCATGCTGGAGGGGCAGTGGGGACAGCAGGGCTAATGGACACTGTCCCCATCCCCCAGTAGGTCACAGTCAAATGCGGAGAAAAATAAGGACAGTTTGGTGGGTTGGTTCTGCAAGGGAGGGATGAGCCTAGAGCTGGGGGCTCAGATGAGGCTGAGGCCAACTCAGCTTGGTCTCTGACAGGCCTGAGAACTGCTAGGAAAATGCCAAACACAGCAGAGCCTCATAACTTGTGTTCAGAGAAGGGCTGTGTATTCACGACGGAGGACATTTATTCAGATGCCCCACATGGCTGATAACCTGGTCGTGGGGATTTTACAACTATTTGGGACCACAGTTGGTCTGGTTTCTGAAGAAGCTGGTTCAGACACCTACCAACTGAGAGAACAATGGCCAGGGGCTGGGCACGGTGCCCACTATGCAGGACTCACTTGGCTCCGTCCTTCTCCTTCCTCCACCTCCACCGGCCAGAGTTGGGTGTGGGAAGCGTCCAAGGCAGGGATGAGGCAGGACGCTCTCTAATGCTGAAGGTGACGAATTTTATAATCATAAGATGCACTGAGGTCTAAGTGTTTTCACCGTAAGAACGCACGAAACCCTCACAGAAACCCCATGAGGGAGGCACTTGGATTTGTGTCCTGTTGCTGCTGTGATAGATGAGTAAGGGAAGACAATACAAATGTATTCTCTTCCAGTTCTGGACCTCAGAAATTCAACACAGATCTCTGTGGGCTAAAATCAAGGTATCCACAGAACAATGTTCCTTGCTGGAGGCTCTAGGGAAGAACCCACCTCCTTGTTCTTTCCTTATTCTAGAGGTCATCTGCATTTCTTGGCTTGTAGACCCCTTCCTCCATCTTCAAAGCCAACAACATTGGGCTGAGCCTTTCTCACGCCGCTGTCTCTTCTCTTCTACACCCCTCCCCGTCCCCTTTAGGACCGCTTGTGATTACATTGGGCCCACCTGGATCCCCCAGGTCACTTTCCCTTCTTCAGGTCAACTGTTGAGCAACCATGTAACCTAATCAAGTCATGAGTTCCAGGAATTGCAACATGAACATCTTTGGTGGTCCTTATTCTGTCTACCATAGAATTGTTAGTAAAAGACAAGGACCAGTACAGGACTGAAAGAATGAGCACTGAGTTTACTTATTTACCAGCCAAGGTAAGACTCACGGGGGAGGAAATTCACTGGGTGGCTTCACGCCCAGAATGGGGGAGGGTCAGGGATTTTAAGTGCCAGTAAAGGGAGGTTCACTATAATTGTGTTAATTAAGAATTGTGGGTCTTATTCTGGATTGATGGTGTTTTCGTTTTGTTTCCTTTACTGCTCAACCAAATACCATGAAATGGGTCAGGTTAAACAATGGAATTCATTAGTTTTGAGGTGGGGGAAAAAGTTCAAATCAAGGTGTCATCAGGGAGATGTTTTCTCCCTGAAAGACTGGCATTCTGGGGCAGGTTGCTGGGTTCCTCCATCCTCAGCCTTGCTGTCTCATGGTGATACACATGGCGACCTCTCCTGGCCTCTCCCTTCTCTTCTGGGTTGCACTGATTTCAACTTCTGGCCACTCCTCTGGGGTTTTCTCTCTGTCTGTTGGGATAAAGGATGCCAGTAAGAGGTTTAGGACCCATCCTCATTGAGGTGAGCCTTACCAGACCTTAACTGAAATAACCTCATCAAAGGGTCCTACTTACAATGGGTTGACATGCACAGGAATGGATTAAGTTTAAGAACATGTTTTTCTGGGGGTACCTACAGCTTCAAACCACCGCAGATGGAATGAGCCCATTGGCCAGTACCTGGCCAGTTAAAACAAATCTCACTGTTTATTGGTCAAGAGTCTTCCATTAGGTCTGGGGAGGATCTCCTGTTCTGGGGTCACTCAAAGTCCATAGATGCTTATCAGCTTCAGCTGGTGGGAAGTAGCGTGCTGCCTCACAGTGCTCGGTGCTGCTCCTGGGGGAAAGGTCTGCTTTGACACCACTGTTACTGTGCCTGATTTACAGACAAGGACATTGAGCCGTAGAGAGGCCAAGAGACCTCCAGGGACCCATTGCTTGTGAACTATAGAGCCAGGATTCAAACTGGAGCACTTGGAAGCCAAGTCTCACTTCTCCTCCACTTTGCTCCCTTCCCTGAGACCGGTGACCTGGTGGTCCATGCTCCCAGAATCCACCCAAACCATGGGCAGAGGCTGCAATGGGGACTACAGCTGTGGCCACTTCCTGGGGGCGAAGGGGGTCAGATGGGGGAGATACACACGCACCGCTGCCAGGAGTTTTCGGGAAATAGCATTTTCCGAGAGAACAGGGACATTTGTAGATGAACCTCACCAACCATCAGGCAGCGCCTCTCGCAGCAGAGAACATGATCAGCTTCTGACACTAACCCCAGGGCAGGAAGGAGCAGCTCATTAAGCTCTGGCAGGGATGCTGACAGCCACAGATGTGAGAGCATGTTTATAAACGACTTACAGTGGGGACCAGTGACACTTCATTATAGGCACCCGCCAAGGGCCTATTCTTTCCTCTTTATCTCCCACCATCAATCTTCCAATGAAGAGCCCATAATGAGGGCTGTATTGACTCTTGATCAATTCATTTTGTTAGGCCAGAGAATAACACTGCTGGTTACGTGGCACACATCCTAAAGGTTGTCACATGAAACTGCCATGTGTATGTGTGTTGGGGGGAGAGGGAGGGATGTGGGGTACCTGGCTCTGTCTGCAGCCAGGGGAGCTTGTCCACGGGACTCGGTCTGATGCAGTCCCTTACCTCCTCGTGGGCTGCATGGCAGCTGGGGCCAGCCTTCCCTGAGATGCTCTGGAACAATTTTTCCCATCTCTCATCGCATAAAATTGCCAGCTGCCGTTCACTGAATGCCTCCTGTGAGCCAGGAGTTAATTCTTGCATCAGCCCTGCAAAGTCTCTCAATGGGGAAGTGGAGGCTTAGTGTGTAATGCTTGGGGTTAAGACAGTCGCACAATAATTTGTCAAGTTCTCTTAAATATGTAATGGACTTGTTTGTGAGGTTGCTGTAAATACATAATGTTGTTTAGGCCAGAAGTGGGAAAAGACTCTTGCTGCAGTCGATTGAGTGCTTTGCAGCGTCTAAAGAAAGACTGACATTATCTGTGGATTGGATGGGGTTGGGTCTTAGGATCAATTCCAATCCTACCAAACAGGAAGCCCTGGAAGCAAAGTGGGTTGAGGATATATGCCACCCTTTGGGGGAGTTGCTTGGGAGAGCAGAGAGTGAAGCAAGCGTGTTCTTCTTTGGAGACAGTCCACCAGGCTTTCTCCAGCAGGCTGTCATACATCCTGATGGCATACTGGCTGTATAGCTAGCTCCTCTTGCATGGAGCCTGTGTTAGTTTACAAGCTACTAGAATGCGATATACCAGAAGTAAAAATGGGAATTTAATAAGTTGGAAATTTACAGTTCAAAGTCTATAAAAATAACCAAACTGAGGCATCCAGAAAAAGATACCTTATTTCAGGGAAGGCCGATAGGTCAGGAACCCCTCTGTCAGCTGGGTGGTCACGTGGCTGACGTCTGCTGGTCCCTTGCTCCTGGGCTCCACTCCTTTCAGCCTCTGTTCCTGTGGGGGTTCCTCGCTTTGATCCTCTAGGGCTGACCTTTATCTCTTGTCTTCCCTTGGCTCCCTCCAGTTCTGGCTTACTTAACATCCATGGCAGTGTCTGCTGGGCTGCAAGCATCTCCAAACATGTGTGTCCCTGTTCTCCAAGTGTTGGCATCTGCTCTGAAGTTGCTGTTGTCTCTGTTATTTCTGGCTCTCTCTAAAATGTTTTCTCTTTTAAAGGGTCCCAGTAAACTAACAAAGACCCACCTGTTTGGGTGAAGTCACATCTCCATCTAATCAAAAGTTCACACCTACACGGAGATAATCTAATCAAAAGTTTCTGCCCTGCAGTATTGAATTAGGATGAAAAGAAATGGCTTCTTCCACAAGATTGGATCAGGATTAAAATATGGCTTTTCTGGGGTACATAATATTTTCAAACCAACACAGAGACCAAGGCCACACAACAATGGACTGGTGACAAAGTGGTCTTCCATGCATATTCTTTATGAGAAGATAATGGCTGATTTATCCACGGCACTTCTCATGGTGAATTTAAATGTTGGCATTTGTGTGTGTACATCAGTTTCTTATAAACTTGGTGAGTGTGAGTCTATCTCCAAGGGAAAGCTTCACACTTTAATTTTTAACAAGGAAAAGATCCTGAAACTTGGGGCTATAATTAAATAGTGTCACTGGGATGGGTTTCCTTGGGAGATTTGTCAACCAACTTTTCTGCATGAGACTGGGTCCTTGTGGCCCATCCAAAAACTCACAACCATTCCCTCCTTGTGTTGGAATGAGGGAGGTAGAACTTGGTATTTTATCTGCTGACTCTGTATCCAGAAGTCTCTCTGATGCCCCTAACACCTTGTGTGGTCGTGTTCTCCCAATGCAGATATTTAGTAGGTTGAGCTCTGCCTTGGAGAAAATGGTGTGGGGACAGAAGTGGAGATGAGGGCATAAAGATTTTCTCTTATCTATGACTGTAGCTTGGTTCAGGAGAGGAACACAATAGGAATTGGGCTCTCTGGTCTGCCTGCTGAGCTTCACAGGTTGAAGCTCTGATTTCCTACTCATTCCTGGCTCCTCTCTTTAGGAAGCAGCTCAGAGAGTGGGCAGAGCCAGAAAATCTTTATTTCAGGCCCTGAAGGAGGAAAGGAAGGAATGAGGATGAACCCTTGACCAGTTCTGTTCACACTAAAACTGATGCATAGTGCTCTTCTTATGAAAAAGTCTGTTTTCCTCAATCTGGGGAGGAGCCCAGATGTAGACTCAGAATCTGGCTCTGTTCTGTGTTAGCTTTAAAACATTCCTGCAAATCTCTAATCTTCCTCTCATTGGAAGGGAAGGTTTATGTCTCCTCTTATTGAACCTGGGTTGACCTCAGTCATTGACTGACCAAACGAGTAGGACGGAAGTGATGCCATGTGTGCTAGGTCATAAGAGGTAATACAGCCTCCTCCTGGTTCTCTTGGGACACTCACATTTGGAGCCCTGAGCTACTGTGCAAGAATACTGAGGTTTCCATTGTGTGGGGAAGGCTACTATGCAAGGAAAAGCCATGTGCAGGTATTCGGGCCAGTGGCCCCAGCTGAGGTCTATGGACATCTAGTGCCACCGCAAGTCAGGTGAACAAAGACTCGAGGTGATACCAGCTGCTAGCCGTTGGGTCACTCCCAGCTTTTGTTTTTCCAGCTAAAGCCCCAGATGCTGAGGAGTATAGAAAGGTCATCTTCCCTCTGCCTTGTCTTAATTCCTGACCCACAGAATATGTGAGTATACTAAAATGGCCATTTTATGACACAAAGTTTTAGGGTGGTTTGTTACACAGTAAAATATAGCTGTTAGCAAGTGACTGTATGGTTTTTAATTAGACCCTTAACTTCTTTGTACCAAGCGTGGGAGGATGGTACCCACTTCACGGGGTACGTCTGTGACAATGCAAATGGAAGCTGCTGGCACAGTGCAGGCGCTCAGCAAATCATGGTTCCCTGCCCTTCCAGAAAGCCCTTTCCACGTCTCTTGGTTTCCTTTAGGGGAATAAGGGTCTTTACTGCCAAGTTAGAAGGAAGTTTTACATGGGATGCACTGCCTGTTTCTAATTAAAATCATAAAAACCCTCTGCTAGCAGTTTGATGATTTCTGCCAGGTTGACTCCTTAAGGAAAACTGAAGCTAATTCTATAAAACAAAACCTTATTCTTTTAATCAGCACAAAAGGCCTCACTGCAGCCACAAAGCAAAAATAACAAAGTTTCCCCACTCTTTAGGGCACCGGTTCTCAAAATGGGTTTGGAATCTCTTGGAGAACTTGCTGACGTTGCAGATTCCTTGGCACCAAGTGGAACAAGTATTTTTGTGAGTGGCAGCCCAGAAACCTAAATTTTTAAGAAGCACCCCAACCTGTTAGATTTTGAGGGCTCATGGGGACCTTAGAGATAATGGGGTAGATTTCCCCACTACACGGAAAGGAAAGGTGAGGCTGGGTCCGAGAGGGGATGGGATTGGCAGCGCTCTGCTGAATTGGAGGCAGAGTGGTAGGAGAGCTCAGTTGGGTGCTCCCTGCAAGATATTTCCTCTAACCCATCGTGATAACGCAGAGACCTCAGTGGCCCCCCAGCAGCCTGCAGAGGCAGCCTCATTCCAGATACCCCCACATGGGGTGCCTGGTCCCCAGCCGTGTGCCTGGCCGGCGTACTCATCTTTCCTAGCACTCCCGAGACTCCTCTTTCAACTCCCAGTTTGAGGGTTCTCAGTGATGTCCCTTTGCAATTGCTGGACTTTAGCAACTGCCTCCTGGCTGGATGGGAATCTCCCTTTTGTCATCTCTCAAGGGCGGGTTTTGGTTCATTTTTACGTATAAGCAAGACCTGCAGCCTGGGAGTTTTCAGCTCATTCTGGATACTTGATCTCCTCCAAAGGGTAGGAAGGTAGAATTTATAAATGCTTGCTAACTGCCAGAAGACTGAAGCCCAGCAAGGTTAAGTAACTTGCCCAAGGTCACAAAGCACATAAAGGACAGAGTCTGGCTTTGAACTTAGGACTCTGGCTCTGAGTCTCTGCTCTCTGCCCCCCTGTTCCCTCTGCCTATGGGTCCTGCACACACTGTGTGTTGAACTCTCTCCCCCACTGGACCATGTGATGCCAGCTCTTTACCTCCTCAGCTCCTTTCCATATCCCTAACACGTAACACACACAGCCTGGGAATTGCATCTTGGGAAGGACTGTGTCTGTTTCGAGGTGTGAGCCGAAGCAAAGCTTTAACTTCACACAGGAACATTCAGGCAAGTCACAGAAGCACCGATGGGAGCAGGGGATCTGCAACTGTCCCGCCGCAGTAGGAGAGGGAGGGGTGGAGAAGTTCCCCGCCTGGCCAGCCTGCCTGGAGGAGGGCGGGGGGTGCTGCTGTGATGGTGATCGAGTCACCGTCCCCCTCTGAGAGGGACCTACTGGCTTTTACAGACACATATCACGGGCAGGGCCAGGAGCTGGGGGTGATGGAGAAAAACAAATTTATGAAAATAGCACTCCCTGCTAAGAAACATTGGCTCAACTAGGAAGAGAAGCCCTGCCTCAGGGCTACCTGGTGAGAACTAAATGGGAGAAAGATAGCTCCTGGAGTCTTTGTAAATGCATTATCCAGGAGAAGCCTAAAGATGATTTACGTGATGCAGAGAGAGGGACTGGTCCCATCTCAGCAGCCCCTCGGAGACCATCGGCACTGACTGGGAACACAGTGTGTGTCCTTGTCACTCCCTCTGGCCAGAGCGCCAAAATAGGCATGGCCTGGAGTCTTCTGCAAGCTCTAAAAGCCGGAGACAGTGTCAGTGGATTCCCTGCAGAGGCCTGTGGTCGGGAGAGGGGCTGCAGGGGGATGTGTTAGCACTGTCTCCGTTGGAGGAACTGGTGCAAGGGGCTTATGTGGGTGGTGCACCAAGGAAATGCTACAAGGAAATGAGCGGAATGGCTCAGGGAAGGAACAGAATTGAGAATGCTCTTCTGCCTTACTTCTCAGGGGTCTGGCATTCAGTCTACAATTGCACTAGCTTCAATCAGTGGATTATTGTGACCCTAAACGCCTGCAAATCCTTGAAAGGTTCCCCAGCGAGGGAGGGAGACTGAAGGGGCAGGAACAGCCTGAGGCCAGCGTCAGTGTGGACGTCAGACCCTCCCTGGGTCTGGTTTTAAAACGACTGATTTTCAGGAGCAGGGAAGGGGGAGGCCTGGGAGGAAGGAACCCCAACTACTGAAATCGCATTCTGGGTTTGTCTAGGCCTGCCATGGGTGTGTATGCACAGACATAATTAAAATCTGTCTTGATACCCACGTTAAAATGAATCACAGTTTTTTCCTGGGAGTAGGGCAAAATGACAGAGAGTTATTGTTTGTGGGAGACCACATTACCCAAACTTTTTGGCACAAGTAGCTATTTACAGATAAAGCTGCCAATATTGTTTAGCTCCTGGTCCATCTGTTTGATCTGGGACCTCCCTGAGGCCTGCTTCCATTTGCTGGTTGGACAGACTGCACTGACTGACGTGTGTGTATGTGTGTTTCAAGCCATTTTTAAGTAATGAAAATCTGCCTAACCTCCAGGCACTGAATGCAGCTTGCTTCATGGCGTCTAGGGTGACATATCCTGGTGGAGATAGAAGGACAAGCAGATGCCGGGCCTGGCATGGAAGTTTTATTGGGAGGGCCTATTAATTGGTGCAGCTCCAGGCTCATGCCTGCCTGGCCAGGCACTCTGGGGCCTACCAGGCTTGGCGACACTTGCACCCTAAGTGGACTCTGCTGGGCCCTACCTAGTTCTGAGTGAAGGGCAGATAGTGGACTTACATTGGACCTGCTTTTGCAGGCCTCAGAGAGTGACTGATAAGGCATTTGACTGCTTTCAGAGTCACTGTTTGCCTGGGTGACCTCTTGTCCCTTTAGAAAACCTGTGGGCCCAAGTCCCGTTATTCTACCTGCTTATTTTTGTGCTTTGGAGGATTTGGAGCTTTGAAGAGCTGCTTATTTGCCTCCTTCCCTCTTCCCTCTTTCCGTCCTTATACTTGCTTTAGGTCATCAAGGCAAGCCTATTACAGAGGGCAGGGGGTGTGAGCCTTCAAATACAAGGAGTAACAGCTCCCCGCCATGTGCGCTCTCTGCTCCCACCTCACGGGCACGTGGGTTGATGAGACCTGGTGCTTGGTTGTCAGCCGGGCCCCCACCTCACCTTGGCCTGAGCTCCTCACCTTGCAGGTGCTCCCCCCACACCTGGCAGTGCCACCCTATATTTCTAGGGCTTCCCTGTACAGGC
Source organism: Tamandua tetradactyla (assembly GCF_023851605.1). NCBI lineage: Eukaryota > Metazoa > Chordata > Mammalia > Pilosa > Myrmecophagidae > Tamandua > Tamandua tetradactyla. The sequence continues at coordinate 10,104,974 of NC_135327.1, read as the reverse complement.
CAATCCTGGGCTCCTGCAGGCTGGTGGTCCATTGCTTTCCTCTAATACAATGGTCGGTAACCAAGTGAAAAAACAGTCTCTACAGAAAAAACAGTCCCAGAACCAGACTTGCCTTATCCTAGTTACTTGCAAGAATCACCAATTAGGGCCAGATAGTAAATTTTATTTTAGGCTTTGTGGGTTATGTGGTCTGTGTTGCAAAGACTCAACTCTACTGCTATAGCAGGTAAGCAGCCATAGACAAGATATAAATGGATAGGTGCGGCTGTGTTCCAATAAAATGTTTTCTACAAAAATAGGCAGTGTACTGGATTTGGCTTGAGGACTCTGGTTTGTCAACCCCTGAATGACAGCACAGACCCTGAGAATCATTATTTTGGTTGCAATCATTTATTGAGTGTGTGTTAAGGATCCAGATTCTGGGTCCCATTTTGGGTGGGACCCACAAATTTATATTTTCTAAGTTCCCTGGATAATTATGAGGTGCCACTAGGCATGCAAGCTGGTGTTCCAGGTCATCTCTTATACCGAGGAGAAAATGACAACACTGTTGGGTCAGTGGCAAAGACAGGACCCGAACTCTGTCTTGTCTTCTTCCCAAATCCAGGTCCCTTGTGTTTCCCTATAGTACTCCCATCTGTCCCTTTGGGAGCTTCTGCAGACCTGGCCTGGAATACCAGAGGTGCGCTGAGGTCAGCTGTGGACAACACGGAAATCAGACAGAGGAGGCATCTCTCACCTCGTTGGTCTCCCCTTGCTGTCATTTAGCTCAGCAGGAACTGCCCACTGAATGGTTAAGCCCAGAGACAGGAAGGTTAATTAGTCACAGGGCGCCGAGCTCAGAGTTCCCCAGAGTGGACATGAGGGATGGACATACCTTGAAAACAGACCCATTTACTTTGTCCCATGTCTTTGAAAAATTAATCTATTATTAAAAGACTAGATTAAGCCATCTTTCAATTTTAACCTGTTTACTCTCTCGCTCATTCATTTAGTTTTTCATTCATGTATTCAGTTAGCATTTATTTAGCAATAATTTGGAGCTAGCTTTTGTTCTGGCATCTGGGAAACATAACTGAATCAGAAATTATACTGGTTTTCACTTTTTTATGATTTCTGTGGCCAAGGAAATAAGTGTACTAAGTGATTGGGGAGGAGGGGGGTTCAAAATGTCCTCAGAATTAGGGATCAGTTTGGTGCAGGAATCTGGGTTGAAGCAGAAGTCAATCTGGAACCCAAAGTCAGTGGTCAATCTATAGTAAAGAAACATGGTGAAGGTTACTAGACCAGATAAGCCTCTTTCCTGAGCCTCTTGCCACAGAGAGGCCTTGAAATGGGTGACAACTTGGTGGTCTTTCTCATGACCCAAGGCATTAATCTCCATTAAGATAGACTCGTTCCCAGGCAACAGGGTCTGGTGACCTTGAATGAGGAGGAGGGGGCATAGGAGTCTAGAGTATTTTCTCATCTTCTTATTACAATGTTCTCCATTCATTGGATGGGTAATCCCCGAGGATTATTCTGGTTGGTTGTCTTTAATGGTGCTCTCTGGAATCTTCCATTTCTCTAGTGGTGCTAGTGGAGATGCTCAGATAGAGGTGTGAAGGGGTCCCTGTTTTTTCGTCTAACAGAGCCAGGTAGTTGGAAGAGAAGTAAGCTGATGCACTTTCCCTCTCCCACCTTCTACCCCATTCCTCTATTTCTACACCTATTTCTCTCTCCTACTTTGAACAGCTTTGGAGTAAGTATTCTGTCCATTGAGAAAAGTCCTACCAATTCTTCACCAGGGTCTGGGGTGTGATCGCCTGAGGAGAGGCAGGTGAGAGGATATGGAGAATGGGTATCTTCCAACCCAATGGCCATAGCATCCTTCTTATGGACAACTGGGCAACAAGGGAGGCCTGGCAGATCACCAGGCAGCTGGAGAAGTGGTGAAGTCTGTCTCTGCATCTCCCCCTGCTCAGAGGCCACCAAGAGGCCTGCAGTGCAGAAAAGGAATTGTTTTAAAGACTCCTTGTATGCAGGTTACATGGCTTTCCCTGAGTGTTTCAGTGAGAAGGTGTGTTTAAGGTGATGGCAGAGATGAGACTGTACATTACCAGCCTCCAGTCAGGCCCCTGCCCGTGTTAAACTAATACAAGAGTATTTCCAAGTGGCACCCAAACCTCTGGAAAATGTTTCCCCAACTTTTGTGACACCTCCTCTTTTCAGTTTGGACAAAGAAGCAGTTTGATCATCTCTTCCTATTCCTGTTTTAAATGTGTGCATTCTTTTGATGACTTAATATTTTGCTGACTGTGTCAAGTGCTGGGAACATGGATGTAAGGAAGCCGCGATTCCTAGCTTCATGATTCTCAGAGTTAGGGCGGGAGGCAAGAGAGAGAGACGTGAGCAGAGCTGTGAGAGCTTAAACAGCAAGATAAGCAGAGTTTGTTTTTTAAAAAGGACTTGAGTGCCTGAGCTCAGGGGGCACCATTTACATAAATTATGGGGCATGTGGTGCCCCCTGGAGGTGGGCAGGGCGGCCAACCCTGACAAGCTCCATCACTCCTGCTTGTCTTCTGGCCCCACCTCACATTTATACTCCTTGCATGACTTCTGGAGCTGATGCCAGGGCTTAGAGAAAGGGATGACCACGGGGGGCTTCAGGAAATGGAAAGGCTTTGAGAGGAACCAGAGATAAAGCAGTTCAGAGAGAAGAAAAGAGCATCTGGAGCAGGAGCTGCTGTGGAAGGTCCCGAAACACAAGCTAGACCCAAGGCCATGCCTGCTGTCAGTCCTCAGTGGAACCAGAACGGGCAGCAGGGTGGGAGAGTAAATTTGAAGATGGCGTTGGCCCGTGTTTATTCCCCTGTTGTCCTGTATGGGAGATTGGCTGGTCACTCTCGATCAAAGTGTAGGTGGGTTTGTGCCCTGCACGCTGCCTTCCAGAACATTCTGCTCCACCCCTCCACATCTCAGTGCTCCAGCAGTGCTGTTTACCATCTCTCTGAGGTCCTGATGTTCTTGGAAGCGTGTTGTTTCTCTTGTTCTTATTGAAGTTCTAATTGTATTGAGAGGAATTTAGGTTGGTTTGACCTGAGCTGGGCTTTTAGAAGCCAGTAAGGATGTTTCCCTTCAGATATTTAGCAGTAATTGTCTTATGAAGTGCTCTCAAGCCCACACTCAGAGAATAAGCCTATAATTTCTATTCAAATAGCCTCTAATGAGATGAAGCTTTCATCAGCTTCTGGGGCCAAGTCAGGCTGTGGAAAAAATACATTTCAGTTCTCCTGGTCCTTGGACAAACTTAAAATATGGATTGGATATGCTTTGGAGTATCATGGAGTCATGAAAATAGACAACTGAGGGATAATGGGGGTATGGGGGGTGTCTGAGAGTCTTTGGAAGCTCTACTCCTGCATCATTTACTCACCTAATAAAACATTCGTGAGAAACACACTGTGAGTGTGCGCCAGTGGTGTGCTCTGTGAGGGGCCTCAGAGGATGAGTGAGAACTGAATTCTGTGCTGCAAGAATGCATAGACCTGTGAGGACACGAGCATTGTGTGGTGTGGACCTGGTGTGGTGGGCAGACAACTACATGGACAAAGTGATGGCGTGTGATAAGAGCAGTGCTTCTAGGGTGACCACACCACTTACCACCTGAATCAGGGCCCCTTTGGGGTGACTGATGAACTGTGGACAACGGGCAAGAACTGGGACCTTCCAAGGCAAATCGAGACACAGTCACCCGACTGAGTGCCCAGGGAAGAGCAGAAGGTCTCCTGGGGAAGGTCCCTCTGGATCTTCCAAATGGTCTCGCCCAAATGAGCCCCCTGGCTCAGCCCTCCCTCCCTCGGAGAAGTACTCTTTGGCTGTCTCCACAGGGTCAAATCCCTCTTACTCACTCCGATGGCACCACAGAGCGCTCCTTTCAGGCACTTCCCCTTGTGCTGGTGTTCTAGTTTGCTAGCTGCCGGAATGCAATATACCAGAAACGGAATGGCTTTTAAAAAGAGGAATTTAATGAGTTGCTAGTTTACAGTTCTAAGGCTGAGAAAATGTCCCAATTAAACAAGTCTATAGAAATGTACAATCAAAGGCATCCAGGGAAAGATACCTTGGTTCAAGAAGGCCGATGAAGTTCAGGGTTTCTCTCTCATCCGAGAAGGCACGTGATGAACACAGTCATGGTTTCTCCCTTGGCTGGAAGGGCACATGGCGAGCACAGTGTCATCTGTTAGCTTTCTTTCCTCACTTCCCATTTCCTGAAGTTCCCTTCCTATTTTCCTTCTTCATCTCCAAAGTGTTGGCTGATGGGCTCTCTGCTTCGTGGTCACTGCAGCATTCTCTGCTCTCTCCAAATCTCCTTCATTCTCCAAAATGTTTCCTCTTTTATAGGACTCCAGAAACTAATCAAGACCCACCCAAACGGGTGGAGACATGTCATCACCTAATCCAGCTTAACAACCACTCTTGATTGGGTTACATCTCCACGGAGATGATCTAATTACAGATTCAAACATATGATATTGAATAGGGACTATTCTGCCTTTACAAAATGGGATTTTGATTAAAACATGGCTTTTCTAGGGGACATACATCCTTTCAAGCCAGCACAGGTGGTTTCATATTTGTTGGGTGATCACTCCATTTCCCCACCTTGAAAACAGGGACTGTCTGGATGGTCTTATGGTCTTGTTCCTGCTATCCCCAGCCTCTGATATGATGGACACTCAATAAACACTGAATGAGTGAGTGGGCTGAGTCTTGAAGATACCATCCTACTTAGCCAGGTGACTCGGCACCTGCAGAAAGGTAGAGGAGAGTGGAAGACGCTGGCAGCAGTGAGTGCTCTGGCAAGGAGCCGTGGTGGGTGGGAGGCCTGGCAGAGGGTGGTGCATGTGGGAGGTGCAGATGGCTCAGGGTACGGGACCACAGTGGCTCTGGGGATTTGGGGGTGGGCAGGGGAGATAACTGAGGACAGGAGAGGCCATATCCTGTTGGGTTTGTTGGGTTTGTGAGCCACTCTCTGGACTCTGACCTGTATCTGCTTCAGTCTTCTTTCCCCGAGTGGGATTTGATTAAATGAACTTCAAGGTATCTGCAAACAGTTCTTCCATTTGGTCCTTTCACTGGTCTGGTTAATTGCTTAAGGATAGTTCTTAGTTCTCCCCTTTGTGTTTGTAGTCCTGATCTGGATCAAGAGTTCCCTCAGTTTCGGAAAAGTTACACAATTAGGAAACCTCATAAAAGAGATGCAAGGGTTAGTTCTAGAAAATGTGTTGTTACACTAGATATTATATGTGGCTTTGGAAACTGAGTCACAGCGTCAGCTTCCCATCCTGTTGCTCTCTGGGGAAGGTCTGTCTGTGATGCTGTGATCCCAGGAGGTCCCTCCTTTCTAATGCCTCAAGTTCTAGCAGATGACCTGGGGACACTCTTTCTCCTCGAGAGTTTATGGGCTTATTAAATCTGCATAAGACAAATGCTATCATCTATTTCTCTCCATCTATAGGTATTTTGTTAAAGTGTGCTTTCTTCCCTCTCCTAGTAAGTTTCTCTCAGATCTTCTTCGCCTTTTGGAAAGTCCATGCAGCTCTGCAAAGGGCCGCTAAGCCCCATCACCTGGTCCGGAAGCCACGGAGCTATTTCCTTCAGTGCTTGATTTGGTTCCTAGCAAGCTCAGCTCCGCTTGCATCTTCCGAGCCCCCAACCAGCCCAGAAATTGCTCCAAATAACAGCTCCCAAGTCACCTTCCCACCCTCCTCCCTCAGCATCTCAGCTGACAGAGTCTGTTTAGGAAATGAGAACACAGGCTCATTTCCAGCGGTAGCGACAAGAACTTGCTAATTAAAATGAAAAGCCTCAGTTCCCCGGATCAGTGAAGGGGGGCTCTGAGAGGCACCGAGAGGGAATCTTTCTCCAGATTAAATGGCCTTCCAGCTGGGCCCTGGTAGAGCCCAGACATCCGTCTGTGGCCAGGGGCTGGAAATGGGCTGCGCAGGCCCGCTCCAGAGCAGCCTAGCCAGGCCTCAGACCCATTTCTAAGAGTTCCCACCCCTCTGTCTACCTCCATCCTGAAGCCTCCCACGTGTTCACACACTTCTTCAGGGATTCAGTAGATCTTAGAGCCAAAGGGCCTTTGGATCTAGTCCAGTGTTCTCAACCCTGGCTGCGCAGTAGAATGACCTGGGGAAGCATCCATAGGCTGCCCACGGAATCATAAAGGAATCACAGGAGATGGGGCCTGGGCATGCACATTTTGTAAAAACTCCTGGGGTGATGCTGCTGCACAGTGAGGAGTGGGAGCTTCTGTCCATTAGCCTCGTCTGGGGTGAGGACTCTGAGGGCCAGAGAGGGAGATGAAGTTGCTCCAGGCCACGAAGCAGCAGAGCTCAGCGTGTGGACATGCTGCCTCGTGCCTTTTCCCTGTCCTGCCCTCCTCACAGGGCCATGATGAGCAGTATGGGTGTCTCTAAGCATACTCCGAGGGCTGGGGTGGGGCATGGCCAGCTGGGGTCTCTTTGCCTGAGGACTGAAGGGCCTGCTGGGAAATATTCACCCTAAGGGAAAAGTGGGATGAGAGTTCTGAAGGTGGTCTAAGTGAGAAGCCTAGGTATGAAGATGTGGTGAAGCAGTGGAGGTAGCTGACACGTAGAACCATATTTTACTTTTTTTTTTTTTGCGTTGGCAGGCACCGGGGGAAGGAACCCACCTAGATCTCCAGTACGGCAGGCAGGAGCTTTGCCTGCTGAGCCGCCATGACTTCCCCTAGAACCATATTTTAGTGGGTTGAACCTGGTCACTTTTGACCTGTGAAAATGTCAGTTTCATATGATTGGTTCAGAGTCTCTTAGCTGTGACAATGTACCGTCTCTCCTTCTCTTGTTCGCCTTTGCCTAAGAGGTGCCATCTGGAGCACGTAAGGAAACGAATTGGAAACTTAGGAAACAGTGAGAAAAGGGAGGCCTGGGTACTGGTGGTCTGGGGTGCTAGTCTCTGGTTCATTTACTTACACTTTGTTTTGTCATTTATTATGGTATCAGGTAACAGCCTTGACCCCAATAACCCTTCTTCTTCCTGGACAATTCCCTGAGACCTGTTTCCCACACATAAAAATGGGACGTGTGATGGGGCGGGCCGCGGTGGCTCAGCGGGCAAAAGTGCTTGCCTGCTATGCCGGAGGACCTCGGTTCGATTCCCGGCCCCAGCCCATGTAACAAAAACGGAGAAACAGAATACAATAAAACAAGAAAATGTTTAAAGATGTTTCCCTTCCTTCCTTCTATCCTTCCTTCCTTCTCTCTGTCTTTAAAAAAAAAAAAAAAAAAAAAAAAAAAAAAAATGGGACGTGTGTGATCCTGGATACCTCCTTAACTCTGGCAGTGAAATGAAAATAATAAGGTACATTTGCAGAGCATTTCACAACTTCCCAATGTATCTTTCCATTTATTGTTTGGCTTGACACATTCTACAACCCGATGAGATGGAAATGATTATCTCCACATTTTAGATACGGCAGCTGAGGCCCAAAGAGACCTTAGGCCACTGTCCAGCACATGCAACTTGTTTACCGATTGACCCAGAACTAGAATTCAAGGCTCCTGTCTCCTGGGCATGCGGGCCTTTCTATGTGGCTGGGCTGGAAATTAAAAAAGAGCCCAATTTGGAAGCCAGAGTAATAGAGTCGACTTCTGTGGATCCAAGTCCCCTTATTTTATTTCATGGGAACTGATGGGTTTATTTCATGGGGCAAGGAGATAGGGATTAAAACGAAGCTTGCCTCTCCATGGCTGCCCTGCCTCCTTAGACCCCGACCTCTCCCACCGTTTTAACCTCCCACAGCTTCTGTAGAAGGTCCATGCCCATGAATTTCCTTGCATTTTACTTTGATGCCTCCACTTGTGAAAACCTGCTGGCCTAAAGGTTAGGAGTGCAGACTTGTCGGGATTTGAATCCCAGCAGTAGCACTTACCAACTGTGTGACTTGAACAAAGTCACTTAACCCGTCTGTGCCTCAGTTTCCCCATATTTAAAATGGAGATGATCATGATGCTTATAGTGTAGCTTCAGGAGGACTACAGGAGTGAATCCTAAGCACCTGTGTTAGTCAAGGTGCTCCGTGGTAACAGACTCCTAAATCTCAGTGACTTAAGACAACAAAAGATTGTTTTTCAGAGTCTGATGGGGTTCAGCTAGCTCTCTAGGGCCCTCCAGGTGAAACGCAGCGATTTAGATTCCTTTTATCTTGTAAAGCGCCTCACCTGCAATTTCCAGAGTCTCCGAGAAAGTTGAGGAGGGACCTTCTCTAAAATGCTTGGTACTGAAGGTGATGTGGGGCGCCCTTCAGATGCTAGAAGCCAGAAATAGGCATCTGGGCCCAATATAATCACAGTGGAGCCCGGGAAGTAGAGGGAGACACATGGACGATTTGGTGAATACCACTGCCAGTGTGAAGAGGTGATTCTTAAATATAAAATAAATGTTATTTTTTTTATGAAGTCTCATTTTTATGTACTTACAGTTTAATCCTCTTGCTGAACTCTTGGGTTTTATTCTGGTTTATTATTTCACACTTTATTCTCAATTTAAAACTTTGTATCACTTCGTATTATGTGTATGCTTTCCATTAATTTCTCTGCTTTTATAACAACCGATACCTAGCGCCTTGGCAGGGATAGTGGAGCGGACCTGGGGACTCTAGAGGCTGCTGTTCCTTCTAGCTGAGTACCACTCCTTTGGGTTCCTTTCATGTCCCTCAACTCTGTGGCTATCCCCTTCATTCCTTTGGATGAATCTTCCTTTTCTTTCAAAAATCTTACCCTGGGAAGCTTATGGGCCCCATGGTTCAGAACCCTAGGGCTATGATTCTCTCTTGTAAGTAATGGGGAAGGTGCTGCTTGCTGACATCTCCTGCAGGCCTGACCCAAGAAGCTGTAGGTTTTAAACCCTGGTCTCTGACACATGTAGCTTTGCCTTGTGAGGCAAACAAGCCATTGCAGTCCCAAGCCACAACTGTGGAGGGATGGCTGGCAGTGGTCCCACGCAGTGAAGGGTCCCAGCTTGGTGCTGGTGACCAGCCAGATGGTGCTGGCTTTCCCTATAGGCCCCCATGGTGGCGGCATGGTGTGGCACTCAGGGCTCGGTTTCCTGTGTTATCCACCTCCCTCCTGGCAGGCATCGGGAGCCTTGTCTTGGGGACCCGGAACCTTCCCTCCCTTCCCTTCCCTATGGGAAGTGTTACTCAGAAGCCCTGTAGAGAGGGGCATATTATGTGGTGTTTTTGAATGTAGTCAGCTGGGAGGCCAAGTGCATTTGTCAGGAGCAGATAAAGCAATGGGGGCTGTCATCAAATTCTAAAATCTGAAAAGAAGGGAGGCTCATTCCCTTGCAGTTAGGGGCCTGGAGGCTCCTGGAAAAGCCTTTGGGACGCCAAGAAGAATCAGGGCTGGGATGTCTACTCTAGGTCCAGTCTTCCAAAGGTTGATAGATGCCTTTTCAAGGATTGAAAACCCCCTTGTTGAGGGGGTCATCAGTTTGCAGAGCTGAGGCCCTAACGACAGTGTCTCCAACATCACGCGTGTCTTGCTTGTCCCAGTCCTGCGATGAGCACCCTCAGGAGAAGCCTCTCCCCTCTCTTTCTCTGAAAGTGGTTGGACTCAGGTCCTTCTCTTGTCTATTGTCCACACCTCTGATTCTGGGAATTTTCCGTTTGGCTGATTCTCTCACTTGCAGTGTCGAAAACTTGGAGTCTCCCTTCCCGGCTTCAGGAACTAATTAGCAATGCGTATCTTTGGGTCAGTTGAGCTGGACTTGAGAGTCTGGTGAACAGTTCCTTTGAGAATTATGAACTTTGTAGGTAATAAGACGTTCTTATTCAAATCCAGTGAAGTCTCTGGACTATGAGTCTCAGAGACAAAGCATTTATTCTACACTTGTCTCATTGAAGTTGCAAAGGTACAAACCCTGATGAGCTGGTTTAAAAATAGACTTTAAATATTTTTTTTCCTAAGAGTCCTGCTGTTTAGAATATTATCTCCTCATATTCAGAGCTTCAGATTCCTTATCTCTCCCATGACAGACAGAAAAAGGAAAAATTGGCCACCATTTTGCTTTCTGTTAAAATGTTTACCATTTGGCTCTTTAGCTGTTGTGACCAGGACATTTTGTCTTGCTGGTTCTGACAAGCAGGACATGAATTGCCTTACACATTTCCCCTCTGAAGGCACCAACAGTCTGTTTGGACATATGGTGCCTCGCTGAGGCTCTTTAACTCGTGCTTATTCGACGACCCTGGGACAGCAGTAGTTTTCTCCGGGGAACTGGATGCCTGAGCTGCTGTGTGTCCCTTGGGGCCCTACTTGGAGCCATTAGTGATGGCTGATTGCTCTCCCAGGCCTCTCTTGTAGAGACAGATGTATTCACCTCCAAGGAAAATTCCAAACAGGTTCTTCTTTTGTGCAGAACCTGTTTGAACTGAATGGTAGAATGTAGTATAATCCCTGCAGGAAGCTTTACCCATCTTTTCGGCCCAGGGACCTGCAACAGAGATTATACTAAAGTTTGTCCTTCTCTGCTTACTTTTGTCTTCAGGTTGAATAGTCTCAACCTGGTAAAGCCATCGCCTTCCCCACCCCCTTGTTTGTATCCTTGGAAGGGTTGTCCTGAAGCCTGAATGATGTCATCATTGCCTGGAGAAGTGAGAGAGATGTGTATTAAAATGGAACAAAGAATTTTCCATTTCTGTTGGGAATTGGGAATGGTGGCCCAAAAGGACTAACTTTATTGGTAATGTTCTGATTATTTTGCAAGAAGAATATAAACCTGTATCCTTGTGTAATTAAAATTAAGCAAAGGAATAACATGAACTCTGAATTTTAAACACTAACATAAAAGGATACACTGGATATAATAAATGCAATGAATTGAACTAAAACCAATAGACAATAAACATTCTGCTTTCAATAGTCAATCTCCTTTGGTGATTTGTAAGAGAGAAGTTTTTCCTCTTATTTTCTCTTGCGTTTAATCAATGGATACTTGATAAATATCAGTTCAGTTTTAGCCAAACTGCATCTTGGCAAATGTGAACCTAATACTTGTGACAAGGGATTCCAGAAGAAATTGATCAGACTGTATTCCTTCATTGGTACTGCATAGTTTAGTTTTTGTAACTCATTTGAAAAATGACTTTTTTGTGTGTGTTTATATTTTTCAGATAATCTTTTGGGTGATTTTGTCAAGTTGCCTACTAAAAGACTCATATAGATTTTGATTGAAACTATGCTAAATTTATTCCCTTAATTTTGGTAGAATTGGCATTTTAACTACAGCGATTCTTTCCATCTGTGAGCATACATCTCTTCATTTATTCCAATTTTCATTTAGGTCCTGAGATTGAGTTCTGTAGTTTTCTTTGCTTAGTTCTGTAGTTTTCTTCCCTGCCTGTCTCTTCAATATATTCCTAGCTTATTTGTTATATTTTGTGTTGCTATTGTGAATGCAATCTTTCTTTCCCATTATGTTTTCAACTAGATAATTGATGCTATGTTTGTGAATTCATTAATTAACTCATTAGTTCTTTCAACAAATATGAATAGGAAAGCTATTTGTTTTGCATACTTATTCTTTATAACCTGTGTCGTTACAGAATTTTCTTATCAATCTTAATAGGTTTGGGATTATTAGGCATACATTTTTTATTGTAATGATTTTGAACTTTCATTTACCAAAATAATTTTGGCAGTTTAAAAACATGTATGCAAAAGTATTTGTCACTCTTTCTATAAAGAGGGAGGCTTTAGGTTTTCTCCTCTTGAATCGGGGTTAACTTCAGTGGATCCCTTGTAATGAATAGAATCCAGCTGAAATGATGTGGGTTGCTTCAGAGTCTAGGTCAAAAGAGGCCAAGCAGAGCCTCACCAGGATCTCACTGTCACTCTGGGGGAAGCCAGGGACCACGCAAGAAGCTTGGTGATCCTGGGACCTCCAGCATGGAGGTGCTGGAGGGGCCACATATACACACTTTAGGTGACAGCTCAACTGAGCTCCCAGCCAACAGCCAGCACCTACAGCAGCCACGTGAGTGTGCCATCTGGGTGTCCACCCAGTTGTGCCTTAGAGATGGTTGCAGCCCTTGCCAACTTCTCTCTGTAACCCCACGTGAGAACTGCCCAGATGAACCCTTCCAACAAGCAGGAACAAAATAAAAATGGTATTTTGGAGCTAATTTGTTGCACGGTAACCAGAACAGTAATCTCTGTTTTTCTTTCCTAATTGCATTAGCTGGAACTTGCAAATACATGAAATAATAGCTGTGATGTAGGCATTCATGATTGTAGTGGAAATTTATCTAGTTTTTTTCCTGTTGCATAATGCATTGGATATTTATATCGGCATTTTAGTTACAAGGAACCCTAAGACACGAAGTGGCTAAATACCACAAAGGGTTTATTGCTCATTCACACAAAATTCTGTGGGTTTTCCATGTGGTGGTGCAATGTTCCCAGCTGATGGACCCTCCACCATCCTGTAGCTGTGCCATCTGGGAACCCAGGGCCTCTTTGGTTGATGAGACAAGGAAGGAAAATGCTGGAAGGTCTCCCACTGGCAATCAAGTACTTCAGCACAGAACTGACACACGTCATTTCTGCTCAAGCTCTTTGGCCAGAGCTTGTCATTGGCCCCATTTAACTTCAAGGAGGGCAGGAAGGTATCATCTTCTCTTATGCCCCGATAGAGTGGAGAAGTAAATAAGGGGGACCTCTTGTAATGCCTACCGCTCATAATTTTAACTTATGTCAGCGGAGTATCCTACAATCGCCAGTTTACTGAGGTGATTGCACTTGATCAGCAATGAATATTAAATTTCATCCAATGCTTTTCAGTATTTATTAAGGTGACTATGTCTTTCCCCATTTTACTTTAGACTTTCTAACGTCGAACCATTTTTAAATTCCTGGCAAACAGGCTACTTGGACACGGTTTGTCATCCTTTGAAAACACTGCTAAAGATAATCATTAATATAGAGTAAAAATCTTTGCATTTATAAATGTGGCTAGTCTGAAGACTTTAGGGGTATGTGGGGGGGTTTACTATGTCAAATTTGTTATCAGTGCCATTTTAGTTTGATCATATAATTTGGGAAGCGTTTTCTTATCTGCAGTTTTAGAATAGTACATCTAGTCTAGGAACTACCTATTGTTTAGAAGTGTGATAGAGGTCACCCATGAAACTATCTGTTCTTGTATCTTTTAGGGAAGAATTAACAATTTAAAAATGTTTTTTCTTTGATAATTGGTCTATTCAGGTTTTCTATTTCTTGAGCCAATTTTGGTAATATTCATGCATTTCCAACATCATCCTCTTGATCAAGATTCTAAAATTTACTAGCCAGCATTGCTCATAATATCCTTTTATAATGCTGGGTAATTTCCTCATTCACCATTATACTTCTTTCCTGTTTCCTAATTTTCAGTATTTGTGTTTTATCTTGATTAGACTTGCCAGCAATTTGTTAGATGTGACAAAAAAAAGTTCTTGGATTTAGTTATCAAGTCTAGTGTTCATCTGCATTTGTATTCATTGTAAAATGGCTTCCTTTTCCTGACAGGGACTTCATTTCCTAGGCAGGCACTTTCATTTCTGAAAGCGAACCTCTGCTTTTGACTCCTGTAGCTTTCTGGGAGTCTGGGGCTGTTTTCCTGTTTGCTCATCCTTACACGGGGACTTCAGAGCTTGCTCAGATTTGGCGTCAGGCTGGGGGGCTGCTGCAGAGCAATGTGGAGGGGCCAGGAGAAGAGGGAAGGGGAAGACGGGCTTGCTGCTGTATTGTCTCTGCCAGTTCAGAGATGCAGAAATGCCAGCGCCCTGAGGGCAGGGGGCTTGGCCAGAGCTGGGGCTGGCAGCACAGGGAGCTTCACCGACCCTGGAGAGGTTTCTATCTGCATTGAGTGTTGGCTGCTCCCGCCCTGACCCCCGCGACCTCGTCCCCTATCTGTTCCTGGCACTGTTTTCCCCGTTAGAAGCTAGCTGCCCGCGTGCTTTGTCTGGAGCCAAGGGCAGGTTGGGAGTAAGCACCGCTGTCAGTTCTTGACTGTGCGCCCAGGTCCCCGATGCAGCCTCTGCCCCTCCCCACGGGCCAACCACCCATCTGAGACGGGATCTGCAGCCAGCTCCTGCGGGACCCCTGTGGCCCCTCTCACCTGCTACTTTCAGCAGAGGTAGGGGATGGCAGTAACTCCTATCCGCAAATCTGAGTAGCAAATTAGCATCACAACTCATAGGATGAACCAACAACATGAGCAAACCTCCTTTCATTCGTATCACTTTACACCAAATCCATTTTTGTCCCTGGATCAAGAGCTTAGCTGGGCAGCTGGCAGTGCTCTGTGGGCATTGGCGAGTCTCCTTCTCAGATCAACAGCTGGAGAATGGAGCATTGTGTGTAGATGTAAGCGCAGTTTCCCAGTTTGGGTTACCCACAAAGCAAAGCCTGAGACAATGCTTTACTTGGGAATATGATTCCAGGGAGTGGTGAGCATGGGGGTGTAAATCAGGAGGGAGGACAAGGCAATTCAAGGTCGCGCCCTGGAGTTGGCTTCTCCTAGGAGGGCCTGGCTGCTTGTGCTGGGACCGTGTGGAAAGTTACATGAACTATGGCTGAGATTTGCCTCCACAGGAAAGGTAGGAGGGAGCCTTTGTCCATAGGCTCCAATCTCCTATTGGCCCAAGGTTGCTCCCTGCGCTTCCGGGTGGCGCGCAGGTGAGTGCTGGGCGGGTTCCTGTGGGCATCTAGGGCCGCAGCGTCAGAGACATCCTGGGACAGGAGGCGAGTGGGAGGGAGGCACCTCGGCTGTCCCTGTGTGCGATCTGCAGAAGCCTGCTTGGAAATTCTCACCACGGCCACGGATGAGGTAAGAGGTGAGGTCGAGAGCCTTTGCAGTGGTCCGTGGCAGGTGTATGCCTCACCTAGTCCTGTACACATTCAACGTACGGGGTGCTCCCTCCTCTCCCTCGGGTGTGCTCCAAACAGATGGATGGCATGACAACCACAGTCCCCAGCAGACATTTCTACGAGAGTCTCCCTGCATTCCCACTCGCATGCATGTGATGCCATTTCATCTCCCAGGAGAGAGAAGCAGAGACCTGAGTAATGTGTTGTTTTTTTTTAAATTTTTATTAATAAAACCAATCAACATACCATATGAAAATTCTTTTGTTCCCATCACATAGTTGTATATTCATCATCATGATCATTTCTTAGAACATTTGCATCAATTCAGAAAAAGAAATAAAACAGGAAAAAAAATTCATATATACCATACCCCTTACCCCTTCCGTTAATTGATCACTAGCATTTCAATCTACTCAATTTATTTTGACATTTGTTCCCCCTATTATTTATTTATTTTTGATCCATATGTTTTACTCATCTGTTCATAAGGTAGATAGAAGAAGCATCAAACACGAGGTTTGCACAATCACACAGTCACATTGCAAAAGCTTTGTCATTATGCAATCATCTTCAAGAAACATGGCTACTGGAACACAGCTCTACAGTTTCAGGCAGTTCCCTCCAGCCTCTCTGTTATGCCTTAACTAAAAAGGTACTATGCATTTAATGCATAAGAATAACCTCCAAGATAACCTCTCAACTCTGTTTGGAATGTCTCAGCCATTGACACTTTATTTTGTCTCATTTCTGTCTTCCCCCTTTCGGTTGAGAAGGTTTTCTCAATCCCTTGGTGCTGAGTCCCAGCTCATTCTAGGGTTTCTGTCCCACGTTGCCAGGAAGGTCCACACCCCTGGGAGTCATGTCCCATGTAGACAGGGGGAGGGCAGTGAGTTTGCTTGTTGTGTTGGCGGAAAGAGCGAGGCCACATCTGAGCAACAAAAGAGGTTCTTTGGGGGTGACTCTTAGGCCTAATTTTAAGTAGGCTTAGCCTATCCTTTGCAGGGTTAAGTTTCATATGAACAAACCCCAAGATTGGGGGCTCAGACTGTTGCTTTGGTTGTCCCCACTGCTTGTGAAAATATCAAGAATTCTCCACTTCGGGAAGTTGAATTTCCCCCCTTTCTCACCATTCCCCCAAGGGGACTTTGCAAATACTTTTTTACTCACTGTTCACATCACTCTGGGATTTATCAGGGCATCATTCTAGACAAACCTACAAAATTTCATGCCCTGCTCAAGGTTCCATGTACTTATGGTGTTCAATTAAGCTGCCCACAGAAGTTATATTAGGAAATGCACTAGTCAAAATATAAATTTCATACCAAATAAACATTTTTTGCTTTAGTCTCACACACAAGTTAAAATTTTAAAATATTAATTACCATCTGTTTTCAGCACCCTGCAGTAATGACATCCCTTTGTTCTTCCTCATGCAAAACATTTTTAAATTTGTACATTTAGTCACTATCATTATACACTCTAGGCATTCCTAGATTATACCATCTTAGTCTTTATTGTGTATCTTTTCTTCTGATTTCATTTATGCCCCCAGCCCTCCTCCCTCTATCATTCTCACATTCAGCTTCATTCAGTGTTTTAATGTTATTGTATTATAGTTAGTATTATTGTGCTATCCATTTCTGAATTTTTAAAGTCAGTCCTGTTGCACAATCTGCATCCTTTCAGCTCCAATTACCCAATATCTACCCTATTTCTATCTCCTGATGACCTCTGTTCTTAACTGAAATTATCTACATTCATTCATTAATGTCAGTTCATATCAGTGAGACTATACAGTATTTGTCCTTTTGTTTCTGGCTAATCTCACTCAGCATGATGTCCATAAGGTCCATCCATGTTATTACATGCTTCATAACTTTATTCTGTCTTACAGCTGCATAATATTCCATCTTATGTATATACCACAGCTTGTTTAGCCACTCATCTGTTGATGGACATTTGGGCTGTTTCCATCTCTTGGCAATTGTAAATAATGCTGCTATAAACATTGCCCTCATGTCCTCTGAGTAGATACCTAGCAATGGTATTGCTGGGTCATATGGCAATTCTATACTTAGTGTTCTGAGGAACCACCAAACTGCCTTCCACAGTGGTTGTACCATTTGACATTGTGCCTCTTTCTCCACATCCTCTCCAGCACTTGTGGTTTTCTGTTTATAATAGCCTTTCTGGTGGGTGTGAGATGATACCTCATCATGGTTTTGATTTACATTTCCCTAATAGCCAGGGAAGTTGAACATCTTTTCATGTGCCTTTTGACCACTTATATTTCCTCTTCAGAGAAGTGTCTGTTCATGTCTTTTGCCCATTTTGTAATTGGGTTATCTGTCTTTTTGTTGTTGAGTTGAACAATCTCTTTATATATTCTGGATACTAGACCTTTATCTGATATACCATTTCCAAATATTGTCTCCCATTGTGTATGCTGCCTTTTTACTTTCTTGATGAAGTTCTTTGATGCACAAAAGTGTTTAATTTTGAGGAGCTCCCATTTCTTTCTTTCTTTCTTCAATGCTTCTGCTTTTGGTGTAAGGTCTAGGAAACCACCTTCTATTATAAGATTTATAAGATATTTCCCTACATTTTCTTCTAACAGTTTTATGGTCTTAGATCTAATGTTCAGGTCTTTGATCCATTTTGAGTTAATTTTTGTAAAGTGTGTGAGATATGAATCCTCTTTCATTCTTTTGCATGTGGATATCCAGTTCTCTAGGCACCATTTATTAAAGATCCATGAGCACTTGAGAAAAAGGTATATCCTACTGTTGTGGGGTGTAATATTCTATAAATGTCTGTTAAGTCTAGCTCATTTATTGTCCTGGGTGAGTTGGCTTGACTGCCTTATCAAAGATCAGTTGTCCATAGATGAGAGGGTCTATATCTGAACACTCTATTCAATTCCATTGGTCAGTATATCTATCTTTATGCCGGTACCATCCTATTTTGACCACTGTAGCTTCATAACACACCTTAAAGTCAGGTAGCGTGAGACCTCTGACTTCATTTTTCTTGCTCAGGATAGTTTTAGCTATTTGGGGCACACTGCCCTTCCAGATAAATTTGGTTATTGGATTTACTATTTCTGAAAAGTAAGTTTTTGGGATTTTAATTGGCATTTCATTGAATTTGTAAATTAATTTAGGTAGAATTGACATCTTAATTATATTTAGTCTTCCAACCCATGAACACAGTATACCCTTCCATTTATTTGGGTCTTCTGTGATTTCTTTAAACAATTTCTTATAGTTTTCTCTGTATAGGTATTTTGTCTCTTTAGTTAAACTTATTCAAATTTTTTTTCTTTTGGTTGCAATTGTAAACAGAATTTTTTTCATGATTTCCCCTCACATTCTTCATTACTAGTGTATAGAAACACTACAGATTTTTGAGTGTTGATCTTGTAACCTGCCACTTTGCTGTACTCATTTATTAGCTCTAGTAGTTTTGCTGTGGATTTTTCGGGGTTTTTGACATATAGTATCATATCATCTGCAAACAGTGAGAGTTTTACTTCTTCCTTTCCAATTTTGATGCCTTATATTTCTTTTTCTTGTTTAATTGCTCTGGCTAGAACTTCCAACACAATGTTGAATAACAGTGGTGATAGTGGACATCCTTGTCTTGTTCCTGATCTTAGGGGGAAAGCTTTCAGTTTTTCCCCATTGAGGATGATGTTAGCTGTGGGTTTTTCATATATTCCCTTTATCATGTTGAGGAAGTTCCCTTCTAGCCCTATATTTTGAAGTGTTTTCAACAGGAAAAGATGTTGAATTTTGTCAAATGAATTTTCTGCATCAATCGAGATGATCGTGTGGTTTTTCTGCTTTGATTTGTTGGATGGTGCATTACTTAATTGATTTTCTTATATTAACCATCCTTGCATACCTAGGATGAATTCTACTTGGTCATGGTGTATAATTCTTTTAATATGCTATTGGATTCCATTTGCAAGAATTTTGTTGAGGATTTTTGCATCTATATTCATAAGAGAGGTTGGTCTGTAGTTTTCTTTTTTTGCAATATGTTTGTCAGGCTTTGGTATGAGGGTGATGCTGGCTTTGTAGAATGAGTTAGGTAGCTTTCCTTCCTCTTCAATTTTTTTGAAGAGTTTGAGTAGGACTGGTACTAATTCTTTCTTGAATGTTTGGTAGAATTCACATGTGAAGCCATCTGGTCCTGGACCTTTCTTTTTAGGGAGCTTCTTAATAACTGATTCAATTACTTTACTTGTGATTGGTTTGTTGAGATCGTATATTTCTTCTCGAGTCAGTGTTGGTTGTTCATGCCTTTCTAGGAAGTTGTCCATTTCATCTACATTGTTGAGTTTATTAGCATAAAGTTATTCATATTATCCTGTCATTACTTCCTTTATTTCTGTGGGGTCGGTGGTTATGTCTCCTCTTCCATTTCTGATTTTATTTTTTTGCATCCTCTCTCTTCTTCTTTTTGTCAACCTTGCTAAGGGTCCATCAATCTTTTTGATTCTCATAGAAACAACTTCTGGTTTTGTTGATTTTCTCGATTGTTTTCATGTTCTCAATTTCATTTATTTCTGCTCTAATCTTCATTATTTCTTTCCTTTTGCTTGCTTTGGTGTTAGTTTGCTGTTCTTTCTCTAGTTCTTCCAAGTGGCCAGTTAGTTCCTCGATTTTTGCTCTTTCTTCTTTTTTTGATATAGGCATTTAGGGCAATAAATCTCCCTCTTAGCACTGCCTTTGCTGCATCCCATAAATTTTGATATATCATGTTTTCATTTTCATTTGCCTCGAGATATTTACTGATTTCTCTTGTAATTTCTTCCTTGACCCACTGATTGTTTAAGAGTGTGTTGTTGAGCCTCCATATGTTTGTGAATTTTCTGGCACTCTGCCTATTATTGATTTCCAATTTCATTCCTTTATGATCTGGAAAGTGTTTTGTATGATTTCAATCTTTTTAAATTTATTGAGACTTGGTTTGTGACCCAGCATATGGTCTATCCTTGAGAATGATCCATGAGCACTTCAGAAAAAGGTATATCCTGCTGTTGTGGGGTGTAATGTTCTATAAATGTCTGTTAAGTCTAGCTCATTTATTGTATTATTCAAATTCTCTGTTTCTTTATTGATCTTGTGTTTAGATGTTCTGTCCATTGATGAGAGTGGGGAATTGAAGTCCCCAGCTATTATGGTAGATGTGTCTATTTCTCTTTTCAGTGTCTGCCTCATGTATTTTGGAGCATTTTGGTTTGCTGCATGAATATTTATGATTGTTATGTCTTCTTGTTGAATTGTTCCTTTTATTAATACATAGTGTCCTTCTTTGTCTCTTTTAACTATTTTACATTTGAAGTCTAATTTGTTGGGTATTAGTACAGTTACTCCTGCTCTTTTCTGATTGTTGTTTGCATGGAATATCTTTTCCCAACCTTTCACTTTCAACCTATGTTCATCCTTGGGTCTAAGATGCATTTCCTGTAGACAGCATATATATGGGTCCTTTTTTCTTTTGAATCCATTCTGCCTGTCTATATCTTTTGATTGGGGAGTTTAATCCATTAACATTTAGTGTTATTACTGTACAGGCAGTACTTTCTTCTGCCATTTTGCCTTTTAGATCTTATATGTCATATTTAATTTTTCTTCTCTTTACCTTTACTGATAGTCTTCATTTCTACACTCTTCTCCACACCTCTCTCTCCTGCCTTTTTGTATCTGTCTCTAGTGCTCTCTTTAGTATTTCTTGCAAAGCCAGTCTCTTGGTCACAAATTCTCTCAGTGATTTTTCATCTGAAAGTGTTTTAATTTGTCCCTTGTTTTTGAAAAACAATTTTTCTGGGTATAGAATTCTTGGTTGGCAGTTTTTCTCTTTTAGTAATTTAAATATATTATCCCACTGTCTTTTCACCTCCATGGTTTCTGCCAAGAAATCTATGCATAGTCTTATTGGACTTCCCTTGTATTTGATGGATTGATTTTCTCTTGCTGCTTTCAAGATTCTCTCTTGCTCTTTGGCATCTGACATTCTGATTAGTAAGTGTCTTGGAGTATGTCTATTTGGATCTATTCTGTTTGGGGTACACTGCACTTCTTGGATCTGTAATTTTAAGTCTTTCATAAGAGTTGGGAAATTTTCAGTGATAATTTCCTCCATTAGTTTTTCTTTCCTCCTTTTCCCTTCTCTTCTCCTTCTGGGACACCCACAACACGTATGTTCATGTGATTCATATTGTCTTTCAATTCCTTGAGTCCCTGCTCATGTTCTTCCATTCTTTTCCTTATATTTTCTTTTGCTTGTTGGATTTCAGATGTCCCATCCTCCAGTTCACTAATCCTATCTTCTGCCTCTTGAAATCTGACATTGTAGGTTTCCATTGTTTTTTTATCTCTTCTACTGTGACTTTCATTCCCATATGTTCTGTGATTTGTTTTTTCAGACTTTTGATTTCTTCTTTTGTTCATTCCTTGCCTTCTTTACATCTTCCCTCAATTCACTGATTTGATTTTTGATGAGGTTTTCCATGTCTGTTCAAACATACTGAATTAATTGTTTCAACTCCTGTATCTCATTTGAATTGTTGGTTTGTTCCTTTGACTGGGCCATATCTTCAATTTTCCTAGTATGATTCATCATTTTTTTGCTGGCATCTAGGCATTTAATTACCTTAATTAGTTTTTTCTGGAGATTGTTTTCACTTTTTTTTTTTTTACATAGGATTTTCTTGCTGGATGACTTTGTTGTCTATCTGTTCTTTGACATTCAGTTCAGCTAATTCTGGACCTCTAGTTTAGGTTTTGGTTTAACAGTTCAGAATTTTTCAGTTCTTATTTTCTTGTTTCTTGCCCACCTGTATGGTGTCTTTTTTCCCCTACCCCATCCCCCCAGGAGGATCTTCTTAGGTATTATAGATCCCAGCCAGATTTTCACAGACCAAACTGGCCTCCTTCAGGAGGAAAGTGTCACCTGTGTCAGTTTTCCCTGAGGATGAGACTCAGCAGGTTGAAAGACTTTCCTATGAAACCTCTGGGCTCTCTGTTTTTCCTATCCTGCCCAGTATGTGTCGCTTGTCTACCTGCAGGTCCCACCCACATAAGGTGATGCAGTACCTTTAACTTCAGCAGACTCTCCCTGCTGGGGTGTGGTGGAGACAGAGGAGAGGTTGTAATCTGGTTTTAATCACTTCATTTTTCCAGACCCTGAGGTCTGAACTCCCTGAGGGAGCGATTCCACCTGAGCTGGGTCCCACCCCTCTCCTGAGGAAGGCACAGGCTCCAGACACTCAAACAAGCTTAATTCTGCTTATGCCTGGGGCAGTGGAGCCCGAGAAGCCCTGCAGCTATATCCAAAGAGCAGTCAAACCGTAGAAACACAGCCACGAAAATGAAAGAGAAAAAATCCTTTCCAGAGCAGGACCCCTGTTCCTCAGGTTTGCTAATCAAGAGCTTAAGTTGGTATATTGTTCTGTGTATCTCCAGGTCCTATGTGCCCTCCTTTCCTTCGGGTCCCAGACCTTTTCAAATCCAAAAAAATCTTTGTTTTTTTTTTTTTCATTTTTCTGTCAGCCCTGCCCCCTCTGCACTGGGGCAAAAACCAGCGACCTCTGCTTTTACTTGAAGTTCAGCTGAGTGGGGGGCCTATTTTTAGTAGTTAGAATTTGTGAATTAATTCCACAATTGGAGCTTGGTTGTGCTCAGCCCCTGCTGCTGATAAAGTCCCTTTCCTTTCCCCTCTGGGAAGCAGCCTGTGGGGGAGGGGGACCAGCCGCCAAGGCTTGGGGAACTCATGGTTTTAGGGGGCTCACAGCTGGTCCAGCTGGTCCAGATTGGGGTATGCTGTGTGTCTGGTCACTGATGTGGCCCCAGCAGTTGTTTTGTACTGTTCCTGGCTATTTACTACCTGCTCTGGAGGACGAACTAAATCCCACACCTTGCTAAGCTGCCTCTTGGCCCAATCTCCTGACTAATGTTTTTAGTGAGTTCACCTCCTCCAGAACAGCTACCTGGGAGGGATGAGCCACTTCCTTGTCTACATTGTTTAGGTAACAAAAGATGGCTCAGAACCAACCACTGATAAGGATTCTCATGTCAGCTCCTTGTGGCTTGTCATTAGTGGAAATTCCTTCTGGACTTACTCAATGGTTTGGCTTCCAGATGTGGCCACAGGTTTCCAGCTTTTCCTAAGTACCTGTAGGTCATTAAGTGGAGAGTGGAGTGAGAGTTAAGGATCGCTTTGCCAATCATCACCTCCACGTGGACAAGGTTTGCTTCATGGCCCTCCCCCACCTCCACAGAGGGATGGACTCAGTTTCTATCCAGATGCGTGAAACTGCAAGACACCTCACCCAGAAGATGTTAATCCTCTCCCTAGATCAGCTGGCTCTTAAAGCAGCTTAGAATAGCTGCTTTGCTGGTAATTGTCTGCGATAAAAGCCCCCAGCTCATGGCACTCAGAGAGGAGAAACTGTGTGTGATAACCGAGGCTGTATAATACTCAAGATTCTGCTAAAACACTCTTGGCTTATGTGTGAATTACAGAGAACCGTGCAGCTGGTCCCCTTCATTGTGGTCCTCTAGCTAAGCGTACTCACCGCGTCATTCTATGGCATGAGGTCATCAGCCTTTAGGGCTCTGTTGTGTTTTGCTGAGGATGCTGTTGAAGCCTTTCATTGCTAAATGGGTCCATGGAAAAAATATTTCTAGCCTTTGTAGTAGAAATACTTCTGCTTACACTGAGCAATTTATTTTTATTTTTTGGATACTGAATTTTCTAATTGAATGTGCTCTTCTTCTTGGGTAGATACGAGGATGGGCAGTGCCAAGTGTTTGAACTTTTGATCTACATGTATGGCAGGTCTTTTGGTGGGATCTCATTGCTGGCATCATCTTACGTATGTTGTCTTCATTTTCTTCTGTGCTGGTTTCCTCATCCCCCATTACCATCTTTTTTTTGTAATTGCCTTTTCTAGGTATGAAATAATATAAAATTTAGAAAATAAAGAAAATTATAAAGAAGAACAAACATTACTTGTGTTCCTTATGATGAGAGAGAATCACTGCTAATATACTGAGATGGTCTTTCAGACATTTATATATCCAATTAATTTTATCTTTCTATTATCTATGTTTCTCTATTTTTCCACTCATGTGCTCCAGATATCCATGAAGAACTAGTTAAACATCTTTCCAACCTCCATTGTGTAGATTGTGGTAGCTGAAGCTTTCCTTATTTCCTGCTAATTTTCAGGGGGGTTATATTTCCATGCTCTTCTCTGGTCTCCAGTTTTTCAGTTTGTGGGTGCCAAGTCTCTGTAGGTACCATGTCTCTACTCCATGTCAGTGGAGACTCTAAACTCAGTCCCTTTGCTAGATTCCAAGAGAAAAACCAGTTAAGTCAACTTCTTGTGAAGTCTAGCTAAGTCTCCTAAATATAAAATGGTCATGCATTTTCCAGAATTAACCAAGAGTGGTTTATTTCTCCCATCTCACTAATTTCCTCTGCTTTTCTCCTTGTCCCCTTATTCTACAATGCTGAACCCTGCTGGAAGAAATCAAACCTCCCATTTACAAAACCCCCAGATGGGATTTTGGTGACCATCTTCTGTACTTGGGCAGGCCTTGGAGGGCCTCACCAGCTATTCCTTGAGTAATACATAAAGTGTTTCTTCCAGCACCAGTATAAATGTCCTCATGAGACTGAGGGCTTCTAGCTCCCTTGGAGTTCTGATGGAAGGCTTGAGCTTTTGGAATTAGAGGAAGACCTTAAATCAAACCATGGTCAACCTTTGGAGTCTAATCAAGATGCTCCTAGGCTTGATATGGACCCTCAAGTCCTGGTCTAGCCACACTGGTGGGCTGGGTTAGGACTCACCTTGGCAACCAGTAGTCATATAAAGAGAACCGTGCTGCTCCTGCCATTTTCCAGGGCAGGAGAACACAGGTACGGTGCATCTCCTTGTTCCCTTGGTCCAAAAACTGGAGATATCTTCCTATCACTATGAGAAGATCTGAGTCTCAAAGTATATCCCCACACTAGCTTAGCCTCAGGTTGAGGATTACCCTAAAAGTATCAAGAAGGATAAGAGATATTTATTTAAGTATATCTCCAGCCATAGAAACATAGCCTTGGCATGTTGTGAAGTGAAAAGAGCAGGTCTCTGCATATATTTTTATGTAGGTTTATGCCATTTAGGTAGAAAATGTATGTATGTTTACATATGCATAGAAAAGTCTGGAATAGCATAAAATTATTAACAAGTATCTTTGAGAAGTGGGGACTTAAACTTTGTGCCTCAAACAATTTTGTATTGGGCTCTTTAAAATGGGTATATGCTACCTTCATAATAATGATTTAAAAGGTATTTCCATTTGGGGAAAAAATGTGTCCTGAAGTGTTTTTGCTATTAGGAGTTATGTGAGATTTTCCCAATGTCACCTATTACATTTGTGGCCAAAGAATAAATATTGCAGGCATAATAAGCCAGAAGAAGATGACATGTCTGTTCTAATTTGCTAGCTGCCGGAATGCAACACACCAGAGACAGATTAGCTTCCAGTAAAAGGGAATTTATTTAGTTAAGGTATAGTTCTTCAGAGGAAAGGCAGCTAACTTTCAACCAAGGTTCTTTCTTACACGGGAAGGCACAGGGCGATCTCTGCTGGCCTTCTCTCCAGGCATCTGGTTCCAACAACTTTCCTTGGGGTGATTCCTTCCTGCATCTCCAAAGGCCTGGGCTGAGCTGCAAGTGCTAAGATGAGGTATGCTGAATGCTTTAGTAGTGCTAACCTGAGCTCTCTCATTTAAGCACCAGCTAGTTAAATCAAACATCATTCATTGCAGCAGGTACGCCTCCTAGCCGACTGCAGATGTAATGAGCAACACATGATGTTCACATTCCATTGGCTCATGTCCACAGCAATAGAACTAGATACCTTCACCTGGCCAAGTTGACACCTGAACCTAACTACCACAATGTCCAAGGACAAAAGGTCAAGGACTCTTAGCTGGCTGGGCAACAGGTCCCTCACCCAGGACCCAAGGTGGGCAGCACCTGTTCTCTAGGGTCTGTGGCCTGAGGGGTGGGGTGAGTACTACATCCAGGCCCCTCAGGCTGAAGAACCCTGCCAGGGATCCTAAGGCGGAATGAGTCCTGTGGCTTCTGCATATATCCAGATATGTGCAAAGAACTCAAACCAGTAAACTCCAAGGAGTCTTTGAGTTCCAGCTGTTTTGTACTGCACAATGGGAAGTTGAGAGCATGTGAATCCAGCTCAGAGATCGACAGCGTCATACTCTAGCTTGGAAACTGGTTTGTCCTCCTGGGCCCAGAATTGTCTTTCTCTAAAAGCAACAACATTTAAAACTTCACTTGCTAAACTTCAGCATATATCACGATCACCTGGGGGCACTTGCTAAACTTCAGCATATATCGCGATCACCTGGGGGCACTTGCTAAACTTCAGCATATATCGTGATCACCTGGGGGCACTTGCTGAGCCTGGGTTAAGATCTCCGGGATCCCTCCTAGACCTGTTGAGTCAGATGCAGCATATTTAGAAGCTTCCAGATGAGTCAATGTAGGTGACTCAGGCCACACTCAGAAATAGATGGTTGATAGCTGCATCTGGCACTACTAGCCTAGTATTTCAAATGATATTTGCATTTCTTAGAAAATTGAGAAGTAGGGTCTATGTCAAGAGGTAGAAAATATTTCCATGTCTATTGATTTTGAGTTTGGTTATTTAACTACCTTTGTCCAATGGGATGTTGCAGACAAGCAAAGGCTTGGCAAAATACTTATGTGATTGGTGTTTCTCTTTCATACACCTGACATTACTGTGAGAAGTATACACCTCAGCTAGTTTGCTGGTTTCAGGAGCAGGACAAGACACGACAGAGCAAAGCTGTACCAGCTAAGTTACCGCAGCTTAGCTAGGCTCAATCAACACATCAGTGAATCCAGCTGAGATTATCTGAGCTCAGCCTAGATCAGTCAAGCCCCAGCTGACTTCCATATGCACGAGCTATAACAATAAAGGACTGTTATTTTAAGTCACTGAGTTCTGGGGTGGTTTATTATGCAGCAATAGCCAACATACAGCCAGGCGGCTGGTTAGTATGTAGACCCTGAACTGATTCAGCTGAGGCCTCAACATTTGAGTGTTTAACAAACTTCCCAAGTGATTCTGATGCCAGTGCTCTATGGACTCCTCTTGAGAAACATTGCTTTAGACCCATCCCTTTTACTAGTTTACTGTGCAATCATGGAAAAATCCATTAATATTTTTTGAGCTTCAACTTTCTCATCTGCAAAGAGGGAATAATATGTACTTCTTATATAGTTGCAAGGATTAAAAAAATGTTCATATGAAGAAACCTAGATGTTAGTTATTTTTCCCCACCTCCCTCTCCTTCTTCAACTTGTTTCCATCCTCTCGCTACCCAAACTCAGGAAGACACCAGTGTGAAAATCTTAGGAAAACATGAATCTCAGGTCACAGCTTTATTGTATAGATTTTCAACACAGCCATATTACAAACATTGTCAGGGAACATTTACAAGAATAAATAAGATGGACTCGCGGGTGTAAAAAGATTACACTTCACTGTGATGTACAGTCAAAAAATATATCTGATATTCATTGACCCAACATTATTCACTTCTGCTCTTTTAAGCTAGAATTTGAAAGGACAAGGGGGGGGGATAAAAAAAAAAAAAAAGAACAACGACAGCATGGTGCTGGCATTTCGAAGTTGATTTATTTTGTTTTCTCTTCTCATACGTGCTTTATCTATCAAACACCCAAACTGTACAAGTGCAGGTCATTGAGATGCATGGAGGAGGCTGAAAATGGGGTGGAGAGTTTGGTCTCATGTAATATCATATGCCCAGTGGACATGAAAATATCAGCCTCCCTGGGGTTCAGTGGGAAACCTCATGATGGCTCTGAGAGGGTTATGAGGGTGTCCAGTGTCCAAGGCAATGGTAGAGGCCCTGACTCTATGCCTTTCATTGTATAGTAGGATGCGGGGTGAAAAAAAAGGTAGATAAGCGCTTTTGAGTCTGATTGCCAATATGGGTCAGCCTGCCTTAGCCTTGGCTAGCCCGGATGCATCTGGAGATGAAACCTGTGCACTGGGCATGGCTATAAAATCATGTGTCAACCAAGTCACTGTGCTTTTGCTTTTTCAGTCTGCTCCTGCAGGACTCAAATGGGATGAGGGGTAGAATTAACCTTTACAGATAATGTGTATGATGAGCAACGACCTGCTCTGGGTCCTGCTCAAAGTTTTACTGCTTCTGATGACCCTTTTGGCCAATGGGTCGGAATTAAGGTTGCTCTCATCAGAGATCCCCGTGGGCAGTGGGCCTATGGCAAAGCAGCTATTCTCACTGGGCCTGTTTGGTGATGACCAGCCTGGATGAGCCCTGGATATGTTTGGCTTACATGGTAGGGAGACTTGGGCCGGAGACCAGGGACTTCTCACCATTCCCTACCTGCTTAGCTTTAGACCCTGCAGATATGAATGGGTTAAAATATGGCCTAAAATCTATAAGATCTTATAAAGGCCATCTCAGTAACACTCCTTCCCTTTAAAGAGACGCCTGGCTTCTGCTGGACAGCTCCTGACATATGCAACTCCAACTCACTGGCAGATAGAAAGGTCTTCTTCACAGCTCAAGTCTCATTCACCGGTCCTAGTTTTACTCTCAGGAGTAACAAACTGTGCCTGAATTTGTCCAATAATCTGCAGACCTTTGGAGGGTATGGGCTCCAGTATTCTTCCTAACCCTTCCGAGGCCTGGTTTTACCTGGGGTGATACCACTCTGCCCTCTGGTCTGCTAGACTGCTCTTGAGGTTTTGACCCAAGGAAGATAGTACATCACTGATCTCCCATGGGAGAGACAGGGCTAGGGCAGGGCACTGAGAGTGTTTTAGACCATCACATAGGAGGCTTGCTGATTTATATTTATAAGCCCCAAAGCATTGAAGTATTTATGTAGGGATTCGGTTCTGCAATTTTGACAGGCTGTTTCTCATTCCTCTTGTCCCCCCAAATCCATGAGCCCCTCTCACCCAGGAATAATTAACAGCACTGTATATCCTGAGCTACAAACTTTCATTGCAAGACCTTCCTGTCCAACACTCTAATCCCTCCAGACTCTCATTCACTGAACATTCAGACCAAGAGTGAAGATCCAAATTCCACCACTCAAAGCAGTTCTCAGATGCAGAGTGAATCCCCTGGTGATCCCGCCTCAACAGATCTTCCAAATAGATCCTCTTCCAAACGGAATCCTTCTATATATTTTGTATGAGCCCCAACGGGCTACTGCCAAGCTCCTCTTGGGGACCCAACACTCATGGGTAGATTTCAGCAGGTGAATGTGGCCCCCTTTGATAAACTTTTCCCACCTTTTCTGGAGGTTGGTAGGAGGGATGCAAGACACGGCCTTGGTATCTGCAATACAGTCATATAGCCAGTGCTACAGAGCAGTCCATCCCTGCTTATGAAGGAACTGGAGGAGAGTCAGCACATGGGCACAGTCATGGCTTAGACATCTCTCCTGTGCTTCTAAAGATCAGATCCTGGCCCTTAACTAAGTGTCAGAGGAAACTGGAGTTGGAACAGCACCCTCACTCTCCACCACTGACCCCTTTCCCTGTTGTTCCAACAGTATATGACCTGAAATGCAGATCCTCACTAAGTGTACCCAAGACCCTGCACTTTCTCACTTCTAGATATGCACACATGGAGAAACCTCCAACAAGAAGCCCTTGCAGGGGTGGCACTTGAATAAGGCCAAATCTCGACTGATCTCTGGTTGGGTTTTCTTTGCCTATTTCCCTTTTCTATCTGGCTATGATATGGAGCTGGTGTCAGAAGCAGAGATGGAGCTCAGGCTGGTTGGGTAATGGGAAGACAAGTCAGAGCTTTTAGATGGCATGATCAACCATATGACTCATGTCTTCTGCTCTGTCCTGCAGCTTGGGTCGACCATTTGACCATGCAGAACCTGGCCCAGCCAAATCTGTTGCCCTGATGTCTATCGGCCTTTTGTGCATGCTTTCCCTTGGGCTCACGCATATATCTTCCATGACATTACTCCTGACTCAGCTTGGTGCTGATGGCCTGTCTGCTCAGTCCCAGGACCGACCAGTTGCAGGCTAAGGAAGGACAGCTGTCTTCATTCTGCCCCAAGGAAGTGAGATGCAGTAGGATTATCATTTGCTTCACTGTCTCCGGATCTGGGTGGCCAGTCACTCCTGCAGAGATGACATGATAAACACCTGACTCCTCTTCCCTTCCTGGGGCTCACTCACTTCTGTTGTCTGCCTCACTCACTTCTGTTGTCTGCAGCAGCCTTGCTAGTCTGACACCTCTCTGTGCACTACAGGGGTTCACACCAGAGCTGAGGAAATTTGGATCCTGGTGAGAACACACAGCAGGAGCTAGCACGGCAATGGGGAACAGATGACGAATAAGCATGATTGGCCAGAGGGAAAACCATCGTCTTTTCCCCAGACTCCAAGATTTGGTCCAAAGCAGCACCCTTGCTCCAAGTATTTCTGGTGAGTCCTTCACCCATCCCCTGTCCTGCAGTGTCATAGAAGTGACCACTTTATCCATCCTTGGTTCTGATTATCTCTGCTGGGTCCCAATTTCCTGGCCTTGCTTTCCTGTTTCTCTGATCAAAGCCCTCCAGATTCACCCTTCTATCTCTCCTTTTATCAAGTCTTTTTTTTTTTTTCTTTTGGCATTAATTGGTTGTCAGAAGCAGAGATGGTGTCTATAGCCGAGGTGTCTATAGCCAAGAAACGGCAGTGTTTGGATTTCAATAAACAACTGGGCACTTTCCACCATAACTCACATAGCTCACAAGGGTTGAACTCTGCCTTAACAGTCTGTGCTTCCTGGACCCTCCAGGGTTCTGCATGTTGTAGGAACCTCATAAACGTGAGTGGCTGAGGTAAAGTGAGGAGCTGTCCTGACCCCAACACCTCATGTTCAATGTGTCTCAGATTAGCCCACACTAGCAACAGTGTGACTTCACCTACACAAGAATAGTACCTTCCAGAAGCCCCAGCCTTCAGGAAACTGCTGAGTAAGTCTACGCCTCGCTTCGCCCCTTCCTTTAGGTTTTTCTGGGTTCAGCCTTCGCCACGCCACATGGGCAAGTCCTCGAAATTCCAGTCTGTGGCAATGCTTCCCTTCCAACACCCAAGCAGAGGAAACCTGAGTTGCGGTCAACCCATGAGCAGTGAGGTCAGGATAGCTCTATACCAGAGGATCTGCCTAGGGGAAGGTGAGGGGCCTTGAATGAGAGTCTGGACTTAGCCTCAGAAAGAGGCAGCATGGCCAGCACTGAGTCTCAGGCTGGGTTATAATTCCTCAGGGTACATTATAGTGGGCTGGGGTGGGGCAAGGGATCAAAGCTATAGGAGGGACAAGGTACATAGTTTTAAAAAATATTTGTATAATCATATTAAAACAAACCAGACTCTCTTAGTGACATGAATTGTTAAAATAAAACACGAGACTTGGAAGAAATATTAAGCTTACCATTATCTACTTTAAGCTTTACCCAGATCCACTGAGTTATCTGTTTCACTCTAGACTCTGCTGCTAAGGATAAGTAATCCCGTGGGAAAGTCTGAGACAGCGGTGGAAAAAATATTATCTTTCAAGTCGGAAAAAACACTGCCTAAATCCTAGCTGACTCAGTCGCTAGCTGTGTGACTGTGGGCAACCGGTGCCTCAGTTTCCTCATCTGTAAAATGTTGGCAATCATGAACGCTATGAAGATCTCAGTGAAACAGACCTTTGAGACTCCCTAGGACAGGGTCGGCTGGTTTCATGTCAAGGCTGACCTCTGGCAGCCTTCTCTACTCAGGCCACACCTACAGAGAGGATCAACTCTACAGGCAAACTGGTCCCATCTGTACCTGCAAAAGGAGGCCTGCTTTGGCCCAAGAGGCCCCTGGCTGGCTCCGAATCTTCCCACCATAAAGGGCGAAAGGATACAATGTCAGGGTGCAGCTCAGATCTATTCTGATACTTGTTAGGCCATAAACACATGGAGATGGGGATGGTTCCTGGCTTCTCATTGATTTCATCTTCTCTAAATAAGGTCCCTCTCCGGGAACCAAGACCCAGAGGGGGCTCTCTATCAAGTGAGGGCACTCTTTGGCTAGCGGCTGTTGCGGCGATTCCGAGGGCTTTGGTACTATGTTCCCCTGCATGGTGGAAAGATGAGTCCCTCTTTTAACTGGGGTGAGGTGGGGGACTATCCAGGGAAGGTGGGGTTGGGATTTCCTGGGTAAGGGGCCAAGTCCAAGTTCCTGGGCACCGCTGCCCCATCTCACCCAAGCCCTGCCACTTATCTGCCATGTGGGATCTTAGGAATGGCATCCTTATCCGTGAGCCTATTTCTTCTTGTGTGAACTGGCCTAGGAGCAGTTCATTGCCCTGCCGTCCTGGAGGGTGGGTGGACTGTGAGAAGGTATGGGGGTGAGGGAGCATCACTGGCCCTTGAACTTGGGACTACCACTGGCCCTTGTTGGGCTGCACCACCACGGCCTGAATTTTTACAAGTTGCTTCTCCCTGCAGTCACATTTTAAATTCCTTGCATTTGAAATTATAGAAGCTACTGTCAGATTTATCTACCAGTGATTTCACCCTTTCCTGAGCAGAAAAAATCCTAGGATTTGTGTTAAGCAGCCGTTCCCATCAGGGGGAGACAGCATCTGAGAAAACAGCACACAACAGGTCATGCTGCGGGCTCCTCGCAGGCTGAGGGAAGGCCAGATAGGGCAGTGGGCTGGAACCAGGGGAAGCCAGCAGGACTAGCGGGGGCCGAGTCCCAGGTACCTGCTCAGCACACCTGGGAAGAGGCCCTTCAAAGGCAAAAAGCCAGTTGGTCCTGGGGTTCCTTTGCCTTCGTTTGCTTTGAGATGCTGCCTTTGAACCTCCAAAGTAACGGCCCTTCCTTGATCAAGTCTGGCGCCTGCAGACCTCCAGACAGGTCCAGAGCCCATGCCAACGGGAGCAGCCTCTGTGGTCTCTTTTCATGTCCTGTGCCTTGCAGGCCTGGCAGCCTGGACGGGTGACCCTGTTTTACGGGAGAGCAGAGTCCCTGGGCTTCTCACTGAAGCCGAGTCTCGTGATCCACTATATAGTTTGTTCCAGCAACAAAATAATGTGCAGACAGACACAGAGATGTGATATCAAAAAGTACACAGCTAAGAGGATGTTTCACAGTGTCTGATGAAAGGAAAAGAGGCAGCCCCACTGGCCCCAGAGGGAGCCTTCTCCAAAATGAAGCTAAGCTCATCAGTCAAAAGCTCCCCTGGCTCCTTGGTGGTTTTGGGGCAGGGTCCACACCACTCAGTCAAGCACTCATCTTCCCGACCCTGGCTCATCTCCTGCCCGCCTCGCTGCCCTGCTGTGCTCCGGGTGGGCTGACCTTACACCGTGTGCTGCCCCCATGCTTTTTCATACCTCTTCCCCATTGCACATGCTGATCCCTTGGCCCGAATTTCATTTTCTTCCTTTTTCTACCTAAGACCGAGTGGGGCTGGCTTTTACCTCCCTTGAGAAGCCCTAGGCAGAGTTAGCTTCTCATACTTCTAGGCTCACAGGACATGTAAGCAGTCCAGGACTTTTGCATTGTGGTTTACCTTGTCTTTTCCAGTAGACAGTGAGCTTTTGAAAGACAAAACTGTGTCTTATTGAATTCTGTGCCCCTGTCTTATCTGGGACTAGAATAGCCTCCAAGATGGGGCGTCCTAGATTCCAGGCCACCCAAGGGTCCTCAGATATTGTATCAGCTAGAGACCAAGGCAGAGAGAGTATCTCTGGCTGGTCGATCTTACAGCCTGAGAGAACAGGCTAAGACATTTTTTTGGCAGAAAAATTAGATGAGACTAGCTTTTTTGGGGAACCGGGAATGAATTACTAAAACATATCTGAGATTCTGGGCTTCCTAGAAGAATTGACATCAGAAAGAAAAAATAAAATTTCCATTTGTGGAGTTTCTGTTTGGAGGTCTTGGGCTTTATTTCTCCCCTCATAAATTTTCAGCTTGGCTGAAAAAAGCAGTACAGATAAGTCTCATCACCATTTCCTGCCTTTTTGGAATCCAGAACTTCATCACTGAGGAAGGTGCTTCAGTTTTCCTCACTGTAAAGTGGAGGTGACAGCATGTCAATAGCTCTCTGACGCTGGTGTTATGATGACCACCGTGTGAAATGCCGGACAGGAGGTGCAAACCATGATACCTGGCATAAATAGATGATTAGAAAATGTTGATTCCATTTCATAGCCTCACCCACACTTTGGGCAAGATCCTGGAACCCCAGGCCTGAACTTCTTGGCTTATCTTAAAGCAAAGTACAACTGGACCCATGAAAGCCATTTTCAGGATGGCAGTTATTTTTCTCTAGGGAGAAGTCTGAATTTAGAGATCAAAGATTATGTGGCAAGCTGGTGCTCAATCTACCCCAGAGACCAAAGGAACCTCCCCAGATGGGCCCATTTCTCCTTTCTCAGTGGCTGTGCTGTGCCAGGAAAAATAATAGGCCTGAGAGATTTGTCTTATAGCTTCACATTCGAATCTTTTTTCTCGTTCTTTGTTTTTTGACATTAGAGACTATGATTCATAACCCCCAAAGAAAGTTATTTTTACATACACTTTGGAAAATAATCAAAGCTTATCCTGTCCAGCTGTGGGCCAGCCAGAGCCAGCCCCACGGAGGTGGTCCCTCTTTACAAACACAAGGAGGAGCAGCAAAATTCCCTTCGGTTCCACTCCCTCTCTACTGACCACAAAAGCACAAAGAAAACCTAGATGGAAGAGTGCTGCGGACTCTGAGGCCAAGGCCTAGCGGGGGATGGGTAGAGAAGGGTAGTGGGCCAAGCCCCATGCGGGTTGGGGGTGCCCAGTGAGGATGGGGGCCTCTGCTGTGATCTAGGGAGCCTCCTAAGGCCACCATGATGTAGACAGGCAGATGTTGGATGCCAGAGGTCCCCAGAGGAGAATTCAGGGAGCAGCAGACTAGGGACCCCAGGAGCCCCAATCTTTCCCGTGATAGCATGGAGGAGTGGAACACATCCCCCTCCAGTCCTAAAGAGAAGCAGGGCAGGGGAGGTACTGCTGAGCCTCTCACTCCCCAGCAGTGCAGTCAGCTTGTCATGAGATTCACAAAATCGAAAAGAACAAATGCAAGAGGTCTGAGAACTGAAAATCCAGGGGCCTTGCTTGTGGGTGTATTTCTGCTTGGGCCCGTGGCTGTGGCTTTCAGAGGTGGAAGGGAAGCCTGGGCCTTTTAGAGGAGCATCTCCCACAGCTACCGAAGGTGCAGAGTCTGCCACGGAATGTGGGACCACCCAGGATTCTCCTTGGAGTTGGGCAGAGGTGCCGCCTTTCAGCCCTCGTGCCCAGTTGCTGTCATTCACAGGAAAGGGGGCTTGGCCGCTGCAGCCTCTGGACTCTGGCAGGTTACCCATTCAGTTGGGCTAAAAGGAGCTTAAATATTCCAGTGCCACCTCGTATACAAATTTATACTGTTCCTAAGAGGAGAGAAAAGACAGACATGGAAAAGAAAATGCATTTAATTTAGAGATGCACATTTTGGAGAAAACTTCATCTATATTTTTTGTATAAAGGCAACTAAAAATTATCCATGTGATTATTAATGCCTGGACATCTTTGGAAGTTCTGCCTCTTCC
This sequence comes from Tamandua tetradactyla, assembly GCF_023851605.1. NCBI lineage: Eukaryota > Metazoa > Chordata > Mammalia > Pilosa > Myrmecophagidae > Tamandua > Tamandua tetradactyla. The sequence goes on along the minus strand of NC_135327.1, from coordinate 10,069,301 downwards.
TAAGGCATCTTGGATGCATGGCTGGGACTGCTCCCTTCCTTGCTACTCTTTCTCAAAATGAAGCACCCAAATGTCCCCTTGGAGAACTGGGGAGAAAGGACGAACTATTCATCTTCCCCACTTGGAGAATTCCTGATATTCCTGTAAGCAGTGGGGACAACCCAATCAATACACTGAGCCCTTGATCTTGGGGTTTGCCCTTGTGAAACTTATTCCTGCAAAAGATAAGCTAAACCCACATATAATTATTCCCGAGTCACCCCAGGAGTCTCTTTTGTTGCTCAGATGTGGCCTCTCTCTCTAAGCCACCTCAGCAGGTGAACTCACTGCTTTTCCCCCTACGTGGGACATGACTCCCAGGGATGAGCTAGAACCCGGCATCATGGGATTGAAAGAGGCTTCTTCACCAAAAGGGGAAGAGAGAGATGAGACAAAATAAAGTTTCAGTGGTTGAAAGATTTCAAATAGATATTATCCTGGCGGCTACACATTATATAGATATCCATTTTTAGTTTATGGTGTGTAGAGTGGCTGCAGCAAACCCTTGATTCTTTTTTTTTTTTAAACATAACAACACACAAATATGAACATTCTTATCATATGATCATTCCATTCTTGGCATATAATCAATAACTCACAATATCATCACAGTTTTATATTCAGTCCCATGATCATTTCTTAGAACATTTGTATCAATTCAGAAAAAAGAAATACAAAGAAAAAACTCATATATACCATACCCCTTACCCCTCCCTCTCATTGATTGCTAGTATTTCCATCTACCCAATATATTTTACCTTTGTTTCCCCTATTTTTTTCTATACCCCTTATCACTCCCTTTCATTGATCACTAGCATTTCAATCTACTAAATTTATTTTAACATCTGTTCCCCCTATTATGTATTTATTTTTAATCCATATGTTTTACTCATCTGTCCATACCATAGGTAAAAGGAGCATCAGACACAAGGTTTTCACAATCACACAGTCACACTGTGAAAGCTATATCATTATACAATCATCTTCAAGAAACACGCCTCCTGGAATATAGCTCTACATTTTCAGTTTTTTCTTTTTTTAAATTTTTTGAAGCCTTGATTCTTGAAGACAATTGTATAATGATATAGTTTTTACAGTGTGACTGTGGGATTGTGAAAACTTATGTCTGAAGCTCCTTTTATCCTGGGTATGGACAGATAAGTAAAAAAATATGGGTAAAAAATAAAATAAATAATAGGGAGGATAAGGGGTTAAAATGGATAGACTGCAAGACTAGTGGTCAATGAGAGGGAGGAGAAAGGGGTACAGGACGCATGAGTTTTTCTTTTTATTTCGTTTTCTGGAGTGATGCAAATGTTCTCAAAATGATCATGGTGAGGAATACATGTGATGATATTGTGAGCCATTGGCTGTACACCATGTATTGACTGTATGTGTGTAAAGATTTAGCGATAGAAATATTAAAAAAAAAAAAAGAAGCACACAGGGATATTTTTAAAATGCAGTAAGTCTGGAGTGGGGCTCAAGATTCTGCATTTCCAAGAAGCTCCAGGGGCTGCTGTCGCTGCAAGCCTGCCGACCACACTCAGAGGGGGAGCCCACTTTAAGCAGTCCACAGACTTGGTTTTAGAGTTCCTCATCTATGGTCTGTCCCTGCCATTGCACCATGTCTGTCACCTGTGACTCTGCCTCCCCCATCTCTTTACCATCCCTTTCTCCACAATGCCCTAACCCAATGCTTTATCTAATAAAATGAACAGAAGTTAATTAGAACAGGCTTGGATTGGTTTGAAAATAGAATTCACACTGCTAATCTATAATTTCCTCCCCTAAGAGAATTAGCGACATTTCCCTAAGCGATGGGCAGAAAGTCAAGCAAACCAGGTTGTATCGCTCACATCTGGACTGCCCCAGAGGAAAGGGAAGTTGAAGGCGTTGGAAGGAGGACGAGCAGGCAGATGACAGCACGTGCACACGTCTAGACTATGGCTGGCATTCAGTAGGTATCTAATAAGCACCCAGATGCTGACTCTGTTTTACTATTTGGTGCCATTTTCTGCAGGTCCAGGGAACCGCAGTCAGACCCCACCTGATGGACCAGAGTTCTGGGAACACTCACCAGGGTCTCCACCATGTTGGATTTGTTGTTACGCAGTGTCTTCACGATGTGGAACACGTCGATGATGTTTTGCTGCTGGATCATCTCACACACGCTGCAGATGGCACAGAAGGTTCCGCTGCGGCCACCCCCATTTCTAAACGCAGAGAAAAGAGGTGAGCCAGAATCTTGGGTGCCTGCCAAGTACCTGCTGATCCTAGAGCCACATCAGCAGTGGTGGGGAGAAACTGGCCTGGAAAATGCAAGGTGGGGCAAGGGGAAGCCCATTAAACTTGCTGTGACCTTGGACAAGTCACTTGCCCTATCTGGGTTCCATGTTCCCCATTCATAGAATGAAGGGGTTGGATTATATGACCTTTGAGGTTCGATTAGCTTGATGCTTCCTTGGTTCTCTGAGGCATGTCAAGCACACTGGCTCCAGTCCCAGGGTAAGGGAGGCATTGTGCCTTTGACATTCCCCCAGCTGTTGTTGTGCCTGCATCCTTGTCCAGAGGGATGCTTTGGGGTCATGCACACATCTAGTGAAGAGAATGGAAGCTTCTGGATAATTTTCCTACTAGATTTTCCATCCTTCAATGAAGCCTGCAATACCAGAGACATCTTTGTTAGCCTGAAGCCAGCCAGCCAGCCCATGTGTGGTACAGGGGCTGGGTTGGGCATGGCAAGCTGTATCCTGAAATGGCAGGACTGTATGTGTACACCGTGTTTTAAACAAGATCTTTCTGATCTGGAGCACAGAGAGAGAGGATCCTTGTCAAACCCATCCCTCTCATTCCTCTCTGATGCTCCGTAAGTTGTCTTCATGGAAACACCCCTCCAACCCTTTAGAGAAAGTCCTCTTGGGTATCAGCCTGATTTGGAACTTCTGGGCGTGTTGCCAAAAGCAACTAATGATTTCATGCAATGGTCTGTGTCTAAATAACATCTGGGTGGAAACTCAGGCACTCAGTCGAGCTCTCAGATGTATTATCTACATGACATCTCACGTCCAGATGCTTCAAGTACAGGCACTTGCCCTCCACTATTGAGCCAGCGCCAGCATTTCAGCATCTGCTATGGTGTCTCTGGCCCTCAAAGATGCCAAGGCCCCTTTTGGTATCTGGATGCTTTGGTATTTGGTGCTTTCCTTTGACTCAGTTTTGCTGGCCACGTTTCAAGGGGAGACCTGGATACAACAGGTACCCCTGCAAAAGCATGGGCAAAGAGTAGCAAAGCTCCTCCTGCAAGGAAGATTCAGTCTTGTCTGAAAGAAGAATAGCAGAGTCCGAGATGGAGAGGTGAGTGGCTAGAGGCATCTCAGGCCCAGGCACATGAGACCCTGCAGGGAGGACTGTGGCATTCAGCTGGTGGCAGGGGCACCTGAATGCATGGGAAGGTGCTGGAGGGAGTGAGGATTAGGAGAGAACCAGCTGCCAGTTTCTGGGACGTGGGCAGAGCCAACCTGGCTTGTAACCCACTAACCCAACCAGGGGCACCTTTCAGCATCTCCCTGGAGAGTTGTTGCAGTTGGTGGCACCAGGCTGTGTGAGTGTGTGTGTGTGTGTGTGTGTGTGTGCTTAAACTCTTTTAAGCTCTCTGACCTTCCTGACATGGGCATGTACCACCTGTTTGAAAGAGGGAAACAATAAGCTAGTTTTGAAAAGGCTGAACTCAATTCTGAGGTCAGTGGGATGCTATTAAGGCCTCCCCTGACTCTGAAACATGTATCCTGAGAAAGGGAAGACTTTGGTTCATACTATTTTAAATGTGACATTAAGGGGAGGGAGGTCTTCTCAATCACCCCTCCCCAGATTGTTCAAGTTCTAAGAAGCAGCATGAATGATTGTGAATGAATCGTTCCATCCATAGCTGTTATGGCTGCAGATTTGTTTTGAGGTTGACATCTCTGCAAAGTCCCTCTCTGTGGCCACGCTTTTCTCATATGGTGACTCTGTATACTCTTTTGCTATTTTAAGGAATTACCTTTATAACACTTGCCTATTTGCTACCAGGCCATTGTTGGTCTCTATCACGGCAGATAAAGTGTTTCCCCTCTAAATATTTTATGCCAAAGCACAGTGTGATCCAAAGAGTATCTAATTTCACTGGAAAGGGGAGGAAACAGGTTCACAAAATTAAGTGGCTTGCTTGTTGCCACACAGCTCGTCAGCTAGTTCTGGTCTCTGCTCTAGCATGGTGACAGCAGGGCCCGTTTGAGGGGATGCCTGTGCCTCACCAAGCCGGGTCCAGGCCAGGAGGTAAAGCCTTGGGCACCCAGGACTGGGGCTGTAGAACCAGCTGGCCCTGAGCACACTGCGTGCCTCGCAGGTACCCAGCGCCCTCCACACGCATCTGTAGAGCCCTCAGGGCAGGGTCATTCTCTCTATCCTCTCTACGTCCCTGCGTCCCCATCTGTCGACAGTAAGAGATGCCCCAGGAGGCAGACAGGGTGGACAGGACCCTGGGCTTCCTCCGAGGCCCTGGGGGTTCATGGCTGGCACAGCAGCTGTGACTCGTAGCTCCCCTCCCTACTACCCGCTCCCCTGCCCTCTCTCTGTCTCAGTTTCCTCACTATAGAATGAGGATGAGAATATCTGCCCACCGAGGGAATGAGGCGATTCATGTCAAATGTCTGGCATCAAGTTCACTTCATCAGTGCATTCACTCCCTTTTCTCCTTCCTCTTCGGGAACTCGTGGAGGAGGCGTTGGCCGGTGGAATCCACTCTGCCCTGAGCCTCCTTGTGTCTCCAGGGCACCTCGTACCGCCTACTGGAGAGGGGCTCACAGCCCCACTGGGAGCACGGGTAGCCGTCTGTCCCCACATTTGTGGGAAGGGCACCAGGTTTGGCATCAATAAAATATGCCAAATAACAGTAGTTCAGGGCAACATTCAGGCAGCCCCAGTACATTAGAGGATTGCGATTCTCTTTATTAGACCCCCAGTGGTCTTTGGAAGGATGCTGAGGTTGAGTATAGCAGGGCACGGGCATGCGGCCAGGGGTACCCCTGCAGATTCCCCACCACCTGTCACCCCACTGCCCTAGAGACGGCCCCAGGGTACTCACAGGCAGTGGACCACGGTGCGTCCCTCCCTGCCGTCGTACTGCTCCTGCCACTTCTCCAGCCGACGGACCACCTTGAGCAAAGAGCGCTTGGAGGGGGGTGTGTCCCGGTAGGCAGGCCAGCCGATGTATTGGAGGTGCTGGACTATACGATACCCATCCTGTGGCTGAGAACAGAGAGGCTGTCAGGGCTGTTCTGTGGAGGATGAGTGGGGATGCAAGCCCCCAGGTCTCTCAGGCTGCAGGAATGTCATGGAAGACAGACTAAATGGGGTGTCTCATGGGGAGAGCCACAGACCACCCCCATATTTACCTCTGCCTTTGTACATACTGATTCACCTGCGATGAGTGCTTTGCACCCCCCTCTCCACCTGGAAAACTCCTACTTTGTCTTCAAAACCCATTTCAAATGTCACTTTCTCTAGAGAAGGCTTCCCTTGCTACCAGGCAGAGTTGTTTTCTCTCCCTAAGGCTTATATGTCAGAACATATCTCCCCTTCCCATTAGACAGTGACCTCTGAGGACAGAGACTGAGTTGTGTTTCCCCTGGGCCCCCCAGTACCAAGCCCACATCTGTTTGATTTAGTGAGCTGCCATTTCGTAGATTCCTCCTCTGTCCCATTCCCACCCAAACCCCTCCCTACAGCCCACCAGCGAATTTCCAGCAACTAACTGGGACCCATTCAAAGGCTGCGTCAAGTCATGCCAGAACAGCACAGCACCAGGGTGGCGAGAGCCGACTGCTGAGAAATGTGGTCTACACGCAGCAAGCGCACCGGGAAACAGGCAGATGGCGATGCGTGCGCGCGTCATTCCTGGGTCTAGAGCCGGAATTGGCAAAGGCTTTGCATTCCCAAGGAAGTGAAGATCAGGGCAGCACAAGGCGGCCTTGCTGCCAGCCCCGCCGCCCACCTCCCGCGGGAAATGCGGGGGCCGCGCCCTCACCCGAGCCATGTTACAGATGCGGAATATTCTGTGGATGAAGTCCTCGGCCACGTCCGCAGACACGAACTCCACCTGGATGGGCCCGTAGCACCCCGAGGTCTTCTCAGGCCAGTACTGCATACAGAGCTGGGGCAAGGACAGAGGTCACAGAGTGGCCAAGGACAAGGGGGAGACGACAGGCTCATTACCCACTACGGTTTTCTTATTGCCAGCAAGACCCATTTGCTAGAAAGGTAGAGTATTTATGTAGTAAAGCAGATGCAGCTGCCCTGTGGAGGAGCCCACATTTTGGTTGTTGAAAGGTCACGGCCCTGGGCTTAACATTTTCGCTATGCTGATTCCAAACCATTTGTTACGTTTGTTGGACCTCAGTTTCCTCATCTGTAAAATGGGGAGAATAAAATATGCATCTTGAAGGGCTGCTCCAGGTTTAAATAGGACATTCTGAGGGTAGAGCAAGAGTAAATACAATCACGTTTTCTTTTCACCAACATCAATCAGGGCAAGCTTTCCCCCATTCCAGGAGAACCTTCACAATGTTCATTTTATGATCAGGTCATGAGTGATTTTCAAAAAAAGAGTCTTTTGCATCAGGCTTGGGTCCAAATTCAGGCTCTGCCACGTGTTAGCTGTGTGAGTCAGGGCTCGGTGTTCTAACTTGGAAAGTGGGGACATGTTAGAACATGTTAGAACATGTTAGAACATGCAGCTTATGTTGCACCAAAAGACAATGGAACATGATGTTGAGAGATCTTGCTTGGGATCCTTCCTATTTTTCTGGAATTGGGAATTAGAACTTACAGCTAAGAGCAAAGGCAACGGTTTGTCCCCCAGTCTAAGATGGTAGGTCTCGACCAGAGGCTATTTTGACCCCAAGGGCACATCTGGCAATGTCTGGAAACCAGTTTCGATTTTCATCACTGGAGAGATGGCTACTGGCATCATGAGAGCAGAGGCCAGGGATGCTGCAAAACTTCCCACAATGCTCAGGACAGCCCCCCAACTCCACCCCCACCCCACTCAAAACATTGATGGTGCTGAGATTGAGAAACCCTGGTCTAAGGTCATAAATTTTTGCTTAAATTTACGACTGTCATCAAGAAGGAGAGCCAGAGATCTCATTGCCCGATCTGCCGTGTCACTGGGTGACCTGAGTTTGGGAAAGAAGCCTGGAGTAGATGATGGGGAGTGTGGCTGCAGACAGGGGCAAAGCATGTTCCCTCAAACCCCTGGTTCCCAAGGAGTAAGGAGGTGGGTCCTGTCCAGGTCTTCAGACCCCAGAACAGAGGAGAGCTAAGTTTGGGGCTGCAGTCTTGCTGGCAACCACCTCCAGTGTCCACGGAGAGACCATGAGTTAGAAAGACCCTCCACCTGGGGGCTGCCCAGAAGGTGTGTCTGGGGCTCACAGAGACCCACTAAGGCCCCAGAGAACAGTCTGTGATTGAGACTCATACAAGTGGGGCCTGCCAGGCTGCCATGGCCACCCCACCAGGCATGCAGACAAGAAGCCAGACTGGCAGAGGTGGCCTCACAGCCACGGAGGATGCAGCGTGTTCACGAAACGATTGCTCTCCCTTTCGTTGAAAGAGAACAGCCAACTGACCCTGAGAAGTCCCATGAGAAAAGGGCTTCTGCTCTCTCCTTTCTCCAGAGCTAGAGCCAGGAGGGAAGGGTAGGGAGGAGAGAGTAGCAGCAGAAGAAAAACATGTCCCCCACCTTTCTAGGATGCAAAATTCAATCTTAGGGATAATATTGACCACCTTGTAGAAGGAGTTGGCAAAGTATGACCCACAGGCCACACCTGTCCAGCTGCCTGCATTTGTAAATAAAGTTTTATTGGAACAGACAATACATTCATTTATAGATCATCTATGGACATGTTTGTACTACGAGGGTTGAGTAATTGATGCAGAGGCAATATATCCTCCAAAGTCTAACATATTTCCCCCGTGGCCCTTTATAGACAGTTTGCCAAGCCCTGCCCTAAAGGGTGTTTCTGTGGATAAATGAGATCACGCATGTAAATGATGCCCTCACCGCCATGCCAGACAGGGGGAAACCATTCGCTATCCTCCAGCTAGCCATAGTATTATTAAGCCCATCAGTGCTTAAAAAATATTAGCAATATAATAACCGCTAACATATATAAATTTGAAGGGTTCTTCTTATCATCCATGTTAAATGGCAAAGACATGGGAGGTTAAGTTTCATAATGCAATGGGGCTTCATTTTCCTGTTGTCTCCATCAGAGAGTAATTGCTGAGAAAGGAGACGTGTGGGTGTGGAGCAGGTGGTCACGGGGGCCTCCGTGGCTGGACGGTCATCTGCTGAGCTGTGAATTGTGACAAACCCACAATTTGAACTTCATTTCTCTTTGCCATTGGCTCTTCCTCCTTGCAGCCTTCATAGTGGAGAGGGGCTGGGACAGAGAAGTCTGTGGTCGGCCAGATAAATCAGAATTAATCAGAACTGTCCATTAAAAAAAAATAAATGCCTTTATCACCTACATCAGATTAAGCCTTGCAGGAGTGTGGCTGTGATCCCGAGCTATGAGCATCCGAGGCATCAGGGAAAGTCTATTACCCCCAATATTTTCAGTCTGGAGAAAACGTGGAATAATTTGTCACTTTTAATAAGATTTCCAGACCAATTTCTCTAGCTAATAGGTTTTACTATGCCTCAAACAAGACTTGTCTATTTGGGGACACTTCTCTGCATTTGATTTTCCAGGTCACTCTCTCACAATGGCCAGAGGGCTGTGATGGGTAAAGGGACCTTTGACTTTGAAATCAGAGCCGTCCTTTTACTTGGGTTCCCTGGTTTGGGCGACCATGTCAGAACAGCCCGGGTGACTTCCAGCCCAGTGAGGCGTGGGCAGACGTGGTGCAAGAGACGCCTCGGGTGGCCAGGGGCTGCCCGCAGCTCGGGCCTTTGGGGCTCCGAAATGAAAGTCTTCAACAAGAAATGCCCCCTGTGCTTCGGCTCAAAGCGGCCCTGGTCAACAGGCCCCCTGCCGTGGCTGTGCCTCCGTGGCTGCCCTGGGCGCATTTTGGTCTGCTGTTGCAGTGAAGCACAAGGTGGGAGAAAGCGGTGGGGTGCCTGCTCGAGGGGGCCTGGGTTTTGCTTCCCCGGGTTATGGTGCAGGTGGCTGTGAATTTTAATGTGTCTCTTTAGCACAGGAAGCTGTGTCTAGTGGGAACTCGATAAAGTGAACTGTGATAACTCAGCAGCGGGAGGTAGGGTTATTCAAAACAAGAAGGGAAGTTGGAGGGTTGTTCTCTTTTCCCCCCTACATTTGGGAGCCCTTATGGCAGTTTCTGTTTAGGATTATACCCTAAGGGTTGCCCTGGCTGTGAAATTCCTCATCAGCCAGCCTGGGGAAGCAGGGGGCACAGGTAGCATCTGGATATGGGGACACTCTTTTTTATGTCAAAGGACAGACACCTGCGGTTGTTCTTGGGAGGGGCCCAATGGTACAAGGGGGAGCTTAGGTGCATGGTGGAAGAAAGGGTCACATGACCCCTCCACGACTTCCTGCATATCAGTGATTTGCATGTCCAGTGCTCGGAATACAGGGATTCCTCATGGAAACCAGTGAGGAGCTTAGCTTTGTCCCATGGGTGACACAGAGATGGAACAGAGACCACCCATGGAGTCAGAGCATGCACACATAAGTATCAGCAGTTGTCAGAAATTTTGGGGAGGGGGCTGTCACGGGTTGAATAGTGCCCCAGCCCATCACCGCATTCATGTCCATCGAGAACTTCAGACCACGATCTTTGGAAATAAGACCTTTGCAGCTGGCCCTCAGTTCCTGAGAAGAAGAGGAAAGAGCACGTAGAGACACTCATTCAGGGAAGAAGGCCATGTGATGGCAGAGCTTGGAGTGACGCAGCCACAAGTCAAGGGGCACTGACATCTGCCAGCAACCACCAGACGCCAGGAGGAACCAAGGAAGGAGCCTTCCCTAGAGCCTTCAGAGGACACATGGTCTTGCCAGCAACTTGACTACAGACTTCTGGCCTCTAGAATCACAACAGGACTCATTTTAGGCCACCCAGTGTTTGTCACTATGCCTTGGCAGCCCTAGGAAACCATACAAGGGATAAAGGCCCTGAAAATGGGGGTTCAAGGAAACCCAGCTGGCTTTCTAAGATCAGGAGACCCCAAATGACCTGGGGGACGCATGCTCAGTGCAACCTTGGCATTTTCTTCCTTTGTGCAAGATATTTGAAGTTGCCATCTCCAAGGACAGATTGAGACTCTTTAGCCTAGACTATGGACCAAACAACTTTCCCAGCCTCCTTCCTAGTTCTTCCCCCCTTTCCTATCCTTCCTTTCCCAGAAGTCTGGGGAGGGGTGCTGCTAACTGCAGGGCGGGCTTCACGTCTGTAGACACCCACGTGGGGAGCACACAGTGGAGGTGAGGGGCTGGTTCGGCTGTGGCTGATGTTTTAGGAAAGGCCAGCTTCTTCCAGAAAAGCAGAGGAGCTTGAGCTTTTCATTGGCAGGAGGAGTTAAAGCAAGCAAAACCCCATGCAGCATGAGTGGACTTCCTGCACAGCTGCTGTGCAGGATTCCACCTGGTGGCCCCCACAGCTGCCTGAGCCATGGAAAGATGTCCTTCAGGGGTGCAAGTTCTCGGGGTGGGGGGGGGGGAAGAAAGCAAAGGCACAGGTAGCCTCACTCCAGCATCTTTTGTCTTGCTGATAGAAACAGAAAACTTGTTAGTCACTGGATTCAACAAGCTCAGATGAATTCAGTGAAAACTAGCATATGGGCCTAAAAACTTTAGGCCCATATTTGCTTTAAAAACAATTTCAGAGCTTTATTTCAGCACACCTTCATTAAGCTTTCGTTAATTAAAAATACTTTGAAAAGATGGAACGTTTCAGAAATTAAGGGCCCTACTTCTCAAGGCCCCTGTAATCCATAGTAGGGAAATCTGTACCAGGCTGCAGAAATGTGAAGTGAATTAGTGTTTTTAAGAGAGAAATACAAGAGTAGCTTCAAGTGGTTTAGAAATTCAGATCAAGGATTATATAATTCCATTAGAAAGACTCTATCAAGAGCCAAAAGTACCTAATTGGCTTTTACACGGTGGCCAGCTAAGGAAGAGAGGCTGAGTGGAACTAAGGGATGTGGAGGGCACAGGGACAGCAGTCAAAGCCCAGCCTTCTCCAGCCAGCCTCTCAGTAGGCCACCAGGAGAATAAGGCAGCCGCCCCCTGTGGGGTGGAAACTTCCCTTCATAATAGCTCCCCCTGGGCTTGTTTCCGGGTAAGGTGGGAGTTTAGGAAAGTCCCTCTAGAAGACTGCTCGGAGGAAGGGGAGGAGGCCAAGGTGAAGGCTTAGGACACAAGAGAAAGAGGTGCTAAAGAGACAGCTCAATTTTTTGGCATAAGAAAGGAACAGCTCTTTGGGAAAGGGTGGAGAGCTGAAAAGGAAGGGGTGAGAGAAGAGGCGGAGAGAGGAGGTGGTTTGGACGACAGGGTTAGGGAAGATATGCTGCCATTGGCCACGGGTGAGGAGGTGAGATGGAGGTGAAGGATACAGATGTGCGATGCCCAACCTTAAGTCGTGGGATCTGAGCCCCATGTTACCCCCGTCGCTCAATAAAGCCTGAGCTGGAACTCGCAGTGAACAGGAAAATGAGACTCCCCCCTTGGAATTTTCAGAAACCTTGGGGCGGACGTTGAGTTTCCCAAAGGACGGGGAGTAAGAAACAGAGCCGTTTTATTTAAATTGTCAAAGACAGAGTGAACTTGGCTGACACCTGAGTTACATTACGTGTCAGAGAAGTTAAGGAAGTGGTTCAAGGCAACACAGGAAGTGAGAGGCAAGGCTAGAACTTGAACTTGGATCGCTTGGTCCCAGACATCTTATTTTACCGTTCCCCACACAATTCCAGTGGGTAGAGACAGAAACACCGCCCCTAGGAAAACCAGACCTGAGGCTTGCTGACACACAGACTCGGGCGTTCTGTATACTTTGCTGGCATGTTAAGCTGTGTTTTCACAAGCTGAGATAAAATAAGGACTATCAATGCTTGCTATTTGCCCTGCAGGCACAGTGAGAGGAAAAGACGTCTCTGAAATACCACCCCTGCTTTTCTCCTGGGAGGATGAAGAGTTTGCCTTTCTCATTTCTACGGGCTCAGTGGGAATTCATTGCCCCCTTGGCCACCCACCCACCCTCACCTTTCCACCTGGCTTTGCATCCCTTGAGCTCTCAGGCTTTCAATGATGCAAGCCCCTCAACCGGACAACGTGGCTTTTATGTGAGGTGTGGGTGCTTGCTTGTCTTAAAGTAAGAAAACGTTCCTGCCTGTTTTGGGCACCAAGATGCCAGTGGCAGGGGTGGGGTCGGAGGCAGGGGCTGTTGTATAAACAATGGTAAAAACGTTCACCCTCCTTCCCAGGAGGCTCTGAGCCTGAGTGGGTAAAGGGCCACGTGACCTGCCCAGGACGCAGCTTCCTGATCTGCAAAATGAGGTAACGTGGATCTGGGTCAGATCGGTGGTTTCCCAAGTGAGATCCAATAAGTGAGCACAAGAAGACACGTGCTATTTCCACAGTCCTTAAGAAACTGATGGGAGATCCACCTGTTGACCTGGAGTGGAGGACTCCAAGTCTCAGATTCAGGTTAGAGTTTGAGCATCTCTTTGTGGTAGGTCTGCATGTGATCTGCAGATGAGAAGCTCTGTAGAGTAGTTATGTTTATGGAAGATATATGAGAAGATTAGCTGATTATTAATTAGTAAATACAGTTTGGGAAATAAAAACTTTCAAAATAGTGGCTCTATGGAGGGAAGACATGGGAGATGTTAACACGTTATAATTATCATCGTGTAGTCTCTAAGACTTAACTCTAAGAGTTAGGCAGGGTAAAGGGTGCTTCCTACTAAGAAACTCAGGGGATACCCCACGCATAGCTTACATAGCAAATGAATAGCATATTCAAGGGCATCCCTACTATTTACTATGTGGAGACAACCAAAGTGAGGCTGGGTCTCCCTGAGTCCAGAACCTGCCTCCAGGTGACGGGTGGTATGTGGTGGCCTCTGCCCGCAGGGCTCCAGGGCAATGTGGCATGTCCCCTGTCACTGGCTCTTCCATTCCTGGTTAGCCACTTCCTCTGGCTTCTAGAAGGGGATGATGAGTTAAGGTTCAGGTTCTCTCCTGGTGTCTGCTCCCCATGGGCTCTGGCCTATCCATGGAGCCCACGAAGATAGGGGAGCCCTTGTTTATGCTGGTGAGCTTGGTTAAAAGTTCTTCCTGATAAGCAGGAGAAACCAAAGTATCATTTGCTGGAGGTCCTGGTTCTAGGAATTTGCCCCACTAATTTGACTACAGGATTTTGGAATCCTAAAGAGTTGGAAAAAATCTGTAAAGTTGATGCAGTTGCTTTGAGAATCTTTATCTTGAGCTCCTACTGATCATAATTGGCTTTCAACAGCAGCCACTGTTGAGAATGGAAGATATTTGTGGCTAGGGATGGTTGATTGAATAAAGTAGGGTAGGAGTCTGGGCAGAGACAGACTAGAAAATAAAGCACTCTGAGAGTCCATGACCTCCCCTTGTCCTCATTTTGCTGCAACCTATGGGTAGATCTGCCATAACCCTCCCACCCGCCGACCGAGGCCCTCAGAGTGCCTGGCCAGCCATAGGGTGTGGCCTTGGCTTTCTGGGCACCGACCGCAGGTCTGTCCTTGCTGGGGGGCTGTCTCGGCACAGGCATGCTGGCAAACAAACGCTGATGCCACTTCACAGAACCGCCCCTCCAGGTGCCGAGGGCGGCTCTGCTGATGCTCACGCTGTGTCACTGTTTATTTTCGCAAGGCGCCCAGCTGCTGTGGTGATGATATTTATATCAATAAGTGCTCTATTCATCTGCCGATTTCAGGGGACACTTGCCAGCTGCAGATGGCAGCCAACCCCAGGGCACTTCTGAGCCTGATGTTTTTGCATTTAGAGACTCAGTTCTCAAAGGCTGCACTGCATCAACATCTGGGCTGAAGGATCCTCCTTCCCCCGGGAAGGGGGAGATGTAGCTAACGCTCTCGACCCTTGCTCTTCTATGTGTCCCAAAGTGAGGTTCCCTGACACTCTTCTATGTCTGGTTTGGCAAACAGGGTACTGCAAACAGGCTTTTAAAGGTCCTCCTTTGCTCACAGCTTGCAGAGCAGAATTCGCTGTTTCACTTTTTTTCAGGCAAAGGAATGCAGCAGGGTGTCTTTTGGCCTTGGAATTCTACAGGAGTCTTGGTTTGTAGGAGTCTATATTTTCAGTTATCTCAATTGCCAACCTTCCATTATTCAGTCCTCAAACCCTGAGGTCCTCCTTGATTTCTTTTTTTAATCTCACATTCCATATTCAGTCTGCCTAGATATTTTGTTGGCTCCACCTGCAAGATATCTAGAATCTACCCCATGGCTACCACACTGGTTCAGGCCCCCATGGCCTGTCACCTGGCCATTGCAGTGGCCTTCTCTCAGCTTTGTCTTAGCAACCCCCGCCCCACCTACACCAGTGGTCTATTCTCAAAGCAGCAGCTTGCAGGATCCTTTTTTAAAAAGTCAACTTCTATCACTCCCCTGCTTAAAACCTGTCAATGGCTCCCCATCTCTCTAAGAGTAAAACCCCAAGTGGTTCCTCTGACCACCAGGGAAGGTCCTCCATGGCCTGGCCCTGCTACGACTCTGACCCCATCTTCAGCTGCTCTCCCTGGGCTTGCACTGCTCCGGGCACATGGCCATCTTGCTCAGGTGACCCCAAATGCACCAGGTTCATGCCTACCTCGGGGCCTTTGTGTAGGTCACTCCCTCTACTCGGGACCTCTTCCCTGAGATGGCCACAAGGCTCACTCTCTCTCCCCCTTCAAGTCCTTGCTCAAATGTCACTTCTCAATGAAGCCTCTTGACCACCCTCTTAAAACGGCATCCTGTGTCCCAACCTTAGCTTTCCCAGCTTCATTCACCTTCCCTCCTATTCTTCTCTTCCCACAAATCATGTCACCTTCTAAGGCATGATTAAGTAAATTATAGGGTGTTTGCTGTGCATTGTCTGCTTCCCCCTTCCTAGAACAGAAGTTGGGTGAGAGTTGGGATTTTTTTTTTTCTGTCTGTCTTGTCACTGATGGATTTCAAGCACCTAGGGTAGGTGCTTGGCAAATAGCAGATGCCTAGCAAATAGGGGTTGAATGAATGAACTGAATCTCTCCTGAATGTCTCTCAATGGCACATCCTAAGTCATGCTCAATTTCACTTACTACTGCCCTGCTCTTCTCCCACCTTCCTGCTTTCTCTCCCGCAACTCTTCCCACCCTCTCTATCCTGGCCAAGTGCATCTCCCAATGCCTGACTATCCAGGCTGGAGACCCTACCACCATCTGTGACTTTTCCTTCTTGTTCACCTCCCACATGCAACTGCTCCCCACACCTTGTAGATTTCACCTCTGGAAACGTTTTCATATCTACCCCCAGTTCTCCTGCCTCCTGGCCACTTCCCCAGTTAAGGCCATCAACTTTATTTTCTGTATATTTGCAACCTTCTCCTCCCCAATTTTCTGGTTCCCAGTCTTTTATTCCAGTCTCTCCTCTTCACTGGCTCCCAAATTCAACTTTCTAACAGAAAATCTGGTTCTACCACCATGCTGCTGAGATTCTCCAATATCCGTCCTTCCTTTGCAGCAGGTATTTTCAAAGTGTGCTATTAGGAGCCCCAGGGGTTCCACAAAGATGCCTGAGTAACTGATTCTCTGAGGGGACAGTATGAGGAATTGAGACATCAGCATGGGCTGGAACCCTAGACCAACCCCTGTGCCACTGCCAGTAGCTCTTAACCAACTGTTTCATATATTGGGCTTGCATGAAATTTTTTATTTGAAGAAAGGATTCTGTTGCTCACAAAGTAAAAGTCTGAAAGTTGCCACACTATAGGACAAGCCCAAGCTCTTCAGCCATGCACAGGAGGCCCTTTGCAAACTGGCCCTCCTATGTTTCTCAGCCTCACCACCCTCTTCTCTTCCTTACACACCCTGGAGCAGAAGCTATTCTGTAAACAAACCCATACATGTCACCCCCACTTGCCTTTGTCCCGGCCATTCCCTCTGCTTGGAATGATTTTCCCCAGCTAACTCACCTCCAACACCCTCCAAACCTCTTCCTTCTTCAAAGCCAAAGTCACCTTCTTTTTGAAGTCTTCTCTCACCCTCTGGGCAGAAATAATTGCTCCCTGCTCCCAGCCAGCACAGCACTTTGCTGCTGACCTCTATTACAGCACTGCCATATGAGGTGGGGACAATTCGCTCATCTGTCTCTGTAGCGAGAGAGGGAGCTCCTGGAAGGGCTTTTTAGCCCAGATTCATTTTTTTTTTATTTCCATACAAGGCCAGGACTCACACAGGAGTGTGCTGAATTGCTTTGGCTTTCCTTCAAGGCAGTGAAAGGACTGCTTTTCAAAAATGTGAAAGGTCATTGTCACCTCCTCCACCCCAGAATGGCTGCCCTACTAAGGAGGAGAAGGCTCCAGAAACCATCCCATGGCATGTGCCCTGTGTTGGGCTGCCTGTTAAAGAATGTGCTCTAGGTACGTGATGCTTGGAGCTGTCAGGCTAAGAGGGGCTGAGGAATGAAGCTTGCTGGAACATAGGGGCCAACTGGGAGGAAGCCAGGGCTGGCAGGGGTAGTCAGTGGGAAAAGCGTCCAGGGTTCAAGGCCGGGGCTCTGTCAGCGTGGGCTGCACCGCAGAGGAGCTAGGACTGGTGCGTGTGGCCAGGAATCAGGACGTGGTTCAGGGTTGGATATTCAGAGTTGAGGGAGGTAGCCTCCTGGCTCTGTGAGCTCTATGTGATTTGGAGCAAGGCCTCAACCAGCAGCTCAGGGATGGAGCCACAGAGCATCCCTGGGGGAGCTGGACAAACCCACAGAGGCAGGCAAACTCATTGCCTTGCTGGACCTGGCAGGGCCTTGCCTTGAGTTCCCACTGTAGGACGGAGACCAGCAGTGGCAGCACTGCCACGTCCATGCCTACGTCATGGCTCCCCTGACCCACCTGGGCCCACCTAGGGCACAGGAGGGCCCCCTCCTACCTGGGCGGTGTCCAGCTCATTCAGCATCACCACCGAGGAGCAGTTGTAATCAAACACCAGCCTCCAGAAGTCTGCCACGGTGTTAGGTAGAGGATGCTGGGTGACCACGAAGGCAGCAGGCTGCTTGTGGCTCTGACAAAGGAACGAGACAGGCTTTGCAACATACCCACCCATCAGTGATATTCCAATGAGGAGGAGGCCCAGAAGGCTGACAGGGGCCTAAGAGCCTGCCAAATAGATAACACAAAGCATTTAACCTCTAACATTATCTCCCGGTGGCCTGGTGGCAAAGGGGACCTTCTGACAATGGGCTCATTCTTCTCCAAACTAAGATATTTCATTAGGAAAGTGTCACTGGGCTAGGGATTATCCAAATGAATTATTTATGGCTGGGAACTCAGGAAATAATAATCATTAGAATAAGCAGTGGAAGATTCCAGATGCAGAATTGCTTCTTTGCTAGTTAGAGCACCCCTTGGGATACAACGGGTCCTTTGAGTCCCTGGGCTCACAGTGTGGGGGAGTCTAAGGCTCATCCTAGGCAAAGAGCTTCTTGAAGGGGCTTCTAATACAGGAGGCTCACTCCTGCCCCAGGCCTGGCATGAGGGCTGAGCTGGCCTGGCATCAGGGGGACATGATGAGGCAACGGGGCACTGCAGGGAGGCAGGTATGTGATTCAAGCCCTAGCTTTGCCACTTATACGAGTCACCCATCCATCATCCTTTCATTCATTCAAACATCATTTGTATGGTACACTTTTTTCATTTTTGGAATGAGAAATGATAGTACTGGTAAAGGTCAGATGTCTTATCTGTAAAATGAGAATCATAACTCCCTGAAGGATGTTTGTTTGTACGGAGTAAGTAAGATCTGCATATGAGAAGACCAGGCAAGAAGGAGAGACTGACCATTAGCCCACTGACAGGGCTCAAGCACCCTGACTTAGTCCTTCATCTCTGGCACAAGCATTGCAACTGGCACACACTAGGTACTCAGAGTTTGCCTGGCAAATAAATAATTACAATCAATCCCAAGTTACAGATGGGGAAACTGAGGCCTCGAGAAAATGGCCTGTGCAAATCAGACTACCTCTGAGGTTTTGACTGGGTCCTATTTGTCATGCTACCCTGTGACGAGAGATTGGGGAGCTTCTCTACTTCACCAGTTATTTGTGAAACTAAGAAATATCCACGCTTTCAACAAGCCTTTTCTGGAGATGGTTCCTGTGGGAATTTCAGCTATTTTCAGTGGAATCACAAGTCAGCAGGAAGATGGAAACAGAAAACAGGCAATGGGGTGGGAGGGAAGAGGGGCTGGCCCATCCAAACCAGACCCAACTCTGGCAGAAGACAGGGCAATGCCTCATGGAGGCCACATGAGGCCTAGCATCCTGTCTTCCCAGGCCTTCTGGCCAGTGGAACGGTCAGACGAGGGGTCTGGGAGGGCAGAACTCTGGAGATGCAGACAGCATGGTGTTTGAGCCATTTCCAGACATGGAAGGGAATCCAGGCTTTGGGGTTCATATCGTTGGCTCCACCATTTCTGAGCTTGTTGACCTCAAGCAAGTTATGGAAACACCCCGACCCTCTGTAGCTCATCTGGAAAATGGGGATAGTAACAGCCAAATGCAAGATGAGATAGTACAAATCCAGGCCCTACACACTACCCGACGCTCAATGAATGCTATTTTCTTTCCTTTTTTCCCTGCCTGTGATAAATGCTCTATTAGGCCAGCATGCCTGACAGAATCTTATCTGAAAATATGTTTGAGATCCGTGCTCCTACCGGGTTTCAGGGATCAGCCGGCAATCCATTTCATGGATAACATCATCCTTTACCAGGGGAAACATTCAAAATTAACCCAGAGGACTTCATATTTTTCTGCTAGGAGCAAAGCTGCTATGGTTACCAGATAATGCACAGACTGAGCTGGAATACAGATAAGCACTTTTTTTTTGTATGAGAAAGGCAAAGGCCCCAGTGATGGCTCACAGGAGAAATGCTCCATGGACAAAGCGAATACAATCAGCATCAGAGCCTGGCAAAAGGCATTTGACTTCAGGCTGCATCTAACCTACTAAGTAGAGGCCAGGAGCCTGTGTGATCCTTCTTAGCCCAGAAGGCAGGGATGGGGAGTTTGGACAGTGGGGGATAAAGCCAGGGGGATCTTGGAAGTGTGGGTGCACCCCCAGAGCCCATCTCTCAACACACACACAGAGGTACATTCACACATATGCTCACATACATGCACACACAGACACACACATGCACATGCCTAGAAGTACAGTTGCACAGATGCACGCACAAATGTACGGTCTTCACATTGACCCTGGAAGATGATGAGATAAAGTCAGAGGTCTTCCGCATCCCCATCTCCAACTGTGTGACATGACTGAGAAAACACTCCTTGCCTCTGAACCCAGTGCAAGGGTCTTCATGGAGGACTTTCGCAATCTCTGGACAGAGGCAGGGGTGGGCCCTATAGTGCTGAAATAGGTATGGATGCGTCCAACACCTACGACCCTTGGGGAGAAAGCTCAGGAAGATCAGGGGTCAGAGATGTAAGTGGTTTGGCTCCAGGAGAAAGCATCCCATGTTCCTGTTTCTGAGCGAGATGGGAGCCCCACGTGAGCTAGGTGGAAATGACCTCAGACATAGGTTGGGGAAATCTGGAGGAGCTCACCCCAATCAGGCAGCAGAGTTTTTGGTCCTGAGCCTAGGGAGGCAGGGTGTCTGTGCCTTACTGGATCTAGTAAACTGTGGGTAAGCTCAAGGTATGAGTTCTTGAGCATGCACCAGGAGTTTTAGATTCCAGCTCTGCCACTAGCCTTCTAGGTGACCTTGAGCAAATCTCTTTCCCCCTCTGATTCCTTTTCTGAAAAGTAGGTGGATGAGACTAGGTGATCCATGGTTGCTACCAGCTAAAGAGGTGTCTATATCTCTGAGGTGGAGACATGATTCACAGAAGCAAGTGGAGGACCGAGGGGAGAAGCATGCAAGTCAGGAGCATGCCAGGGATGCAGAGCCCTAGTCCCAGATGAGGTCGGGGGGCAATGCCCTTCTTGGACCTGATGTTGAGAAGGTCGTACTCTTTGGGCAGGACCAGGAGAGAGTGCCCCTAACAAAGAAGCCAGGAACCTGATCAAAATGCTGGAACATTGTACCATGTACCCTTCCGGGGTCCCTCTTGCCTTCCATCTCTTGTCCAGTAACTATGTTTTGAGCACCTACCACGTGCTGTCCTTTTTCTTAACTCTGCTCAGGAGCTGTCTGGGAACCAGCCTGGGAATTTGTGGAGGGCAGGACCTAGGCCTGCACTCTCTTTGTGTTCTCAGGGCCTAGACCAAGGCCTGCCATAAAAGGTGTTTCCTGAACTGTACCTGAGGCTGAGCATAAGCTGTGTGGGAGTTGGGAAGGGAGTGGACTGGGGCAGGCAGTAGTCTTACTGTGGTGTCATAGGAGTGGCTTTAGGCTTTTGGCCTTTTCCTTCCAAGCTCTTTATGTGAACAAAGGAGCCAAGAGCATGACTTGTGTCCAGGTTGGGACTAGAACCTTCCAGTAAGAGCAAAGGTCCTTAGGGCCAGCACGAAGGGGGCCATAGAGTCAGAAGCAAGGAGGGGCTGGCTGGTGGGGACAGTCAGGGTCCTGGGCTCCCACCACCCTCCACATTGGAAAGAAGCCTTTCCCTGGAATGCCAGCCAGGAGCTCTCCCTGCCAGGGCGCAGCTTACGTCCATCAGAGCTGCATTGATGTAGTTGCTGGATTCTCCATCCACCGAGATGAGGAAGGGCAGGCAGCGGTCCAGGGGCAGGACGTCCATGCTCCGATTCTTATCATGGTTCCGGGGCAGGAGCCCGATGCTGCAGTCCTCGGGCCGGACGCGTGGCGTCACGATGTTGAGGGTCTGGGAGGCACAAGGGCAGAGAGAGAGGCACTGCTCAGGCGGCTGCCCCTGGACAGAGGAGACAGCGACGTCCCTTATCTCCACCCTCTAGCCTGGTCCTCTGGTCCCTTTCCCAGAACTCCTATCTGGGTCTCACTCCTCTTCCATGGTGATGTTTTGTAAAAACCTACTCACTGCATAGCCCCATGGAAATGAGAACCTCTGCCGGGGGTCATGCGACAACCTCCAAGATACTGAAGCTTTGGCAGCAGCATGCCCACACCTGGCTCCAACACAGGCTCCTGCAACCACTGGAGCTAAGCTGTTCAACTCAGACAGTGCTGCATTAAAGCGTGGGCTGGCCAGAAGGTCATATGGTGGGGCCTGGGGGTAGGGAATCCATAGTGAGTGTTAAACAACACTTGACCTGTCTTAGAAAGAGGCATACAGATTTACTAGCACTCCTCTTAGAGAGATAGCTGTTTGAGGATGGAAAGATGCCTGGATAAGCTGCTCAGAATGGCTACGAGACTCTCAGGGGCTAACTTTAGCAGGTCTGGAAAATTGCAGGGCTTGTCTTCTGTAGAACAAGGCTTGTAAGCTTGAGGCCAGAGCTGAACTGGCCCAGCCAACAGAGGAGATACTATATGCAGCCACCATGAATTCTTGCTCAATAAGCGTTCTGTCTCTACTCCAAATGAATAAATAATTTTTGTATGAAGGGGCATGAAGATACTGGCTTGGCTGGGGCATCTGTCCGGGCAAATATGGTCCCAGCCTTTGCCCCTCAAATTCTGTATTCCTGGAGCTTCCCTGCTTCTCCCTGTCTGGTTCTCAGCTCCTGCGGCTCAGGTATGACCCTGGTACTGGCCTTGGGATGATGGGCTGGACTCTGGCTTTGCTCAGTGACTCACCTCAGGTCTCTCAGACCAAAGTTGCTACAACTCTGCCCGTCTAGGCAGGTGTGGCTCTGCCACGCCCGAGCCGTGCTCTAGTAAGGCGCTTCTCAGTTTAATGCACATACAAATCACCCGGACAGCTTGCTAAATTGCAGGTTCTCATTAAGTAGGTCTGGGTGGAACTTAAGATTCTCTACTTCTCACAAGCTCCCAGGTGAAGCCAGTGCTGCTGGTCCCTGGACCACACTTTGAGTAGTGAGGATCTTGGACACTCTCCAACTGTAGAGAAGCCCTGAGGAATCCTGAGTCCCTCCAGAGCTGGAGAAGCATGCAGTTTACACCCTCGTGTACACAGGTGCCTTCATCCACAACCTGGATTAAATAAGACCTCAGTGCAAAAAGTAGTCAATCATAGTTAAACAAACGAGAGCCATCACTGATGACTGATTGGTTCATAGTTGCTCATGGTTGTGCATTTTTTGTTCTAGGATTCATCCTGTAGCTGCCTAGCACGGCAGACACTGAAAATGTGCAGACCCCTCAGTTCTCACAAGGAAAGCCCCCCAAGTGTGCTCGGTGCCACTGAAGTTGGCTGGGACGCAGAACCTGGCATTCGCTCCTACCTGGAATTCATCTTTGATTTGGCTGGAGTTGGTCTGAGGGTCCAGCCTGCTGATGTTGTAGTAGAGGGAGCGGAACTCACACACAGGGATGGCGGTGTTGCCACAGAGGCAAGCTTCCAGGATGGCGTCGTGCACAAACACGTATTGCTCCTGTGAGGTCAGGGAGAAAGAGAACAGGTCCTGGGTTTGAACAATGACCTGGGAGCCCGGTGTCCACATCTAACCGTGTGACTGTGGAGAATGGGTATAAATGATAGTGTAGAATTGTTACCTCCTCTCCTCTAACCCAAAGGCCATGTTTCCATGTTCCATAGTGACTGCCCGAGCTAAGGTGAATTTTTGTTCCTAGGATAAGACTGAATGCCAGAGAAACTGACAAAAAATTGAAAGTAGGGAGAACAGGGCTGCAGGTGCTCTTGGTTCCCTGGCCACATGGTCTCAGCTTTCACCTTTACTTGAGGAAGAATGCTTCCTGCAAATACCTGAGATTCTCCACTGAGGCTTACTTCCTCATCCCAGGAGCATACTTGGGCCTTTTCCAGGGCAAGTCAGCAGAGCCAAAGAGTTAATGCCCCTGGAAGTAGCCTTCAACCAATGGCAGGCGGTGAGTTTGGGGACAAATACCTCGGTTCCCTCTCCCCTTAACGCATATTCCACAGTCTCCCAGAGACTCCCGTCAGGTTTGATTAGAGCTGCAGTTGTTTGCAGGGTCACTCTGGCAGTGTTACCCTGGTTGGTGAGTGGGGGTGTCCATACCTTCTCTTTCCCTCTCACCT
This sequence comes from Tamandua tetradactyla, assembly GCF_023851605.1. Classification (NCBI taxonomy): domain Eukaryota; kingdom Metazoa; phylum Chordata; class Mammalia; order Pilosa; family Myrmecophagidae; genus Tamandua; species Tamandua tetradactyla. Next base: position 10,045,924 of record NC_135327.1, on the reverse strand, counting down.
CCCCACTCACCAACCAGTGTATCTTAGGATTATCTTCCCAAAAAACCTGCTTGCATTCACTCCTTGTCTCAAAGCCCACTGATAAAACATTTGCCTCCCTCTCGATTCTTTGCACATGCTGTACTCTACTCGTGGCACAGCATGTCCTTGTTCTATGCCTTCAATGTCTCATTCCCTCTGCAAAGTCTCCCATAAATCCACCACGAGTTGTTGCTATTTCTTCTAGGCCTTTGTCCAATGTTTGTTGAGTGACCATTTTTCTGCAGACCTTGGCCCATCTCTCTGTGAAGGGCTTCTCCAGCTGCATCGTGCTCATCTATTTGAATGTCAGGCTCCTCTACCAGCCAGCAAGGACCAAGGTATCTAAGCCCAGGCTGCCTTCTGCTTGCAGGAACCTGTGTACAGAGAAGGCACCCCTTGTGCTTCAGCTCCAGCCTCACCAAGAAGCCTGAAGACTGATCCATGCGAGTTAGCTCAGAGGCTTAGCAGGGCCCTATGTATCAACCTCTAAATGGGGGTATTTGTTGCAGAGCCAGCAGTAACGGGGGGACTTCCCTTTGCAGGGCTGATGGAGGCTGTGCTGATCTGCTCTAGCTCTGACCATCTGGGCATTCATGGTTTCCATTAGAGCCAGGAGATGGGCACATTACAGAGATGACAAACTGAGGCTTAGAGCAGCCGGGTAGGCAGAAAAGCTTCTCAGTGAGCGAGGGTGGTACAGGGGACAGAGTGCAGGCCTTGGGGTCAGATGGACCTGCATGCAAATCGAGTTTCACCACCGGCTGGCTGTGAGCCCCAGGGCACAGTTTCTCAGATTCTTCTTCTGTACAAGGGGGATACTAAACAGCCACCCCAAAAGATGTTGTGAGGAGTGAAAGGAAGACTGTGACGATAAGAGACCTCGAGTTATCGCAGGCATGTCGTGCTTAACAGTAAAAACTAACACTCTCCCATTTCCTTTGGGTCTTGGGCTCTCTGACTAGGCAGGGATGTGCCTGGAGATCTGCCTCACCCTTGAGGGCAGGGCTGTGCCCACCTCTCTCAGAAGCCCCAGTATCTAGCTCAGGGTCTGGCACATCGTAGGTACTGAACCAGTCCTTGGCACCTAGAAATGCCAGTTCTTCCATGTCCCTTTCTTCTCCTTCAACTAAGATAGGAATACTATTCAAAGATCCCTCTCAGTTGCCATTCACCATGTTTGGATGCCTTCAGTGATGAAGAACTCACCACCTTTCATCATTGGTGGAAGTCGCTGCATCATAGACCCTCAGAGTGGCCAGGGCCTTCCTAGTTTCCATAGGTGGTCTCACCACCTTCGACTTCTCCCACTACTCAGGTCTTTTCTGTAGGATGCCCCCACTCATCAGTTTCTGTTCCATGGAGCTTCTCCATGGCCAGGGCTGCAGGTGGCTGGCATCTTGCCACCCCCGACCCCAGCCTACCCAGGACTCACCTCTGTCTGCACTAAGTTGACCCTCTGGGCTCGGAGCTCACGCACGCAGTTGAAGATGTCCACCACCCCTTCGTTCTCAGCCATGTCAAGCATGGTGTCGATGGCAATGAAGCAGCCAGTCCTCCCAGCTCCAGCGCTGGAAGAGAGGAAGTGGTGGGTGTTGGGGCTCTGGGGGCGGGGCAGCCCCAGGGAGGCCCCTGCCACTCAGCCCTGTCCCTCAGGGCACTGTGGAGGGGCAGTCCAACATGGCGGTCATCAGATGGTACTGCCTGAATCCCAACTCTGCCCCAGCTTTCTCCTTTGTAAAATGGCAGAGTAATGCTTGCCTTTGGGAGCCTTGTTTTTATTTCATTTCTCTAACAAACACTTACTCAGCACTTACAGTGTGCCAGACACGAGTCTAAGTGCTTTACAAATGTTACTAGTAGGTTGTTAGGAGGTTTCTCACCCCATTTTATGGGTGAGAAAACAGAAGCACAGACAGTATACCTTGCCCAAGGTCACCAGCTGGTCAGAGGTAATGCTGGGACTTTCTTCCAGGCTGTCTGGCTCTAGAACCTGGGCCCTTAACTGTTTCCTCTCTTAACAATATCTATAGCACATAATGCATGCTTAGACGTTGTTCATGCATGCAGTTTCTTCATCTGATGGATACAGATCACACATGGAATAAAACACTGGACTCTGGAACATTGCAGATGCTTAACAAACATGTCTTTTGTCCCTCCCTCCCTCCCTTCCTACTTGCCTCATTCTCCCTGCCCCCTCTCTTTTTTTCTTTAGCAGAAGTGTTGAAAAATGAAAGCCAAGAAAGAGAAAGAAGAGAGAGAATAGAGAAGAGGAGAGTGAGAAACAGGAACCAGAATCCCCTGAGGGGTCCCAAAGGCAGAGAGTGAATTCTGGTGCCCCCTGTATAAGCGCTGGGTTTGCTCCACCTGGACCTGCTTCCCTGGAATCATCAGTCAGTGAAACAACGACAGCCCTGAGCCCCCCGGCAGGTACCCAGACGCCCGACACAGACTCTGTCTCTGAACACCGGTGGCTTCCTTTAGAGAGAATCACAGACCAAGTGCAAAATAGCAAAAGAACTCGACAGTGCTTCCTGGATCCTGGCCAGCCCTTCCCAGATTAATGCTGGATTCTACAATCATGATACTGAAGTCAGAGACAAATGGAATATTTGCCTTCAAATGCATACAGCTTTGGAAATTGAGGCCAGGCAGACTGTCAAGGAGACACAATTTAGCTGCATTTTCACATCTTGTGTCTCTCACAGAAACAGCCACTATCTAACAATGTGGAAATCAAAGGAAATGCAGAGGATGACCGGTGGAAGAGGAAAGGAAGGCAATACTGGCTAATCACAAAGCAGAGAAAAATGGATCAGTAGGGAAAATCCCCCACCATGATCTGGAAAGCAAATCCAGGGGAACCTATTGGGAATCTTCTGGAAGGCAAACTCATGCCAAGCAGAGTCGTCTTCCATGGGGAAATTTCAGAGTTTGAATTGAGTGGAGCCTGACTCGTATTTGGGTCAGAAAAGACCTCCCGCTTCCACCACCCCCCGAGTGGGACTCAGCAGGCAGGGCCACAGCTCCTCAGGTAGAGTACACGGTATCCACTCTTCCGCCTCTCCCTGAAGTTTCACCCTCAACACATTTTAGGGGAAAGAACTAGCCTGAGTTGACTTTGAATCTTGGCTGCACACCAGTGTGCAGGTTTGGCCTCTGTGAGTGTGCCTTCTCCCACGTGCAACTTGCCCCAGTCTCAGGGTCCTCACTAGAAGTGAGCTGTGCTCATACTCGGTTGCATACTAAGCACGTGACATTTGGGGTCAGACTTTTCTGGGATTGAATCCTGGTTCTACCACTTACTGGCTGTGCTTGTTCTTTCTGGATTTCAATATCCTCGTCCATAAAATGAGGTTGATAATGAATAGGCCTACCTGGTAGCCCTAATGGCACGACACATGTAAATTGCGTGAAATTATGCTTTAAAATAATGCTTTTAAACTCCTTAGCCAGATGCCTGGTGAGGGAGCAAATTCTCAATAAAGTGTTGCTGCTTATATTCAGCAAACATTTCTTGAGCACCTACTATCTGCTGGATGCTGGGATTGGGATGGGATATGAAGCTGAGTAAGTTGTCATGAAATTCAAGGTAGAGGGCACAGGCGGATGCTGTAGAGGATATAGGCAAGATGCTTTGAGGGCTCAAGAGGTGTGACAAGGTCTATCTCCTAATCCTCAATTGGCCCATCTGTGAAATGGGGGCTCTAATTCTCACCTCATCGTGTAGGGAAGATAAGTGTGATGCTGTTTGAGCTGGGCTGGCTCTGAGATGCCCACAGTTACCCACTCTCTCCTGTTCCCTTGACTGCAGGGAGTAGGACAACTGGAGGGTCTGCAGCGGTGGGCTGGGCCCAAGGTCAGGCTGGAAAGAAGAGGCATCAGGAAGGAGGGAGCCCAAAGGCCAGCCGGTCTTCAGGTCTGGATTGTCTGCCCCTCCCCCAATTCTTCCTGTCCTTCAGAGGACGCCGTCTCCATTTAGGAGGATGCGGAGATGTGCGGCTCATCCCCACTGCCACTTTCTAGGTCAGAGCTGGAAACCTCTCTTCTCTATAATGAGGGGAAGCCTGATGCTGCCCATTTACTCTCCACTAAGGACCCTGCAGGCCAGCAATTGATTTTTAAAACAACAGAAATGAGGAGAAGCACGTTTGGACGCAGGCACCCTGCGGCCGGGTCACAGAGCTGAGGGATGGAGTCTGGAGAAAGGCAGATTAAATATCCCATTTTATATCCCTGTGACCCTGATGGAGTGTTTACCTTATCAGCATCTCCGTTTTCTTATCTGTAAAATGGGAACAGTTATAATGCCCACAAGTGAAGGACATAAGGTTGGCAAAGTACATATGGTAGATGTAAGCAGACGCCTCGGGCCTGGCTCATGTCCCCTGAGCCTTTACTGTTTCAGAACGATCGTGTCTGCTCTACCATTACTGCTTCTGCTGCTATTTAGAGCTTGGGACCAGACCCCCTCAGAAAGGGCTGGAAACGGGGCCTATATGCCTGGGACCCTTGAAGGCAGAGATTAAAGGCTATTGGAGAACACAGCACCTCCTCACCGAGAGAGCAGAGCTGCAAAAAACGCGCTTTGGTGGAGGGGAGGGGCCTTGACTTACCTGCAGTGGACAACGATGGGCCCCGCCTCTGGGGGGTTGAGGAACTTGACCTGGCGGACAAAGCCCAGGAGGCCGGTGGCATAGCAGGGGACCCCGTGATCAGGCCAGCTGGTGAAGTGGAAGAGGCGGAGCTCTCGGATCTCGTGGTAGCCTTTCTGAGGAGAGAACGGGCCTCTGTTCCTCCATCTGCTCCCCCACATCCTCAGCCTCCCCTCACCCATGGGGAGCTGCAGCTGTGCCCCCAGAAACCAGTCCCCCCGCTGTCCAGGGAGGACAAGGTCCCCTTGGGGTTGATGGGTGTTACAGGGCTGAGAGAGCATGCGACTGGAGAGGGGAATTAGATAAAGTGAAACAGATCACTCTTCTGCGGGACTTCTCAGAGCCTTTAGTGGATCCCCAAGAGGTGTAGGTAACACCCACAGTGTTTCCCAAACACATCTGGCTAGAGAGCCCTTTTTTGACAAGCGGTCCATGAGATCTGCATTCAGCAGAACAAGCTAGGAGAAATGTGGGCCTTAAAATCAAGTTCAAATTGTAGACAGAGGGGTATGTAGCCTTTTGGTGCCCGAGATCTGGTGCCCTCTGGTTTTTCAGACCTGTCTATGATAGTCCTCATGGCTTCTAAACTTAAAAAGGAGCAGAACTTTTAATCAATTACATTCTTGCGAAGAATTCTAAGATGTGGAACAAATGGTGGCAGAGCTCTGACTGGCACCGCTCCCTTTCACCAGCCCTCAGAGTCACACACATGGCCAGCCAAAGTGTGTCTCCTGGACTGTCCCATGGCTGGCTTACCCCGCCAGGCCTTTGCTTGCACAGTTCATTGATGTACTTTTTAATCCTTACCAGTCTGCTGAAGATACGTAGAGAGCACGGAACAGGAGGAATCTGTCCATTCCTCCAGTTAAAATATATTCCTTGAGAGTTGCCTGGGTCCAGCCTTGTGCTAGGTGCTAGGAAGGTGGACAGAAAAGCCACAGCCCCTGTCCCTGGAACACCTCATGGGCTAGTGGGGGAAGTAGATAATTTGACTAAAGTGCATGAGGGAGTATCAGGTAACACGACCTGGGGAAAGGAGAAATCAGAGAAGGCTTCCTAGAGGAGGTGATACCTGATTTGGGTCTTGTAACATATCAGTAGTGAAAATAATAACTACCATTTATTAAGTATTTATTATGTGCCAGCCATTCTTCTGAACACTTGAATGTATCATTCATTTAATTCTCATATTACTATCTCTATTTCATGGTTGAGACTTGGAGAGGCTAATGTGCCCAAGGTCACACAGCTAGTAGGGTATGAAGCTGCAGTTTGAACCCTGACTTTCTGGCTTCACAGTCTGCATCCCTACCCTTTGCAATATACTGCTTTGTATTAACCAGATGATGAAACAGAGGGGCTCCTAGGTGGGGGGCAGCAGGGACAAAGGCATGGGGGCAGGAATTAGCACGCTGTGTGCAGAGAATCAATCACTCTAGAGGAAAGTGGGAGACAGGCAATGGCAGGCAAGGGGACTGGGGTGTGGGGCAAAAGATGGGTGCTGGGCCCTGGGAGGCCATGGGGCCTCCATTAAGGATCTTGGGCTTGACCTCATTAGCACCGGGAAGTCTAGACAGCTTGCACAGATGGTTTCACAGAAGGATGAGCGCATCATTGGACTTGCATTTTGGAGGGATTATGCCACCTGCCATCTGCAAGACGGACTGGGGAAGGTGCTGGGGGGTTGTCGCCCGCCCAGATCCCCTTTCCTGGGTTGGTGCAACCAGCCCCAGCTACTCTGATTGGTGGCCACAAACAGCTACCAGTTACCCCCTTCTACAGAGAACTGCCCTCTGCTGAGGGGAGCCACTTCATTTGGGGGCAGCTGCCATGCATGATTGACATGGGAGGGGGGCGACCAACTGCTCTGGTTTGCCCGGGACTGAGGGGGTTCCCAGAACCCAGGACATTCAGGGTCAAAACCTGGACTGTCCTGGCAAACCAATGGGGGTACAGAAGGCCCTCTTGCCTCGGGGTGGTACCGACTCTGCTGCAGAGCTTCCCGTGGGGTCTTGCTGGCGCAGGTCTCCAGCTGAACCCACAGCCTTGCTCACCTCCTTCTCCTGCCCTGTCCTGCCTCCCTCAGCCTTGCTCCCGAGAGCACCGCCCACATACCATCAAGTGCACCCAAATCCCTGCCTCAGGCTCTGCTTCTAGGGAACCCAGACTAAGCCCGGAGCAAGGCAAGAGTCCGCGAGCCCTGTTGGGAGGCTGCTGCAGAAGTCCAGGCAGAGACCTGGCGTAAGGCCAAGATGGGCGAGATGGAGAGGGAGAGGAGACAGTTTCCAGAACACTTGGATCTCATTTTTTCACTCCATCCTCCAAGTCAACCCAGTCCTGGGAAGGCTTGTTAGGGCAGCATCCCTTGGGCTGTAACTATTTTTCAAGGATCCTCTCTTTCTGATGGGACTGTGCTTTCTTCCAGGGCAGACAACTTGTGCCAGTCTGATTTGTGGTGGACCCCAGAAAAGCCATATCCTTTAATCCCATTCAATATTGCTGGGCGGGAGCTCTTTGATTGTTCTCATGGAGATGTGACTCTCCCAATTATGGGTGGTAACTGTTGATTAGGTGGTTTCCACGGAGATGTGTCTCCACCCGTTCAAGGTGGGGTTGCTTCCTGGAGCCCTTTTAGAGGGAACCATTTTGGAAAAATCTCAAGAGCCATGAGAGTCACAAGAACCCAGGTAGCCAGAGGCCTTTGGAGATAAAGAAGGAAAATGTCCCCAGGGGAGCTTCATGAAACGAGAACTCTGGATAGAAAGCAAGCAGATGTCACTGTGTTCAGTATGCGCCCTCCCAGCTGAGAGAGAGAAACCCCAAACTTTCTCAGCCTTCCTTGAGTGAAGGTGACTTCTTGTTGGTACCTTAATTTGGACATTTTAACAGCCTTAGAACATGTAAACTTGAACTTAATACATTCTCCTTTTAAAAGCCATTCCATTTCTGGTATATTGCATTCCAGCAGCTTGTAAACTAAAACACAACTCTTTCTATTTATTTCTGGAGCACCGGCTCAGCAACTGAGCTTGTAACCTAAAAAGCCTGTGCACTGTGGCGATGCTGGCTGAGTCAGGTTAATCCTCGGAGGCTGCTGGGGTCTTCTAGGGCAGCTCCCTAGGGGTATTACCTTCCTGGTGATTGTTTAAAAGAAAAACAAGACCAACCGACAACACCTCGATGTGCTGTGCTGGCCGCGATTCTCTGAGCTTTCCCAACTTGAGGTCTGAGACCCACGATGCACCACCGTGTTAATGGATACTCAAGTGTGCGGCAGCTATGGTTGGGGTCCATCAGACCCTCTTCCCTGGGCTGGTGCAACCAGGCCCCAGATGCCGGGTGTCTGGACTGCTGGTGACTCCAGAAGAAGGGCCCTCAGCTGCCAGGAGCTGGAGGGTTCCCCTAGTCCTGGGGGTGGAACACACAGGGGCCACAGCCCTCTCTGGCTTCTTTGCCTCAAAGGGTGGTGGACACCTCCACCGCATCAATGCTCCAGAGGCCCCTACAGGTTGGGGCTGGCTAGAACGTACCTGACACCTGCCCTTGCTCACTCTCTCTGCTTCTCTTGCGTCCTCCCTCCTGAGCAAGTTCTTCCTGAGAGCAGCTCCTCATACATCACTCACGTGCACCCGAACCCTTGCCTCAGGCTCTGCTTCTGAGGGACCTGGCCTAAGACACGCCCACGTCCCTGATGGCCCCGGCAGGTCAGCAGCACCCTGCTGTCTTCCCCCCTCTTGTGGAGGCAGCCCACCTGCCTCCTGACCTCTTCACTCGCATTGGAGGTGCAGGCCTTCGGGAGCATGGGGGCTGGGGTGAGGGGCCGGGGGCCAGCGGCAGGTCCCGCCCCACAGGCCTGCATGCGCACCAGTCTATGCAGCAGCCTGCGGTGGCCCTGCCACCGACCTACGGACCAGAGCGCACGGTCTCAAAGCGCCGGCGTCCCCAGAGCTTTTGCATCCTCGCGCTGTGGACCCCTCGCTCTACTAATTTGGTGCTTTTAGAAAACAGCAGCCACGGTGGGGTAGGAGGGGCAATGGCTTGAAGCTGGGGACCAAGGTGTGAATCCTGGTTCTACCATCTTCTGACTGGGTGACATTGGACAAATGACCTAAAGCCTGTGTGCCTGTAAAGTGTGGTTAATAATGCCCGACTCCTGGGGTTATTGGGAGGCTTAAAGAAGTTAATTTATGCAAGCACTTCAAATAGCATTTAGTTTAGTAAGTGCTCAATAAATGTTAGCCATCATTATAATAATAACTATATGATAATGACTGTATAATTAAATTATAAATATAATAATCATTATGATTTGCAATCTCCCTTTGGTTCATCAGGCTCCCACCACCGTCTTCCTTTTAATGTTTAGACTAGTATTTCCCCATCTCAGATCATTGGCATTTGGGCTGGATAATTCTTTGTGTGGGGACTGGCCTGTGCATTGTAGGATGTGTAGCAGCATCCCTGGCCATTTCCCACGAGAAGTCAGTAGCATCGCCCATCTCCTAGCTGAGACCATCAAAAATATCTCCAGACATTGCCCAAAGTCCCCTGGGGGACAAAACTGCCCCTAGTGGGAAACCACTGGCCTTCAACATTTTGAGATCTTTTCCTCCTCCGAGACTTTTGTCTGTTCATTTCCCTCCACCTGTGATAGCATCCCCTGCCCCTACCTGTCCCCTTCCATCAGCTGTTACCCTCCCATCCTTCATTCTCTGCCTAAATGCCTCCTCCTCGGGGCAGGGTGGGGGGGTGGGCATCCTCTCTGACCACCTCATCTGCAGGTTGATTTCTCTCTCCACCCCTCGCATGGTTCTTTCCTGATGTTTACCCCAGTATGTGATGACCTCATTTATTTCTCTGTTGACTCCTGTTTTCCCTCCCACTAGATGTGTGATCCGCTGAAGCAGGGCCCGCGTCTGACTCGCTGATCCAGCCTGGTGCCCAGCACAGGGCCGGGCAGGGGGCAGGCCCTCGGGACCACGTGCTGCCCGTGAGTGAACCAGCCGGCCGGCCGGCCAGGCTGCACGGCCAGGAGAAGCTTACCTTCTGCACCGTGAAGGTGCGAATGACGTATTCTGCCAGGGGTTCTGTTTCGATCAGGGTGACTTTAATGTCTCCGTAGACCTCAGTGTCATCTGGCCAGTACCGCACACATTTCACCTGTGGCCACGTGAGAGAGAGAGAAAGGATGGAGACAGGGGCATGTGAGCGAAGCTGGTGGCTGGGTAGGAGCAGCTACCTCAACTGGACTTCCCGTTCAAACACACCCAAGGGCGAGTTTGGTGGAATTTCAGTCCAAGGGGGCCTCAGTCCACCAGCGATCAGCAGACCGAATGGGGTCCAGCTCACTCCCTAGAGGAGCTGGAGATTTTGGAAATAATAGCGGTACCTTCTTTTGCCAAGCTCCTTATAATGTTCAAATCCCTTATCACACTAAGTGATCAAAGAGAGCTATGTGAAACAGGCATGTATTATTATCCCCATTTTACAGATGAAAATAATAGTCAAGTTTAGAGGTTTGGTGACTGGTGCAAGGTCATATGGCCAGTTTTCTACCTTTGGCTGGGTCCTCTTTTTGCTCTATCAGGCAAGGGCAGCCAACTCTTATCAGCTGAGCAGAGATCAGAATAAGACTGGAAACAGTGAGGAGGTGAAAGCAGAAGGGGTTGGGAAAGGGACATTATTAGTAAGAGGAGGTAATTGGGGGCTGGAAGAAGAAAGGCTCTCATTTGGGAAAAGGAAGGAAGGTGCTGGGCTCAAAGGGATGGCTCTGCATCTCCTCTCTGCCCCTGCCAGTCAGTGCAGATACTCGGGACAAGCCATGCCCACATTGGACTCTAGGTCACTCTCCGCAGGAGGGAAAAGAGATCGTTTTCCCCTTAAAAGAACAAAAGCATTACCATTCCGGGGGACGCCGCGCGGCCTAGAGTGGCATTTCCCACAGTGTGTTCCGCTGGGTGCTAATAGGTGTTAGGTAAAAACAAGAAACAAAACAAACAGAAAAGGTTTTGCGGTCAAATGAGTTTGGGAAATGCTGGATTAAACAACGTTCAACAGGCCGCCTTGCTATAGGACTCCTCAGCTCCTTGAATGTGCTAATGCTAATGTGTTTTCCAACTCTCCCAAAGGGGCGCAGAGGATACAGCATTTCCCAAACGTATTTAACCATGGAACCCTCTTCTCACTAAGGACCCTGCAGGCTAGCATCCCATGGAACCCACTTAGGGAAATACTGACTCCTGTGCAATGAACTTTGTGGTCAAATGGATTCAAGGCCTGGCTCTAACACTCAGTAACCGTGCAGCTTCCTGAAAGTGATGAAACAAACCTCTCTGAGCCTCGGTTTCCTATCACTAATGATAACTAACACCTGTTGACTGATGCCCTATTTCAAGCACTGTTCTAAGAACACTTTGCATGTATTGTTTTAATTACCTGTCATCACCATCCTATATAGTAGATGTTATCTTAGCCCGATTTTACAGATGAGGAATCTGAAGCTCAAAGAGGCTAAGAAAATTGTCTAAGGTCAACTGTTAGTAAGTGAGGGAGCCAGGATGTAAACTCAGGCCATCTCAATAATTACCAGGAAAATTACCTTGCGCGATTGAGATAAAATGAGTCAAAGCCCAGTATGCGTTTGGCACTGTGCCTGGCTCACGGAAGGGATTCACTGAGAGATTGTCCCCTTGTCCCCTCCCCACATCCAATTTGGATTCAGTCTATCCATCCAGGGAATCAGTCTCCAATGCAGGTCATTTGTAGGAAAGGCTGAAATTTGTCTTTGAATTCTCGAATTCTGGGATGGCCTTTTTTACTCATGGTAGCTGCTGCGCCCTAGGCCAAGCCAGAGCCCCTGGGGAGCAGTGCTGAGTGGAGAGGCCACAAGCTCTGCAATAAATGTCAAGGGTCAGAGGTCATGCCAGGTTCTGGCCAAGTGGCTTCAGGGAAGTCGCTCCACCCCTCTGTGTCTGCTTCCTCATCTCTAAAACTGGGGAATGGACTCAAGAAGAATGGACTCAATGATTTTCTCCTGGCCCTATCTTTTAGGCCTTGTCCATCCACCTTTACTGGATTATGACAGGCCATTTAGATTCTCACTTTATCCTCTACATGGAGGCTGAGACTCTTTTTCTTATGGATTATCTGGTTCTTACCAAGACAAAAAGTTACATACCCACTTTTTTACTTAGCTCATATAATTAGTAGAGAGGGTCTCTTAATTCTAGGCAATTCTGCACACTGCCTTCAAACCCAGCATCCCAACCCACCCACAATGACACGGCTTCCAGGCAGGGAAAAGCAAGCTAGGAACAGCAGTCCTATTTCTAACTCCTAGGAATAGCTATGGACGCCATAGGAAAGAGTCTCCATAGAGAAGAGAGGGAGATTGAGCCCTGAGCCCTAATGAATATCAACATTTAGAGGTCAAGGATGGAAGAGAGACCAGCAAAGGGTCAAATGCTGGTAGAGGTTGAGGAAGATGAGAACAGAGACGTGGCCATTGGATTTGCCAACAGGAGGGATTGTAGCGATATCGACAATATCACTACTGGTGAAATGAAGGGAGCAGCGAGGCGGGCGTGGGGAGAAACAATGGGAATGGAGACTTCGAGCCTGTGTGGGAGGGCTTTAAAGTTTAGCAGAAAAATGGGGACTTGAGAGTACTTTCTGTTCTCCCGTTTTGGCTTTTTAAGATGGAATGTACTCAGTACGTTTGTGCACCGATGGGGAGCTCTAGCAATGCGGAAGAGATTTGTTTTTCAAGGGAGAGGGGGTAAATGAGAAAATTCTCGAGCACGATATGTGAGACACATCACTGGGCTTGCGTTTGTAAGGGCAGAGACAGTCCTTCCTTTGCATTAGGTTAAGCCTTAAGAAACTGTCAATATTTGACCATTTTTGGTCAACAAAAACAGCAGTTTCATGTGGTCCAACCTGAGAGCAGGGGAAGAATAACAACCTATGATAACAGGTCAGAGATACAAGCAGGACTGGGCCGGGGGGGAGATGGAAGCATTCCATCTCAGGGCTTTCACTTCCTTAAAATATATGAGATGACATCATCAACGAAGAGTGAGGGTGGAGAAAGAGATGAGGGGGATCGGAAAGGAAAGGACATCCCCTGAATGTCAAACAGGAATGATGGTGACTTCCTGATAGGTTGCGATGAGGCTGAAATATTGACTGGGAGGCACTTAGCACGATGCATGGAACAGAGAAGATGCTGAACAGCACAGCTCCACCAACCTCCACCTCTGTAACTGCAGGAGAGGCTTACCCTGCCCACTTCTACGAGGTTCGTGACCATGACGATGCTGGCTGAGTTCTCCTGCCAAATCATTCTCCAAAAGTCCTTCACCGTCTCCTGCATTGGACCTGCCAAAAGAAAAAGTCTTAGGGGCAGAGGCTGCATGTGCAAGGAAGCAATCAAGAAAACTTTTCTTCCTGGTTAGTCAAGGCTCCACGTAGAGAGTGAGGCCAGGAGAGATCCCGGTTGGCTGCAATGAGAGGGCTCAATGGACATTTTGAAGACTGGACTCTGGAATTTCAGTGAGAGACAAGAAGGATACTGGGATTGGGAGGGAGGAGGGGCAGAATTCTTACAGGCATGGTATTTTTCATAGCTGCCTAATAATCTATAATATGGAGGCACCATACTTTAATCAATCTCTCAAGCGTTGGGAACCTTAGATTGTTTTCACATTTTTCTATTATAAGCAAGACTGTGAATAATATCTTTACAGGTATATCATTGTCCATATTTATAATTATCCAAGGACTTTCTTCCTGGAAGGGCTTGAAAGGTCTGATTCTATTTAAGTCTTCTGATAACGTATTGCCAAATTCCTTTCTGGGGCACGTGCCATCCAGGAGATTTGGTCCTTATCAGCTACCTGAGCTGCAGCCCTGGAGGGGGCTGCTGTTGGAGCACGCCTCAGATGCATGGTTTTGGTCTTCTCTGCCTGGGCCCTCTCTCTCCTGCCTTTTTCTTAGTGTTACCTCCTTCCCTGCCAAACAGCCCTTCCACTCTGTGACTTTGTAGCTCATGGAAGATCATTCCTCTCCTCCAGTGAAGAGTTAGGAACCTTGCGTGTAAAAGGAGAGTTGGGGTAACAGGTTCAGGGGAGAGGGCAACAAGGCTTGAGGCTGTCATTTCCCAGAGAGCCTTCTTCCCTGGAGCCCTTGAGATGCCTCCGAGGACTGGGTGGAGGGAGGACACGTACCTTGAGTTGCGATGTAGTGCCGCGGCCGGTGGTATCCCTGGATAAGGGGAGAAAAGCACAGTAAAGGGCCTGGCCTCAAAGCTTACCATCAGCATGTGCATCTTAATCACTCTCTCCAAGTTTTGGTTTTTACCATGGGAATCGCATTAGGTATTTCCCAGAGCAGTGTCAAAGATTAACTAAGAAAATGCATGTCAAGTGCTGAGAAACTCACTAAATGTTCACTGTTATTAATCATCGTTACTTGTGAGATTGCCAAGCAGACTTGCCTTGGGAACTGGGAGCAAAAATATGGCGGGTAGCTCTGCAAATGTGCCCGAAAAGGGGTGGAGAAGGAGCATTTCTGGTTTGTGGGAGAGGGAAGTGAAAGGTCTTTCCTGAGCCACTATTCTATGTGCAACACTGGGCAAGGCCCTGCATTGTTGGCTTCTTGCATTAGTAACAAAGAGGAAAAGAAGATTGGAAAGGATGTGACGTTGCTTTCCCATGCTTTGTTCAGCAGAGAGGACCAGAGGTGTGACCCAGGGACCACAGAGTCACTTTCTGATTCACAGACCGGTTTCTGATTTCCTTGTACATTTCGGAGTGCTCTGATTGGCCCTGCTGTGCCCTGTCCTGGGGTCACCCTGTGCTCCCTAACCTTAATCACTGGGGAAGAGGTTGACGATAACCCACTTTTTTCCCCCCTGGGCATGGCATATATGGAAGGTTTCCTTTCTTTTTACAAAGAGCAAATACATTATAGTGGGTGTTTGAGTTTTGGAGACAGGCAGAGCTGTGCTTAATATAGGACATCGAACTTAATTAGTATTTATTGAGTAAATGGATGAATAACTACGTAAATAAATCCACCGATACCAAAGACGGAGGCTATTGGTGCAGAGGTTGTTGATGGATGTAGTCAGGGAAGGTTCTCCAAGGAGGGGATTGAAAATTGAGGAAAAACCTGAATGGAGTGAGAGAAAACCAGCCGGTTATATGGAGACAGGCCCAGCAGGCAGAGGCAGGGGCCATGCTAAGGCCTCTGGGTGGGAAGAGTTGCTGTTTCTGAAGAAAAGCATGCAAACCAGCCAACAACGGGGAGAGGGGAAGAATCTGTGGAAATACTTGCCGCAGGGATGAAATGGTCAGAGCAGGTGTACCCAAGGTATCTGATTCCACAGGTGAAATGTGAAATTCTTGCTCAGAATTTCATCCTTTTGACTTTCAAGTATATAATAATCCTCCAAACCACGATTTAAACCAGAGGGTCTTTTGTCTTCCTGCTTGTGTGTAAAGGGGATGCGACAACCTACCCCAAAGATGGACTCATGCATGCCTCTGCCAAACAGCCTTTGTTGAAAACTGTACCCAGTACCGCGGATACAGAGAAAAGTGCCATGACCAATGGCCCAGGAGAAGATAAGTTGAATGTGATCCCATGAGAATGGGGGCTGCACCCACCTCGCTCCCGGCTGTGTTCCCAGCACACAGGAGATGACCGGGACCATCCTCCTTGGCAAATAGGTGTTGAGTGAATGAATGCTGTGTGCCCGTCCCCGCACTGGATTTGAATAAAGACACCCTCTCTGATCTCCAAGAGTCTGTACAGTCTCCAAAGAGAAAAACATTCTAAACATGAGACTCCTCAGCATTGGAGATAAAAGGAAATGTACTGCTCAGTTGGGGCCCCCCTGGGGATTTGCCAGGAGCTGGTGCAGAAAACTTGCTAACCTTGAAAGAACTTTCAGTTCAAGTCCCACCTACGCAGCACACAGATACACTGCAAACGAGGCCTGGACCTGCCTCCATCTGTCTGTGAGCAACGGGAAAGAGGTTTGTATCCAAAAAAGCATTTAGCTCACTCTGCACTCATGCATCTGTTACTTACAAGGGACCCAGATACGATATTTATTTCCAGGCTGGTAATTTATAACAGATTCAAGTGGCCAATACATTCTCGGGTGTGCAAACAAACCAGTCTGCGGGTGGTTCAGACGGCAGCAGAGCCATCGCCTCCGGAGTCCCAGGCAGGGCTGGCCCCATCCAGCCCGTTCTCCAAATGGAGTCATGTTAATGAATCGTCAAGACCCAATTATGGATAGAGGATTCTAGCACGGGCAGTTAGCTCTTTGGAGAGCCAGGGAGGATTCTGGCTGCGGTGCAGGCAAGCGCAAAAGGGGGAGATCTGGACAGTATTCTAGGGAGTGATTGCTGGGAAACCCCCGAGACCCCAGGGAGTTTTCACTTTGCTGAAATATATATAGAGAGAGTTCATAATTAATGTGATTCTCCCACCCACTACCCCACAGAGTTACACTATGGCAGGAGGTGCTGTGCTAGGTTTCTTCCCTTTGTCCCTCCTTTTAATCCCTCTTTACCCTTCTATGCTCTGCTTTGTGTCCTGGGAGACTGACCTGCATGGACAGTGCCCTCTGGCTTCCAGTTGAGTTTGACTAATGGGGTTGTGCTGGTTTGAATGTATTATGTACCCTAGAAAAACCATGTTTGAATCCTGATCCAATCTCTGTGGGAGCAGCCCTTTCTTTTAATCCTAATTCAATATTGCAGGGTAGAAGCTTTTGATCAGATTATCTCCCTGCTCCCAATACTGGGTGTGGCCTTTGATTAGATGGAGATGTGACCCCACTCATTCCAGGTGGATCTTAATTAGTTTACTGGAGTCCTTTAAAAGGGGAAATATTTTGGAGAGAGACAGCAATGACAGAAGCCTCAGAGCCAACAGAGAGAGAGCCGACAGAAACTTCAGAGCACTGTTGATAGGCAGAGAATAGAGGCAAGGGTTTTGGAGATGCTTGGAGCTCAGCAAATGTTGTCATGAGATGTTAAGCAAGCCAGAACCTGGAGAGAGCCAAGGGAAGCCAAGAGATGAAGACCAGCCCCAGAGAAGTAAAGTGAGGAACCCCCCACAGGAACAGAGGCTGAAAGCAATGGAGCCCAGGAGCAAGGGACCAGCAGATGCCAGCCACGTGACCACCCAGCTGACAGAGGGGTTCCTGACCCATCGGCCTTCCTTGAGTGAAGGTGACCTTTTTTTAGTGTCTTATTTTGGACACTTTCACTTCCTTAGAACTGTGAACTTGAAAGTTATTAAACTTCCCTTTTTAAAAGCCACTACAGTTCTAGTACATCACATTCCAGCAGCTTACAAACCAAAACAGGGGTGAAGAGGCACAAGCTCAGAAGCCAGGAGGAAGTGAAGATGGGGCATGTTTTCTTCTAGGCCCCTCCTGCCAGGTCACCATGGGTTGGCTCTGCTGCTCTACCAAAGGCTTCAGCTCCTATCGGGCAGCCTGGCCCCAACAGCTCCTCTCACACCTTGCCCCTTTAGGCCAAGGGTGGTCAGAGCAGCTATTCTTGGTTTCCCTTGACCTTCCTACCCCCTTACTGAACTTTCCTCCTTACTGAACTCCATTTGAGTGATCTCTGTTTCCTACTGCGACACTGACAGATACTTTACATAGGTTATCACATTTCTATGGGGTGGTGCTATCAACTCATTTTACAGGTATTCGTGTTGTAGAGATTCTCTTGCAGTTGATGCAATTTCATTTGTTGCCTATAAAACATCAAAGTGCAGCTTGGCTCTGACTGCAGCCAGACACACACTCATCCTTGATTTAGGGGCTTATCTAGGAAAGTGACTTTCTCTGGGGATCTCTATTCAGATGACAAAGTCCAATACAGCAACTCAGGCCAGCAGACCCCATGCGGATCTAAGCCCTCAAGGCTGCCACACCCACCCAGACATAAGGAGGGTCCAGAAGAAGTGGCCAGAAGCAATTCAGTCTGGTTCAATATTCGCCGACCAAGTCCCCAGTGTGCTGGGTTCAAGGTGGAGCCCAGAGCACTAGACCAAGAGTCGCTTAGGTCCAGTTTCTATCCTGGTTCTGCCACTGACCAGCTGCATGACCTGGGCAAGCACTGTAATCTCTCTAAACCTTAACGTCTCCATTTGCAAAGTGGAGTGATAATACCTATCCTCAAAGGTTATTGAGAGCTCTCGGTGAACTGATTCATTTAAAGCTACCCAACCTAGGGCCCAAGACTCAGCAAGTGGAAGTTGCTGTTGTCATTGCTTTACTGCTCGTATTAAAGGCAGAGCCCACGTGGGGGTGGCCGCCGGATTCAAACTTCTGTCCTCACTCCCTCACCTCTGAGCTGTGTGGTCCTGGACAGGTTACAGAACCTCAAGAATCTCAGCTTCCTCATCAGGGAATAGGAAGTAATGGCACTTACCTTGGGTGGTTATCAGTAATTCTTAGGTGATTCTAAATCCCTCTTCCTTGGTTGACTCTTACTCATCCTTTAAGACCACACTGAGCCATCATCTCCTCCAGGAAGCCTTCATTGACCACCCCACCCCACCCCTGTGCCTCCTCCCAGGCTTTGGTTTTCCTTCTGCTCCCATAGCCCTTTTCTCTGTGAAGATCTTTTTTCATCTGACACCCTCACTTTTAGACTCTAAGTCCTTTTTTTAGGTCAGGGATCTGGTCTTAAGGGTCTACATACAGTGGAGTGTCTGTTCCGTGTTTGTGCAATGAGTGCTAATGAATGAGGGAAAGCCTGAAGGTGTGGATAGGTGAATGCTTGGAGTGCATTGGTCCAGGCTAGAGATGAGCTCTTAAGAACTGGTCAATACCTTGTGAGCTTTCCAAGAATGGACATGGTGGTAGAGATGGTCTATTCTGACCTCTGCTATAACTTCAGGCCCAATGGCTGACTACATAGTAATTCCATGTTAGTTAAAGTTCAGGTGGGGAAACAGAAACCACTCGGTGTTTCAGACAGACAGAATTCAATGTAGGGAGTTGGTTATACAGGTGATGGAGGAGCTGAGATGTCAAACAGGGGACCGTGGGGGACCCAGGGATTAGAAACAATAGCAGGGGGCTACGGCCACTTCTAGAGCTAGCAGAATGATGGAAGAAAGAGAAGTTTCCAGGGTCCAAGAGCTGGGACCACCTGGCAGAAGCTGTCACTCTGGTGGGTCTGCTTGATGGAAGCTGAAACCAGAGAGAAGACCCACCACATCTGAGCTGCCATCCATGGGAGACTGAAAGAAGAAGTATGCTGGCTTCCTCCTTCCTTTCATCCTGCAATCTCCCACAGGGGAACACTTCAGACAGACGCTGGCAGGGGAAATGCACCCTGCAGAGGTCCTAACCCCTGCCCCTGCGTGCCCCTGACACATACACACTGCAGAGCAGAGCAAGGGAAGGCCAAGGAATGGATCCGGGGCAACAGGCAAATGGTCAGAATGGGCCCCAGGTTATGGGGATTTCACAAAGCATGCCACTGTGATGCTGGCATGCCCATCTAGACTTCCATGCACACCTCGCTACCTCTTGGCTACAGCTTGATTCAGTCTCTTCCTTAGCCATCTCTAAAATACTAATCACTGAATCACTCTGAATGCTCTTTCCTAATTGGTTGTCCTCATTCTAGGCTCTTTTTCCTCTGATCTGTCTTACCCTGGATGTCAGATAAGCCCTCCCAAAGCTCACCTCTGAACTGGTCACCTCCTTGATCAAAAACTTTCAATAGCTTCCTCTCCCCTATAGAATAAATTCCATCATCCTAAGACTAACCATTTAAACCATCAAAGATCCAGCCCCAGGGCGGGCCGCGGTGGCTCAGCGGGCAAAGTGCTTGCCTGCTATGCCGGAGGACCTCGGTTCGATTCCCGGCCCCAGCCCATGTAACAAAAAACGGAAAAACAAAATACAATAAAACAAGAAAATGTTTAAAGATGTTTCCCTTTCTTCCTTCCTTCCTTCCTTCTCTCTGTCTTTCCTTTAAAAAAAAAAAAAAAAAAAAAAAATCCAGCCCCAACCTTATTTTCCATTCTCTGTTCCCCATTATATAGTCTCTGCTCCTCTCAGACTGCACTGCTGCATATTCTCCGCTTGCACTGTCCTCTCTAACCAGAGGCCCTCTTCCGTCTCTTTGATTTCTAAATTCTACCTGTGCTTGAAGCTTTGGTTCACATCACATTTGCAATCCTGATGGAAGAAGTGATTTTTTTCCACCTCGGAATCCCTGCAGCCTTATATATGAACTTCTGACACTTATCACTTTCCAGTTTGCCCTGGAATTATTGATGTGCACAACCTGTCTCCCTGCTAAGGTTTTCGAGGATACACAGAGGGTGGCATGTTTTCGCTTTAAAGATTACATAGCATCCAGCATCCAGTAGGCACGATTGAATTTTTGTTACATGAATGTCTGCACCTTAAAAATGAATGAATGAATGGACAAATGTATAAATGAAAAAACAGATGAACTGGTGACTCCAGCCAGCCTGAAAGAGGACCAACTTGGGTTATCCTGGGGACACAGGTTAGTGAGGATGCACGCCACTCTGAGCATGTTCTGGAAGCTTCTGGGGAAGAGGCTGGGGAACAGCCTCAGACCTAGAGCCTGCTGCAGCCGACTGCAGACCCAGCTGCCCGACCCCGTGCGGACACTCACATCAATGTAGTTGGCATTGATGTAGTCAGAGTGCGGGTCTCCGTCCAGCACCAGCAGCCGCACTCGGGAATGGTCATCTGCAGACAGAGCAGAAAACAAGGGCATTGTTGATCAAAGGCTCTGGGTGAGGAGCCAGCAATACCCTCCTCCCTTCTTTATAGTTGCCACTGATTGATTACTGCATGCCAAGTATCATGCTACATTTGCCCAAACGACCTCATTTAACCCTTAGCACCACGCTGAGTTACTCTCTGTTCAGAGAGGTTATGCCTTAAAAATAACCTGTCCCACTTCATACCCACTAGGATAGCTATTATGAAAACAAGGCAAAGAATGGAGAATAAAAGTGTTGGTAAGGATATGGAGAAACTAGTACTCTCGGGCACTGCGGGTGGGAATATAAAGTGGTGTAGCAGTTGTGGGAAACAGTTTGTCAGTTTTTTAACAAGTGAAACAGAATTATCACATGACCCGGCAATTCAACTCTTAGGTATATATGTCCAAGAATTGAAAACGGGGCTCAAACAGATAAGTGTACCCCAATGTTCATAGCAGTTTTGTTCACAATAGCTAAAAGGTGGAAGCATTTATGTTTATCAACGTAAATGGATAAACAAAATGTGGTATATACATGCAAACAGAATATCATTCAACCTTACAAAGGAATGAAGTTCCAATAACATGTAACAACATGGATGAACTCTTGGAAACATTACAGTAAGTGAAATAAGCCAGACACAAAAGTTCAAATAGTGTATGATTCCACTGAGGTGGAATCTCTAGAATAAATAAATTCACAGAGACAGAAAGTAGATTCGAGATTACCAGGGGCTGGGGGGAGGTGAAATGAGATTTACCTCTTAATGGGTGCAGAATTTCTGTTTGGAGAACTGAAAAAGCTTTAGTTTAGTAGTGGAAGGTGGTGCTGGAAGCATGGCACTGGAAAAATGATCAGTTGTAATGAACTGTTCATTAAAAATGGGTAAAATGGCAAATTTTATGCCCTGTATGTTACCACGACAAAAAGGACCTGTGACACTTTCTCTCTTTTTCCTGCTCATTCTTCTGACTCTGGTTTTGTCATTACTTACCTGGGTGGGTCACCTACCTCTTTAAATCTTAGTGATTTTATCAGTAAAATGGGGGAGGAAAACAATTTCTTGAGAGGGATGATGGCAAAGAGCCCATAGTAAAATAGTTACAGCATGATATGTCTTGTATCTGGCTTGAAGTGCTCTGTTTTAATGCTTGCTTAAAACCAGTAAATTTTTGTATTTTCTACATGTGCACAAATTGCTTTTCTTTTGCTTCTTAAGGTATTGTTGCAAATTGATTATCGGTCACAGAATTGTTATCAATAGTATCAGTAAAGTGAAGCTGATAAAATCATTGTAAAAGAGGCGATCAATAACCAAAAATCATGTTACAAAGAATACCTTGTTAACCACAATCCAGGCATAAACAAGATTTGTAAGCTTTAGTCAATGGCGCATTTGCCTCAAATAGGGCCAAATAGAAGCCACTACAGAAAAACCGGTATAGTGAGTCAGGATAATCCTCGATGATTAATTAAGTTGCGCTCTGACACCCTAAGTGATGCGTGCACGTGGTGGTGCAGGAAATGCAGCACGCTTGTTGGGAGGAGGGTCGCTGCATCACGCCATGGCACAGTTGCTGCACCCGCTGGCCAGTGCACCTTATTCTAAGGCAAGGGCCGTGTCTCTGGAGAGCTGTGGGCATCCCCCAGGGGCCTGGGGGTCAGGGAGGTCAGGTCAGCTTACTCTGCCAGACTGAATAGGGTACTTTGTAGTTACAAAGCATCTTTATTGCTACTGAAGACTCCTTGAGGGCAGGGGCATTATCTTTCCTGGTCTCTGTTCTGTCCCTGGCACCTAAAGGCCTGGCAGATGGCAGGGATTCGACAAGTCCTTGGTGAGTGTGTGAATGTATTACCTCATTGGAGTCGCACAAGGATTCTGTGAGAGAAGCAGGATGGGTTCTTTAGCCCCTGTTGCAAATGAGGAAACGGAGGCTCACAAAGCTTGCCTGGCCACACGGCCAGTGAATGATGGAGCTTGGAGAATGAGGGTCCCTTAACCCTGAGTTCACACACTACTCAGGAACCACTTCAAGTATACCCCACAGAGGGAATTAACGACAGAATTGATGGCCCGAATGATGAAAGAGTTGAGAAGCCAAATAAGAGAGTGGAGTAACTCAGAGATAAGCAAAAAACAGAGAGGCACTGTCTCCTCTGGGGTTGCGGGGACAGAGGAGGAAGTGAGTTACCAGAACCAGGAGCTGGGGCCTCCTGGCAGAAAGTGGAGTCACAGTGGGCCTCGCTGGTGAGAGCTGGAACCAAGGAGGGGAGATTCCCTTGCTGCTAAAGAAGATAGAGGGGGAGCAATACCTTAGCTTCTCCTTTTCTCCCACCCGCTAGGAGCATCTTGTTGGTCAAACCCAATCAGATGTTGGCTGACCAGCTGATGAGAGAGCCTAGGAAATGCCACCCGTGGGCTCAGTTCCTTGTGACACAGAGTAGAGCAGGAGAAGGCAAGGAGTGGGCCTGAGGACAAACAGGCACAGAATAGCACCTCACGGTCATTCATTCATTCAAGAGACATCCATTGAGTATCTGCCATGAGTCATGCACTATGATAGAAACGAGATATATGGAGGCCAGTTTTCTTCCTCATCATGGAGAAGATTTTCAGTGGAAGCAACTAGAGGCAGTGGGTGGTAGGTGTAAGTAATTCTTTTGGGAAGAGGAGGAATGTAGGAAGTTGGGAGGAGTTACTCCCAACTTTACTGAGTCCATGCTAGGTGCTCTTCATATACATTACGTCACTCAATCATCTATTCCTCAAAATCACCCTGTAGATTGTCATAATAATACAAAATTATGTGGTATTCTTCTTCTTTCCATTTAGCGGACTAGTAATCTGAGACTCAGAGAGGTTAAGCAAGTTTCCCGAGTTCCACAGCCCGTGTGGGGCAGAGTGGGGGTTACGGCTCAGGTCCCTTGGACCTGGAGCCCCTGCTCCACCCGCCCAGTACAGTGGCTGAGACCACAAGCCTCTCACAGGTTCTACTCCTAGAGTCTGCAAACGGCCGGTCCCCAGCCCCTGCAGTCTTCCGGCCTCAGAGAGGGGGGCTTCCTGGGAGCTGTTCCAACAATAAGCGAGGAGTCCTCAGACAAGGCCCAGCTCCTCACCCTGTGTCCAAGAGTCAAGGCTTGTTACCAGCAGATACAGAAGCTGTAAGCTGGAAAACAGTGAAACTGTATATTGCATTTTCACTCAGTGAGCTCACTAATGACTTTTTGATTCAAAAATCTCTTGTATTTATTGAGTTATGCCTGATTTTTGGATGCATAGCATTGGAATGTTGAAAAGGTGTTTTGCTGAAGATGAAATAAAACATCTGAAAGCAAAAATGAGGAAAAAGAAGATTAAAAAAAACAAACTTGTTTCTTATGAAATATTCTTAAAGGCAAATGGTGTCTCTAATCACCAGATGATGGTGTTTGCCAATTATTCTTTCATCCAATTATTAGGGTATTTCCTGATCACCTACTATGTGCCACACTAGCTGAAGCACAAAGAAAGTTATTAAACATGATACTTGTGCTTCAGGATTTTGTAAATTTAGTAGGAAGACAGATGATACATAGAAGTAGAACTTCAAGTTCTAGCAAGTGTTGAAATAGAGAGCTTTGCGAAGTGACTTGTGAATGAGGAATGAAAAGTAAGGCTTGATTGATGGGAAAGGAGGAAGAGATTTTTC
Source organism: Tamandua tetradactyla (assembly GCF_023851605.1). NCBI lineage: Eukaryota > Metazoa > Chordata > Mammalia > Pilosa > Myrmecophagidae > Tamandua > Tamandua tetradactyla. The sequence continues at coordinate 10,021,761 of NC_135327.1, read as the reverse complement.
CATCAGAGGGAATGGCAAGTGGGAGGGCAGAGATCATGGAAAAGCAAGCAGGCTAGCAGCAGCCGTTTTCCTGTCCTGTGGACAGAGTGTTAGATCAGCCCTGGGAGAGGGGACAGAGGAGGTGGGTGGGGCGTGGGGTTAGAAAGAGTTTTCCCCACCATATTAAGACATTTAGTCCTGGGCTCTGCAAGGTACTTAAGCAGTCCTTCTTTTCTGGGACTGTGGAAGAGTGTTTTAATAGGAAATGACCAAGAGCCAATCCCAAGTGAGCTAGCCCTTGGCAGGTAGGATTCACTTTTAAAATGTGAGGTGAGGTAGAGATCTGGGTTGGGGTTTGGGTTCAAATCCTAGCTCCACCACTCAGAAAATGAGTTCATCCCCCTAGCTTTGCTTTCCTTAGCAACATGAAGTCAATATTTTGTGGTCCTCAGAATGTTGGGAGGACTAAATGAGAAAATGCAGGTATAAAAAGGGCTAAGACAGTGCCTGGTACACAGAAGGTGCTTAATAAATGGTGGCTTTGGGCTGGAGATGAGGCAGGCAGTGAGCTGATGATGGTGATAGAGGCTCAGAAACTTAGCACTCCCTGTGTGTCCTTCTTCCGTACCAAATATAAATCCAACTTGTCCTCAGAGGCAAAGAGCTACAATGTGTGTTCATTAAAGGACAGAATTCAGCTGAAAGTTCACCAGACAGGCAAGGCAAGGAGTAGCACTGTCCTCATGGTTTATTTATCCCTGGGAGCGATGATAATACTGTTCTGTGTCCCCTTCTTCTCCTAACTTTATATAATTAGAAGGATAAAAAATTGTGTTTACCCACACGCACACGGAGAAAGATGGGGTGACGGGCGGCGTGAAGGAGTTTATACGAGGTAATTTACAAGCAGCCCGGAATGCTCATTATGCTCTATCTACATTTTGCAAGCTTGAAAAACAGCTAATTTGGTGCTCCTCATTTGTTATTCAAGACCAGGAGAGGAGAGAGGCAGAGTCATCTGGAGGAGAAGCAAACTCTGCAGTGGTGAGGTGAGAGGGGGCTGCCCCTGCCGCGCCCCCCCACCCAGCTCTCAGCTGCGGGGGGGTGATGGGAAGAGCTGGCTGGTGGGGAGGACAGGATTGGTGGCGGCAGGCCGAGGCCAGACAGAACCACAGCTATGTGTGGATCCAAGACCGCAGGACACAATTCTAGGGGAACAGAAATAGCGCCCGTCATTGGGAATTGATCTCCTTGTTGCTTTAGGACAAAGATCAGTGGTTTGTTGGAAAATGTTTAACAAATGGCTCTCTGGGGGGCACAGGCTGTGATCTGTAACATCTGCCAATTTCTGTGGAGTAAATAATCCCATCATGGTTCATTCTGAGCTTCCAGCATGGCGTGGGCCAGCTCATGAGATTCCTAAAAGTTTAACAGTCTGCTCTTGCCAGCTTCTGCACAGCACCGGGGAGATGACGCCATCCATCCCTGTGGACTTCCTTCACATGCTCTCTGCTTCCTCTGGCCCAGGGCCCTCCTCAGCCCCCTTTCCTGTAAGGATGGCATCTTCTCATACTTCAGTTCTCAGCGTCCCTTCCTTGGGAAGCTTCTTATGACCTCCCCACCCCAATCTCTCCTTTCTTCAGCGCTCTTAGAAGAGTTGTCTTCCTGTGACTGCCTAATCCCTAGCTCACCGTTACATGGTAAGGGAGGGCCCTTCTCAACACAGAGCAGGTGTCCAATAACTGTCTGTTCAATGAATTAACTCATGTTTGTGTCTGAAGGACCAAGAACTGGAAAGGGGCAGGAGCATTCCTTGCTTAAGACTGTACAATTAATTTTGGGCAACTTGGGTCTGGCAAGACTGGCAGAATTTGCCTGGATCCTGCACCCAAATCCTTCCTCTCCCCCCCAGCTGACCCCTAACCCTACCTGCAGATCCAATCTGTCCTGTCCTTAGATTGGCAGTCAATTATTGCCTTCAGCAGAAGGGAGGCAGGGGGTGGGTGGACCATGAAGGCAGACCTGGGGCCTGCACCATCTTGACAATAAAACCTGGTTCCTTGAACCTCTGTTCACCCAATTACAACTTCAAAATTGAATCTACCTTTGCAGATTTGCTCAAAGGATCAAAGGAAGATGAAAGCACCTGGTACACTGTAAGATGTAAATTTAGTTTTACTATACTGGACCACTGGTTTTCAAAGCGTGGTCTCTGGACAAGTAGATCAGCAACTCCTGGAAACTTGGTAGAAATGCAAATTCCTTCACCGCAGCCCAGATGAGTTGAATCAGAACCTCTAGGATGGGGCCGAGCAATGTGTGGTTTAACAAGTGCTCCAGGTGGTTCTCATGCACATTTGAGTTTGAGGATCCCTGCAGAACGACATCCAGTTATTTAGCATTCAGGTGTCCTTAGTTTTCACGTCAGTCTGTCTCAAGGAAGACCAGAAGAGCTTACTGGAACTGGGCCATGAAGCTAGAGTACCCCTTTGTGCGAGGTATAAGAATTCAGTCTTTAAGATGTACCAGGCACTATTCTAGATGCCTTAGGGGTACCATCTTTGGTTCTACTAGTGATCCAAGGAAGTACGTATTATCACCCCACATTAAATGGATGAGACACTCAAGGCTCCAAGAAGTTCACTATCTCAAGAATAGGTACAAGGTTGAATGTTTTCTTATTGAGGTGTGGAGTCCTTATCCCTTTCTGGAACCCCAAGATCCATTGCCTCCAAACTCCCTCCACACCAGCCCTGCCCCAACCCCACCTCTTCTGACCCCAGTACAGGCTCCCATGCCCACCCCAGGATGGAGATGACTCAGTTTCCTCCTTTGTACAGTTCTAATTCAAAATAAACCACAATTCCTCCTCCTTTCCTCTATCATCAAAGGTAACCCGATAAATCAGTCTTCTCAAGTCACGTCCACTTGAGGAGAGAATCACTTCAGAGAGGTGAGGCTGGGGAGAGAATAATCATTTGGATACATGGTATTCTTTCTCCCTGTCTTCTGTGCCCTGAAGAGGGTAAAGCAAAGATTCAGTTTTTCAGAGAAAAGAGATTTGACTCATTATAATGAATTATGGAGCTGAAAAATCATTTCCTAGAAGCATAGGAAATGTTAATGCCATCATCTTGCAAGGGCCAATAGGGAAGAGGCAGATAATTCCACAGAGACTGCCTGGGAACCTCACTGAAGCTAAAGGTTTGTGCACTCAATCTTGATTGAATCACCATTATCAAGAGAGAGGGAGCCTGGGCATGAGACCAGATGCCTGCACTCTGTGCCCCCTCACTCTGCCCGATCCGATCCGTGTCTGGTGGCAGATGGGTATCTCCCCTCCAAGGGGCCCCATGGGGAACTGCTCCAGTGGGTGAGGCTTATGGAGAGAGAGAGGCTTAAGGATAAAGGTGCAGAGCACGAGAGGGGTTGGCGAGACAGCGGGCCCTCTGAGGAACTTGTTTCATTGGCATGCGGTCCAGCCAATGCCTTCCTGAGGAAGGGAGACAGGTTTCTTATTTGGATTCCCTCAGATGCAGAACCTGAAAGAAGGACTGAGTGTAGGTCTTTAACCTGGCGGTGATCCCCGGAAACACCAGGAGAGGAATGTGAGGCAAGACAGAAAAGAAAGAAATCTGCTAATGGGGCACTGCCAAGGAGGTTACTACTGTGGATAGTTGGGCCTTGACCTTGCTGGGGAACTTTGGAAGATTGTGCATGTCCAGGTGACTCCCCCGCAGGGGGCAGGGAGCCGGGGTATTTATGTACCTGCCCCCACTGACCACTGTGGAGGGCTGTTCCTGAGACTTGGAATTTTCTTGCCTGCCTCGCAAGCAGGCGAACAGGGCTCCATTGGCAAGAACAAGGCAGCAGGAAGGGAGACACAGGTGTCAGGAGTTGACATTAGGGCCAGCATCACAGAAATGGGGAAACTGAGAAGGTATGGCAAGGCACTGAAGGTGTCTGCACCAGGAGAGGGCTTTGGGGCCAGGCAGGAGTCACCCTCAGAGACAGCAAAGGAGAAGGGAGGTGCTGAATCAGGTGCACTGAATAAGGCACTACTTTGTCACCCCTATCTCTGTCCCCCAGGCATCAACGAAGACACCTGCTTCAAGGAAGAGCCTCTGGACTTGTCTCTGAGAACAGAGGTGCGTTCCTCCCTGGAGGTGCCATCCCTTTGGCACACCTTGCCCCTCGGCCTCCTAGAAGGAACAGCCTCTCTGAAGAGCTCATCCTGGTGTATAATCTGTTTGGAGGTCTGGGCCCTTAGCACGCTCCTCTGCCCCCCACCAGCACTCAACCCCAAGAGCATGGAAGTGGCTGGATGTGAGAGGTCTCCTTGGTAGGGAGCATGTAACATTCTGGGAGGCCAGAGACCAAAGCCCTGTCATGGCTGCCCTACAGACTTGCAGTGTGATATTGGGCAGGACCTCTCTGGACCATCTGTCATCTGTGGGACCAAAAGTATAACCTAAGTCTCAACTAGATTTAGAAGGCTGTGATTCAAGGGACCATACCAGATTCAGGTTCATTATTCATTCATCTTCACTTGGCCTCTTTAAACTGAGAGCTTCCCTAGAGCCATAATACAGATGCAGAGACTGAAGGTCAGAGAGATGGCGTGACTTCACTAAAGGTCAGGGAGAAGGTGAACAGCAGAACTGGGATTCAAACCCAAGTCTGCCTGATCCCTTGCCTAATACTCCAAGGCACCTGAACCCAGTGGCTTTTCCTAGGAGAAAAGTAGACTCAGGAGAAGTACTGGGTATCTTATGTGCCTTCCAGACCACCTGTTCACCTGTCTTCACCTTGCTCTTCAAATCTAGAAGGCTGATTTCTGGAGATGCAACCAGAGGTTCTTAAACTCCGCAGCAGCATCTGGAGGGCTTCTTACGATACAGACCTACAATACAGATTCAACAGGTCTGGGGTGGAGCCCGGGAATTAGCATTTCCAACAAGTTCCCAGGTGTCGCTGATATCCCTGGTTCAGGGACCACATTTGGAGAACCACTGGACTAAGCCAACAGGTTGCCTTGTCGTCTGGATTCTAGCTGGGTTCAGATGGTGGGAAGCACAGGCAGAAAACTGGATGGAGGGGGAGGATGTGGTCGAGGTAGTTATTCCTTCGGCTCCCTTCTCTGGGTCACCGTGCCTCTCCCTGAAGGTCACAGCTCCTGGCAGGCAGCCCCCTCCATGGTCTCTCTGCCCCTAGATTCTGGTAACCCTTCCTAGCTCATACTTCCTGGTCTGAGCTAGTGTTTAGCCTCTGGGCACTGCACTGTCCCCCAAAATGAAATTTTTTTCATTTCCCTACACCAAACTTCATGATGGATTTCTGGAATAAACTCTCAATTTACCAGTTTGAGGGAGCCATCTGTTTCCTGGTGGGATCCTGACGGATCCCAGTAGGAGAGCCTCGTTTTATAAAATTGGCAAAACCTGAGACCACTTCCTCTGCCTCAGCGTATTTTCCTTTTTTGTAAGCCTGGGAAGCGCCCCCTAGAACTTCCCATCTGGGGAATGCTTCAGTGTTCTTGAACTTTCCCCTTGTCAACAGCCTCTGCCCTAGAGCTGCTTGAAGGTAAAGAACTCTTTGCTCTCATTTCTTCCATTCATTTCCTTCCCTTTCACTTCCTTCCCATTTGTACTCCCTGTAAAGGCACTGTCTCTATTGCTAAATTCTAAATAGAATCATTTGCAAGAAAGGGGTTATTTAGCCAAAGTGTTTCTCCCATTGTTTCATTTGTAGGCAGCACCCTCCCTCCCGCTCTCCTGGTTTAATCTTCTCTGTTCTCCCTGGCCCTTTGTCCTCGACTCCAGCCTCTGTGCTTTGGGTGCCTCGAGATGCTAATCACACCCGGATTCTTCTGGCTCTGAGAATATTTCTATTTATCATGCGGCGCAGGCTTTGCCTCTGGGAGGGACGCATCCAAGGGCAGGCAACATTTCCAGTCCTCGGGGCTGTTTCTCTTTTACCTTTTCCCGCTCCATTCCAAGGCTTTTGGTTTGTTTTTTGGTCCCCTTTCATGCCTTGCTCTGCTTTTGGAACATACTGGCTACCTCGGCTCTGTCTCCTTCCACTGCTGAGGGCAGGCTCGCTCCCACCCTGATTTGTTGCAGGATTATTGACCTTCAATTAGAAAGGAGGTTTGGGTTTAGTTCAGCCCATCCAGGTGGGATCATTAGGGTGCTAGAATCCCCTCTGCCTTCATTTGTGTTTTCCCAGAAGAAGATGTAAGGATTCCAGCACAAGTCGTTTCTAGGGACGGGCAAGGGGACACCCAAGGGCCGGCAGAAGGGAGACAGGGACGGGGCCAGGCAGGAGAGGGCCGGTCACCACTGGGTAAAGGTGAGGAGCACACCCCCGGGAGGAAGGAGAGGCAGCCCGGGATTCGCATTACTGTACAGGGCCCAGCGTCCTTCCCCCTCTCTGGGGAACATTCTCAGAGATGCACAGAGGGCAGGGCTGGAGTGAGCCAGTGAGGCGGGTCAACATTTAAGGAGGTGCTCGCTCTCAGGGCCGTGCGAGTGCAGGGTCAGCACCCGAGAGTGGGCGCCGCCTTAAATGTCGTGCCCTAGAGGTCTCACTCACTTCATCCTAAGGCAGCCCTGGATGCCAGGCTATCTCTTGGGGTTGCTTCAGAAAGAAGCAGTGAGGCCAAAGCGTGTGGGTGGGACCCCCATAACACCTTCTACACCCCCAGCGACAGTATTCTAATCCTCTTCACTCGTTTTCCCTGCTGCCTGGAGTCCCGCCTTCTCAGAAGCAGCTCTAAGAGGGGAAAAACCGTTCTCCTCTTCCTCGTGCATCCTGGCTCTCTGTCTCTTCCTTCTCACTAGAATAGCATCATTCCAAATGTCAGCTTGGGTCCTCCTCTCTGGGTGTTCTAGATCTTATCTGGGAACCCAGCCTACAAAGTCCTTCAAGGTCTTGCAGAGAGGAAAGTTCAGGGTCTTCCCACAATCAGGTCAGATTTACCGAGCATCAACCATTGGCCAGGTTTGGGGAGACAAAAGTGAAATGCAGTCACAGTCCTGGTGTCACAGAGCATCCGTCCTAGGTCAAGAGGAGTCATGCTCAGCTGCTCCGATCACGAGGAGGAGGAGGGCTAAGTGGAAGATGGCTCTTGTGCTCTAGGTGTGAATGGTGGGAATCTGACCAAATTGTAAGGGATAGGGAGATTTCCTTAGGGAGGATGGCTGAGTTGAGATTTGAAGACCAGGTAGACTTATAGTGCACAGCCAGGAGGGAAGGGCACTTTGCTAGAACAGACTGTGCAAAGGCCCTGTGGCACGGAAGAACATGGGAAGCACGAGGGACTGAGCGAAGGCCAGTGTGGCTTCACTGAGGAGACTGCAATGGGAGGACATAGTGTGAAATGAACCTGGAGAGGAGGCTGAGGGCCTTTGAATAAGGACAACCCTGGAGTGAAAGGAAGCCATTTGAAGCGTCCTCAGTAGGAACAGGACATGATCCAATTCACATTTTGAAGCAGTCCCGCTGGTTTCGGTCAGGAATCAGATAGGTTAAAAGATTGGGACTAAATCAGATGTGGAGCGACGAGGAATGAGACTGGGCAGAATCCAGGTTGAGGTGATGGCTTGGGGGAGGGGGAGGCCTGGAGAGAGAGACGGCTCGGCTCTGACCCTTGGCCCCCAATTGGCTTTGGCCCTGATACCTGGCCCAGCTCCTCTCAGGGAGCCTGACCTCTTCACAACCTCCTTAGGAAGAAGAGACCCTTATGCCCATTTTACAGAGAGGAGACTGAGGCTTCAGCAATTGCCCAAGGTCACATAGCCCACCATTCAGTGGACACTGTCTGAACTCCCATTTTGATAGGGAGAATGAACAAATGCCCAGATATTTCAGGGCACAGCATGCACAGTGCTTGAGCCGCTCAGAGCCAGCAGCCACCTCGGCGAGAGTGAGAACTCCGTGGAGCAGGGGCTGTGTCCCCCCATGCCCGGCAAAAGGCCTGGCTCAGAGGAGGCCCATGCGACATGGGTCTTAATAGATGTTTGCTGACTGTTTGGACATCTCTTTGGACGTTTCCTTTGCAAGAAATCTTGCTGTCTGTGTTACTATCTTCCAAGAGACAAATTACGTGTTTTCTGATTAGTTCCACCATTCATAGCCCATTCCTAAATCTGCACAGGAAACAGCTAAGCTAAAACTTCTGCCTCTTGTTTCCTTTCCAAGCTGTCTCTATCTTGCTCTTCCTTTAAATTTTTTTCTTAAGTAATGTCTAGACATTTTAAACAAAACAAAACAACACTGAATTGTGCTAGAGATAATCTGCTATTCAGGCTCTCCCCACTCCCACTTTTTTAATTGGTAGAACTGGCTTCCCCTGAGAGATGAGACCAAGGACTGCTACCCACCCACTTGACGAGATGTTAAAAGGTCTAGGCTGACTACGCTAAGTCAGGCTGTTGTGGCTGCTTTGGACTTTTGTTCCATTAAGAGGATGTGCTCAGCATTTTGTCCTCTCTCTGTGTGGACTGGAAGGCTGCACATACCAGCATGTGATGCCTACATACATGAGGATGCAGGCCGTTGTGGTGGTCTCTCCTCCTCTCCTCCCAGAACCGCACACCACACACAGGGCACACAGGGCTGTTACTGCCTAGGTCAGGCCTCATCGTCTCTTGCTGGGACTTCTGCAGTAGTCTCCTGACCAGCCCTTCTGCCTTCAGCCTCTCCCAATCAGTCTGCCCTCTATGGTAGGCATCTCATTGATAGCTCTAAACTAGACACCTGATCATGTCTCCCACCGTAGCTTCTTCTGTGCCCCCACATGGGTATACAATGAAGACTAGTGAAAATAAGGTGGAAAGATATATCCATCCTGCTCATCAGTGACCCCGAGAAAGTAATTCCATGCCTAAGATGAATGTTGTACCAGGCACTATGCTAAATGCTGCAGGTACCTTTCCCCAGTGACCCTATCTCCGTTATTGTCATCATTTTGAAGATGAGGAAACTGAAACAGAGAGGTCAGGCAACTTGCCTAGACCCCACAGCTGTGATAGGATGGAGACCAAAATATCTGCCTCCTAAGAGCTCTAACCACTGAACGGCCCTGACTTCATGAAATCACCTGCCTGAACTGTCCACAGGAATGGTAAAGCTAATTGTTGAGCAAAAGGCAATTTCCAGTCCTCCCTTAGCTCAGCACAAGAACACGCTTTCCTCCTCAAAGTGCAATGCCACCAAATGCTCCAGAGCCTGCCGTATCGGGTGTGTAGGCTGGCAGAAGTCACATTGCCCTCAACCTTTTCTCTTGTGTGACCAGCATAGCCTTGGGCTCCTTTGAGCCCCTGGGCTGGCCACCCTGTCCCACAAGTGTCAGGCTTATGCAGGGTTTCTGGCTCCTTCTGAGCATCACTCCTTGCCTGGGACCCCACTATCCTGGAGGACTGCTGTTCTCCACCCTCGGTCTTCCTGATCCCCTCTCTCATGTGCTGATCTCTGCTCCCTGCCCAAGTTGCTGGCAAGGTACTTCTCTGAATCAGAGGAGCTCCTAACCAGGGGCTTCCATGCCATCTGCCCTTCTTTGGGGTCTTCTCTATGAGTGCCGGTTTAGCTGGACTTCCTCTCCTACTTGAGGAATTCTTGAGCTATAAATGCCAAGTTCTCCCCTCAGAGCCTTCATGGATCCACACTGCCTGGACCCAGCTCCCCAACTGCCCCCTCTGGCTGAGATCAGCCCTGCTCTGCCATCCAGGCTAGGAATAAGGGGAGGCTGAAGTAAATCTCCCCGCTATCCATGTGGACCTAAAGCTGGAAATATCAAGATTGGCTGATAACTGACCCAAGGTGAAGAACAGTAATAGTTTCTGTCCCCTTACGTCCCCACAGCCCGGATCCCAGGGCCTCCAAGAAGGGCACCTACAGGATATGATGTTCCCGTATCGATTCTTATTGCGGTTTTCATCCTCCTTGGCAGTGTCCCATGAAGCCGTCTGTCCCTCTGGTAAAGCCTGGAAAGCAAGGACAGATGTCATTAGTGTGACCTGAAATAAGAGCATTATACAGCATAGAGAGGCCAATGAGGGAACTGAGACTTGCCGCATTGGGACATTTGGGATAAAAGGCTGTCTGTTCTTGGATGGGGCCTGGAGAGAACTCGGCTCCTCCAAGGACTGACTTGTTCATTGAGACAAATGCCATTGATGGCTTCTGTATGCCATGGACTTACCATCTGGTTCAGTAGGAGAGTCATTCATTTATTCAGCAGGTATTTATTGAATTCCTAAGATGGGCTAGGCATTGTTCTAGGGACTAGGAATGCAGAGGACAGGATAGACCACAACCTACTGAGCTTCAGGTTGACCAGAAGTTGCAGCAAATAAACAAACATGTATAATTGTAGATAGTGAGAAATGCTATGAAGAAAATAAAAAAAGTTGAAGGGATGATGAAAATTATTTCAGGTTACGTGACCTAGAAGGACTTCTCTGAGAAGGTAACAACTTAGATGAGCTGAAGGATGAAGAAGAGCCAGTCGTGCTAAGAAAAGAAGGAAGTGCTTGCCAGGCAGAGGGAACTGCAGGTGCAAAGGCCATTGGGCAGGAACCAAATGACCCTATTCAAGGCCTCGGGTAAAGCAGGGGAAAGAGTGGTAATGGAAGTATCTGGAGAAGCTGGGAGAAGGCAGATTCCATGGGGCCTCATGATCATTGATAATCAGTTGGGTCTTATTCTAAATGTGAAAGGAAACTGTTGGAGGGGTTTTGAGCAAGAGAGCCACTTGATGTTATTTTTGTTTTACAAAGATCAAAGCCTGAATGGCGCACAGGCTTTGAAAGGTCCAGGCAGGAAGCAGGAGGCTAGTTTAAATATTGCAGTAGACCAGGCAAGAGATGATGGTATCCGGCAACTTGGACGAGTGGCAGTGTGGTGGTAAGTGGTTATCTTAAGGATGCTAAGTTGAGTGTTGTTTGGGTTGGGTTCCCCCAGAAGCAGACTCAGAGATAACACTTGAGGACAGTAGTTTATTTTAGAGGTAATCCCAAGGAGTATGGATAGGACAGTGGGAGAAATGAGACAATTGAGGGAAGAGAGACAGTCGGGGGTACATTAATGAGCCACTGGAGCTTAATCCAATGGGCACATTTCGTGTGTCATAATTGGTCCACCAGAGGATAAGGGAGTTGGGGTATTTCAGTCACCAATTCCCATCTGTTAGTGGTTGAGGGAAACTCCTGGGAACTCCCCCTGCCTGTTCTGCAGGCAGAGTGGTGTTCTTTCGCCTTCAGGAAGTCCTCAGACAAAAAGTCACAGGTGTTTCCAGGAGGAAGCCACTGGGAAGGATGGAGGCAGGGCACTGTGAAGTGGCCTGGGAAGGACAGAGAGGGATGAAGGCTGATGCCTAGATTGTTGGCTTGGAGAACTGAATAGAGAGGGATGCCATTTACTGAGGAGAAGTTTGGGGAAGAAACAGAATTGGGGTGACAGGAATTAAGTGCTGTGCTCTGGATGCATAAAACGCTTAGAACAGTGCCTGATGTTTATTGAGCATTGTGTCCTTCCTAACACATTCAAAAATAATGATCATCCTAAGATCATAGTAATAATAGCAATTAAATTTAAGACACCTTCAAGCTGAGGTGTTGAGATGGACCCAGAGCTCAGGGGGAGGGAGGAAATGGGAGTCATCAGTTTAAGAGGATGGTGTCAGATATAAGATAGACAAACAGATGTGTGGAATGATTTAATAGAGTTGGGAGCTGAGCATTATGGAAACCCAGGAGGGGATGCAATCAGTTATTGAGCATGAGGTGTTTGAGGTTGTGGAGACAGCATTAAAGAAGCAGCAAAACCATGAAGATCAGGCCATGAGCTGATGACCATCTCTCCCCTGCCTTTGGTGTAGCAGACGGAATCCCCTGCACAATGCCCATGCACTGCTTCCAAGGCTGGATTTGCAACATCTTTTGTCTCCTGAGCTCCCCATCAGCAGCAGTGCAGGGGAGAGGACCTTCCCACATCCACCAGGCCTGCCTCTGCTCAGCTACTCCTTACTTGGCCCCTCCTAAGTCAGGAGTGGTCTGCAACCTGCTTGGTAGAAACTGAGCCACGCCGTGGGCCATGGTTTACTGGCAGGCAGGGCTTCCAGCTATAGAAAGGCCAGTGTCCTTGCCTGATGCTCTCTTTTATGCTTCTGGTCTCCCATGTGTTAAGCCTACCTGGATGGATCTTCTTCTAGAGCAGGGGTTGGTAAACTTTTTCAGTGAAGGGTCAGGGAGTCAACACTTTAGGCTTTGTGGGTTGCAATTGCTCAACGCTACGGTTGTAAGGTGAAAGTAGCCACAGAATGTGCAAATGGCTTTGTTCCAATTAAATTTTGTTTACAAAATTGGAAGGCTGGAGTTGGCCCACAGCTACAGTTGGTCAACCTTTGTTCTGTAAGCACCAGCATACTCTCACCAAACGGTGGGGTGGTAGAACTGGTGCTCATTCTGCTGACCTACCCATTCCAGAGTCACTGGAGAGGGGCTTCTCCCACTTAGCTTTTCCCAGGGCTTTAGACTGGGGAAATAAGTTGCCTTCCCAGCTGTTATGGAATTTTGTTCTCTGTGTATCCAACACCCTTAGGCAGGCATCCTGCAGGGGAAACTGGATAGGCTTTGAGCACCAATCTCTGCCTTAAATCTGGGTGTGACAAAGGTGTTATGGACAGAGAAAGTTCTTATTTTGCAAATGTGGGGCTTGTCCCTCATTCTCTTCTTCCTCCTTCTGTTGCTCCCCATTATCAGTGACCACACCCTGCATCCCTCCTGCTACCAGCTAGGCCATCTCTAATCACAAATAGTTCTTACTTCTCCACAGATCTCTTAGAACTCAAGATTCCAGCCCCTGCCTCATCCTCCCAGGCCAGCCTGGTAGCGCCAGCTCTCTCAAGCCCCTTGCCGGGTTTATATATTCCTATCCTCCATATGGGAAGAGGAGGCTTGTCTCAGTGGGAGCACTGGATCTCTCTGTGCTCAAGCTGAGGGGGGGGGGGTACTTTCTACCCAAATCCCCTCTGTGATAAAAATCAACTGCTCATCCAAACATACCCTGCCCCCCAGAAGTGATGTGAAGTCAAGATTAGGATATCCTGTGTACTTTCACACTAAGTTTTTGGGGGGAAAAAGAAAAAAGTCTTTGAGTACCTTCTGTGTGCTTGGATTTGAGTTATAGTCAACTTAAGATTTTCTTTATGGCTGCATATTAGAATCATCTGGGGAGGCTTTAAAACCTCTAGGCCAAGATCATACCCTAGATCAATTGAATCAGAATATCTGGAGGTGGGACCCAGGCATCAAAGTTTTTTTAAAGCTCCCCAAATAATTCTAATATGCAGCTATGATTTGTGCAACTTACCTGGAGGAATACTTTCCTACGAGTCTCCTCACTGGCCTTTCTTGCTTTAGGTTTTTTGTTTCCCCTCCAGTCCATTCACCACTGTAATCAGAGAGGTCCTTCTAAAATGCAAGTAGGATCCCATTTCTCCCCTTCCTATTGTCTACAGGATGAATTCCAAACCCTTTAATACAAGGTCCTTTATGATTTTGCTCCAAAGGCCCCTATAACCTCACTCCTTGCCCTTATGTCTGTATTTTAATTATATGAAACTAAATGCAGTGTCCTGGACAAAGTCAGATGTTTCGGACTTCTGAGGCTTTCCACATGCTGTTCCCTCTGCCTGAAATTCTCTTCTGCCTGTCTGCTTGGCCAACTCCTCCTGATGCACAAAACGCAGTGCCAGCATCTTTGTGTTCCTTTGTGAGCCCCCCAAACTTACCCTCGCGCCACCCTACTACATCTTCAGCGGTCGGCCACTTCCTCTAGGATTACATGGGCTTTTCTGCGTCTCATAATTTGAACTTGGCCGTGGGTTCCTGGAGGGAAAGGGTAGCATCTTATTCATATTTGGGCCCCCAGAATCCAATAATGGGATTCACACTTCATAGGTGCTTGAATCACCCCTTTTGGGTGGATGAGTGAAATAATTAGTGAATGAAGTAAGAACTATTTGTGAATAGAGATGGCCTAAGCTGGTGGTAAGAGGGCAGCTTCTGTGCATACAGAAGGCAGAGAGCCTCGACTCTGGTAAGTGAAAGTGACCTTAAAGAATCACCCACCGTGGTCTTCCAGACAGCTGGCCAGCTGACGTGTAGCATCTATCAGCTGAACACTCTCATGGAGAGCTCCCTACAAAGCTTCCTGACACAACTGGACAGAGTTTTCTGTATTCAACATCTCTGTGCTTGGCCTTTGCCTTGTCCCATGGAGCCCCACTATAGGCCCTCTGTCCTGTGACACTGCAGAGATTTAACCAGGGTCCCTGTCATGCCCACAGTCCTTAAATGGCACAGTTTAGGGTCCTCTCACCATCGAGGCCTTGCCCTACAGGACATACCCCGGCAGGCAGATGTCCCTTGCAAATCCTAAGCCAAACAAGAATCTTGTTGTGATCGAGTGGCACTTCTCCATGGGAGACCACACAGTGCCCTGCCACAATCCTGGGGCCTCTGTCTCCCCCAGTAGGGTCTGGAGGAGGCCATGTGGGCCTGGGGGCTGGGTTAATGTTGACAAAGCGCAGAGGAGGCAACAACTAATAGAGCTGTAATGGGCCCCTAATTGGGAGACTTTGATCATGCATCCATTTTCCTTTTTTTAGGGAGCTGTGATCTAATAGGGGATAATGTCTTAAACAAAAAAAATATGAAGAGGTAAAAGTACGAAAGGGAGACTCATCTCCATCTTCAAAGTGAGTGAGACGAGGGGCATTATTTTTACATTAGTGGCTAGTTACAGTAGATTGACCAGGGAATGGTGGCAGTCATTAGGAGCTAATCACATTCTTTTGAAACCAAAATTGCATCACATTATATTCACCCATTATCAATCTCCACTTTCCTCTTCTCATCCTCTCCTCTTTAGAGTGTTGAGCTCTATTTTTATTCTCCTCTCTGAGTGGGGAAATGTTTCCCACTCTTCAACACTGTTGCTTTTCTAAGGCAGTCACTTTTTAGTTTTAAGAGCTATATTTGGGGATGTCCTCATCCCTGGATGGCTGAACAGTGATATTCATAGACCCCCAAAAGTCAGATCTAAAAGGGTCTTTTGAGAAAATTATTGCCCCATTTTACAGATCAGCAAGGTGAGGTCCAGAGACAGGAAGTAATTTGCCTAAGTTTACATTTTGAGTGAGTCCTCCCTTCCTCCCCCACCTTCTCCCTTGCTGAGCATCTGTTGGACACTGTGCCGCTTTAGATAGGGTAGATGGGGGCATAATCCACAGAAAAGGTGATGGTTGCGACAGAGAAGCAGCCCCTATTTTCCAGGAGATTGAGGTTTGTGTTCTTTCTCATTGCAACAGGTAATCAACCCAACGTGCTCGACGACAGGTGTGTTCCTGCTGGCCTCCAGCTGACACATTGGAGCTGGAAACTAAATGAATAGAAGAGCCAGCCTTGCCAAGTGCTGGTGGAAGAACATTCCAGTCTTAGAAAGCAGCAGGTGAAGAGGCCCTGAGATGGAATGTGCTTGGTGAGTTCTGTCTAGAACTTGAAGGGAGGCTCTGCTAGAGCAGGGAAGAATGACATGTAACGTGGACGTGTGTGGTTCAGCCACAGTCTTGTAGAGCATGCTCAAGGATGAGGCTTTTATTCTAAGGCAGTGGGAATGCTTTGGAAACAGTTTAAGAGGGAGGGGCTGAGCCAGTGCCAGGATGATGGTAACTGGCTGACAGCACTAGTTACTGGGTTTTTTCCCTTCATCCTTGTTGGCAGGCTTCATAGATTTTAGGATAAAATTATCATCTGGTGCCTGCCCCAGACTAACTCTTCCTGTGGTTGCAAACCCACCCAGCCATGGAGCTGAAGTCCCTTGGTGCCAGTGGGAGGCTCAGACTACATGACCACAAGCCATAAGCTTCCCATGCTTTGCTATGTTAACTCAGTCAGCCTCCAGGACTGTGCACCCTACCTCGGTTTCCCCACTAGATTCTTTAATTCCCTGCTAGAACTGGGAATTTTCCCTGACCTGAGAATTTCCCTGACTTGGCTGATTCCTACTCCTACCTGTTTGTTTGGCCCAACTGAGCTAACAGAGTCCTGTATGAAACTTGCCCCCCTTCTTTGGACACTGTTCTTGGCACCTAAGCCTTTTTCAGTTATGCCAAAAATAGTGAGGCATCAGGACCCAAGGCTTCCAAGAGCAGCTCACCTCCACTCCAAGGCTGAGAGTGTCCTAGTCCATTTTGCTGACCCATTCACCCCTCTATCTTCAGCAAATTTTGTCAGCTCTCATGCCTGCCTACCCTCCCTCCCCTTGACTTGACGTATTCCTAGAAATAATTGGATATGATATGCCCTGGGGCACAGCAAAGCCAGGGCCAGGGATTGCTGATAAGGCGGTTCCTGGCTGGTGCTTCAGGGCAGAGCCAGGAACCTTCACCATCATCAGTCCAGCCCACTTGATTTCCCCCTTCCCTGCCCACCACCACCCTCCCCTGATGCAGGAAAGATTCTGGATGTCTTCATCAGGGATGCACCACTTTACCTGGCCCTTTCATTTATTCTGTCAGAGGAATCCATCTTTTGCACCCTAACTTTGTGGCTGGCACTCTATTAGGTGATGTGCATAAATCCGGAAAAAGGTCGGGTTTTACAAAAGGCAGACAGACTGGAGGAGTTGGAGATTTTTACTGTAAATAATTTGACCACTCCAAGTCCCAATTTACTTTTCTGAAAACTAAGCTAATAACAGACCCCATATCCTAATGGGTAGGATAAGGATCTGACTACAAAGGGACAACACGAAAGAACTTAGAGGGTGATGGAATGCTTACGTGCCCTATTGTGTTGGTGTTGACATGACTCTATGCACTAGTTAAAATTCATAGAATTGTGCATCACAAAAAAACAAACTTTACAGCATGTAGATTAAAGATGAAGCAATAACACCCCTGGCAGAGATTTGTGGTGGCTACTCGAGGTAGCCTGCAGGGCTAACACGAGCCTGGGTATAAGAGGTACTCAGAGGCTCTCTCATCCCACTCTTTCCCAAGGGGTCCTTCTTGGCCCACTTCCAGGATCCACTCTGTGGCCCCTTTGGATTAAAACACTCACTGTTTATCCTCACAAGAGCAAAAGTGGGGGCTCCCAGCAACATTCATCTGGTTGGCCTCAGACTACGGGGTTTCTGGGAGGCAGGACTCTGGGTTGTAAAACCGGGCTAGTTCTGGGCAAACCGGGACAAGGTGGTCACTCTAAGTACGGGTGGGTCATGGTATGCAGGGGCAGGGTAAGACTTGTGGGAGCTTCTTTGGGAACCTATGATCCAGTCTCAATTGTGGTCCACAGGTTCAGTGCTCATCCTCGCTTACTGGAGCGTGTGGCCAGCTGGTGGGTGGTGAGGCCACCAAGGAAGGCTGCTCAGTTTGTGCACCATGCAAGAGCACCGTACCGAAAGGGGCACTGTGCATCTGGTAGACATTATAAATCTCTGTATGGTTGATGAAAATGTTCTGGAAGATGACAATCAAGTATCTTGAGCCCAGTGCACCTTTTGCTAATTTACTCAAAGGTGTTGTGTTGAGATAGTAGTGGCCTTGACAGAAGCCAGGCTTTCAACAAATGCTTCCTGCTGTGCTGAAAAGCAAATGTCTTAGGGATTACAAATGTGGACAGAGAAGGCAGGAGGGGATGACTAATGACGTCTTCTCAGAACGGCATCAGGAGAGCAAATATTATTGCACACCATGTCACTAAATAGAAGATAATTTATGAGTTCTGCTGGTGAAGCTAAGAAGAAAATCTGATCACAGGGAGATGGGGGTATTTGTGACAGCAGCTTTGATCAAGGCAGAAGAGTTAAGTGTGTGCTGCATGGAGAGTCACAAAGCTATTTTTTCTTTTTTACAAAGCTCTTTTTAAAATGCCCAATTCAAAGTCATGAGGTCTTTTTTAAGTGACAAACTTTAGGTCAGTGCTTCTCTGACTTTGGTAGGCCTCCAAATGACTTGGGGAATTTCGTTAAACACAGATGTCAGGACCTGTCCTTTGTTAAAGAACCTGGCCTCGGTGTCCTAGCTCTCCAGTTGAATCTAACACAAATCCTGGTTTAAGAACCGCTGTTTTAGCCAGTAAGGTAGATGGAAACAGATTCCTAGGGAAGATTTAACCTAAAATCCACAGGCACATACACCTCTAGACTGCCCGCAGATTTGGAGGTCTTCCTGTACTGGTTTCTTCTTTAAGAAATGCTGCCTCCTGAATCACTGAAGGTTTTCACCAGGACTTTGCAATCAAATTAATATTTAACATTTATCTACTATTTTCTACGTGCCTCAAGGAGGAGAGGTAAGTAAGACCCTGTACTTACCTTCAAGAAACCAGTGGTTTAATGGGCCAAGCTCACATCAGTCTACCTCTATGCCAGCCCCGAGTTAAGGATCTTGAATGGTTGAGGGAACCCCTTCTACCCCACTCCAAGTCACAGACTTCCAGTGCCTTCCGTGTGTTCTATCTATCCCCTTGCAGGAGTCCAGTGGTGGCCAGCAGCTCTGGATGACTGCTGGGGTGAAGGGGCAGTTTGTCAGAGGCCAAGATTACTAATTGCTAATTTTCTTCAGGAAAATTGTGCAGAGGCGTAATGACCCTATTTATCTCCTCGACCAGTTTAATTTCTCACTCTCTTTTCCTAGGCAGGCATCTTTATTTCCCTTCCCAAAGCTCGTCTGCAGGATTTCAATTCCTTTATGTTTCCAAGCCTTTGCGTGTGTGGTTCCCTCCCTTACACAGGCCTGTCCTTTCCCCAGCCACCTGCTGCTTTGCCTCAACTCAGTGTCTCATTTTGGGTAAGACTTCCCTTTATTCTTGGCAAACATAACTGACAAAAACAAATAAACAAACCACCACAACCACATAAACCTGTCCTCACCCTATATGTCCTTCCTAAAATGTCCCCAAAGCATTTTTTTTTTTTTTTTTGCATGGACAGGCACCAGGAATCGAACCCGGGTCTCCGGCATGGTAGGCGAGAACTCTGCCTGCTGAGCCACCGTGGTCCACCCTCCCCAAGACATTTTGAGTAGAGCTTTGTTAACTACATGGTGTGCTAAAACCAGGTGGTTCCTCTAAAGCAGCGGCTTTGTATTTTGTAGCTTTCTAGTGACCTCTGGTGCCTAGCACAGTGCATGGTACTCGGTAGATACTCAGTAAGCATTTCTGACCACACTAGTGCTGATACAGTAGAGGCAAATACTGTCAGGTTTTGGGGGTACATGTCAGCTATGCAGTCAACATTTCACAAAAAGGAAACTGGGACCCATCGAGGGGAGGACCTGACCCATGCCCAGCCAGCACATCAGATACAGACTGGGAACTCAGTTAAGGAGTTCCTCTACTGTACCTGTGGATGGGGGGAGTGTTTCGGTTTTAAACACGGAATTTATAAATGGACCAATAAAAATAGGCACAGAGAAAGGACAGAGTTAATATTCGGTCCCACCTGAGCTTTTTTCCTCCTGGAAAAACTTTCAAGGCTGAAACCACAGGGGTTACTGATGACTTTTGTTCACGCTCTGGAAATGGCTCATTTGATTTAGCCCCAAGGGTGGAGTGAAAGGAGCTGGTGGAGCCCAGGATTCCTTATTTTGGTCATTCTGAGTCCCCAGAGTTGAAGAACAATCCTGGTTTTCCCTTTCCTTGTTTGGGTGTCTGCGGCAAATTGCCCGTGCTCCTACTCGGAACTGCTCTCATCTTCAGAGTCAGCGTCTGGGTGAGAGCCTCTCTGGGGCCACCCTGGTGGGATGCTCAGTTCTAGTGACTGTTACCAGCCCAAGAGCACAAGTTGTAGGGGAGAGAGAGGGCATGCCTACAGGTGGCTCTGATCAGGGAAGAGGTCCCTTGGGTGACCTGAAGCATCCCTCTCCACGGCTATGCCCCACCACGGAGCTGTGTGCCTGCATCACCCACAGGGGACTGAGAAAGATGGCCATGCTGGCCTCTCCCCACAAAAGCCAAGCCCGCCCAGAGCTGGAAAGTGAACAAATGTTTGCTCTGCATTAGTCTGCATGTCATCCTCACAGCTGTTTCTTGCTGCCTTAAATAGTCTTAATGGAGCTGTAATAACCAGATACCTTCTGGTCACCCTAGTGGGCTCCTTCCTTTCATTTCGATGACAGACTGCCTGGATTGGTTTGGGGATTAATGATGCTTCCCATCCTTCTTTCCATCACAGAGTCACCTCCTTCTCCTCTACCTCATCTTCCCCAAACCTGTTCCTCACTGACCACGGAGGCTGGCGTCCGAGGGCACACAGACAATTCTGCTCCCCAGCCAGCCTCTGGCGGCATTTGCTGCTCTGCTTAGGGGTTTTGACTTGCAATGGGGAAGGCGGGAGAGTCTGGGCTGGGGGCAGGTGGAAAGGTGGGGAGGGACCCTGCGGCCAGTACAAGGTCATGTGCAGAAGCCCCTGGACGTTAACGTGGCTCCTGTCCATCCGCTGAGGGGTCATCACTGGACACCATGGGCATCAGATATGCCCAGCGGTGAGCAGATGGCGTGATGGGTTCTGTGGGCATAAGCTGGGACTCTTTGTACTCCTTTGGCCCGTGGTTCTCAACCTTCAATGTACATTGTAATCCCCTGGAGAGTTTAGAAAATACCAATGCCTGGGTTACACCCACCCCTAGGGATTCTGATTTAATTGTCCTGAAGTATGGTCTGGGTGTTTTTTTTTTTAAACTTCCCCAAGTTTTTCTAACATGCAGCCAAGATTGGAAACCCGCCACTGAAGCCCGAATGTGTACAACAGGCGAAGCTAACTTGTGTTAGGGCTGGTTGATGGGTTAGGCTTCTAAGGCCCCTGTCTGCTCACGGTTGCTAGGACCTGAGACAAAACTCTGGGGGTAGTGACCCCACAGTGAGGGGCCCTCTGGGACTGGGAGGGGGAGGGAGCCCCAGCTGGGAGGAACCCCCGCCCAGGCCAATCGGTTCCCCTCAGACTCCCAGAATATCAGCGACAGAAGGGCTCTACGGACCACGTTGACAAATTCTCTTACCCTCGTTGCATAAATATGGCAGAGGAGGCCAAGGAGGAGGAGGGACCTGGCCAAGGTCACCCAGGTAATAAATGAAGGGCGTGGATCCAGGCATTGCATCTCTCAGTCCAGGACAATTCATACATTAATTCAAATAGTTGAACTTGAAATATCTATTTGGAGACTCAATATTCAATTTCAAAGAGAACAAGCTGATTTTATGGTTCTACATGCAGAGGGGGGTGGGGAGAGGCTGGGAGGTGGGGGCTTGTCTGGGCTCTGGGCTAGCTCTCCTGGCTCAGGCAGTCCCATCTTTTCTCTGATTTACCGTTCCAACTGCCTTCCTGCCAGAGACTTACATCTAAAATGCAGATCCAGTTAAAAAATTCCTGCTTTAACTCTGCAAAGGCTTCTTATGGCCCCTGGAATAAAATACCTTAGCCCCTGCCTGCTCCTGATGACAATTGCAGCTTCATCTCCTTACATGCCTCTTCCCGTATTTTATGCTCCCAAAGTACCAACTCATTTCTGGTGCCCCTAACTCAGCCTTGCAGTGTACACCTCTGTGCCATAACTGATGCTAATTTGTCTGCTGGAATGCCTTTCTCTTCTTCCGTTTGGTTATTCCTATTCCTCAGCCTTTGGATTAGGCTTTTTCTCTCTTCCAGAAAGCCACTGGCCATTCACCCTCAGGCTAGGCTCAGTGCCCCCACCCCCACGGACTCCCACAGCACTCTGGGTAAATCCCGACTCTGGTATTTTGTCAAGATAGTAAAATTATCAGCTATATGCCTGTCTCTATGAATAGGCTACAAATTCCCCAGGAAGCTGGGCTTTGCTGATTTCATCTCCTTAGTTCTAGAGACTACCACAATGCCTGACCCATGGAAGATGCTCAAAAGTCTTCTTCAGGTCAAAATTCCACAAGGCTCAGCCCTTGGGTCCTTGTCTCTGTCTACACTCACCTTCTTGGAGGCCTACAGTCTCATGGCTTTAAAATCATCTATATGCCAATGACTCCCAGAGTTTCCTCTCCAGTCCATGCTTCTTTCCCCAATTCCAAGCCCATGTGTCCCCCTTCCTACCTGCCATCTCCTTCACCAAGAGATGGAATCTAATTCCCCTCCTATAGCATCTGGGCACATTTTGCTTGCTTATAAACCAATAGAGCTCTGAGCCACCATGTAAGAAGTTCAACTGTCCTGAGGCCACCAAGCTGTGAGGAAACCCCGGCCATGAAGAGGTCACGTGTATGTGTTCCAGCCTACAGCACGCATCGATTGTTAGGCGTGTGTGTGTGAAGATGTCTTTCAGCCCCCAGCTTTGGGGCTTCCCAGTCAAGGCCCCAGACATCATGGGGATAGACAGACTATCCCTGTTGTGTCCTGGCTGAATTCCTGACCCACAGAATCATTGAGCCCAACAAATTGGTTGTTTTATGTCACTTAAGATTTGGGGTAGTTTGTAACACAGCAAATAGTATTTTTCATGAACATAAAATATATAATTTACTTTTAAGCCTATTGTTTATTTCCTGTACCCCATGCTGAGATATAAGCTCCACGAGGGCAGTGATCTTTGCCTGTTTTCTCACTGTTGTATCCTAGACGCCTGTATGAGTCCTTGACAATAGTAAATACTCAGTAAATATTTACTGAGTAAATGAGTAAGTGATTATAGAACTGAATTGAATTTAGAAGACAACTTGCTATAGCTAAGAGGTCCCTTAAATGCCAAGTTGTCAAATGCACTCATTTGTAGAAAAAAAAAAAAACTGGGCCCAGGAGACTTATCTCTGTGATGGTAATAGGACGCTGACTCTTCCAGCAGGTCTGAGAGTCCTAGCTCAGAATGAAGATTCTAGGCATTGCCTGAGCATGATGATCAAAGCAATATCCAACTATGTTCTAGGAAAAGGGACTAGCACCTTGTGGAAGGACTTTCATTAAGTAATGTATTCCAATTAACCTTCATTAATCAGAAAATGCTGTTAACTAGAAGCTAAACATTCCACTTAACTGATTGGTATAATTTGAATTAATTGAGGGCATGGCTAGCCTGAGTTGGAGATATTTCTGGATGGAATAACATGTATTGTTTTCTCTCTCATTATAAAAGCGGTTCATTTCCATGTGAGAAAAAAGTTTGGAGAATGTAGAAAGGTACAAAGAGGAAATTTTTTTTTAAAGATTAATACATGTCCCCACCTACAGGGATGAATATTTTTAAAAGATTAATCATTCAAAACAGACTGGAAGGAAAGGCACCAAAAGAGTCAAAGAGGCTTGTATTTCTGGTTTCAAATTTTACATGGGAAGTTCTTAGAACAGTATTTCTCAGCCTTGGCCACCATCTTACTTTCTAAATCACATGCCTCCCTTAATGTTATTTGAAATTTTAAAATGAATTGGGTGTCAGGACTAACCCTTTGTAAAACCACCATGATTTTGAATATACCTTTACAAAAAACATGTGCTCCCCTGATGTTCCTTTGCCAAACAGACATGCTCACGTGCGTGCTCATGTACACACACACACACACACACACACACACACACACACACACACACACACACACCAGTGGGCAGTCTTTAGAATTCTGGGATTACTCAACCTCCTAGTTTTACTTATGGAGGAAATAAGACCCAGAGACGGGATGTGATGAGGATCCTACATCTTGGAGGTATTTTTTCGATGTGCAGGCACCGGGAATTGACCCCTCCTGTGACTTCTGTCAACCCTTATCTCAGCATCTACCCAAAGCGTGTAGACTGAGGATAGGAAAAATGCTATTTTGCTTAGACCATATCTGAAATTAACTGTGGATAATTCTGAGCTGGCAATTACTCACATCCAATGACATCAACCTTTTTGTCTTTATACATGTCAGACATGCCTCTTGCCACCATATTTTACATTACCATAAAGTTTTAGGGTTAGATGCACACTTAGAAAACACCTTATCCAAACACTTTGTTCAACAAATGAAGAATTTTAAAACTGAAATAGCATAAAGATATTTCAAGATCACAGGGTTTACTGTATTAGAATCCAGCTGTCTGGGCCCCCAGTTAAGCACAGTTTCCATGACTTCACACAACTTCTAAACTATTGCTTTGTAAGCGCTTTCTCAGAATATAGCCTGAAGATAAACTTAGTCTGTATTATCAAGAATTCCAAATGTGAGGCGTCTGAGTCAATGAGTTTTCAAACACAGTGAAACTGAACCTAGCATATCTGGGGCACTCACTTCATATGGAAAAGCAAACAAAACTGGTGCATGCAACTCAGAGCCTGGCACATGGGAGATGCTCAAAAGATATTTTGGGAAGGAAAGAGAGGAGGAAGAAAGAGGAAGGGAAAAGTGAAGGAAGAAATATTTGTCTCTAAAGCTGGCTGCAGCTGGCTAGGAAGGTTGAGGGACTCCTCTTGGGAAATAAGCTGCTCTTTGGTTTAGGAAAACATCTTAATGAATTTTTCCTTCTATTGTATTTTATGTTTGTAAAATGTGAGGCCTAATGGGCATGGTCTGAAACAAAAAGGAGTGAGACAAAGAAAGCTGGATTGTTCTGTATAATAGAGTAAGAGGAATTTGGGGAGTTCTTTTCCGGGCTGCTAGAAAAGGAGTAAGTTTTGGAGACATGGGGAGGAATCTTTGGGAATGGTGTAGGTAGAGACCTGGCAGGAGGCTAGAAGCTCAGGAAAGTGCCTGAGCAGTGTGGAAGGTTCAGGAACGTGTAAGAGCAGTAGTGTATGTATTAAGGCATTTCCTCTACTTGCTGCAGTTTTCCCGTTACTCCTAAACCTTCAGCAACAACCGCTACCTACAAATCCTTTGTATTAGAGATGATTTGGTAAGGAAGGAAAGATGTGTCCAATTCAGGTGTGAGGAGAAGGTGCAGAAAGACATGGAGTTGAGGGTTTGAGAATACAAGGTTAGCATAATTATGGGGCAAGAGGCGACCAGGAGCAAGCAGGCCCCCCAGAGATCATCAGCAGAGGAGATATCCTGGATTTTCTACAGTATGTAGGATGGTGCCTGAGCCATGCTATCTTCCTTTTTTTAAAAAAATATTTTTATTGACAAACCTTTGCACATATAGTCCCTACATGGTGTACAATCAATGGCTCACAATATCATCACATAGTTGTGCATTCATCACCATGATCATTTTTAGAACATTTGCATCACTCCAGAAAAAGAAATGAAAAGAGCTCATACATCCCATATCCCTTATCCCTGACTGTCAATGACCTCTAGTATTTCAATCTACCCAATTTTTTTTTTACCCTTTATCTGCCCTATTATTTATTTATTTTTATCCATATATTTTTTTCTCATCTGTCCATACTCTGGATAAAAGGAGCATCAGATACAAGGTTTTCACAATCCCACAGTCACATTGTAAAAGCTATATAGTCATGCGATCGTCTTCAAGAATCAACTGAGCCCTTCTATCTTGATATTGAAAGATGCGACTCCGCAAGGGTAGAAGCGTTGGTGATAACATAACTGGGCTATGAAAGAAAGAGAGGGAAGGATGAAGGGAGAATATTTTAGCATGGCGCTTCTCAAATTTAATGCATACAGATTACCTAAAGTTCTTGTTAAAGTGCAAGTTTTGGTTGAGTAGGTCTGGGGAGGTGCCTGAGATGTTGCATTTCCACTAAGCTCCTGGGTGATGCTGCCACTAGTCCGTGGACCACATTTTGAGTAGCAGGGCTTTAGCACACAGATAAGCCTCTGAACCCATCAGCAAGTCATTCCCAGCTGCTCTCCTACCTCATATTCCTCCTTGAACCCGTAGCCCTGGCCCCTCTTCATCTGGGTGATGTGCTGGAGCAGGTCGGCCACCCTGATGGCTGGCTGGAACTGGTCCCGGGGGTAGCTCATCTCCACGGGGTCACAGGTCCGGTAGGGATGGGTCTGGATGGTAAGGGTGGGCTGGGACAGCTCCCCACGGCTGCCATCTGCTTCAAAGAGAAGGAAGCAGAACAGATCATCACCTACACGCTCTGTTCCTTGACCTCTGTGCCTTCCCCAAGGTGGGCTGAGCAGGGCAGAGGAACTAATTTGTTACTCAATTGATTCAGGACACAACGAAGCAGAGAGATGAGACACACTGCTTCCCTGGCATGACTGTATTAGTAGATACAAAAAATAGGACAACCACCAATCCAGAGAACAGAATAACCCTTAGCTCCTTCCTATTTCATGGGTGCATATTGTTGGAGCAAAGACAAAGTTCCAGATTCACTAGCATCCTCTGCCTGTCTTCCCTCTGGCTTGTGGGGATGTCTTGGCCAACCCCAGTCATTCCCAGAGGCCAGACAGGCTAAATATTGGGAGCACTTCCCTGTCTAGGAAAAATGGTGTCTGGAAATAGTCTCTGATGTCTGCCTGCAGGTGAGGAGAGCCTCATGTAGGCTCCTTGTCCATTTGCCTGGATTCCTGTGACTTGGTTTCTCTATGAGCTGGTTTCCTTTGGGTTCTAGAGTGGGAGGAATTGGAGCCAGCCTTGTACCTTTCTCCCCACCGCCACCAGCAGGTAGTAGTGACCATGACCTTCCAAGATGCTCTCTCTCTCTCTCCCTGGACTGCAACAGTGACCACCTTCTGCTTACTGTCCAGCTTCCCTACCATGTAACACTGCTCATCCGGGAGCGTCACTGTGGACCCACCTTGCAGATAAGGAAGCCTGAGCCTCTCACCTCAGTTCTGCCATTTCTCCTTTTGCCTCATCTCCTTCCTAGAATCTCTCTTTTATGTAGGGTTTATATTATCCTCTGATGAGAATCTTTATAACCAGTAAGTTGCTCTAACTTGCCTTCTGTTAGTTTGGTCACTCTGGAAGTTGATGCCTGCTCAGATTGGGTTTGAATTCCTATGCTTCCCCGGGACCAATAAAACCAATTTCTCACCCTACCACCTCCCTAACAGGGATATATTGTCAGCCTTTATTTTCCCCAGAACCATCTACAGTTGGTCTCCCCAACTTCCTTCCAAAGACACATGCGCCAGCCTACACTGTAGACCGTCAGTCTGTGGCATGCACCAGACAAGAATGGCCAGGTTTGGTGTCCCGCCCACACGCGCTCAGGCACTACGAGGCGCCGATGCACCACTAGCTTCACTCTAGTCATTCTCTGAGAAGCTGAGCATGTATTCCTGATTTTCTGAAACCTGTTTTTTCAAAATCCATGTTTCCTGTAGCTTGTTTGTCTCTCCTGTCACAATAATATATCAGACACAGATTCTGATGTGAGTGCCACTCCATGTGGCAGCAGGCAGCAGGGCCATCTCTAATAAGGAAAGGACAGCAGACAGGAAAGGCTGGCCTGAATGCTTCCTAGGAAGACCAACTTGTCCCAGCTTATCTGGGACTTTCCTGGCTTAAGCACTGGATGGACAATTTCCTGGGAAATCCCTTAGTCCTGGACAAATGGGGACAGTTAGTTATCCTAATGCCTCCACCTGTGTCTTTGGAGTGGGGGATACTTTCCTCATTTTTCCATCTTCTGCCTCTCCCCACCTATTAGCTCCTCCAGAGAACATTATTGGTCTGGACTTGAGACACTGATTGGGTCACACCTTACCAGTGGGTGGGGTCCTGTACGGACAGTGTGATCTCCTGATTCAACGTTAGAAGTCATCATACCACAGCAGAGCTTGGTCATTGCCAACAGAAACATCTAGAGGATGGAGATTTACTCACAGACAAGAGGAGCTGTGGTGAGATATTTTCAAAACGTTCTGACTGCACATAAGAAAAACTGCTGACTTTTTCTCTTGGGATTTTTGGTAGTATGTAGACACATGAAAGCAATGAAATGTAGAACTTGGCAAATGTGGGGGCTGCCTCCTTTCTCCATCACACCCTCGTGATCAGGAGTTAGACTTACTGAGACTCTTAATAAGTGTCTACAGGGGCCCTGGAAGCCCTGGCCATTCAGAGATTGGCCTTCATCCCACCATTGGTAGTCTACTATCATCCCACCATTGGTAGTCTACTGTCATCCCACCATTGATCGTCTGCTATCATCCCACCATTGGTAGTCTGCTGTCATCCCACCATTGGTAGTCTACTATCATCCCACCATTGGTAGTCTACTATCATCCCACCATTGGTAGTCTACTGTCATCCCACCATTGATCGTCTGCTATCATCCCACCATTGGTAGTCTGCTATCATCCCACCATTGGTAGTCTACTGTCATCCCACCATTGGTAGTCTACTGTCATCCCACCATTGATAGTCTGCTATCATCCCACCATTGGTAGTCTGCTGTCATCCCACAATTGGTAGTCTGCTGTCATCCCACCATTGGTAGTCTGCTGTCATCCCACAATTGGTAGTCTGCTGTCATCCCACCATTGGTAGTCTGCTGTCATCCCACCATTGGTAGTCTGCTGTCATCCCACCATTGGTAGTCTGCTGTCATCCCACCATTGGTAGTCTGCTGTCATCCCACCATTGGTAGTCTGCTGTCATCCCACCATTGGTAGTCTGCTATCATCCCACCATTGGTAGTCTGCTGTCATCCCACCATTGGTAGTCTGCTATCATCCCACCATTGGTAGTCTACTGTCATCCCACCATTGGTAGTCTGCTATCATCCCACCATTGGTAGTCTACTGTCACCCCACCATTGGTAGTCTGCTATCATCCCACCATTGGTAGTCTACTGTCACCCCACCATTGGTAGTCTGCTATCATCCCACCATTGGTAGTCTACTGTCACCCCACCATTGGTAGTCTGCTATCATCCCACCATTGGTAGTCTACTGTCATCCCACCATTGGTAGTCTACTATCATCCCACCATTGATAGTCTACTGTCATCCCACCATTGATAGTCTACTGTCACCCCACCATTGGTAGTCTACTGTCATCCCACCATTGGTAGTCTACTGTCACCCCACCATTGGTAGTCTACTGTCATCCCACCATTGGTAGTCTACTGTCACCCCACCATTGGTAGTCTACTATCATCCCACCATTGGCAGTCTACTGTCATCCAATCATTGATAGTCTACTGGTAGTCTACTGTCATCCAATCATTGATAGTCTACTGGTAGTCTACTATCATCCCACCATTGGTTGTCTACTATCATCCCAGCATTGGTAGTCTACTAGGGAAGACAGATAAGAAGAACCATCTGAAGCAAAAGAACAGATGGCTGAGAGGCCAAGGCACATTTCAGTAACAGTGAGGAGGCTGATGTGGAGTGAAGGTTGTGGGTGGAAATGTAGTGGAGACAAAGCTATAAGAGACGGTATGAGGCAGATCCAGAAAGTCTGGGAATGTGTAAGAATCTTGAAGACGGTGTGAAGCTGTTGAAGGGTTTTAAGAAGAATCCCTTTCTTTAAAGACTCACACTATTTCTTATAGGTGTCCCAGCTCTTATGGCATCCTTCCAGTGAATATCTGTCCTATGATGCTGGGGTGGGGTTGGGAATGCAGCAGATAGGAGGACTTGAATTTGCCTCTCTTGATACTGTACTCCGGGATTCCTAGGAGAGGCTCAAGTCAAAGCCCAGAGCCCATTTGAACCGCCAACCTCAGATGGGAACAGCCATGTTCAGAGGCCCGTGGTCTCCCAAAGGGGGCATGGGCTACATGTGAGACAGGCTGCCTGGCAGAGACAGGCTTCCTAGGAATGGGCACCTGGCACTTTTTTGTGAGATGCCAAGTGTTTCCAAAACCAGATAACTACCAATATGGATGTTTTCCCTCAACACATTGCTAGACAGACTGTAAACTTGGTGTCAGCAAAAACCAACACCGAAATGGAAAATAAATGCATTTGAAATTTAACAACTTGTATTTGTTGTAACATTCATAATAATGTCAACGCCAGTGTTAATGATGCTTTGAGGACTCGGAACCAAAGGATTTTTAAGGTTTATTAATTCAACTAGTTGGACTCCCTTTTCTAGCATCTCTTGCCTCACCTATTCCCTTATTAACCTCCAATAATGCTGAAGCGATGCCTTTTATCACACTCCATTTCACCAGACGCACTATACTTAATTTCCCATCATTAGGTTTAATGAAAACCCAATTTCACAACTCACTTCTCTCAGGAACCTACAAGAAATGTTACGTTTTTATCAGACCCAATTAAAAAATGTTATGATGTTCCTATTCGAGAGGGAGCCTTAAAACTAATGTGCGATTCTGCTGCTAATTCAACAAGGGCGCTGGAACCCACATGCTGCTCATAAAATGTAACTCAAACCAGCTGGCCCAGGGAGAGAACATTTTTCATTCTTCCCCTCATCAGACCCTTGATTTTCATGCCACTTCAACTTCTCATGTATGGGTCTTACATGTTTATTTATCACATAACAATATTTTGGATTTCTTTCACACTTTTTATGTACTGTTGCCTAAAGTCTGTGAATTCCACTGCTATGACTCACTGCCTGTGCGGGGATTGTGGCACAGGCAGAGGGGTTTTGAGGATGTGTCTGAGATTGAGGTCACCACTATCATCCCGCCATTGATAGTCTACTAGGGAAGACACTCTGATTCACTCTTTTCTGTCTCTCTGCCAGCTCGTCTTCCCTCTTCAGTCTCCTAAGTATGAGCCTTCATTGGGAACCTATCTTTGGTCTTTCCTCGATTTTTTATTTTTGTTATCCCCCTGCTACTGGCTGTTAGTGATTTCCCTTGAATGCCAGCCCCATATTTCCAATCAACTTGTTGGAAATTGCCACTCCAACTGTTCAACAAATATTTGCTGAGTCTCTATTTTATGAAGCACTGAGTTAGATACTGAGTAATACAGAGAGTGGGAGAAGGTGTGCTCAGAGACAGATAAGGGTACCACAGCCATTACAGAAAGAGGAAGAAGAGATAAGGTCTGTATAAACAAATCTAACAAGGGTAGATGGACCAAAGAAGTCCTGCATAGTTAAGCTGCACAGAAACATTTCCCAAACCTAAGGCATCCAGGGGCCACTCCACAGTTGTGCCAAAACTATCTACAATCTATAACAGCTCTGTCCAATAGAATTTTCTGTGCTGATGGGAATATTCTGTCCCTGTATTGTCCGATATGGCAGCTACCAAACACGCGTGGCTACAGAGCATGTGACATGTGACTAGTGTGGCTGAGGAACTGAGCTTTTCATTTTGTATAACTTTTATTCATTTAAATTTAAATAGCCACATGTGGTCAGTGACTACCCTATCGGGCAATGCAGAGCTGGAAAAAGGGAGGGAGCCCTGGAATCACACAGCGGGGAGAAGAGGTCTAGAGCAGTGCCATCTGTGGAAATAAAATTATACATCTGTAATTTTATGGTTTTCTTAGAGACATTAAATAAAGTATAAAAGAACAGGTGAAATTAATTTCAATAATACATTTTCTTTAACCCAATATATCCAAAATATTCTTTCAACATATAATCAGTATAAAAAGCAATGGTATATTTTACATTCTTTTTTCATGCGGAGATTTCAAAATCCAATGTGTGTTTTAGACTCAATAGAGCATTTCAATTCAGACAGCCACACGGGACTAGTATCCACTGCACTGCACAGTGCAGTGATATCAAGGCTGATCTAGAGCCAGGGCACATTCTAAAGAGAGCTAATATAGAGCTAGAATGAACTCTAAAAAGACACTGATCTAGAGCTCTCAAGAACAGGATGCCCCGTAGAACTGTTCGTGCTGCTGGAAGCAGTCTATATTCACGCTATCTTTGCACTATGGCAGCTGCTAGCCACATGTGGCTATTGGGCACTCAAAGTGTGGCTAGTGTGACTAAGTAACTGAATCTGTAATTTATTTTAATTTAAATAGTCATATATGGACAGTGGCTACTGTATTGGATAGCGTAGCTCTATCCAATTATATCTTCAAATTTTTCCTTTAATCAACTTGCCATCATTTATTTTCACTCTGCCTCATGAATGATAATGAAACATAGATAATGGGTGGGGTATGCTAATTTTAAGTTTTACTGCTCACTGAAATGTTTATGTCCGTATTTAAGAGATGGCTGGTCTATATCCCGTGAGAACCCTGTGCACATGCTGAGAAATGCTGAGCATCTGGGTTGTGTGATCAGACAGAAAGAGGCTTAAATGCTTAAACAACCAGTTATGGGTTGTATGCCCGTGGCCAAGTGATGGATATTTCTGAGCCTCAGTTCCTTCATTTATAAAAAAGGGAAAATAAAAAGGTAAGAATTCAAAGAGATAATTCATGCTAAATGCCAGTGCCTGGCATCTGGCAAGCAGTAAAAAAAAAAAAAAGAAAAATGTCTTCTGAAGATGTCCTGTGGTGTCCTATTGGGGACGTGAGAATTCACCAGCTGGTGAGGGCACCTAGGACATCCTTTTGGGCCTCATCCTGGTCTCTTCTCTCCTTTCCTTCATGACATACTCTAAAGCCATCTATTTTATTTCATTTACACTATTACCCTGGCTCAAGTCCTCATCTCAGGACTAGCAGCTCTTGATGCTTTTACAGTTCACTTAACACAGCTTTGAACATGTTGTTCTTTTAGGCGAATGCCTCCATGGAGTAAGGACAAAATTCCCTAGCTTGCTGACCAAAGTCCTGTGGTTTCTTGTACCAGTATCTACTTCTTGATTCGTCTATCACAATTCTTCTTGAATCCACGTGCCCTTTATGGCAGGAGAGAAGGAGATGGGGAAATGTTTGGAGATTGCATTTTCAGAGAGGAGAGTCTCTGAGAGAAGAGAAGGTTTGAGGTGGAAAGAAGGTAGGGTCACCTGCTCCAAGAGCAATTAAGTTTGGGGATGAGATTAGAACAAAAACCGTGGGGGTTGTGCCAGCAACAGGCATCAGGGTGAAAGCACAGAATCTGAAGGTAAAACTTGAGCCCACGTATGAACATCTCAACTTTTGAGCTTTGGAACTGCAAACAAATTATTTTGAGCCTGAGGTCTTTATTTGTAATTGGCAAGTTGTCCTTGTTGATAATGATGATTATGATGTTAATGATGATTTCCATGATGTTGGCATCTACAAAGGTTACAGGAATTAAATGGGATGCCATTGGAAGAAGCCTCAAGGTGCACCTAGCTAGCAGTTACTGCCTCCTCTCCTCTCCTCTACCAAGTACCAATGAGACCTCATGAAAATACAGAAACCCATAATAGCACTGAAACTTGTTTGCCACCTAACCTCATGTCAGAATTTAGGAGGAATTATATAAGGATGAAGTTTTAGAGTCTCCAGGAAGATGAAAACTTTATATTATCAACAGTTCTTAAAAATCTCTGAAATTTACAAAATCACTTTTCAAATCATTTAACATAAGCAATTTTTCTTTCCAGAATTGGAAGAGATTACAAGTTCTTTAGTGAATCATCAGATGAAGTAGTTGACTTATGTTTGGAAGCCACGTAATAAGAAAAATATATTCTATATTTCTAAGTCCTAGACTCACAATAGGATAAATGTATGAGATGTATGACCCCTGAAGACATCAGATTTATACCTCCCCCCATCTCCTATCCACTCAGGAACATGTTCCCTCTAAATGACTTGCTTTCTCTCTTTTTCATATTTTTGACTGAAGGCATAGAGTTAAACTTGCAAAACTAACAGTAGGTAGAATCCCACTTCACTTTGTCAAGTTCTATGGCACTGAAATGGACAACATGCAACTGGCAATTGGCACTGATATACTCTGTTACTTTAGGTAAAACAAATCCAATTGTCTGAAGGATAGAAAAGAAATGGTTCGTCTCTTTTACATTTTCCTTTCCAGGGTCACAGAGTGAAACGCCTAGCAACATATTCTGTGAATGGGGATCTCAAAGGCGACCAAGTCCTTTCTCCTCTTTAATATCCTTCACTGGAGGTACTAACATGGCAAAGACAAAGAGGGTGTACAAAGGTCTTTTTACTCCAGGATATAGATCAGTGGTTGGAAAAAAAAAGTGATGAGAGCAGTCACAGGGGAAATGCCTTCTAGATTAAAACAAACAAACAAACAAACAAACCAGTCCTCCTTGTTCTCATTTGCTAGCTGCTGAATGCAATATACCAGAAATCGAATGGCTTTTAAAAAGGGGAATTTAATAAGTTGCTAGTTTACAGTTCTAAGGCCAAGAAAATGTCCCAATTAAAGCAAGTCTATAGAAATGTCCAATCTAAGGCATCCAGGGAAAGGTACCTTGGTTCAAGAAGGCCAATGAAGTTCAGGATTTCTCTCTTAAGGGAGAAGGCACATGGCAAACAGGGTCAGGGCTTCTCTCTCATCTGGAAAGGCACATGGTGAACACGGCATCATCTGCTAGCTTTCTCTCCTGGCTTCCAGTTTCATGAAGCTCCCCGGGAGGCATTTTCCTTCTTCATCTCCAAAGGTTGCTGGCTGGTGGACTCTCTGCTTCTCGTGGCTACGTTCTCTGCTCTCTCAGCATCTCCAGCTTTTTCCAAAATGTTTCCTCTTTTGTAGGACTCCAGTGAAGTAATCAAGACCCACCTAGAATGGGCGGAGACACGCCTCCACCTAATCCAGCTTAACCACCACTCTTGATTGAGTCACATCTCCAGGGAAATGATCCAATCAAAGTTTCAAACATACAGTACTGAATAGGGATTAGAAGAAATGGCTGCCTTTACAAAATGGGATTAGGATTAAAACATGGCTTTTCTAGCATCCATACATCCTTTCAAACCAACACACTCCTCTTTTTGGGACACATGGACACTCCACAGCACTCACACCAGATGAAAGGATGACTATTAGACACTCTACATGGGGACAGGAACTGTGGACATCCAGTACTCCTTCTACCTAAGCCACAAGAAGAGAATTCCAACAGCAACCAGTTGCATGGTGGAGGCAACAGTGAGAATTTACAGCTCTTTTTCTTAGAAAACATCAGGCCTGGGGAGATGTCTCCTCCTTCACATTTAAGTAAACAGAAAACAAAATAGCATGGGGTCTTTGAGAAAATAAAGGAAAATAAAAATAAGGAAAATGCTCTGGATACAGAGAAACATATAATTTTTCAAAGAAATAATTGTAGTCATTGATAGTTGTCTACCCAACAGCCATAGCCTGCCTTTTTTTCTGGAAGAGTTCCTAAATTAGTTTGGGTGTTCACACATCCACCATATGACTCAGGAGAGGATGACCCATTCCCATAGATCTAGAGGCAAATCCTTATTTCCTCAAGCCAATCAGGGTGTTTTGATTATCCTTGACAATTCTTGACTTGGTTGACCAGTGAGATAGGAAGGAAGGTTGATTAGAAGTCTTCTACGAAAGGTTTCCTTACCTCTAAGGATACTCTAGCAGCCCCTCTCTGCCTCTGGATAGTATCATGTCGAGATGTCATGCCTAGAACTGCTAAAGCAAACCTGCACCCATGAGGGGAGCCAGGTCAAAGGCAATGCCAACAGAAGATGGCGAGTGGGGAGCTGGAAAGAACTTGGGGCCCTTAATGACACTCTGGGCAATCAGTTGATCAACTCTGAATCCTGCTGTTGACTTCCTGTTCTATGAGATAATTCATTAGCCTATTGTTTAAAATGATTTCATTTGGGGTTTTTGTTCCTGGTACCTCAACCTATATAGCAGAAAACAGAAATGTATTTTAGAATGCATGAACTAGGTTGAGAACAAAATTTAAGAAAGCATGAAAAAATAAGAGAAATGCAAAATTAAACAATAAGACAACAGATTTTTAAAAAACGATCAGGTTAAGAAGCAGCTATAAAAAACTGCTGGGTGAGACAAGATTGTAAGGAAAACAAAATGCAATAGCAGAATAAAAATGAGCATTAAAATCTGTTATCAGCACAAGCAACAGAAGCAGACATTTGTGAAGAATTAATTTGAGAAACATGAAGGCAAAAAGGCAAAGGAATGAGAACATGAGATTCACAGTTCCCTGTATATTATCAGCTTATGGGAGTTCATGTGTGAAGGAAAAAAAGATTCTCTGATAAAAGAAAACAGATATGTAAAGAACAGATAATTGGTTTTACTAAAAAAGAACAAAATATAGTGAATAGAAGTGATAAAAGATAAAATATAAAAACAGCTGTTTTGCAGAATAAAATCTGATTCTTTATAGAGTTCTCCATGAACAACTTACAAATAGGAGCAATAATTTGATACAAATGTTTAATCCTATTGATGCACAAATACTCAGATAAATATCTAGGCTGGAAAAAATGTCTAACTATAAAGGAATACAAATTATGTTAGACATATTTTTTTCTAGTTCAAGTCAAAATGTTGGAAAGCAACAGACCAGAATTTTTGAGGGAGAAATACTGCTACCCTCAAATTCTACACTGATATAAGTTGTAAGCCTATAGAATACACAATGATTCAGAAATTACTCTGCCTCTGGTTATTTTCCAGAGACTCGGAGAGGTGGGAGAACTAGTGAAAAATATAACATAGGTAAACAAGAAATAAGGAAAATTGTCACGTTATAAAAAAATGATTTGTTAAACAAAAAATCAGTTCAAATAGATAGAACTATAAAAATCACAAACAAATATGATGCAGAACAGAATGAGACTCCAGTAAACCAAGACGGTGGCATAAGATGACCCAGGGTGCTGCTACCCCATAAAAATCACTGAACAACAAGCAAAAACTGGCAAGACCACCTTCCTCAGAAACCCAGAAATCAGTTAAAGGATTGAAGTAACAGGATCAGTGTCATATCAAGAAAATGCAGGTTTAGATATGATAGGAGAAGCTTCTGATGTCCTTGCTGGCCTCTCACCCCACCCCTTCCTAGCATAGTGTAAAGCTATCCTGCTGTGCTCCTGTTATGGTCCCTTGTCCTATTCCAGAGGGGCCAGAGTAACCCCGATGGGCACATTTGGGTATCTATATGTCAGTGTTGAGTCATCTGCAGGCAGCCTGAAAGACTGAACCAGGAAACTTCTCTCTGACTTGCCGTGGTTGCTAATTTAATGTGTCAGCCTGGCTAGGCTATGGTATCCTGTTGTTTGGTCAATTAAGTACTGCCTGATTGTTACTATGACAGTATTTCAAGGAGTTAAATCATTAGGTAGTTAATTGCACCTATGGCTGATTACATTTACAAGCAACAAAGCAAGAAGAAAAGTCTCATCACTGAAGGCCTTAAAGGGACAACTGATGATTTCAGCACTCAGAAAGAACTTGTATTTCTATCTCAGCCAGCCAGGTTCTCCTGGAAAATTCATCACAGCTTTCCCTGGAGTACCCGACTTGCAGCCTGCCCTATGTAATTTGGACTTGCCAATCCCCATGGTCATGTAAGCCAATGTCAATCCTGTTTCTCTGGAGAACCATGGCTAATATATGCACCCTCCCAGAATTTTTCCTGCAGACAGAAGCAGTTTGCAGATGGGTAAAGTAGTGTAAGAAACAATTAAATCAAAGTACCCTGGGGCAAAGGATTATATACTCAAAGACATACTATAGAGCCCTCAGGAGGGGGTAAAGATCTATTTAATAAAGAATAGAGGGTACATTTGGAATCATGTAAATGGGAATTCCTAGGGGGACAAGCCCAGAACAAGACATAGGCACCTCACTTTTACCTTGTGCCAGTGTTCTTGATGGGAGAGGAAACTCTGTAAAACATAAACCAGTGCACAGTCAATTTGTAAAGACTGGGAAAGGCATTTTTTTAAAAAATGTCTTTATTGAGAAATCTTCACATACATAGAGTCTATACATGCTATACAAACAATGGCTCACAATATCATCACATAGTTGTGTATTCATCACCAGGATCATATTTAGAACATTTGCATCACTCCATAAAAAGACATAAAAAGAAAAAAGAAAAAACTGCACATCCCATACCCCTAACCCCTCCCTCTCACTACTAGTTTTTCAATCTGTCCAATTTCTTACCCTTTATGCTCCCTATTATTTATTTTTATCCTTATTTTTTTTTACTCATCTGTCCATACCCTGGATAAAAGGAACATCAGGCCAAAGGTTTTCACAATGACATGGTCACGTTGTAAAAGCTATATAGTTATGCAATTGTCTTCAAGCATCAAAGCTACTGGAACAGGCCCTCCTCTCCCCTCTTTGTCCGCCGGCCCGCCGCGCGGTGCCCACGCCCTGCAGCAGCCAACCCGCCCGCCCTCCTCTCCCCTCTTCCCCATCCTGCTCCGGCGGCTCTCCAACCACCATGGTGCCCTCTTCCGCCTTCACCAGCTCCTCCACCACCAGCCTCGGCAGCCTTGCCACCCTCACTTTTCCTCCTCCAGAACAGCTACTGGGGGAGTGGAGACAATACAGAGCAGCTCCCGGAGCCACGACAGAGATCAAAGGGACGGCGTACCCCATCCTGGAACGGCTGACTGTCTGGGAGAACCAGCTCCGGTGAGATCGCCGAGGGGCGCGGGCTTTCCTGGGCGGGACGGCAAGCGGCCGGAGTCCCTCCCTTCCTCCTTCCCAGGCCAGCTGGCAGAATTGGGCATGCGGTCCCCTTGGGCCGTGGTGGCTGGTGCCCCCACCACGCGAGGCCCCCCGGACCAACTGAGAGAGTTGGGTCGGAAATCCCCAGACTGTGGAGAACGGTGACCAGGGGGTCCCTTCCTAACATGTTACTCCCCGGTCTGGCTGGGAACACTGCACTCTCCCGGGCTGCGACAGCTGGCACCCTTCCGCCACACTTGGCGCCCCGGGCCGACTAGGAAATTCGGTCGGGGGCTCTCCTGTGCTGAGGTGGCCGGCGACCCTCCCCGCGTTCGGACCCCCGGGCCGGCTGGCACTCTTCCAAGACGCTTCGGCTGCCGAACCTCCCCTATGGCGAGAGTTTTCCAGAGTTAAAGGACCCACAGCAACTTTTACTGGTGGATCCCATAGACAAACGTGTCCCACGAGCGCCACCTACTGGGCAGGATATGAAAAACAGAACCCAGAGATTTTACAGAAAAATCTTTCAACCTGTGGGGTCCAACACCCAGGAAAATCTGACTAAATGCCCAGACGCCAGCAGAAGATAACGGATCACGCTCAGAAAATTGAAAATATGACCCAGTCAAAGGAACAAACCAATAGTTCAAATGAGATACAGGAGCTGAAACAACTAATGCTGAATATACGAACAGAAATGGAAAACCTCTTCAAAAACGAAATCGATAAATTGAGGGAGGACATGAAGAAGACATGGGCTGATCAAAAAGAAGAAATAGAAAAACTGAAAAAACAAATCACAGAGCTTATGGAAGTGAAGGACAAAGTAGAAAAGATGGAAAAAACAATGGATACCTACAATGATAGATTTAAAGAGACAGAAGATAGAATTAGTGATTTGGAGGATGGAACATCTGAATTCCAAAACGAAACAGAAACTATCCGGAAAAGAATGGAAAAATTCAAACAGGGTATCAGGGAACTCAAGGACAATATGAACCGCACAAATATACGTGTTGTGGGTGTCCCAGAAGGAGAAGAGAAGGGAAAAGGAGGAGAAAAACTAATGGAAGAAATTTTCACTGAAAATTTCCCAACTCTTATGAAAGACCTAAAATTACAGATCCAAGAAGTGCAGCGCACCCCAAAGAGATTAGACCCAAATAGGCGTTCCCCAAGACACTTATTAGTTAGAATGTCAGAGGTCAAAGAGAAAGAGAGGATCTTGAAAGCAGCAAGAGAAGAAGCAGTCCATCACATATGAGGGAAACCCAATAAGACTATGTGTAGATTTCTCAGCAGAAACCATGGAAGCTAGAAGAGAGTGGGATGATATATTTAAGTTACTAAAAGAGAAAAACTGCCAACCAAGACTCCTATATCCAGAAAAATTGTCCTTCAAAAATAAGGGAGAAATTAAAACATTCTCAGACAAAAAGTCACTGAGAGAATTTGTGACCAAGAGACCAGCTCTGCAAGAAATACTAAAGGGAGCACTAGAGTCAGATACAAAAAGACAGAAGAGAGAGGTATGGAGAAGAGTGTAGAAAGAAGGAAAGTCAGGTATGACATATATAATACAAAAGGCAAAATGGTAGAGGAAAATATTATCCAAACAGTAATAACTCTAAATGTTAATGGACTGAATTCCCCAATCAAAAGACATAGACTGGCAGAATGGATTAAAAAACAGGATCCTTCTATATGCTGTCTACAGGAAACACATCTTAGACCCAAAGATAAATATAGGTTGAAAGTGAAAGGTTGGGAAAAGATATTTCATGCAAATAACAACCAGAAAAGAGCAGGAGTGGCTATACTAATATCCGACAAATTAGACTTCAAATGTAAAACAGTTAAAAGAGACAAAGAAGGACACTATATACTAATAAAAGGAACAATTAAACAAGAAGACATAACAATCATAAATATTTATGCACTGAACCAGAATGCCCCAAAATACGTGAGGAATACACTGCAAACATTGAAAAGGGAAATAGACACATATACCATAATAGTTGGAGACTTCAATTCACCACTCTCATCAATGGACAGAACATCTAGACAGAGGATCAATAAAGAAGTAGAGAATCTGAATATTACTATAAATGAGCTTGACTTAACAGACATTTATAGGACATTACATCCCACAACAGCAGGATACACCTTTTTCTCAAGTGCTCATGGATCATTCTCAAAGATAGACCATATGCTGGGTCACAAAGCAAGTCTTAACAAATCTAAAAAGATTGAAATCATACACAACAATTTCTCGGATCATAAAGGAATGAAGTTGGAAATCAATAATAGGCGGAGTGCCAGAAAATTCACAAATACATGGAGGCTCATCAACACACTCTTAAACAACAAGTGGGTCAAAGAAGAAATTGCAAGAAAAATTAGTAAATACCTCGAGGCGAATGAAAATGAAAACACAACATATCAAAACTTATGGGACGCAGCAAAGGCTGTGCTAAGAGGGAAATTTATTGCCCTAAATGCCTTTATCAGAAAAGAAGAAAAGGCAAAAATGCAGGAATTAACTGTCCACTTGGAAGAACTGGAGAAAGAACAGCAAACTAATCCCAAAGCAAGCAAAAGGAAAGAAATAACAAAGATTAGAGCAGAAATAAATGAAATTGAAAACATGAAAACAATAGAGAAAATCAATAAGACCAGAAGTTGGTTCTATGAGAAAATCAATAAGATTGATGGGCCCTTAGCAAGACTGACAAAAAGAAGAAGAGAGAGGATGCAAATAAATAAGATCAGAAATGGAAGAGGAGACATAACTACTGACCTCACAGAAATAAAGGAGGTAATAACAGGCTACTATGAACAACTTTACGCTAATAAATACAACAATTTAGATGAAATGGACGGGTTCCTGGAAAGACATG